>NC_064533.1:26547331-27155902 GCF_023856365.1 Brienomyrus brachyistius | reverse complement strand
ATTGCACGTTTTTGTGTTGTATTCGTACTATCAATCTATCTTCCAACTACTTATCTAGCACAGTTTTATGAGGCCACACAGGGCAGGAAAATACCCTGGACAGGAAGTTAATCAATCGCAAAGCAGACAGATACACTCTGGGCATGCCAGTCTGCTTGCTTATCTTCTGTAATCAAAGTACTTGCAATGACAGTCAAAAGAGTGGTCCAAGTGTTGGTAAAATATTCAGGAATAGTATGTAGCTGTCTATAAATCATTAAAAATCTTATTGGGGTGGGGGTGGTGCTGTAAATATATACCAATATATAAAGAATCAAATTTTGGACAATTACAGACATCTGTTAAATAGGCCCATCCTGGTTTATTCCTTGCCTTGCGATCATAGCTACTGATATATGCTCTGCAGCCCCACAACATGGCACAGGACACGCATTTATAGGAAATGTATGGATCTATGAAATGCCCCAATCTTCATAACACTAGGGCTTCCTCTGCACAGTGATATACAGTCCTGGTTTGTTAAGTGCTTCCATGAGTTTTAGTGGTTTCACAAAAGATGAGGGAATGTTATAAATATAGCAAGGTTAATGGGATTCCTGAGCCAAACATCTAATATAGCCGCCAACATAGGGTCCCCATGGAGGGGTTTCTCTCTCTCTCTCTCAACCCTCAGTGTCCGACCAAAGACTCAGAAGGACATCCAGTTGTGGCGGCAACCTCAGGCCAGCTATAAGATCAGGTGACAAAGAAGCTTTAGACCAATATACAGAAAGTGTGGGGGAGGAGTGAGGCTCAGCAGGTTCAGGTTGCCAGTTCAAACTGGCAAAGATACCATAATTGGGGCATTGAACAAGGCCCTCAACCCTCATTTGCTTTAGGGACTAACTGACCCTGCTTTCTCAGTCATACAATGCTTTGGATAAAAGCATCTGCTACATAAATGATGAGTAAGAGAGACCCCCATAATGTAAAGTAATGCAGAGTCTCTTTGCAGTTGCTATATATGATTTCTTTGCTTTTCCCTAGTAAATTTGATGAGCAAATCACAAATAGCTACCTGGGGCTTGGAAGTCAGGCTGGCTATCCAATGCTCTGGGTGCACTACCTCTGGAACTGACAGTGTCTGTCCAGTTGCCTTAGGAGATGCTGCCGCTTGGCTGCAGTGTAGCCTCAGATGCAGTGCATGCCAGCTGACAGGTCACCTTATGTGTGGCATGTTAGACTTATCAGATGATCGTCTGCGTTTTACAGAGCAAAGCCCTGGGTAGGTCCTCGGAATCCCACTCAAACTCCAGCATGTCCGTCTGTATTTTCAGCCTTCTCCTTCTGGCTGAAATAAAGAGAGACCATGCATGTTAATACTTCCAAGCTCTTCCAGCATTTCCACTACCTTCCATGCCTCTCATTATTCTTTCCTTACTACAAAACAGGTTTGCTCAACTTGGTCAGCTTGTGATGTTTGAGGTCCTCCTTTCTGGGTGATACTGGGCTTCTTTTCTTACTGACATGCGTGCTGAGTAATGCCAGGCGTAATAATTAACCCAGAATCCCACTGCCACTGGCTCTGCCCTCTCCTGCCGCACCCATGTCACTAAGAAGAACTTTAGTTTTCTACACCCAGCAGATGTGTAAGAATTCATAGAATTTATTCTATCACACAATAACTCACACGCTCATGCTACGTGACTCAGAATATAACAATTTAATAATGCACGCTGTGTTATAGATATTTTTCATCTCATAATAGAGAGTGAACATGTTGCTGATCAAGTTGGCTCTACATCTTCAGCAACAATGTTCTAGCTTACATTCCTCAGCAAATCCATTTTTACCTTCTGATGGGTTATACATTTTATATTCTTTATCACAATTTCTTACTCCACTGTGCCTTAGCAACTTTTTTTGACTGCTTAACCCATCCATCCATTTTCCAAACCGCTTATCCTACTGGGTCGCGGGGGGTCTGGAGCCTATCCCAGAAGCAATGGGCACGAGGCAGGGAACAACCCAGGATGGGGGGCCAGTCCATCACAGGGCACACTCACACACCATTCACTCATGCATGCACTCCTACGGGCAATTTAGCAAGTCCAATTAGCCTCAGTATGTCTTTGGACTGTGGGGGGAAACCGGAGTACCCGGAGGAAACCCCACAACGACATGGGGAGAACATGCAAACACGTGACCCAGGCGGAGACTCGAACCTGGGTCCCAGAGGTGTGAGGCAACAGTGCTAACCACTGCACTACTTAATATTATTTATCTTTTTTTTATAAAAACACAAAGTGCTTAATGCCTCACCAAAGAGGAATAAACTCAATAAACAAGACTGGCTGAACTTTATACTTTGTAGCACCACGGCAATCCTTAGTTTAGCATTACATCTCAGGTGTAAATGTGACTACCCATAAAATGTTCCTCAAGAAAACTTTCAGTAATCACCCGAGTACACAGTGGGAGGCTGTTCCCAACCCTGGAGGTGTCAAGCCACAGCACATCTTACTGAGTCACCCAAAACGACATCCCAGGACTCAAAAGCAACAAACAATTTCAGGGTCACTAACTGCTTTGAACATCATACAGTGTTCAACGAAAATGATATTTGTGTAAATAATTATAATGATGTTAATCTTGAAAATCATTTCACTTTGTAGCAACTTTAAATGTGCTCTTACAAGTTTCAGTACACATGCCAGTTTAAAACTTTCAAAAATTGTTGGTATGGTAAAAGCACTTGACCACACACTATACTAAACCCACTTTCATGATTTTCAGTATATGCATTTTAGAAGTGCAAGATATTTCATGGCACTATAGTCACCAAATGATACTGCTCATTATTATGGGAAAATCTCCAACGAAACCAACGAAAGATTATCTATGTTTGAACAATTCAGGTTGGTGTAACAACTGGGCCTTACAAATGCCATCCATTCATCCATTTTCCAAGCTGCTTATTCTACTGGGTTGTGGGGGGGGGTCTGGAGCCTATCGACGACATGAACATGCAAACTCCACACACATGTAGCCCAGATGGAGACTCGAACCCGGGTCCCAGAGATGTGAGGCAAGAGTGCTAACCACTGCACCACACCGCCGCCCCCGAACTTTTACATGCCTATAGAACATAACGCGGCAATATTATGGGTTCATCAAAGCGGTTTACATAACATGAAAACCACAAGCCTTGTGCTATCAATAATTAATGTCATTCATACCACGTGATAGCAGCAGCAAAGATGTAGATATAAAGAAAATAAATCTGTATAATATGCTGTTTTGATTAAACGGGTAACGTAGAATTTGGTAAAGTAAATGCATCTTCACGCGGCTATTAAACTTGCCTTGCTCAACCCTCATATCGCACAAAAACTGTACACTGCTAAGCCATTCTGCTTTATAATAAACAAACTGATCGTTGTTTAGCATACCTTAAAGTTCGCCATAAATAAACTGACGTGAACTAGCATTTACAAAAAAAATGAACATACTTACTGATTAGTAAGACGGGCAGACATGTGAAACAATATATTCAAACCATCTAAACCACAGCACATGCCTTGTACCAGATGATCAAATGTCCAGTATCTCTATACAGTTATGTTGGCATAAAAAAATCTTTACTCTTATAATGAGGGAATAATCATATACGCCATTGTTATAAGCTGCGCCATTCTTATAAATATAAACAGTAAACGATTGTTTAGCACGCTACAATATTACACAATATTTTTCGTTTCACCTGCTAATAGATCCATCTTAAACTAGCTGTAAATACAATAAAACCCTCCTCTGCAGTCACAGCATGCAATTGGCTCGCACAGTTTATAGGCTTTAGGCCATATTCCCGTGTATCTAACTAAGCGCCGGCATTTCCGTCTTCTACAGTGCACAATACGGTGTCCTGTATAATAATTATTATTATATATACCTATGCTTGCAATGCGAAATATGCCGATTAGATGCAAGTTTAGAAGAAAGCAAACGCGATGTTTCGTTTCTCCTTACGATGCCAATAATAATTCCCTCTTCCGTCCGACTTTGAGAGGTAGAGCCGCTCTGGATCGGCTAACCAGTCTGCGCCAGTTCCCAGCAAATTCTCAGCAGCGTCTCTCCCATGCTGAGATCAAATTCAAATGTTTAATAGATACAGAGAGATGATCTATTGATCCTGTTCGTGGCTATATTTTAATATATATTTTTGGTACCTTGTCCGATTGATGGAAAATATTGGTTGGAGCTGCTTAAATTGCTCATTTATCTTTTTTTCTTTTGTAAAAGTGGTATACATTGCATGGACAGTCTTTTTATAATCCAACATCAATGAATGGTAGCTACTCCGTACAAATTCTAATACTACAGTATTTGCATGTGACTACAGTATATAAATGAAGATCTTTGATTCTGAAAACACACAAGCACGGGTACATTCCCAATTGGTCATTTAACGGGCGTTCCTCCGTATTAGTGTACGTAAGGTGTAAGGTTTGGGAATCTCCACCGCTCTCCTGGTCCCGGTGGTAATACTTCTGCGGTTTATGCAGGTGTGTTGCTTTGTTTGTACTAGATGTTGGGTTAATATTGTTGACTAAAAGTTGTTTTAAAATTTCTTTTGGCAGGGCAACTGAATGGATTAACCGCCTTGCAGCTTTTCATAGTTCAGGTATATTTCTTTTAAATGTGGCATTTGGCTGACTTGCGTTGTATCAAGTCAGCGATCTTATCTCCCATTTGAATTTGAATGTTGGCTCTTTGCAGCGAATGCTGCCGTTTTGAGCGAGACCTTGAACAACGTGATTATCATAACTGCAAGCGGGACGGAGGTGGCTTAGCTTTTCTGTAAGTTTTCAGGCGCCTCTTGGACCGCGGTTAAGTTAGCTTCATATTCGACATTCAGTTTTCTGGCTTTAGTAACTTTTTTAACGGAAGTAAGGTGGGGCGTTTTAATGACAGAATTGTGATGTCCAGTACACAGACAACGATGCTCACCGATTATTTTTGCACTTCAAACCATTTCGTGATTTGTGCAAAATCGTGTTAATAGCTAATATAATAGGTCCCGTCAGCTGTAATGACATGGTGGTTTATCATTTAGGGCTCATGTCGACTGTTGCACACCCCTTTGTTTCCCAGATTGCTTTACGTACGAATTTTAATTGATTTTTTTGTTAGAAGGTATCCGTATAATGTGCAATGGGACAATACATAAATGGGTTAATAACTGGACAAGACAGGCACATCTAGTGAAGTGTGCTTTGATCAGTGGACTACAGGGAACAATGCACACCCCTTGAATTTTCAGATTATTTTTGTCTATAATAGTTATCAAGTATGGGGGCGGCATGGTAGTGCAGTGGTTAGCATTGTTGCCTCAGACCTCTGGGACCTAGGTTCGAGTCTCCGCCTAGGTCACGTGTGTGATGAGTTTGATGTTCTCCCCATGTCGTCGTGGAGTTTCCTCCGGGTACTCTGGTCACATGTGTTTGGAGTTTGCATGTTCTCCCCATGTCGTCGTGGGGTTTACTCCGGGTACTCTAGTTTCCCCCCACAGAATTATCATACTAATAATCTGCTTACCAAATTGTGGGCAAATGTCTGTATACTGTAGCACCAAAATGATGGCACCCAGATAATTTAGGCCCATCATATACAGCCCGGGTGATTATTGAGCATGCACCATATGATCGCGATTATATCGTGACAGCCCTACTTGGGACCTTGCCTTTCAGATGGTACTCTGAGATATGTTTTGTCAAAAATGGCTCATGCAAATGCGCATAAAGCCATAGATTTCCTGGGGCGTTCTCCCTGGAGACCCAGAACTGTGACATATCCATTAGCTGTCAGGTCCTTCCAGCCTGTCTGCCCCTCTAACTGTGACGTCTGTCCTGCATGCCTTGCTGCTGTAACACTGTTTATCCTGCTGTCAGGTATGGTCTTTTGATTTGTGCCAAAATTAGGCCTACTTGATGATGATGATGAACAACTAACGAATGTATATGTGAATCAGGCAGCATTTCCTTTATTTATTTATTTATTTACTTATTTATTTATTTATTTATTTATATTTCAGCCCCCAGAATGCAACAGAAGCATTAGACTTACATTAGCCATGAAACCCAAAGCAGCCACCTAAAAGGAAGCTTGCAGTAATAACAGTGCCACCACTGGTGTGGAGGATTACAAGTATTTATTCAAGAGCAACTCAAAATGTGGCACTTATTTGCAAACTGATATGTTAAACGGAAATAAAGACTACAAGCTAGACAATAACTTTTTCATATTTAGTTTTATATGATATTATGAACAATAAATATAAAATTGCACATTATACTGACATGGCACTAGATCTTTGGGAAAATCGGGCAAGATGTATGTTTACTGTTGAAGTAATTTTCATTATAAAATATACCTTTTTTCAAATTATATTTCAGTTGATCCATGCACTGACATTCAGATGCAAAACAATTTAAGTGTTTTTAAAAATCAACTTAAAAGTATATGCTGAAGGGCTCATTAAAGCCAAATTGTTATTGTCTAATTACTCTCTGAGTTTTCTTTTGGCACCAGATGGAATTTGGAGGCTAAGTCAACACCTTGATCTCTCTTTCATGTTCCTCAAACCGTTCCTGAACAATTCTTGCAGTATGGAAGGACACATTATCCTGCTGAAAGAGCCCACTGTTGCCATGAAGGGGTGTATTTAGTCTGCAATAATGATTGGGTAGGTGGTACATGTCAGAGTAACATCGACATGAATACCATCACCCAATGTATCCCAGCAGAATATTGCCCAGAGGATCATACTGCCTCTGCTGGCTTGCATTCTTCATACAGTGCATCCTAATGCCATCTTTTACCCAGAAAAACCAGGCACACACACCTGGCCATCCATATGATGTCACAGAAAATGTGATATCAGGACACCTTCTTCCATTGCTCCATGATCCTTCACTTGCACTCTTGATAGTTGCCATTGTAATGACATAATCAATTTTATGCATTTCACCTGTCAGTAGTTTTAATATTATGGCTAATTGGTGTACATTGGTTAGGGTTAAGAAATTTAAGAAGTAATGGCTGTTATAAAGCTTAGCTGGCTGGCTTAAAATTCATATCCATACTTTGTACATATTTATTGCCTGTTTTGTGCATATTATTTATTATCAGCAAACATCATTGTGCAGATTTGTACAATGAAAGCAATAAAGTAATGAATTAAATTGAACTGAACTGAATTACTAGAGTCTATGTAAGTGGTCAACTGGGGGATAAAAACCTTCTGTGGATACTTTGTGTAATTAAGACTTAATAATGTTGCTTTTCACTTCTCCAGCTCAAGTGCAGACACATAAATGACTGTAACTGTTGTGTCAGCAGGTTAGTTTTCATGTATACATCATTCCTCACATTCAAAAGTTATGGGAATAAAAGGTGCACATAGAAATAGATACATGAAAAATATAGATTATTATATTTTAGAATAAACAGCTTTGAATTTATCAAGTTCTTTTTTTTTTATTCAGATAATTGGCAATTTTGTGCTCTGAAACCAGTGTGCTGTAATGGTAAAATATTTTCCGGTGTGAATCAATAATAAAACGTATGATAAGTATGAAATTGAAATAAATAAACTGAAATGCAGGCATGAAGCATATACAGTACAGTATAAATCCTTGACTTCATAAGAAAATGCAGACGTAGAACTTCTATCTGAGAAACTGTGTTCAGATTTTGAAAGCATGTATAAGGATCTTTAAAATGTTTCCTGCAAATACTGGAAACATTTAAAAACATATGAACCATGTAGAAAAAACACTGATGTTATAAAAAATATATAACATGTTTCATTCATAATGTGCCAGTTAGAATTGGGAGTCTGGTTACTCTAGGTTACTCAAGCTTCATTTGTTCCCTAACATCTGATGGTAGTGTCTCAAAGAGATTGTCCTCCACAACAAATCCACTGCGAGTAAGGTTCCGGCAGAAGCGCAGCTCAGCTGGCAGAACCTCCAAATGATTGCCCTTCAACTCTAAGTGTGTTAGCAGAACCAAGTAGGAAATTTTTGGAGAAAGTAGGGACAAAGTATTCTTTCCCAGCTTGAGGGTTTTGAGTTTTTTGCAGAAGAACAGTTCATCTGGAAGGTTCTCAATCTTGTTACAGGTAACAGAGAAGTACTGCAAGCTCTGGAGGACACCAATCTCAGGAGGAATGAAACGGATATCATTGAAGGACAAATCCAGGTAGCGTAGCTTGTTGCATAAGAAGAGATGGGAGGGAAGAATCTCGATCTTGTTGTGGTTAAAGTGGAGGTGTTCCAAGCTACCCAACTTCTTGATATTCTCAGGTATGTAGCATATAGCATTGTACCACAATTTGAGGGAGGTAAGCTTGCGCAGCTGTTGGAAGTGTACTATCTCCTCTATAGACTTGAGATTGTTGTCTTTCAGGTCCAGATCTTGTAGACACGCAAGTGTGAATATGCCACTGGGAATCCGCTCAAGATCACAGTGCACCAATTCCAGAATGGTTAGGTTGACCATCTTTTTCAGATTATTAAGCATGACCAACTTAGTTCCATCATTATGGACACAGAACTTCTGTAGATGACTAGACACATCAACGATGCTCTGGGGAATCTTAGTGAGGTTACTCTTCAGAGAGAGAATCTTGAGGGACTTGAGCTCACGCAGGGACTCCAGGTTAATATTCTTTGAAATGTCAGGGCTCAAGGATCCAATCAGATAAAGCTCCTCTACGTTACGAAGGCTGTAGATCCAATGGGGCAGCTCCCTGCTATCATCAAATTTTACCCGTAGTACCTTCAGATTTTCCCTTAAAAAAGTGGTGGCGGCAGTGTGAGTTTTTACAGAGCACTGGTATAGCGACAGTTCTTGTAAGTCTTCCAGCTGCGCAATGGCCGCAGGTATTGTCACATTGTTCATAATCTCAAGCTTTAGAGACTGAAGCTCCGTCACTTCAAAAATGGTATCTGGCAAGCCAGACAACATGAAGAACTTGAGTTCCAGCCTGTTGCTGGAGTTGATCTGTAACCTCTGCCGCAGCTTCTCAGCGGTCAGTTCGTGGTTGAGGTTGAGCTGCTTCAGTTTGTTCTCACTAACCTCTGAAAGAAACACCGCAAACCGCTTGGAGTACAAGGGGTCATATTGGTCGATCATGTGCAGCATGAAAGCGAAGTCATTTTTCACATCCGGGATGTCATCAATTCCGGTCTCCTGACGCACATACTCAAAGGAATACTCCTTGAGTGAGCGGTAAAACAGCCATATTGATGTATAAAGGCACGTGAGTCCATAAACACTCACAAAGCACAAGTAACAATATGATAGTTTGGAGAATAAGTCCGCCATTGTATGGTTACAAAAAAAGTGTTTGTATCCAGTCATGTCTTGTATGTCTACATTGCACATCACATTCATCTGCACATGTGATACTAAGTTGCTGTTGTATATGATAATTAAAATGAACTTCAGCACTTTCAACACAGTCTGGCGAACATACATGATATACAGCAATTCACCTTCTTCGACATGCAGCCGGAATTTCTTTACTCTCTCGAACAGAGCCTTGGCTTGTTCACCTTCTTTCTTGTCTAGTGCTCTTGCAGCTGGCTTGTCAACTACAAACTTCTCAGCAATGGACCTGAGGGAGTGGCTTTTTTCTAGATTGCTCTCTAATGTCGATATGTTATGGTTTGGTTTCCTGCTTTCTTTTTTTTCTGGGTTATCCCCCGACACCTCGGACAGGGCTCTAGTGGTCCATGGTGAATCAAAACACTTGCCCAAAATGGAAATGAAGTGCTCTATTTTTGAACTGGATCCTGGGAATTTGAACCAGAAATTGCTACACACCATGAAGATGATTGTATGTATAAGAACTAGATAAGGGAAATACTTGGCATACCAATGCAATGCTCTATCGTAGCACATCTGGTTTATATAGTTGTACTGCTGCAGGTCCAGGTTTGTTTTTAATCCCTTCATTTCTTGTACCGCTGGTTCAGGTGAAAAATCAGCATGAGGAGCTAAGGTAGGATCCAGCATGATCGCAGATGTGTTTTGTGACGGTACAGCTTGGTTTGGCAAGGACATTCTTTTGGGAAGGCAAATGACTTTATCTTGCATTACCTGAAATGAAATAAATGGATAATCACAATCAGATAATGAACAAAACTGATTGTGTCCTACAGATTGAAACTGAGGTCAAACCCCTCTGTGCTACAGTGAGGAGGGTCAGCCAATGTACCATCCCTTAGAGACTTTGCCCCTCACCGCTCTGCAGAGATACTTCCTGTCAGTCAGAAGCCTGTAAAGTGGGCAGTGGTGGCTTAATGGTTAGGGAAGCACACTTGTAATTGAAAGATTGCAGATTCGAATCCCCAATCAGCAAGGCACCACTGAGGCACCCTGAGCAAGGCACTGCTCCCCCGGCACTGAATTACTGCCCCCTGCTATGTCACATATGGATTAAATGAAGAGAACCCATTTCATTGTTGTGTGCTGTGGTGTGTCAACAATGACAATTGATCACTTAATTCTAATTTCTACAGACAGGATGAAGTAAATATCACTCTCTTCACATTGTTTTAAATGTCACCTAAGCCTGTTGGACTTAGCTACCTACTTCATTTCATTCTAACAGCAACAATATCAGAAGCATGTGCTAGTTTTCAAAGATCATGCATTGGGTGTAGATCTATGAGAACTGGAGTAGCCGGCTATTATAAGCTAAAATATAACAAAAACTGGATCATAAACCAGCAGTGACAAGAAGCCTATCTATGATTGCTATCAAACAATTTAAATAGTTATATAGATTCATATAAACACATCCATCCATCTTTTAACTGCTTCTAACTGGTCTTGGTCGTGGTGGGGAATAGAGATATTGGGGGATAGAGCTTATCCCAGGTAGGCTCTGATACACCTCGGATGGGATATCAGTGCATTAGATAATCATCATCCTAATGCTCATTAGCATCATTAAAATCATGTAAGGAAAAAGCAGTGTTAAAACATCCTCCTGGTGATGGAAACATGGCCTTGTTTGACACGAGATGACACGCACCTGCAGCGTGCATCCAAAGACCCCGATCATAAGCATGGCCACAGAGAGGTAGTCGGTGAAGACATCCCACCAGGGCTTGAGGACACGGAATGCAGGCTGCTGCTCGGAGAATTGCCGGAATTCCGTTACCGGAATCATGGCTCCTGTGTGAATAAACAGGCTAGTTATGAAATCATCATTCTAATGATGTTCGAGTTGTTATTTATGCAGACTGAGATTCTCTGGTACTTAGTTTGTGCTTGTTAACCTTTCTCCGTTGTTTACTACACTTAACATTGTACTTGTGTATATTAACTTTGTTGTACCAATATTGAGTTGGATGTTATGATTTATCTATATTATATATGTATTACATATTTATATATGTCTTCTAAAAATAGCCTTCAGGACTCTGCTGTTTAGTGTGGCAATAAGCCACCACCGAGATCTACCAGACGGCTGGAAGGCTGTTTGGAGAGGCCTAGACATTATACAGATAAAGTGTCAGATTTAATTCTTTGGCAGAAAGTCTCTGACTTTATTTTGAAGACTAGTTGTTAGAGACTGTGTCTGTTTGGTTAGAAGTTCACACAGATATTAAATTATATGAATGTGGTCCAAGAATAATGTGATATTATGCTTTTTGACACGTACATATGACATATTTTTATATATAAAATATATCATTTATATATATAAAAGAGTAATATTTACTCTCTTCAGTTAAAAACTGAGTATTGATATGTTCACACTACTGTTACCATACTTTAATACTTTCCAAGAGCAACCAGCCCAAGTAACAGAAATCTTCTGCAATCTTATGTCCCAATTTGTGCTATGGAGAGCCAGAGCAATATGGAGAACACAGCAGCCTTTGAGGCTCTCGGGCTCAGTGGAAAAAATTCTCTGCTTGTTCCTGCGAGGAACGACACAAACAGAGCAAAGCCAGAGGATGTTTATGCATACTGAGAAATGTATACATTTACAGCTTCTCATACACAAAAGGCCACTACATCCAGCACTGGTTTGCAGTTAGTGTTTGTTTTGGGGTAATTTAGATTATATGCAACTGGCAATGTGAAATTTAAACAGTAAATGAAATAAACAGTGATTCCTCTCAAATGGAAAGTATCATCAGTGCTATTAATGAATTATTATCAAAACAGTAAGATATGATAAGCAGTGTCGTCACTGACCCTGTTTTTAATGTTTTTTAGCCTGCAAATATGCTACATGAACACTAATTAGTTCTCCATTTTCATTAAAAATAGGACACCCCCCTCCCTATTAGCCGACCTTTTTATAAATCTCCAATGTCTTGACGCTAGTGATGATCATTTTTATTAATTAAAAATGGGAGGAAACACGATAAGACAAACATGTTCTATTCCTTTCCTACATCTGTATGCGGCCTTTCCTTCCGTTACCCTTTGCCAGTGTCTTCCTGTTAGGAAACGTTGCAAAGTTCAGCAACAATAAACTGCGACAGATAGGACAATCCTTCCCCAGGATGACGCTCTAAATATAACATTCACTAAATCAAAATACCTAACATCTGTTCTTTTCCAGAGAATTCTGTCATTTAACTTGCTTTATTTTATAGTTTGTTTTGAAATTATAAAAAAAATAATTTGCCCCTGCGTTAAACTGTATGTACGTAATATTTTATGCACCTATTAATGTAATGAACCTCATGGGACACTATTAGTTCTTAACTATAGCTTTGTTCTCCCCGTTATTTTATTTCAGTTGTATCTGTCTAAATATAATTCCATTAATTAGCATTGCAGTAAATTTCTTTAACATACGCTTTTGTCCTAAACAACGTACAAGTGAGGCAAATAGTAGCCTAAATTTAGTATTATTGAGTTAAATATAAAATATATTAAATGACTCACTAAATCTAAATGGTGGTCAGAGTCTGCATGTATGAAATCATATGATTACATTACATATATTGCAATATTTATTTTGTCTCGCTTTACAGCGGTTATGTGAAGAGCACATACAGTATGTGACCCATCACCACGAAATGAGTCTTATGGGTGCAGTTATACCAGTGCGATTTAAGACTCATTTCGTGGCGACGGGTCACATTTTTACGCACACCGGATCATGGAAAAATTAAATATATATATAAGAAACCTACAAAGTTTTATATATATATATATATATATATATATATATATATATATATATATATATATATATATATATATATATATATATATATATATATATATATGACTGGGAGAGAGAACTAAATGCTCCTTGATGAATGATAAAAGCACAGTAATGAAAAATAAGTACATTGTGAGGCGAACGAAAATGAGAGTACTTACCCATGCGTAACATTTCACTGCGCACGTAGTTTGTTTTATCATAAATACTGACGAATTTTCGGTTTTCTGAAGTTTGATTTTAATGCTACACGGAAAGCAACCACTTTCTAAAGATCACAAAAACAACTAAAACAGAACAAAAGTTTGTAGGTTTCTCTTACCCTGTTATTAACGGAGGTTTCCGTTTTGTTTTCTCACGGGGAAATCGTCCTGTGGAAGGCAGGATCCATGTCCCTCTGACATGTCCTGTCCCGCCGATTTCCGCTATCCGGTATAACTTACGCCGCTGGAGGATTACAAGGACTGCACTTACTGGCACCACCTGGGCGGGGGCCTCATATTTCGTTATGATAAACTATGTCCCTGTTATCTGAAATGTAATTTTAGAAATGAACTGTGCTGGTGTTCGGGCGGAGATTCCGCATGTTGCCGCTTTTCTCTTACGTGTAGGATTTAGGTGTGTTTTTTCCCCTGCAGATTTCATGAGTCATTTTTACGTTACTGACTGCTGGCTCGTATCTCTGAGGTTTGGGATTTTAGTCTGTTTGGGTGTAGTTTGCATGCTCTCCACGTGCTGTGTTAGTTTCCATGCAGTGAGAATAACATCTCTAAATGAAGTTAAAGTGATTAACCGGAATTAACACACCACACATATTGAAAAACAATGAAATGTGTCTGTGGCATTTAACTCATAGGTAGCATAGCAGTAGGCAGCTATTATTTAGTGCTTGGGTGCTTCAGTGACACGCTGCTTTGTCAGGGATTTGAACCATTAACCTTTATGATCACAGGCACACCCCTAACCATTAGGCCACAACTGCCCCTACAATGTATGTTGAATGTATCTATATCCTGTGATGAATGTAGCATTTCCATCTCCTTTTACCCCATCTTGCTCTCCTATGGGATACACACACAAACAGATCAGAGGAGAGCTTGGCACTAGAGTGCAGGGTGAGCCATTTATCCGGCATGCGCCTTGCTCAAGGGCCGAACAGTAGCATGATGACTCTGCCAGTGATGGGATTTAAACCAACAACCATCCAGACACCTGCATGGACACCGAACCCACAGAGCCAGGCGCCACCTTATGTAAAAGTGTATCTCACTGTAAGTTTGTGCCCAGTGGTGAGCTGGCATCCCATCCAGAGCGTACCCTAGCCTTGTGCTCTGTGCTATTAGGGTAGGTCTTGGGCAACCCAGAGTAAGATAAGTAGTAACAAGTTGGATGGATGGATGGATGGATGGATGTTGCTGATGAGGTTACTAAGTTTCTTTTGACATATTTCCCTGAAAGCTCTAATAAATATAATGTTGAAAAACATTAATACTTCTACATATTAATATTAAATATCTTTTTTAAATTATGAAGGGTATCCTTCGTCAAGGGTCACGGGATTGAATCCCACAACCTTCCAAACACAGACACACACCCCCAATTCCTAATACAAAAACCCACCACAGACTCATTTTAATGCAAATAATTTATTTTAAATTTAACTCATGTTTAAACCATCCATCCACCTAACCAGTCTTGCAATGCTATAATCTAGACAGTAGAGGGCAATCTAACCACAATTTTGGTATTCTCTGAAAATGAGCAGCAATGACAGAGTTTCCTTTAATAATAAAATAAAGTACAATAAATTTATTGCCAAAGTAATGCAAAGCCAATTATAGAACATTGTGGAATGCTACTACGTAACAATAAAACCCAGATACTGGACTGATGAAAAGAATTATGGTAAGTGTCCATTTTTCTACATGAATGATTATTTAAACACAGTTAGCAGTATTGTTTAAAATCAATATTAATCAGGTAAATATTTCACCCTCCAGTTTCAACAGTGATATTTGGATTTGCTCATTATTTCAAAGCTTTAATTGAAAGCTGGAGTCCATCGATTCATCCATCATCCAGCTGCTCATCATACACAGAATGGCAGAGGGGACTGGAACCTATTCCCAGCCACTCAGAGCACAGGGTACTGGGGCACTAAACTAAATAAAGAGCTACTGTAGCAAGTAGAGTCAGAAGATCATAGCTAGGTGCCTGGTGTCCTGTCCTGCCAGCGATGTCCATCTGACCCTCCTGGCTCCCCCCTAGCATGGCCCTAGCAAGCCACATCTGTTACTCATCTGTCTTACCTCTCATTCCTTCCCCCTTTGATAATCACTCCCAGCTGCCTCTCATTACTCCCTCGTTTGTTCCATATATACCTACTTCACAATCCTGTGTTCTCCAGTCCCATCATTAATGTTACCCCTCCTCTCAGTCTATAGCCTTCCTGATTGTAGTCCTCTTGTTTTGACCGCTCATGGTCTAGTTTATTTTCAGTCTCTCTTTAGTTTTAAGTCAATAAAACCACTTTTGTTTCATCAAAATGCCTGCCCTCAAATCTTTCATCTTGAAAGCCGTGAAATCTGGCTAGTAGAACATGTTGCTTTGACATCTTCTAATTATCCATGATTTCAATGGTTGGCAAGTACCACCAGAGCTACTCCTACTCACCCAGCTACCACAACATCTCCAGTCTAGAGACTTTGAAAGAATATCATTTGACATATTCCTTCTGGAGCTGAACGTCTCAGATGTTTCCTAAATGATTGCTGTTGTAATTGAATTTGTGATGTAATGTTGGCCTTATCTTCCTATGCTTTGGCAGTGTGGGAGATCTTTTTGCACTTCTCAATTGCAGAGCTGACAGAACCTAGCAAGAAAACCCAAGAGTGCTTCAAGAACACACACCTCACGTAGATGTGCCCTCTAGCATTTTTGTCTCAGTACTGATTTAGCTCCAGCACACGGCTTTCTTTTTTCTACCATAAAAGTAGCTATGTGTTTTTGAAGAAAAGGGTTGACAGAAAATATTTGCACTTGATTTTGTGAACCCTGAAGTCTTTTAATTCAGTTTGATTGTAGGTTTCATTTTATAGAAGGCTGAACACACAGTACATTGGACTTTCCAAAAAACGTGATTAAGACCAAAGAGCAATCCCCTGATTTAGATTAGCAAGAGAAGTGTAAGTATTAGATAAAAATTAATGACACTGTTATTAACATGTTCATCATAATCTTCCAATATATTTGACAGTACTAAGGATACTTTGAAACGAAATTAGTTACTGACAGTATGTATCTTTTCAGTAAAATCCCCCCTTTCCTCTGAAGACTTCAGCTTTTGGTGTATCTGTGTTGCTTTTATTTTACATGCTATTATAATGCGTGACTCACACAGGTTAGGTCTTTGTGCCTGTGTTTCTACTCTTGCTTTGTCAGAATAGTCAAATAGTCTTTTGGGCCTTTGAGCAAGGACCATGTAACAACACATTTTATAATAACGCTGCATTATGTAATAACTTGAAAGAATATACCAAATTGACAATGCATTATGTAATAACACTGCATTATATGTTGAAAATGTGTTACATTTTGTCGAGTTATTGCATAATGTGGTGTTATTACATAATGCATTGTAATTTTGGTGTAACAGCCCTTAACCCCCCAAAATGCTCCAAGGTTGCTAGATAATTATTCCGATCACACAGGGAATTTCTTTTTCATTTGATATTAAAGTCTCAACTTCGGCAATTCTTTTTCCAGATGTTTTTGAAACAGGTGTCTTTAAAGAAAAAATCTGATATTGAAGTTGGTTTAGGTGTTGAGTATGGAAGTGTAATTAAGATTAAAACTAATCTCTGGGTCTGGTTTCTTTGTTACAATTAGGAAATCTTCTGTAAACAACCTGTTTCTTCTGGAAAGCAATTGGAGCCTCTGGACGAGAGGGTTGGGGGTTGTGATGGGAGATTTTATTAGCCGCCTTCTCTTAAACCACAGATTGATTTATCTAATATCTTACAGAGGAGCAGAGAACCTAACCTGAGTTCATCACACCAATGCATCAATGTTCTCCCTGTGCTTCACACTTTTTGTATTTTAATGATTTGTCTTATAACTGATCAATCTATTAGCAACCCCACTGTTTCAAGTATAATCAGTAATAATATTCTGACTGACATTTTATTTATTGTTCTGACACTTTTATCCAAAGTGACGTACAGTACCAGTCAAGTCTGGAGACACCTGCTGAAAATCAGTTGTTTTTCAGCAATACAACAACCCTACGCACACCTCAGGGGTATGGAGTAAGTACTATTTTGTGAACAAAAACGTTTCCCTGACCTAAACCCTATAGAGCTTGGGATGAGTTGGACTGAAGAGCAAGAGCAAGGTAGCCAACTTGTGCCCAGACCTTGTGGAAACTCTGTGGCTACATCTGGAAACTGGTTGAAGGAATGCAATGCTGTCATTGTCAAAGGGGCCTATTTTGAAGAGTCTAAAATTTGAGAAAATTTTGAGTTGTTCAACATTTCTGTGTTATTTCATTGATTGTAGGCCTTTTACTATAATGTGAATAAAATAGGCAAAATAGAGACAAAGGCATTAAAATTAGGTGTGTCCTGACTTTTGACTGGTACTGTACAGTGTGAGACAATCCCTGGAGCAACTGGAGATTAAGGGTGTTGCTCAAAGCCAGACAGTGACATCACTCTGCCAACCATAGGCCATCCACTGAGCCTCATGCCTCCCCAAAAAATGAGGAAACATGACCAACATGCAAACATAAAACAAATAAGCCTACTTGGATAATAACAGAGAAGTGGATATGGAACCTGATTGGATGGTTGAATGGTTTTCTTAGACGTAAATAATGAATGTTGTAGTAGCAGAACAGCTATTTGTATTTAATGGTGCTATCTATGAATTTGACTAGGGCAAAACAGGACAAGCAATTAATTGTCCAAATTCGATCATGACAGAAAATCAGCCCTTAAAAAACAATTCACAAAAATGCAACTTATTTGTCTGGGGTGAGAGTAATTTAAACAGGTTAAACGATTCTTACTAATTTTATAGGAAGTGCTAATAAATACAACAAGCGCTAACTGATGAACAACTCCCACTGGAATATTGCTAAATGCTCCTGGTGGTTGGTTACTTGAGCAATTTGCAGTAGATTGATCTCTATTAGTCAAGAAGATCTGTGTGGTTTTGCAAAGAAGAGAAGACTGCTCGGATTTGACACTCTAGTCAGGAATGGTTTTACAGGAATCTTGTTTTTTTCATTTACACTAATTGTACATAACAAAAGTATACTAAAAAACATATTCATGGAGGAAATGATTATTATTTTTAAAATAACTGTTTGTCCATTTAGGATATTTAGAATAGTGAACTTTTTGGACAACCAGGAAGAGAAAACAAACATACTAGCAACACACAAACAGGACACACCCCGGTGTTAATTTAGTTTTGAAGTTTTCATTTTTATTTAGCTTTTTTGGTGTTTTCAGTTTAAGTTTACTTACTGCGCTAGTTATTTTGCTTTTATTTTCTGGAAATGACTTGTTATACTTTTGATTTAGTTTCATTTTCAGTCTTCAGTGTCAACTGCTTTTTTTTTTTGCTAACTAGATGATAAATACTGCTTTTGTGCTCATTTGCATACAGTCTAATGTTAACTTGAACAAACATACACAGAGTACCCAGATTTAAACATTTTCTTTGAGGGCCTTTTGCACAGTACTGCACATTAAATTACAATGACATGTCACCGAATTCTTTTACACGTTTTCTTCCATGCATCAGTCAGCTATTGATCACAGGGGCTGCAGATTCTCTTGCTTCTCTCCTCCTCGCTCACTCTGCCCACCACTATAATACCTCCATCTCTGGTTCCTTTCACTTTTTTGGGTTTGGCTTCACTACAGATGTTTAGTTTTTACTGGCTTCCTTGACATCTGTTCCTTTTAAGGACACGGCATTCCCAATGACCTGATCCAGCTTATCTGACATTATTAGGCCACAGTTTTTGCCTTCAGTTTTTGTGACAAAGCAGACATTTTAACCAGGGATGTAAGCCACTGGAAAAGTATCACAGTATATGTATCACGTGATACAGCAATTATGATAAGAAATGGTTTTGTTACTGTGTAAATAACTCTTTAGATGTTTTCTAGTTATGTTCAGAAATCCTATTACCGTAATTCCCTAATAATGTCACTAGGAAAATGAAAGCCCACAGGATTCAGTTCTGGGGCCAAATGCCATGCCTTTTCTACCATGCTATTAGTTGGAATTCATAGATAGTCCTAAAAATACTGCATTCATTTTCATTAATGTACCAGTTTATTTTTCAAACACAATGTAACTCAACCACAAATGAAAGTTTCTCAGTAAAGCAAAATAATATGTGAAAGTTAACGAAAATTTGCACAATGTTCCATTGGTTGGCAGTAACACCACCATATTATTGCCGGAATCAGTCCCTGCCTGGCCAGCAGTTGCTGGTCACCTCTTTCTAGTGGAGTTCTTTGTTGTTCCCATCCATAACGTTTGATTTTAATTGACCTGCACCTGTCCCTTGTCTTACCCTCGTTATCTTTGTATACATGGGCCTGCCCTTGTATTCTGATATGTATACAAGACATTTCTCTTGGAAAAGTTATGAATGTCCCTCTAAATGTTTTAAACAGGTGAAAACTGTAGTGCATTTAGCAATGCTAAATGTAGAATAACTAAGCAGGATAACATAACGTACAGCATTTTGCAAACAGCACCCCATGCTCAGATAGGCGCAAGTGCATTTGCTATTTAAAAGAAGAGGACGCTGGATGGGGAAATGAGAGCTGCATCTTTCTTATGCTAGCAAAGACACCTGCGTCGCACCTGGTGCCGATGTGCACTGCGTGTGCAATAGAGCTCGTAATGTCCGTTAATCTTTCCATTAACACTGGGATTTTATTAGTAATTTATTTTTTTGACAGGCTATGATTTTTAATTTAATGGAAACATCAATGAAAAGATTGAAGGGCATATCAGTGCTATCATTAGCTGTTTTTCTTTCTTTCGTGGTCGAGGATGATTAACTATGAAAAGAGAGCCAGAGATAGTTCTGTCTGAACAAATGAAACCCTCAAGGACTTGAAGACTAACCATAGTTAAAACACTTTCATTTTCATGCATCTTCTTTGTAGAGATTCTAATTCACACGTTAATCAAACATCAAACTGTCACACACTGTCTCTATAGTTCTAGATGGAGCCTGGAGACACAATAGAGCAGTTTGTTCTAAGCTTGATGAGTTAATTAAGAATAGGTGGGCAGGTAATTAAGATCTTAAGCTATTTTCGGCCAGTGGAAGGCACTGTGTGTTAGGAATGGAAAAAATATTATCCCTATTGTAATCAATGAACAAATTTTATGCTCATACGGTAACGTAATTAAAAAATGACATCAGATGTCAACGTTTTATTTTGTACACATCTATTAATTTTCTAACTGCTTATGCTTGTCAGGGTCACAGGAGGCCTGCAGCATATTCCAGATAGCATAGGGCACATCCTGAATGGGATGCCAGTCCATCACAGGGTACCACAAAACCTTCAAAAATATGACCGTACTTAAAAATTCATAGCAGCACCTGCAGCTCAAGCGATAACTTCGCTTTAACAACGCTATAATTTCTCAACAGATGATGGAATTTCATTTTCTTAATAGATGCAACGTACGTACTGTATGATTGAAAACACTGATAGAATACAAAAAAAATCCTCTACAAATTACCCATTAAAAAGAACACAGAGCGAATACTCAAACTTAAAAAAGCAAGAATTTAGAAAACTAGCAAAAAGTTGCTAGAGTACCATAAAGTAGCATCTCGGAGCTCGCTCTAATGCATGCCTCAGACTTAGAATTGGACCCTGCTTCAACCTCCAGCTTTTATCTTCTTTGTGAAGTGACTGTACTGAGAAAGAGGTTCTCCCATTTCTCCCCTTCATGGTTGTGGCTCAGACAAAAGAGACCACGATTGCCTCCTGGTAACACCATTCCTTCCCCTCTCCTGTAACCAAGCTCTGTGCTTAGCAAACATCAAAGCCACCTATCATACCCTGATGGTTTAAATCTTTAAACAGGGAATAACAGCCTGGGTACATCCAGACCCTTCACATCCTACAGTCATGTCACTGTGTGTTCCTGCGACAATTACCAGGGGAGCAGCCAAGTGATGCTTGGAGAGCATGCTCCGTCTCTCTCTCCCTGGACTTTGAGCTGTCGCTGTGATCAGGAGCTGGGCGAAATTCTGTTTGAAATGAGAATGGGCTCGTTTTCATCTGCTCCTCCTTGGGTAGTCTCAGGTGTCAAAGGCACGCCAGGGGTCATCATTAGAAACACCACCTTCAAACGCACCCGGGAATCTTAGGGCTGTGCTCTCTCTCTTTGGTTCATTTATCAACATTAATGATCAAATTTACACCATGCCTGAGCTCATTACCCTTCACCTGAGCAGCTCTACTTTACTTTATTTTCTTTCTTTATTCATTTTCTTTCTATATTACTTAATGTTGGCCAGGGCTGGAAGGAAGACAAATAAATAGCTAGCAAAAAGAATCACTGAACAATTGAGTGATTAAAGGACAATCATCAGAGAAAGAGAGAGAGAAAGGCTTCTGTGCGATTTGAAAGTCAGAAAGATTCGATGATCAAAGAAAACCCTCAGTAACTCCAAACTGTTCAAAGGCCCTTGTATAAAACAATTCTGTAGAGAATGACAACGGCAACTCATTAAGGGCTACAGAATCAGGTGAGGCTGTGAGATTTGATCCCTGGTAATTCTCATTCATCCTTTTTATATTGATTATGGAGGGAATTGAAGGAAAAGGTGAATTCACATAGTTTCCTCATTGTAAAACAATGCCTCTGTTTATGTCCAAAATATCTCCAGGGGTCAAAAGCTTTTCTTTAGGCCTTACAGGTTTAAGCTTTTATTTTGGGGTGTGATATCGAACTTACAGTGTATATGATTATGACTTTTCAGACTGGACTTTTGATAAATGCCAAATGATCAAATGTCAAGACTCATCAAGAAAAAAAAAAGGCTCTTTGTGACTGAAACTAGGAGACAAAGTGAAACTGACATATCTTCTCTTATTCTAATCTTATTCATTTTAATATATGCATGGCACTCCGTATTTATTATACCCAATTACATAATCAGAAACATCCTTTATTAAAAAATACTCATTATTGACTGCAGCGCAGCAGCATTGCAGACACACATTGCACATTAATTTAATGTCCTTAAGTCAAGATTTGCATCTGTTTCACCACTTTGGGCAATGACCTTCACGGCACTCATCTCTGCTCGAAGGGGTCATGAAAAATTCAGGCGTCATGTTTGCCCGAGACCAGGCTGGTGGCGCTGGCTTTGTTAACATGGCTGTTTTGTCTGCCAGAACACTGAAGAGCTCACAGCTTGTTTATGACAAACCACAAACGAAGCAGCACAAGACATCATGCGGAACACGGCTTTTAAGTTCATTTGTTGGCTGAAGTTAGACAGATAGTAGAGTCTAACTTGCTCGGTATCATATTGGTCTGTATGGCTTTTGTGAGCATGAGATACTTAGATCAGTGTTTCTCATCCCAGTCCTCAGGGACCCCCACATAGTTGACATTTTAGTTTCCTCCCAGCTCCCAACACACCTGTACCAGGTATTTGGTGTTCCTGTTCGTTTTGTTTGTTCCTGACCGTGTGGTTCAGGTGTGCTCTCTGCAGGTCATCAGATACAATACCGGATTTAATCAAATGAATGGAGCATATAGAAGAAGATACTGTTCTTATGAAAACAATTAAGAGGTTTCATAAAATATATTTTGGTCCGTGAGACTGAGGAATCTTTGCATTGCTCCAGGGTGAACGGTGTTTGGATATCAAACAAAAGAGGGTTAATGTGCTCAGATAAATACCTGATACATATTTAAAATTAGGCATTAATATTTTATGAATATCAACCACTTATAAATCATTCATTTTATTTTGATCTTCTTTGTTCTGTTACATGATAACAAAGACCTTTTGAAGTCTCATTTGTCTGAGGGTACAGGAGACAACGAAGTATAAAATTCGGAAGAAAATCCGCCAGCAGTCTCACTTACCGTGTATCTTTAGTGGGCATTTATACCGCGCATCACATGGCGCTGATCCGCTTAGATGAGAATGATCACCACAGCAGAGGAAGGTGCCATTCTGCCTACAAACCTTCTTCCTTTCTTCCTTAATGACTCATTTGTTATCAGTATGACATTAATGAGTCACACCTTTTTTTTGCAGATTTTCCATATGTGAAATTCAGGATAATTCACTTTCATTCTCACGGGTACATAATCTGCTTAAAATTACTTTATTTTCATTCCGAAAAAAATGTAAACAAAAACTTTAACAATGATTTTTATAGATAGGATGAGATATGAAAGACATAATACTTAACATGTAGCACGAGAATAAGCTAATAAATCTTAATAATCTACAGCTACTTTCTGGGAAATATTCAATGTGATCTGAACATAGTGTTACAGAGGCTACCTGGTGGCTCCAAGGGTAACAGATTATCTCACATCACTGGGGGTAAGAATCCTGCCCCCACTCTGTGTGTAGAGTTTACAAGTCCTTTCCATGTTGAGCTCCAATGCAAAGGCGTGCAAGCAGGTTTACTGGTATCTATAAAATGCCCATACTGCCTGAGCATGTGTGTGAGTACGTGCCTGTGATGTACAATGTACTGGCATCCCATCCAGGGTATCCTCAGCTTTGTAGCCTGTGCTGACCGTGCTCCACCTTCCGGTGACCCTGCACTGGAAGAGAGAATGTACAATGGATTTTTCAAGCAAAAAGTAATACAATGCCTGATTTGTGCAGGCCGAAGTTGACTTCTCTCTATTTGACTATCCCTGCCGGCCCCTGGAGGATGGGCTTCCCCTTTGAGTCTGGTCCCTCTCAAGGTTTCTTCCTTCTAGGGAGTTTTTCCTTGCCACTGTCGCCTATGGCTTACTCACTGGGGGCTTTGGGTGAGGATACTGTAAAGCGCTTTGAGACAATGTAATGTTGTGATAATGCGCTATATAAAAATAAATTTGTTGTTGTTGTTGTTGACTTCCTGCAAATATTCACAAACACATATGCAAATAAACACAAGAAAATGTACACAATTTAAAAAATAATAATCATTAGAATGCATTGTTAGGAGAATAATACATTTTAATAGATTACTTTTAATTACATTAATGTTTCTCAGTGACATGCTTGCAGGTACACAGTCACACACTAGGTGGCAGTATGTGACCTAAATACAATTGTGATGCCACAGAAATGGAGCCAAGTTATGAAAGGAAAATTGAAAAGCGCCCGACTTACTCGGGAAGCTGCAGTAGATTTTGAGCCCCATGAAAGCATATCATACCGGGCCCACAACCCACTCAGACGAATCTGATTATGTTCCAGATTTTTTGGGGGCCCTGTCACTCAAGGGTTCTTGGAAATTGCTTTGCATTTTCTGCAAAATACTGACCAATAAAGCCATTGTCTTCATTTCTTGTGAAAATAAACACACTGGTTTAAGGCCAAACCATTGGATTTGAATTGCTCGTGCTTAGCAAGTATTCAGTCATTTAAGATGGCGCGATGTGTAAAAACCCATTACAAAACTCCACATATCTTGGGCACTTTTAACATTGTTATGTTTGCTAAGCAAAAAAAAAGCACATTATATACAATTTTTCTAACGTTATGGGGAAACTATTTCTACTTGGTTGTTTTGTCGAGTAAATCGAGTTGTTCATTAAGTAGTCACATGTCTCCTGGGCCCATCCACTTTCCATTAAATCAATAATGCATCACCAATTAAACAACGACAAATATAAATCTCTCCCAGAACCTGTATCTCATTGTAGCCCCCTGCCGAATTTGCATAGAAGAAATAACCTCCAGCTTATCTGAACAAATTGTATCAACAGTATCTACTGCTAGCAAATGGGGTTTTACCAATTTGTGTTTGGGTTCAGAATATCAGATATCTGAAATAATACGGTGACTGTCATATCCTTGAGGTGAACACTGTCATTTGGAGAAACTTAGGAAGGTCTATTGCTGTGGAGTTCTTTACATCATAGTTTTGAAACATCAGAAAGACAAAAGACTTCCTATGAGCATCCTAGAATTTTACAAGAATCTAAGCAAAGTATCCTTCTCAAAGTATAGCCCTACATTTTAGTATTTGCCTCAACGGCGCCTAAAATAAATAGATGCTTTTGCAAATTACGACACCTTCATACTTTTACAATCTTTCACTGAAACCAAAAACTGCTGCTTTTTGTGATGAGGATATCACAAAATAATTAAAGCGAATGCTGGACCACATTGCTGTTCAGTTTTAAAAAAGTAGTTTTCCTCTGCCAATTATAATAAAATCAGATTTGAAACAGCTCAGTATGGGCATGACAGCTCACTAGTTCAATAGATATTACTTATGATTTTTTAATGTTACAGTCCTATGCTTGAGATCAGATTTCCATTAGGGGCGACATTAAAGGGATTCAGGAGTCGTCCAAATGGCCAAGCAATTAATGTTACCAAGCACACCCAAGACATTAAAATGTTAACAGTGCTGGAGCCGTGTGATCCAGAATACCGAGTGAGGGCTTTATTACAGCCGCGCAGACAGGGGGTGACATCCATCCTAATTGAGGACATCAAGGTTCTTGCTGCTGGTTCTTCTCTCCAGTTCAGATGTCCTTTTAATTTATTCACCCCCTCCACCCCTCACTGGAATCTGCTGTCATTAGCAGTCTGCCGCGCACCTCGTTAGCATTTCAAGCACAGGAGAGCGCGGAAAACCGCTCGCGCTTTAAGGGCTCTTCAGAAGACAGTGCTTATCATGCACAGGAGCTTCATCGCCGCGCGCCTGACATCTGGGCTTGTCTACTCCCAAAGGCACCGCAGCGTCATTAACAGGATTAATCAGGTCCTAATTTCATAATGATTGCTGTTTTAATGTATGTGAACAAGCACGGTCTCTTGACTCATTACTGCCAATTTGCCTGAGATGTTTAAACGCGTGGACTAACATTTATTTTTGTTAATACATCCTTAAATCATAGACTGAGAAAATGCAGTTTATTGCCGACTGAGCGAATGCCTCACACGGCAAGGCTGCACAGTCACATTTTATTTGGGAAATGATTAGCTTAATCATTACTACATCTAGCAGGTTTTTTTTCTTAAAATTTTGCATTAACAGCATTTTCATCACAGCATATATTAGAGAGACAGACAGACATTAGTCTACTACATTTCCTGTGCAACACAAAAAGAACATGAGAACTCGTATACACTTACAGTAGTGGAACGGAATTTAACCCCCCCACCCCAGCAAGAGTGAGGCACCAATACACTAACTAACGCTATACCATAGAATACAGAATACTTAACTGAGACAATCCCCTACCATAAAGACTAACCCAAATTCTTAAAGTTAGAGCATTTGCTGGCCTTTAAGAAGCAATGCAGCATTATAAACATAACTTGCTGGACTTTTAGTTATATTTTTAGGTGCTTTTTACTAAGCTGATACCATGCAACTAGACTTAGACTTTTTTTGTCTAAAGGGTGTGTTCTGTATAATTCAGTATCATTCACATTAATGATGAGACTATAACAGTTTCAATTAATGTGACTTCCTGCACCTTACTTGGGAAATGTTGAATTACAAACTGTTTGAGGAAAAATGCTTTACTTTCCAAGCATCAGTAAATTGTTACACATGGATTTATGTCCCACTGAAAAAATGTACCAATGTGACCTCCCATTTACTTTTACTTAGTCATAAGTCTGAAAATTAAAACAACACACTGTTAAACAATGTTCAAACGCATAAAAATCACTATAATGCAGTTACTGGTGGGCTATCTAAAGCTATTGCAATTGTACTAGCAAGCATGTATTTACAATAATTTAATTTGTTTATATAAAATAAAAATTTAATAAGAACTATATTGAATATTCTGCTGCTGAAGTTTCAGTAATTGTGTTACATATAAGCTTTATATGCTGCAGGTATATATATATATTTTTTTTTTTGTAATTGATGTTTACATATAATGGCTGTTTATGACACAAATGTAACGGTCCAGGTGTTTTGGTATAGCTCTGGTTTGTCTTTGTGGAGATGCTTTCTTCCGCTATTTGTGCAATTCCCTCTGAACATGCTGCATGTTAAACTGACTCGAAAATGAGATTTTCTGCAGTCATGATATAACAACAGGGATGCGGAGACTTTGCATTAATCCTTATTAATGGGGAATCCTCACAAGAGAATTTCATGTGACCCGGTCAAATGGGAGCAAGTGGAAATAAGTGCTGTGCATGATCAGGCAAGAAGTTAATTAGAAGTGAGAAAAATACAGCTTCCATGTGCTGCAAAAGAGCTGGAAATAAATTGAAGTGTTATATTTAAAAATGGGAAAATGAGAATGAGAGAATTATTGCTTATTCATATACCATCAAGTAATTGTGTGTTTACTTATTCTTTGACAAAGAAACAAAATTACCAGACTCAAGTTAAATTACATTTAAGATTATTGTAAACACATTTAAGGGGTTAAATTTTATTTTCATGGTGTATTCATTTTATGAAAGTTCATATTACTCTGTGGTAGCTTTACACAATGTTCTGTATATTCTCTGGTATACAAGAGAATGACATATAACATGACATTGCGCATGAATAATATACAAAAGTATTGGGACACCCCTGCAAGTCATTGAATTCAGGTGTTCCAACCACTTCCATAGCCACAGGGATATAAAATCAAGCACTTTGGGAACAACAGCAACTCAGCCATGAAGTGGTGGCCTTACATCCAAGCGCAATGCAAAGTGTTGGATGAAGTGGTGTTAAACACACCGCCACTGGACTCTAGAGCAGAGACGTGTTTTCTGGAGTTACGAATCATGGTTCTCTGTCTCGCAACCTGATGGACGACTCTGGGTTTGGCGGTTGCCAGGAGAACGGTACTTGCCTGACTGCATTGTGCCAATTGTAAAGTTTGGTGGAGGGGGGATTATGGTGTGGGGTTGTTTGTCAGGCTTGGCCCCTTTTTTCCAGTGAAAGGAGCTCTTAATGCAGCAGTATTCAAAGCCATTTTGGACAATTTCATGCTCCCAACTCTGTGGGAACAGTTTGGGGATGGCCCCTTCCTGGTCCAACATGACTGAGCACCAGTGCACAAAGCAAGATCCATAAGGACATGGATGAGCGAGTCTGGTGTGGAGGAACTTGACTAGTCTGCACAGAGCCCTGACCTCAACCCGACAGAACGCCTTTGTGTATTCAGGAGGCATCGCTGACAGATGCCCAAAGCACCTCAACTGGCTCCTTTAGATGCAGAGGAGCAGCAGCTCTACTCTGAGGCCCTCCAGGATGTTCAAGCCCCACACCCTCTCTCTAAGGTTGGGCTCGGTCACCCTGTGAAGGAAACTCATTTCTGCCACTTGTGTCCATGATTTCATCCTTTCGGTCACTACTCAAAGCACATGACCATAGGTGAGGGTAGGACCATAGATCTCTGCTGGTAAATCGAAAGCCTTGTCTTCCGGCTCAGCTCCCCCTTTATCACGACAGAACAGTACAGCATCTGCATTACTGCTGACGCTGTACCGATCTGCCTGTCAGTCTCCTGCTCCCTTCTTCTCTCACTCATGAACAAGAGATACTTAAACTCCTCTGCCTGAAGCTGCAACTTATCCCCCACCTAGGAGAGTGGCCTAACTATGTATGATTTGCATAAGCTCTTATACTCTTATGACCTCATCCTGGAAGCAGGTCTGGGAGAGACCTCGCAGGAGAGCGCCTGGTAGTCAGACTTCCACCCATGGGGCCTGGCCAGGCATAGTCCAAAAGGGTAATAAGGGTCTACCCTCCTGTGGGCCCACCACCTATAGGAGGGACCGTGGGAGTCGGGTGCAGTGTAGATCAGGTGGCAGTTGAAGGCAGGGGCCTCGGCAGACCAATTGTCGGCTACCTAATCTGGCTATAGGAATTTTAGCCAAAACAAAATATTAAATTTTTTTATAAACTTACATATTATTATATCAAGATGCATACCAAAGACCATAAATCAATCAATTACACAAACTATGGTGAATACTATGTGTAGTTCTAATGCTTAATTAGCTGCTGTTGTGTGGATGTCACTGTGTAACTTCCATTCCATCCATTTTCCAAACCGCTTATCCTACTGGGGAGGGTCGCGGGGGGTCCGGAGCCTATCCTGGAAGCAATGGGCACAACCCAGGATGGGGGGCCAGCCCATCGCAGGGCACACTCACACATGCACTCCTACGGACAATTTAGCAAGTCCAATTAGCCTCAGCATGTTTTTGGACTGTGGGGGGGAAACCAAAGTACACAGAGGAAACCCCACGACGACACGGGGAGAACATGCAAACTCCACACACATGTAACCCAGGCGGAGATTCGAACCCGGGTCCCAAAGGTGTGAGGCGATAGTGCTAACCACTACACCACCATGCCGCCCCCATGTAACTTCCAGTTACTGTCAAATAAGAATGACACAAGAATGAAGGGGGTGGAGTATATCTCAAAAGGTTATGCCGCTGGGACAGTGTCTGGAATGAGGCTGTTTCAGCTCCTCGGGCTAACAGATAATCATGCCTCCACTGGGCTCAAAGGCTGTTAGCATGCTGACTGGCACAACCCTCTGAGCCCAAGCCTCACTTCCTATTGGATAAAAACGGGCGATAACCACTTATCAATGAACCTCATAGGATTCCATCTTTCTCATTTATCCAGCTTCCTATAGACTATTTAATCTTGGAACAAGAGTATAAAAAAATGAAACAAATAGCAGTATTTTGTAAATATATCTAAGCTCTGATCCTACATCCTGTCACAGTAATGATTCAAATCACTCTGAAAAAATATTAAATCGAATAACTTCACCAAATTTCTCTGAAACAGTCATAAAACATTCAGAACCTTTTTTAGAAAATGTTTGCACTTGGTGACAGCAAATGCAAGCTGCCAGCGTGAGAAACTTAAATAAGAGTGGAACCTGTTTTTGGACGTGATTTATTCATCATCGTCTCCAAGTAAGGCTTTCAGAGGTACTACATGACAGAAACAGAACAAAAATAAAAATCAAAGCAAATGTCAGGCGAAATCAAGCCCATGTTGACTCAGTACCAGGTTAATAAAATGAAGGAACAGCTAAATTTCATTTTTGTATTTTTTAAAGCTTTCTCCAGATGGGGCTACACAAATCAATAAGGATTTAGGCTTGCATTAATCATGAAAACTTTACATTTACAGCCGCCCCCTCCCCAGAATTGCAAATTTGACATTCGTCATATCAATCGTATTTGTGAGTTGGCCATGAAAATTAAATGGGAATATTTCTGGAGCCATAAGTCAGGGTTGGGGCCACTCCAGAATGCATTCGTCAAATTCAGTGCAAATCAGGAAATGCAACTGGAGCTGGGATTGGAAAAAAAAACAATGGGGAACAGAATTGGAATTGAATTCGAATTTCAGCAAGATTTAAATTCCAACTCCAGTTTTATTTCCTGATTTGGATTGGAATTGACGAATATCGTGATATATACATAAACACACACACACACACACACACATATACATATATTTTATATATACACAATAAAGGAAATAATTTTTCTCACATAAAATATACAGGAATTGGAAAATCAAATTGAAACACTAGCTAATTGTGTTTGAGGTTTCTCACAGCAACCCCCAAGTCCACCACAAAATCCTGCAAACACTACGGGGGCTGGCACCGCAGCTGGAATGACAGTCCCTAGAGTCCCCAGCATACCTCCATCCTCTGCCACATCCTCGTCCTCAGCTGCAGCAGGGGCAGCTCTATGCATGGGGTGACAGGTGCCAGGCATTCCCTGTGCAGGACCACGGTCTTATGTCTCTTGGTCAGCAGCAGGTGGTTAACTAAATCGGAGAGGTGCTTGGGGATCTCCCCCAGTCCCCTCCAATCACTGTCCAGCTTGTGTGGCCTGAACACTTAAGTCCACCAGGGCATGCAGCTCCTGCCTGAACATCAACGCAGCTGGTGTGCACCAAGTGCTCTCCGGCACCATGGAACACGCCCAGTGAATCAGGAGCAGGTGACAGTTCCAGTCGTGCTGGTGGTGAATGACCAAGATGACAAGTTATACTTTAAAAAAAAACTGCGACAAGCGTCCCGGCCGTAGTCACTGTGCTCTGATCCAGAATTGCGTATGCCTCTGGACAATTAGTGGAATAATCCATAGCCATGAGAACGTAGCATTTCCCAGAGTTGATACAGGGAAATGGGGGCGGCATGGTGGTGCAGTGGTTAGCACTGTTGCCTCACACCTCTGGGACCCGGGTTCGAGTCTCCGCCTGGGTCACATGTGTGTGGAGTTTTCATGTTCTCCCCATGTCGTCGTGGGGTTTCCTCCGGGTACTCCGGTTTCCCTCCACAGTCCAAAAAGTCCTGATTGGAGTGTGCCCTGCGATGGGCTGACCCCCCATCCTGCGTTGTTCCCTGCCTCATGCCTCTGCCTGCAGTCAGTCCCTCACTCGGGTCAGCACAGGATTCTTGGCCTGCTCCCCACACAGCTGCTGGTGATCTACCAGTCCCTCACTGTTGGTGTTCTCCTGTGCTGCTGTTGCTGTGACACACCTCTGGCTGCGCTGCTCAGTGCAGCGGCAGTGGGAACAGTCATCCGTCTCACAGGGCAATGAAAGAGGGCATCAGCGTTGCCATGGAGCTTGCCTGGCAGGGGCTGGACATTGAAGTCGTACTCCGGGAGGGCTTCCAGCCAGCGCATCAGCTGTCCCACAGGGTTACAGAAGCTCAGTAACAAGGTGAGTGACGTGTGATCTGTACACAGCTGGAATCGCCATCCACAGAGGTAGGGGCAGAAGTGGCAACAGGGTTGCATAATTTCCAGAAGCTGCCTGCAGGTCATGCAGTAATTCCACTCAAGGCAGCTGATTGTACAGTACTGCTGAAAAATGCCACCACCCCTTTTGCCCTGAGGCCCAGCCTAGGACAGCATGCCTCCAATTCCCTCATTATTGGTATCGTTGTCAAGGATGAAGTCAGTGCGAGATCGGGGTACATCAGCACTGGGGTTTCTATAATTCCTCATGTGGTCGAAGATGGCAGCGCACTCTCTGGTCTACTTTAAGGACCGCCCCATTTTGGTGAGGCGGTGGAGTGGTCTGCCAGTATTGTTGAAGTCCCGTACAAACTGTCGGTAGTACAAGGTAAGACCAAGGAAGGGGTGGAGTTCTGCGACACTGCACGGGATGACCCAGTCTCTAACTGCAGCGATCTTCCCTGGGTCTTCTGCCATGCCCTCAGTGCTCACTACATGACCCAGGAACTCCATCTTCTGGCACAGAAGGAAGCATTTATGGGGTTTGAGATGCAAGCCAGCTTTCCAGATTGCAGTGAAGACAGTACATGGATTATTAAATGGACTATTGAAATTGGAAGCATGGGCAAGCAGGTCATTGAAGTAGTAGAAAATGACACAATGACAAGCGCGTTACTTCCTCATGGAAAAACCCTTTATCGAATGAGGAAGAGCCCGCGATCTACCCCTATCGTATCGGATAGACCAAAACAATCAATAAGATGCCACCAACAGACCGTATAATACATAACTGAAACAAAAAATATTTAAATGTACTAGAAGTTCTTTATAATTATATATTTGTAATATAGTGGTCTGCAGAATGTTAAACTATCTGTTGTTTTGATTAGGAAATGTTTCCTTATACTCTAGATAAACCACTGGTAGGAGGGTGTAGGAACCAGGGAGATGGAGTCAAATGCTCCTCCCAATATTTAATTTGGCTGCACTTGTCACCTCCCCCCGCCCACCCTCCAAAAAAAAAAAAAAGAATAGACCTTCGTATTTATATAAAGTTCTTTCCCTTCCCAGTATCAAACTCTCTCCTACACCCTTGTTAAACCAAGAACAACATAGATGTCAGATATAAAAGGGAACTGTTCCTCCTAACCTCAGCTGGAAAGTCAAACCAAATTCTGTCGCTCTAGATCAAGCATAACGGAAATTCTATACAAACATATCATGCTGGCCTCACAAAAAAAGAGAATCTTTCAGACATGATCATTATGTTTTGCCATTTGACAGTTACACTTACTGTTAGACATATAGCCTGATTTTCTTAGCTCTTCAGAGAGTTTCTTTATGGTGTATATATATATAAAATATACACTGTGTGTGTTTTCAGCCGAGAAAAGCTTTTATGCCTGCTGCATTAAAACAGTTTATTAGTCACTACACTTCTGCTGGTATGTTAGTAAACCTGCCCCTACGCTTTGGATGACTAATTCATTCAAACTGCCATTCTGCAGCATTAAATTCTTTAATATTAATATTTATCTTTTCTTATTTCAACTATCAGAATTGAGCTGGAATGATTTTACATAAAAATAAAATTGTTAATAAATGAAAACCTGGATGTTATATGCAATATATCTACAAATAGGTAAACTGGTAAATTTACAAATGACTAGAGGAACCCATTACATCCATCCATCCATTTTCCAAACCGCTTATCCTACTGGGTTGCGGGGGGTCCGGAGTCTAGCCCGGAAGGAATGTGCACAAGGCAGAACCCATTACACTGTCTTATAGTTTTATTATTAATAATAATAATAATAATAATGTTAGAGTTTTTCTCTACTACTGACCCTTTCTTATGTCAATATTCAGTTCTCGTTACTACTGCAGAAGCCCACCATTGACCTTTTGAGCAAACTACAATAAAAAAAAGGTAGATAGCTTTTTTCTATGGATAACAAAAGTAAAGTATGACCATAAGTATTTGACTATTTGTCAGCTGTGTACCTGAAGAGGAGTGTTTGAAGCTTGATAAGACATGGAAGGAGTTCTGCTGAAAGGAGCCCTGACAGATATTTCTTATTTTCTTAATGTCTTAATTTCTACAGATTTTTTTCTGAAGGAAAACAAAACTACATTTGCTCATTGCTGTGAAGTTACATCACAGTGTCTCCTGTATTTTTTCTTTTGCTACCAATAATCACATTTCTCCTCTGAGAATTACAGGGTAAGTGTGCTTTCTGGAAATACAGCACTTTGGAAGAAAATCCCAAGACTGGATTCAGAAATATACTTCAGTAAAAGCTAATAAATTAATTATCAGTTTAGTTTATGAATGAATGTATGAAAATGAATTAATCTATACCAAGGGTGGCCAATCTTATCCCCAAAAGGGCTGCTGCCTCATATTTAAACGGTGCGTACACAAGAAAATGTTGCTGGCATCCATTTCCATGCTCACGTCGAGATGTACAAAAACGGAACCTGGCGTACCGCTACGCACATTCTCACGGCAGCTCCGGACATGACGTACGCACGTTTCTGCTCGGTTTTGTAACGGACAGCACCCAGTGGGAAGTCACTGCTGCTGTGGTTTCCCTTTTTAAACTCACAAACATGACGTTGATTTTATCCAATACACCGACATTAATTGTATATTATTTACACATGTACGGCACCTGATTTTAATCAATTTGTAACAATAAAATGGTGCAGAAAATGACCGAACAGTTACAACTACTATGACAGCTCTTGCGTTATTGGAAGACATAGCTTATGGGAGAATTAGAAGAGAGCCCGTATTCAGGGATCATGGTGATTTATTGGCCCATGATGATGACTGGCTTCTATGTCGATTCAGATTTCCAAGAGCAATCCTTTTGGAGCTGTGTGCTGATCTGGGACCAGCATTACAAAGGCAGACAAGGAGGAATTGCACTATACCTGTTCCTTTACAAGTTCTGTCCACTCTCGGGTTCTTATCCACAGGTACTTTTCAGCGAGAACTTGCGGACCAATCGAGTATTTCTCAGTCAACATCAAGTCGCGCCATGCCAGCTGTATGGGACGGTGTAATCCGCTTGTCACCCAGATATTTAAAATTTCCTTATGCTGTGGTTGAATAGGCAAATATTAAACCGCAATGTTTTCCCAATGTAATCGGAATCATCGACTGCACGCACATTGCTATAAAGGCACCTTCAGAGAATTTGCTTATGTAAATAGAAAGCACTTTCACCCTACAAATTATGTGCGATTCGAACATGCGTCTCATTAATGTTGTGGCTAGATGGCCTGGATCAACCCATGATTCGTTCTTTCTCAGAAGCAGTAGTGTTTGAAACAAACTTGAAAATGGGGTGGTACGTGCTGGCTGGCTGCTCGGTAAGAAGATTTTTCCCATTTTATAATTTGGCCCAATATTATTAACTGTTTGATTTAACCATTTGACAGCCCCTTAGGGGACAGTGGGTATGTAGCGTGCTGCATAATCTGGCACAAAATCCTGGCTTCCCGGTATCTGAAGAGTTTAGGCAAGATGAACCCGACCCCGAGCCACCATATTTTGGTTGTTAGGGATTGATGAGGAGGCATGTAAGTTAAGTAACAAATGGAACAGCGTTACAACTTCGTTTGAATGTAAAATAGGTAACCAAACACTGCACTTGTTTTTTTTTAACTAATTCTTTTAACGTGTTGTTGCTATCACACAGCGTATCATTTACACGTTTTAACTTTTTGGTAATATCTCTTACGGCATTGACTACTGCATTTAGTGACTGCATTTCAGTCAGCCCCCCGGTTTCTGAGGCACGGGAATGTGTACAGCCAGCGCCCAAAGATGTGCTCGGCACAGCAGCACCATCGCCGCCTGTGTCGTCCTCGGCACTGGGGGCACCTCTTGTACTATTGTCTGTAAGAATAAACAAAAAGAATAAACAAAAGTAACACCGCATCTGTGCCCTACTTGTTATTCATTATCAAATGCAGCCAAATTGATTGGGCAGCGTTTCATAATACAGATGGACAGTGACCCAAAACACACAGAAAAGCAACCCAGGACTTTACTAAAGCAAAGAAGTGGAATATTCTTGAATGGGCAAGTCAGTCACCTGATCTCAGTCCCACTGAACATGCATTTCACTTGCTAAAGAATAAACTACAGGTGGAAAGACCCTCAAACAAGCAGCAACTGAAAGCTGCTGCAGTAAAGGCCTGGCAGAGCATTTAAAAGGAGGAAACCCAGCGTCTGGTCATGTACATGAGTTCCAGACTTCAGGCAGTCATTGCCTGCAAAGGGTTTTCAACTAAGTATTAGAACTGAACGTTTTATTTGCAGTTATATTAATTTGCCCAGTTACTTATGATCCCCTGAAAGGAGGGGATTGTGTAGAAAAATGACTTTAGTTCCCCACATTTTTATACAATATTTTTGTTCTACCCACTGAATTAAAGGTGAAAGTCTGCGATTCAACTGCATCTGACTTGTTTCTTTTAAAATTTATCGTGGTGATGTGCAGAACTTAAAAATTGAAAAACTTTGTCTCTGTCCAAATATTTATGCTCCTAACTGTATTTCGGCAATAGTCTTAGGAAATTACCGACAAAACCACCAGATTGGAGGCAAATCGGAGTTCGATTGCTATGTGTGAACTGTTCAAAGATGTGATCCGACGGAGTCGCTAATGCATCACATCGGCATGATACTGTTTCCTGAAAGTTAGTATATGAGGGTTTAAAAGGTTTTAGCTAGTTGATACTAGAATTAATCACTAAAATTGTGATTTCCTGGTGTCATTCTTAGGTGTGATTTCATGACAAAACACAGCTGGGAGACCAGATGAACTCGTTTGCAATTCCTCCTGGTGAAAGATCTCGTAGTGTGTGACCCCTGTCGTTGATCAGTCATGTAGTGTGAAAACCACAACTTCAAGACTTAAATATCATGTACTGTGGAGGCAGACACATATAGGACATCCTGGACAAGCAATAAAGGCCAGAAGATAAGTATTTGCTTTTAACAAAGAAGGCATATATTTCTTTTAGCAAAGGTATTTATAATTAAATTGTGATCATCATCCTTTGAAGAATTTTCTTTCTTCCAAGTGTACGTCCACATTAATGTTTTCGTCTAGTAACACAAAATGTTTTCTTTCAATTTAGTTCTGTCCACACTACCACAGATCTTTTTTTCCCAGAAGCAGAGAGAATTTCTAGCGCTATCTGATACCTAATCTTTCTGTAAACGCATTAGTGCAGATGCTTATAAATGTAAAAAATTTAGTAATGTCTACATCAGTGAGCTTCAGTATGTTCATGGTTAGCTTGTGAGCCTTTGGATGCTGTTCATCCAAATAGTTAGTTCAATATTAGTTCAAATACAAGAACTTGTGGCCATAGGTGGAAATTAAACTGGATTTGAGAAAGCACTCCCTAACACTGCGTGTAGTTAGAGTATGGAATAGTCTTCCTGTTAGTGTACTGCAAGCTAAAACCTTGGGTTCCTTTTAATCAGAGCTAGATAAGATTTTAACAACTCTGAACTGTTAGTTGAGTTCTCCCCAAACGAACTTGATGGGCTGAATGGCCTCCTCTAGTTTGTAAACTTCTTGTTCTCATGTATCCTGATTAGCTCTCTTTGTTCAATGTCTCTTTTCCTGCTTGGATATTATTCTCGGGAATGAAGAATGTTTCTCCTAAGTTTTCACATGGAGGATGGGACACACAGGACTTTCACTACCTGGCTAGTGTTATTTTGCTTACTTGTATGCATCACAGTTATGTCTTGTGTACATTGTATGCTGTTCACAAACACAGAAAACTAAGGACTTACTGATCGCTGCTTATTGCAGATAGAACAAGACAAGAGTGCAGTGAAACTGAGGGAAAATGCGATGTGACTTGACTAAATTTCTATATCCATGATGTATTTTACTGATAACTGTGTTGTTGCTGTGATTTTGATAACCTACATGATCCTTTTATGCACAACTTAGTGTCTGCAACAGTACAGTACTGTGATATTTCGCTTTTGCTAAATAAAATATGTACATTTACTCTAAACACGTGGTGTTGTGTGAGGGTAATCAGAAGTCAGAAAGTCAAATAAAAGTCAAGTCAAAATAAATAATTCAAAATATATGCTTTGCCACTTCTAGAATTATAAAAACAATGATGATTTACAAAAACCAGACAAATGACATGTTGTGTTCGAGCCACAACAAACAAATAAAATACAAAGTTGTTAAGTGCACATGCTCATTGTAGACTAATATGCGTCATAAACTATGGCATTTGCCTTTTACATGGTGCCTGTTTCATGAAGCAGGATGTCTTGTTTAGTCAGATACCTTGTTGGATTTAAGGTAGTTAAATGTATGTGAACAAAGAAAAAGTCCATTTAAACTGTGATACCTTAAATCTGACAAGTTATCGGTCTAAGCAAGAAATCCTGCTTTGTGAAACAAGCCCCAGTAGTTTGATTTAAATTTTTTTTCTTCAGTATCACATGGCATCAGTCAGCAGACGGGAAACCAGCTGAGAAATTACGAGATATTTGAAATCACCCCTGGGACTCACCTCCATCAACTAGGTGTGAATTAATTTGATTGGTTTCATGTTGCATCCCGCACCTTAATTAAATTAATTTGGTTCTATGCTTCAAGCATAGAAAAACATACCTCAGAAGTCTGTCAAGCCCACTAAAGTTTTAGCTTATTAATAACAATTGTTAGTGTTTATTTATTGACTCTGGCTGGCCAGCCCCTTTCTGTCTCCCACACCAGCTCAGCGGCAGCCCATTAACATGGTCAGAGGTCCCTGAGCTATTGGAATTGTCAGAGAGCTCCACACTGTTTTCTACAATAGTGTAGTTGTCAACTGGGGGGGGGGTCCCTGATGATAAGAATTTAAAAATTATTAGTGGGTGCTTCAGATATTTTAGTTCAGTTATGAAAATACAGGACAATTTGCATCCCGTATTTGTTCAAAACAAGACACAGTATTTTATTTTTTAGTTCAGGATGAATTAAATCCCATAAAATACGAGACAGGTGGCAACTCTAAGATTCTATTAAACAAGATAAGTTGCAGCCCTATTTCAGCAGATGCCCCTGGGCTTCAAGCTGGGTAACCCCATGCAGTAAAGCTGGGTAACCCCATGCAGTAAAGCTGGGTAACCCCTTGCAGTAAAGATGGGTAACCCCATGCAGTAAAGCTGGGTAACTCCATGCAGTAAATCTGGGTAACCCCATGCAGTAAAGCTTCCCTGTAGCTTAGGATCCTTTCTTGTCAAAAGGGTAATGGTTTGTTTGGGTCCTTCCAAATGGCGCTGCACCTGACTAGCAACTTTCATTTAAGAGGTGGTGGACACACAAAATGACTACACAGCCATTTTAGGTCGAACCCCTCTGCATTACACTGGTGATCCAACCACAGGGAAATCACAGGTAAACACTACCTCCGCAGTGTGTGCAGCAACACAGGGGTCTGACAGCAGTCTACCTCTCCAGAGGGACAAGATATGAAAATATATTAGGGATTGATGAGGAGGCATGTAGGTTAAATAAACATTAATAGAAACAAGAATGCCATAGCAGAAACGAAGTGAGCTGTCCAACCAGCGCAAGAGAAGCACACTGTAATGTCAGTACTCACCGAAAAATGGCCAAAGCATATCAGAGAAAATGCCAGCTGGTGTTAGCTATGTTTTATCAACTATTAAACCGACAATGAGTTTTAACCAAATCTACACTTGTAAATCTCTTATTCATAGTTATAGTTCCAAATGATGAAGAAAATTTGAAGTCCTTCTGGGTTGCTTTAATGAGGGCGTCTCTTTAAAGATCATAAAATGCCACCAATTTAAAACTGTCTATCTCCCACTTCTCATTTGTCTGCAGTGCAAGGCGGAATAACGAAGATCTCTTCCCATTCACGTGGTCATTTTCATCTCCTTTCAGCTTTTAACGAACTTTCAAAGGTTTTTCAGTCTGCTACCAGCAAACACATTATATTTTTAATTAAAAAATGTTGAAATGTGTTTGTCCAGACAAACTTTCTTAAAACACATTCTTATCAGGATATAGGTGATGATCATAATTAACTTTTCAAATGAGAGCCATTTAAAAAAGTGGAAGTGGATGAAATTCAAACACTTCCAAAACTAGTTCAAAGCACTTTTTAAAACTGAATAATTATCTTCAAGACGATTTTAGTTAATGATGGTGTTCTTGAACCCTTCTTCCATATTCAGTTATTCAGGATTATGACAGAAATGACGACACTTTTATTGTACTTGCTCCTACCATACTTATACATACATATGGTTCAACTGGAATACTTTAGCTTTTAATCTGTTGCGGACTGTAAAGTAAAATATTAGTGCCACTCTTTTTAAAAAATTCAAGGTCAATGCAGGAATTAAAACAGGATATTATGAAATACCAAAATTCCTTAGAGCAGTAAAATAACATATCACCTTTGATAGTATATGGCATATTTTCATGCAATAGTATTTATTGCTACAAGGAGGAAAGAGGCCCACTGAAGTTTATTTTTAACTATTTAATGTTTAATTTTTTTATAATTTTATTAATTTTTTTTTATAGTTTTTGCTAATCTAACAATAATGTTGATGATGGACTAGTATCTTGCCTGCCCATTTTTGTGTATTACGTACATTTAATTATTGTATAATAATTGTATAACAAAGACATATAACTTCACTTTTTGTTTAATTAAGGATCGTGTTGTGATATTGTGAAATTTAATTGCAACTCATTTCATATTCTTGGGAAGTCCATGAATCCTGAGCAGTCTTTTTTATTTCCAGTTATTTCTTTGAGTTCAATAAACCCCCTTTTTTTGTTTCACTACAATGCCTGTCCTCGAGTCATTTATTCCTCGAGTTGTGATAACCAGTATATAGTATTGTACAATCGCTGTATGTTTGCCATCTTCTATTGATTCATTGAAAAAAAAAACATTTTTATACCACAACAATAAAATAAATATGGACAGTAAATAACTTGTTGGGACAGAGAGGAACATTCAGATATCCCAGTAGATAATGTCTTCTCCAAATCTGTGATTAAAGTTTAATAGTGTTTGAAGAATTTTTTTTATGGAATTTTGCTCTGAGGCCCAGAATTGATTTGGAGAAGGATGAAAGGAAGAAACTTTCTTGAAGTATGTACTGAAAAAAGGTTAGCACACTTAGTAGGCATTTCCACGAGTAAATTTCCGGGGATATACAGGTGCTGGTGGTGATATATACATATTACCTGCTTAGCATCCACACATAAAACGATTTATAAACAGGACAATCTGTGGAGGCTCTTCCTAAAAATGCACTTTGTAGTACAGCTCAGGTGATGGTTATAGTCGGGGATTTCTGCAGTGACTGAGCCCCCTAGTGGAAAGGAAAATATGGCACTATTTCTCAGAGAATTGATGAAGATGTAAATACTGTTTCTACATATTTTAATGTAGTGTCATTGTTCTGTAATATTTTTCCTCAGTTTCAGAGTTATGGAGGCCTAGCAATTAGTAATTTCATTCTTCACCTAGAGTTTTTATAGAACGTTATCATGTAAGTCCAGAAATGTGTGTCAGGGGTTAACAGAATGAGGAATTTTGATAGTCATTTTAATTAATAAGAAAATATAATTTTTAACATGGACATGGTATTTTAAAATGTAGCCTATACAGTTTTTTTTCCTCTCAATCAAAACATTTTGCCACAGACACAGATGAGTCTTACCAGAGTCATCTTTATGGACACGATGGACCAAATGCAGTGTCCTCCACAACTATTGGCACCGCTTGTAAAGATTTGTAAAAATGGTAAGAAAAAAATCCACCTTTTGGTGAAGCGGCTTCATGCCACACTGAAAAATTGAGAAAAATCCAAGCTTTCATTAACATAAATTTATTGAAATAAAAATCCTTCATCAAGAAATAATCTTTAACAAAAACACATGTGCCACATTGTGAATAGGAACCTTCAAGCTGTAATCTATGACTTCCTGGTTAACACGGATACGAACAAGGTGACACAGAGCCCAAATTCTCTTAGCCATCCATCAACATGGGAACGATAAGAGAACATCCAAACCAAATGAGGGAGAAGTGTGCTGGCCTTCGTAAGTCAGGGAATGGGTATTAAAAATAGCTACTCGCCTTAAAATGCCCATTTCTACTGTTAGGGCAATAATAAAAAAGTAGACAAAACACTGGAACTTTTACAAACCTGCCTGGAAGAGGACTCAAGTTTATTTTTCCCCCATGTACAGTGAGGAGGATCATCAGAGAAGCAAAAATATCCCAAAGGATGACTGCTGGTGAATTACAAGACCAAGTAAAATCTTGGGGTTACCATGTCTCTGAAAAAACAGACGCCCCCTTCTTGCTAACAGATTACAGTGGTACCTTTGTTTGCGAGCATAATTCATTCCGGAAAACGTGCTTGTAATCCAAAGCACCCATATATCAAAGCGAATTTTCCCATATGAAATAATGGAAACTCAGATGTTTTGTTCTACAACCTAAAAATATCCACTCATGCATCCATTTTCCAAACCGCTTATCCTACTGGGTCACGGGAACATTTTCCAAACCGCTTATCCTACTGGGTCGCGGGGGGTCCGGAGCCTATCCCGGAAGCAATGGGCACGAGGCAGGGAACAACCCAGGATGGAGGGCCAGCCCATCGCAGGGCACACTCACACACCATTCAATCATACATGCACACCTATGGGCAATTTAGCAACTCCAATTAGAACCCAAAAATATTCCTCTAAAAATGATGAACACAAAATCCATCCATCCATCCATTTTGCAAACCGCTTATCCTACTGAGTCAGGGGGTCCGGAGCCTATCCCAGGGAGCATTAACACAAAATATAAAGTAAAAATACATAAAATAAATTAACCTGCACTTTACCTTTGACAAAAATCATGGATGGTGAGAGAGAGGAGAAGAGGAAGATTATTTTGTAGCACGACTTTCACTATAACTAACGGAATCACTGCTATCTGTTGGCTCACTGGAATCTTTTTCTTTTTGTGCGACTTTAACAAGGAACCTATCCAATGACAGCCGCTTTTGTCTCCTTTTAAATTTCGTGGAAATGTGGACATGGCATTGTTGTTAAATAGATTCAGGATCGCTCGCACTGCTATGGCCTTATTCGAATGGCGCTTTTCTACTAAATTTTGACTAAACGAGTGAGGGACACTGACTGACACTGATCATGAGAGACAATTACCCACAATCCCGCAGCAAGAGAGAGAGAAAGAGAAGAACCATCGGCTTCTGCCATGGCCATTTCAGTCTCCTGACCTGAACCCCATTGAAAACCTGTGGACTGAGCTGAAGAGTAGAGTGCAAAAGAGAGGGCGCCTGGGTGGTCTGGAGAGATTCTGTAAAGAGGAATGGACTCATACTGTATGTCCTGCTTGGTATTCTCCAACCTTATAAAATGTTATAGGAGAAGACTCAGTGCTGTTATACTGGCAAAGGGAGGTTGTACAAAGTACTATAACCAGGGATGCCAATAATCATGGCACATGTGTTTTTGTTGAAAATAATTATTTCTTGACTAAGGAACACGTGTGTGTGTATGTGTGTATATATATGTATATAATATAATTAGACAGAGGAGGTGTGAACTGCACTGCTAGGCCAGTTCGTATCAGGTTCCTAGAAGCAGGACTTAAGTCAAGTAAAGCAAGGAAGAAGCCCTTCATCAATGACAAACAGGGAAGAACCAGTTTGCAAAATATATATGTGATTCACAGACACACACCCATAAAATGACAAAAGAGTAAAACAAAAAATTGTGTTGTGGTATCTTAATGTTTTTTCTGCGGCTGTGTGTGTGTGTGTGCATGTGTGTGTAGATAGATAGATAGATAGATGGATAGATAGATAGATAGATAGATAGATAGATAGATAGATAGATAGATAGATAGATAGATAGATAGATAGATAGATAGATAGATAGATAGATAGATTTGTTTGTTCTTCCTTGCCAAGTGTTGTTATGGTTTTTTTAGACTTGCAGGTTTTGTGGCTGATAAACTTGCAAATCCTCTGCATGCATCCAGCATCTACATACTGCCAGTTCTCAGCAGCAGTGCTCTATCTCTTTGAGTTGTTGTACCAGGCAACATGTAGTGTGAAAATATACATATTACTTTGGCAAAGAATGTGTCAGAAAAACTTATGATCTCCTTCAAGGCATCTAGTCACACTCCAGGAGCACTGCTGGGAGTCTTGTTCAACACATATTTTCAGCAGTGTATTAAAAATTATTTAAATTTTAATGTCTTTCCTAACTAACAGGAGCTTCTATCCTGAAACAAACATGATTTATTAGTGTCTCTCTCCTCTTACACCACAGTTACTGAGGAGGGTGCTGGATGATAGTTGAAAAAATGCAGATATATTAAGGGCTTAATTAAAACTTACTTACATCTATAAAATGAATCAGCTTCTTCTGTGATAACTAGTAAGAAAGGAAAACACTCATAAAGAAGTAATTATATTGGAAACTGACTGGAGACCATCATTCCTAGTATATAAAATACCAATATTTACAAATGATAGTAACTGAATAGGTCTGTATTAGAATGTATTTTCACTCATTTGCAATTCAGGCAAACACTTCCAGTGCTGTAATTTCTGCAAGCTACTACAGAGTCATATTTTAAATTATTGTAGATGAAGGACAGCACTTATCGTGTCGTTCCCTCTCTTTCATTTCAGAGAGCACATGTCCTATTTAGATGATTAAGGAATAGCTCCTAGCCTCTGTTGTGGCACATCATACAAAGCATGACAGGTTTTCCTGACATCCAAAAATATGCGTCGCACCAGCCACCGCTCCTTTGCCCGTTCAGTACACACAGGACTGACAGGAGATAGAGGCGCTCACGCCTAGCTACACATTTTAATCACATTCTTGCCACACTACAGGCCTGAACATGTACCTCGCAGGTAGGTGCTAACGCTTTTTCGCATCCTCATTGCATTTAATAGCTTGTGTTGTCACTCAGCAGTAGCCAGCCAAAAGATATCTTCGGATTTAAAAGATAATTAACTACGGCATGTGCACGTCTTATTTACTTTGAATATAGACGTGGTTGGGGGAAATTCTCCGAACACCAAAGGTTCTCGGGTCGCTTTATAGGAGAAACAAAATTAGCCATGTGGTCCTAAAGATATAAACACCCAAACATCGTAAATATGATATATAGCACTCATTTGTACACTATTATAAAAGCTCATTATCTTGAGCAATTATACGATGGTGGGAAGGGATATGATTTGTACACAGATCAGTCACATCCAGGCTGTCTTCAGCCTCTTCACCTGTGCTTCTCTGGACAGGAATCAGGTTTATTGTGATCCAGTACTGCAGAAGCAGTTATATCAAATCTTCTACAGCCTTGATCAACTGATTTAAAACAAAAATAAATGACCTTATTGAAACAGGGTTGCTGCAACAGTGTATCTTATAATGATTTTAATCATAATGAGCTATAGGAATAAGAGGTCTCCTGTATAAACAATACAGACAGATATGATTGATCATTTAAAGTAGTTGTTGGTCACTTTAAATCTTATCTCTTGGTTACAATAATTGACAAGATGCATGGGCACCACGTGCGCAAATGATCAGCAAGAGTTCATCATGAGGAGTTTTTAAACCCAGTCTTAGATCAATGCATCTGGATAACACCTGGATTATCTGATCATTGACACAAATTAACAAATCATTTTTAAATTATCAGGGTCCCTCTTTTTCTATCAAGTTCACTTGAAAAACATCTTCTGAAACTCTGTGCCATGGACCATGAAATTCAAAGTCGTGGTGTATACGATTAGGCATGCAGAGGAACACAAACACTGATAAATTCCACTTCCTTCCTTCCTCCCTTCTGGCAGAGAGAACGGAAACATCATCATTCGAATCATAAGGCTCACAAAATTTTGCCTTCAAGCCGCGAGGTTATCAAAAGCATAAAATTGCAATAATAAGGGCACAACAGAATAAACTACAGATTATTTGCATACATTATCTGCACACTCATTTGGTATTTGTTTACTGTGATGCCATTTTTTGTTAGGTAATTGTTATTCTTTTTAAATGATCCGCTTGATGGATGCATCTCATTGCACAATAGCAATGAAAACTGAACTGAGTTGTATTAACTTAAACACAGAAGGATTATGTTGTAAGCTACTGCAGATTCTTATTGTACTGAAACCCAGAGACATATTTTAGTTCCTAAATAATGTATTAGGATTTGGAATTTTTGTTTCCATATGAGAATACAAATTAAGTTTGTAAGTCTCCATTGGTACTTAGAGAGAGCAATTCTTTTAAGCAACATGCCATGATTATCATTTAAATTTTCAAGTCAGAGTAAGTTAAATACTCTTTAAATATCGTAACGCTATCAGCTAGTAGAGGATTAGATATTTCATGTAATCTGGAATATAAATGCTTTAGAGGATGACAGGAATGAACGTAAACATAAAATAATGCTATTATTTAAGTTAGACCCTATGGGGTCTATGAATGTGTCTGTTTATGCCAACATGTATCTTTAAATAGCCTGTATGTATTTGTATTTGGGTTGCTATCCATTTAACAGTGTTTAATTTGTTGCTAGTTCATATGTAATTAAATTTAATGGTTCAAGTAATAGAGCTTAAACAGAGTATTTCACAATGCAGCTTGTGGAAAAAAAACACTCAATAATCAAAGAATTTTATCAAAATAAAAATGATAAAACTTTGGCTAAGTATGTCATCTAGATCTAATCATTTGTGCACTTTCTGTTATAATAATTCTATTTAAAAAATCAGTCACAGAGGTGGCTGAATGAACATTTTATTTTGAACTAGCTACCACTTTTAAGAAGGCTTGTCGGATGTATCTTAATATTAACATTGTATGTATATGGTCATAACAGTTGCAATTTTGTACAGCTTTAAACAAATGTGTCCCTTTACCTTACCTAATATTGTCCACTTCTATAGTCAGATTGTCACTCAGATATATATACAGGATATGGAAAAAAAATGCTTGGAAACTCAAGTTTTATAGTTTACATTTAGGTTTAAATTTATTTTTAATTGAGCCAGCTAATTAAATTGAGTTTTGGTTAGATATTTTGGTAGAAATGATAGAAACAATAACCAAATCCTAGCCACTGGCAGATGGAAAATATTTGGCAAAAGTATTATAAAAAAACATGAGAAGCATGTCACATATCAACGCAGACCAGTACAAATCAGGTGCCGTAATGCGCATTGATTCATACAAACTAAGGATTTAGACAAAGGTTTCGTTATTTTACGAATTCTAATTCACACTTCGCATGAATCTAACCTTGTTAGAACTATTTTCTAAATTCACCACCCATGAAAACTCATATGTTTACAATCTAGTATTTTTAAATTCATCTATTTGCCACCTTATCCCATCACCACGGGACAAGTTTAAGATTCTAGCCAACCATGATTATGATTGAGTGACGGATTAAGTTTTTATATAATAACAACAAATACAACAAATTTATTTTTATATAGCGCATTATCACAACATTACATTGTCTCAAAGCGCTTTACAGTATCCTCACCCAAAGCCCCCAGTGAGTAAGCCATAGGCGACAGTGGCAAGGAAAAACTCCCTAGAAGGAAGAAACCTTGAGAGGGACCAGACTCAAAGGGGAAGCCCATCCTCCAGGGGCCGGCAGGGATAGTCAAATAGAGAGATGTTATTTATTGTTATTTAATGTTATTTATATGGATGTGCAACGAAAGTGACAACACTCCATATGGCTTATTGAAATCTTTAAGTGATCCTGGACCACTGGCGATACTATGAAAAGGTTTTGCATACGTGTATATTTAAACTGGAAAAGTCCTTAGTAATATATTCTGGAGAGAGAAATCGTACTGCCTCATTAGCATAATGACAAAGATAACTTATTAGGTTATTTAGTTTTTAAACCTCGCAATTAAATTTCACAACAGTCGCTCTAGAACAATCCAATAATTAAATGTTCCATTGCCCCTGTGTTTTTACAAATTCTTATCATATAAACTATGTAAATATTTTAATTGGCCCATTCCGTTTGCTAATTTTCTTCTGGGTGAAATTTAAACAAGTACTACATAAAATGTTCTTGAAATGATGAATTCATAATGGAGATAAATTAGTTTAAGCTGCAGTGGAGTTGTACTTAAAACCAAAAAACAAATTTAACCTAGGCCTACATGTCCCACACGTAACTCAGCTATGAAGTTCGCTGCCTGTTAAATATTTTGTGCTTCAAGAGACTTACGAAGTGATACTTACTCAAATTCGTTGAACAGAGGCCCTTGAATTGGGATAGAATTCGAATTAATATTTTGCCGGTTATTGGCCAGGAATAAGGCACTTTTAATGTCCGCACTAACAGGATGTTGCAAGAGTACCAATGGTAGTAGCCTAGATTTCTTAAACTGTAAAACGGCGAAAAGTAAAGATTTCTGCGTCGTACTTGCAGGGCTGACAGCGTGTACCTGCCACAATCTTATAATCAGTCCATTTGTTCTGGAAGATGGTGAACGGTAAATGGACCTGAGATATATTTAAATATATGCTTAATACAAGTGTAATATGTGAGTAACTTACACAGAACGTGTCTCGCCTCCAGAATATCATATAGGCCTACATAAAAGGGACAAGCGTTTCCAATTATACCGGTTTCTCAATAACAATATTACAAATAAAACAAACCACAACAAATATTTCTTTTCCAATAATTGCTCCGCTGTATTGTTGCTGGATACCGATATTCGACTGCAGTTCACGCGTCTGAACCATTAATATCATGATGCCGCCTTATTTCGTGATCTCTGAGATGTGTATCAAAGTCATAATTTCTATGTAATAAATTAAGTTAAATGAACGCAGTGTTAAAATCTTCCTTTATATGTTTTTTAAAAGAATTAAAAATTAAAGTATTACCCCTGTCGTGCCACATCTGTGTAAAAACCTTCTAGTTCATATATGCAGATTAAAGCGTCCGCACACGACAGTCCCTCTGGGAATATCATTCTAAGTACAAAAGTACTTGAATGTTAATTTACTTTTGATCTTATGTTACACTTTATCGTGTTACCTCTGTAAGACAAGAGACGTGAATAAAATATTGAATACATTTACTTTATTTTTACTTTCACGCATCGAGGTTAGCACAATGGAACGAATAGCGTACTGTTTTACCAAAAATCTTCAATTTCGTCTGTTTCTGTTCTGTTTTCTGTCATATAAAAACAACGCGTTCGAGACAAACTATATTAAATCAATCTGTAGTTTAACCCTGTTCTGCTAATATCTCGCAAAATACCCATTTTATATCTGGGCCTAGCTATAGTTTAAGAAGTGTGAGAAGTTTTATTTGATAGCAACTTATCAAATTAAAACACCAGTAAAAGTAGATACTGAATGTGAAATTTCTCGGTATATGTTTATATGTTTCTTATAGTATTCTGGTTGTTTTACTCACTCTGAGGAACCTCCCGCCTGCTGTCTGTCTTTGCTACCCCAGAACAGCTGCCACATTGGGACAACCTTCCCATTTCCATGGCCGACCTCCCAGTTCATCAAACCATTTATTCTCCCCGCCAGAAAGCTGCTAAATATGCACATAACACAGACAGAAATGTTGGCTTATTTGAATAAATTTACAGCTTACAGATCGGAAAGCGTAAAACCAGTCGCTCAATGTTATGTTGCCAACGAAATGCAAGTGTGTAAAAATGGATTAATGTTTTTATATTTGCGTGCACATAATATAAAACCTTAACAAAGAAATCATAACGACCAGGAAAGATCAATTTCCTTTTTTGTAAAGGTTGTGGAATTAAAAAATTCAAATAAATGGTGGGACAACATTTGAATGTTTTATATAAGCGGACATTTCTGATAACGTACAATAGAACTTTTACTCAGTACACGTCATGTTTACGCTACATGCTTCTTATGAAGATAAACATTCAGTCCTTGATAGTAAAAAAATCATGTTGTAGCTGCTTTGTTTCCTATATAGGTAACATGAAGGTAGGCCTGTTTCAGATTTACTTTGTCATCCTCTTTTTATTCAAGTCATTCCATGTAATAAAAGTTATACATTATATTTGGCAATATAATACGTGGATCACTATAGAAAACGTGATCAGTCCATCTTGGGGGATTAAAATTTATTTTTCCAATGTTAATATTTGATATAATACATCCTTCTTTGGGTCCTGTATAAAACTGGTTATTTTTTAAGTCTTTAAATTTCCCAGTCTTTCAAACGTTTAGTACTCTCCTGGTTTGTTTTATTATAGGCCTATTGTTGTTCTACCGGTGATTTAATGCCTGTTGGCCCCCCGGTCCGAGACCGTGGAGGAGGACCCTCGGCACAATGGGCCTCTGGAGACACGGGTGAGGCGCCGACGGAGTCCGGTACATACTACTGTATATCGCCGCTGCTGCGGCGGCCGCCGTAGAGCCGTCCACGCCTCCTAGCAAGTTCGGATGATAAAAATAAGGAGATGGGAAAATCCTTTGTAAAGCAGAATAATTTCCAGCTTCAGCCAGCAACTCCAGTCCGACAGCGGTCTGTCTTTTCCACTTCGTCCTGCAATCAGACCGAAATATATCTTTTGTATTATTTGTGCCAAATCATTTTAATTTTTCCCACGCCTGGGTGTTTAAACCAGTGCAATTGAATATTTGTCTCACTAATAGCAGTCGCATCGTAATTTTTCACACTTCACTGAGGCGCATATTGCACATTTTTGCATACATTGTTTAAATATAGAAGCTGATTATTTTTGTGATTTTTGCCAGCACAAATACGCCTACAGAAACGAATGCATCAGTGCTGGAAATAAAAACACGTGTTATCTGTCTCGCTTTTAACTTTTGGATCAATTAATAACAAATTAGTATCTCGTTAGAATCGATAACACATCAAAAAGTTCAGCGTGAGAGTAAAACAATTTTAGTCTACCAATATAGTGTAAAATTATATGGAACTGTAAAAACACACCTGAAAAAATTGCATATTTTCGCAAAACGTACTTAGGACACGTACCGGCGATTTTGATACCAGGTTTTCACTTGTGTGTCGGTGAGGTTGAGTGCCGCGGCCAAGTCCATGCGGTCCTGCACGCTGAGGTATTTCTGCCTCTCGAAGCTGCGCTCCAGCTGGTTCAGCTGGTTGTCCGAAAAGGCGGTCCGCGCTTTCCGGGGCTTCTTCGAGCGGACTTGGGGGCTGCCTCTGCTGCTTGAGATTTCCTCGTCACATTCTTCTTTTTCTGCTGAATAACACGAGTACGGTAAAACTATGACATTCTATTAAACACACATTATCACTTTTTAAAATAATAGGCCTAGTTAAATTTCAAAGGAAAAACTAACGGAATTTTGTCCACACAAAATTTGTTTTACACAAAATTCTAATTAATAATTAACTTTATCTGCATTGACCAATGTTTATATTTTCTCTTAAAAATACAAGAGAATTAATGTAAAGCAGACAGGCCCACTTATTCTTGGCAAGATGTCATTGAGCAGTTATGCTGTGATTGAAGTACTGCATGGAGCTGAAGTGAACTTTTTTAATAGGGGGCCGGGACGGGGAGGGGTGGTACATGTCAGTCTTTCTCCATTTGTATCGGTTTTCATTGTGTTCCATGATCTCCCTATAGGAACAACAATAATCCCCTTAATTGAACCACTAGGGAGGTGTGCCTCGACAGAGGGAGAGTGTCTACATCTGTGTTTGGTTTTGTTATGGTAATTCAATGTTCCAAAAAAGCAATCGTCGACATTTTTTTCCTAATAGTAAAGTGTTTTAAAAATTGAGTAATATAATAAAACATCCAACAATCATGATATGCAATATATAATTAAGAACAAAACCTTAGCGATACATTATTGCTGGTTTATTATTAAGCTACATAAAATACATTAGACCAATATGTCTTCCTCGTCGTTAATCTATTTTCAGTACGAAATTATTGAAAACATTAATGGTAATAACTGTGATTGATATGCCATGATTAATAAGTAAATATGTACGCTTACCGTTACATTTTATATCGGTAGAAAGGTTATCCAGTTTGTCAAATTTGCTGCGCGCCTCGCAATCTAATTTCGGTCTGAAGCCGTTCGGTTCCGTGCTGATGTCCGTTTTCGAAGTGTGATGTGGCGATGAGATGCTTGTACTGTACGGCGCGCAGGCTGCCAATGGTTTGCTGTCGCCCAAAATGTCTTTGATCAAAAAGGAAGAGGTAGCAGATCTAGGGATAGATGGAAGTTGCTGCAGCTGAGGCGACAGTTGCAAACTTTGCTGCTGAGTGTCACGATAGTGATGGTGCTGAAAGCCGTCGCGGAACATCTGCAGCTCGGCGTGATCTACGGTGGTCGACATCGGCGATGAGGGGGCTGATCCCACCGTGTCTATATCCGAGCATGGCGAGGGGGTTACATGGATCCTGAAATCCGTACTTCTGTTGTCACCATGGCTAAAATCTCCGTTCATCAACACAGGGCTACCACAACCGGTACTGCTCGATAAAATTGTGTCTATTCCAAAGTTCGAGCCGCTAGAAACTTCCATATTAAAATAAAATCTAATTAAGTAGCCTTCATGCCAGTTTTTAGAAATGCAATATCCCCCATGAAATATAAAATAGCAAAAAATACGTCTAACGCAGACTAGTGAAGTTTTAACTATTACAAAAATGCATTCAATATAAATAAGCTAAATAGTTTTTTTGAATGTAAAATAATACATGTTCCAGAAAAGTAGTAAATCCAGTTTATTAAAATCTGAAAATCTGTGTAGTCCGCGTCCTTTGTTTCCAGATTGTTGAACTTGCGAAGTTCAGGTGTGTTGAGATCGGTGCAATTAATTCCAGGACACCCTGCGCTGTTTTTGTTGGCGGTCTCTGTCGATGCGCTACATTGACTTCCTTTTCCGACGTCATAGCACATGCCCAAATAACTCAGATTTTCTCCTTTAGGTTAATATAGCTCCCTTCCCATTGGTTAAATCACCATGCCAGCCAATCAAAGGATGGTGACTTTATCAAGAATATCCCAAGCCAAGAAATTTAAATAGATACTCTATATATAAACAGAGGGAAAATAGAGAAGTCAACAGTGTTAATCTAATGTGGAACCTAAATTGAAATTGCTCACTTTTGTTGGACCGAAATGCATTTTATTTGTCTGTTCACTAAGATGTGATAAATTATTTTCTATATATTAATATATGTACACTGTAGATATTTGAATATATTGTCACGCCTGTAATAATACTTAATTTCACCCTAACCTTAAAGCAAAAAATGCCTTTAAATATCAGTTTCGTGGATTTAATGTTCATGTTCACTTATACTGCTCAGACAGTGTCCATAGATTCTTTTAGTTAAAATGCTCGCCCATAATCTACTTTAAACCGTTAATTTAGATTTTTTCGGAAATTTCTTAGAAAACTATTCATCAATAGGCCTACTAATAATTAGTATCTTCATATGATATATTTTTATCTTAATTTATTGTGTAGTTCGGTAGTTGCTAATGCGGGATTTGTAATATTTTAAGATTTTTTTTTTCAATCTTGCCATGTTCGAGCATATATAAACTTTTTTGTTGATTATTAGAGTTGACTTGTTTTCTGCACATTCTATACTGAAATGTATTTCATTTTTATTAGGCATATAATACTGTATTAGGCCTATATCTATAGTATAAGCCAACTCTTAAAATAGATTTTCTTCGACAAAGGACAGATATTTTAATCTATATGTAGATATGTATTACAGTTATGCTGTTTTTATTTTATTTTTTTTCTGAAGATCGATCCATGGCTGCCAAGCCACTGGGTGTCTGTTTGTGGCAGGTTAACCTGTGACTGACGATTAATCTGCGTGGAATATCACATCTTCCAGGTGATTTTTTTATTCATGAACAAAACCGAAAATAAATTAACTTGCAACATTACGTGAATCGGGTATGTACATACGTTATTTCCTTTAAACACAGGAGGCTGTTTTACGCATGTTTTGTCACGCATACGTGTAAATAGGTGCAATTTCCTATTTTTCCGTCTCGTCATTATTAACATTATTACTATCATTATTATTTTTAAAATTAAATAGATCCATTTTATCAGTAAAACTTATAACACAGTGGTGGCTCTGTAAGCAGCACTGCAGTCAAACGCCTCGAGTGTTGCGGATTCGTATCGGATCTCACGGGGTTTCATCCACTATTGATACTGGAGGATAACGGGTTGCCTATATTGACCCGAGTACTCCGCTTTTCTCCTGCAGTAATTGACGTCTCTAAATAACCCATATAGTGTCCAGCCGTGTCTATGTATGTAAAGTGCTCGAAGTAACCGTGACTTAATTAAATAAGCCGTGCATGGAATTTAATATGAGGTTTCAGTAGGCGTATGATTTAGTTAAAAAAATGACTCACGCAGATTTTAGTTGGAGTAGTGATGCTAACAATAAAGAAAACCGACAATTTTGGACGCGATAGAACTGAACTGTTTGAACAAGAGAGAAAGGCTCTGAGTGAAAGTATTGAAATGTATTGTATAGCAAAATATTTATTTTATATTTTGTAAAATAAAATAAATATTTCAAATAAATTATATATATCATTGTAATAAATTATGGGCATGTGGGACAGCGCGCAACAAAATAAGTAAAACGCACTTGAGGCTGAGAAGTAACTTGAACAGACCATTACAGCACAAGGCGGCGACAGAGTCACCATCATTATTAACTCCCAAAGGACAGTTTATTGCCTTTTCATCTCAATTTTATATAAAGACAGGCTTAATGTAATGGAACTGCGTCATTGCTGGAATTAGTATACTTATTTTATCAAGGGATTTTCAGCTCAAGTGATATTTTATGAAAAATATATATTCCTGAACAGTTCAATAAAATACATTTTATATAGCGCCTTTCACAACACTGTTGCTGCAAGCCCCCTCAGAGGACTGTGTGGCAATGCATTATATTAGTTCATGGATACTAAATCAGTCATGATACAGGAAAAAGAAAAAAATGCCAGAAGACAACAAAGGACAGGAACTAAAAACTAGATATTAAGGGGGAAAAATCCTGTGGGAGTCTATGGTAAAATGGCCGCTGAACCACACAAACACATATATCCCACACAATGGAATATATTTTTTAGATAAAGATATATCTCTACAGGACACAATGACAGGAGAGGTAGATAGATCTGACCCTGTTCCATATGTCCCCAATTGGCCAGTAGGTGTCGCTGGCCATCCTGTTTCCCCCCTCTGTCTTGTCAGCCCTTAGTCCCGAGTGTGTTTCCCTACTCCTCTGGCTGCTATGTGGTTTAACAGGTTGAGTGGTCGACCATCATTGTGGCTTCTTTTTGGCCAGAGGCTAACCTGAACTAGTTGTTTTGTTTTTTGGGGTTTTTTTTTTACATTTGTTACACACGCTTTACGTTCTTTGGTTTATTATGTGTATGTATTCCGGTTACAGTCGCTCTCTGCTCCCTGGTCATTTCATGTTCAATTTTCCTTGTTTTACTTTCTCTTAGTGATTTTCTCTGCTGTATCCTTCAATTGACCTCACCTGCTCCTTGTTGCTCCTAGGTCCTTTTAGCCCACACCTTACAGTCCTTGTCCTAAATCTGTATATTTAACTGCCTGCCTTTGTTCATTTCCTCAGTCAGTCATTTTAGTGTTTTTTCCCAGTCTTGCTCTTTTCCCTAATGTGTTAATTTGTGGCTGTTTTACTTAGTTCTTGTTTTTCTTGTTTTGTTCTTTAACCTTCATGGTCCCTTTATTTGGCGCAATTCCGTTCTTGTGCTCTGTTTCAGTTAATAAACTCTGCTTTGTTGTGAACGGCCCTGTGGATTGGCCCTCTTTTCCCTCCTTGGCCCCGCTGTAACAATAATGAAGCTTTCAGAGAAAAGACCACCATCCTTACCGCAAAACATGGAGGAGGCGCCGTAATGTTTTGCTGTTCCTGGTGCTGGGTGACTGAAATCTACACAGGGCAAAATAGCATTTTGGAGCGAAACGCACTGTCCATTGTGATAATGCTGTGTTCCAGTCACAGGTCAAGAACAGGGCGAGATCTATGCATAGGTAAACTAGGCAGCTGACTAGGGTTTGATCGCCGCAAGGGGGCCCAGGCAATGATATTTTTCCATTTCCCTGGGTCTCAAAAAAATTCAGTTATTATTATTTGTCAAATGTTAAAATATTAATGTGCTAGCAGAAACATGGCCAGCTCTAGATATAGGCAGAATACACAGTTGTCAACAAGCACCTGTGTTGTCGAGGAAGTGAAATAATCATCAGTTTTCTTGGTAGCAGGGCCTCTCAAGTAAAATTGTGCCTAGGGCCCCTGAAAAGGTAGATCCAGCCCTGGTTAAGGATCCTCCAGCAAGGTAATGCTCAAAAAGTAACCAAGAACTGCGGACAGTTCTTAAGTAGCTTGCCATGAGTCTTGATTTGAATCCCATCGAAAATCTGTGGAAAGAGCTAAACCTCACCGCTTGGGAGGAGGCACATCAAACCCGAGAGCAGTTTATTCTAGAAGAGTGGGGCCTAATTACCAGTCAAGAAGTGTAGGAATCTCACTCAGAGCTACATGAGGCACTTGATTGCAAGTGTTGTCTCCAAAGGCTTTCTTTGCAAATATTAAGTGTTTTTGTCCGTGCCAGTTTCATTTGATGTCGCATCATAGATCAAAAGCACAGTTTCAGGTTTATTAGATGTGAAATAAAAATTCTGTATACTTGCTGGAGCTTTTTTTTCTAAAAGAGTAGAAAGTTATCAATGAATCCATGCACATATATTACTACAAAGGAGATTAAGTATTCTGGAAATGCATAGACAAGATACCTAGGGGTATATTAAAATACCAACAGCTTTACATGTGGTTTGGGAGACTAATGCTAATTATTAAAAAGTAATTTAATGAATGTGGCTTACCAACAAAAAATATGAAATTTTATTTTGAGTGAAACCAGCACACTTTTTGATCCATCCTTTTTGACAACCAGGGTCTTTTTTTTCTTCAGACGTGCAAAGTGTGTTCATGTGATGAACTTACAAAGACCCGGACTGTCATGCTATTGTGAGGCGTGTCCTACATTATCACGGCTTTGAAAACTCATTTGAATACTTATTCGGTATGCATTTTAACCAGGGTTATTTCCAGGACTTAAATACCACCAGCACTGAGCTAATGCATGGGGGGAGAGAACTATGAACTAAGCTCTCTTTAGCGGTCAGTTCATTATTACAAAGCACCCTCCAAACATTATTTCCCAAGAGTGCATAGTTGCCAACTAAGTACTGACCCAGTACAAGGTCAATTGCATTTAGTGACTTTTGATAAATATGCAGGAAAATCTCACTTTTTGAGGAATATACCCTTCTTTGAAGAGCATACTTCACACAAATCATGCAGAGGTTTCACATAATGAAATCAGAAATATAATCAACCTACTTTACCAAGTAGCTGGCTTCAATTGCAGCAAAATCACCTTTTGTCTAATAATTCAGGTATCATAATTTTATGTTATGCATTTATGAAAATTAGATTTAGTTACATAGTCAGGACCATAAATATTTGGACAAAGTTTTTCAATTTTTAAGTTCTGTACATCATCACGATAAATTTTAAAAGAAACAAGTGAGATGCAGTTGAAGTGCAGACTTTCTGCTATAATTCAGGGGGTAGAACAAAAACATTGCATAAAAATGTGGGGAACTAAAGTAAATTTTCTACACAATCCCCTCCTTTCAGGGGCTCATAAGTAACTGGACAAATTAATATAACTGCAAATAAAATGTTCAGTTCTAATACTTAGTTGAAAACCCTTTGCAGCCAATGACTGCCTGAAGTCTGGAACTCATGGACATGACCAGATGCTGGGTTTCCTCCTTTATAATGCTCTGAAAGGCCTTTACTGCAGCAGCTTTCAGTTGCTGCTTGTTTGAGGGTCTTTCTGTCTGTAGTTTAGTCTTTAGCAAGTGAAATGCATGTTCAGTGGGACTGAGATCAGGTGACTGACTTTGGCCATTCGAGAATATTAAAGCAAAGAAGTGGAATAAAGTCATAGGTTGTTTTTGCTGCGTTTGTCATTGTCCATCTGTATTATGAAACACCGGCCAATCAATTTGGCTGCATTTGAGCAGAGATGATGTCACTGAATACCTCAGCATTCATTCAGCTCCTTCCATCCTGTGTCACATCATCAAAAAACACTAAAGACCCAGAGCCACTGGCAGCCATGCACGCCCAGGTCATCACACTGCCTCCACCATGTTTTACAGATGATTCAGTGTTCTTTGGATTATAAGCTGTTCCAGCCCTTCTCCATACTTTTCTTTCCATCATTCTGATACAGGTTGATCTTGGTTTCATTTGTCCAAAGAATGCTGTTCCAGAACTGTACTGACTTTTTTAGATGTTTTTCTAGCGATGTCCAATCTAGCCTTTCTATTCTTAAGGCTCATGAGTGGCTTGCATCTTGCAGTGAACCCTCTGTATTTGCTTTCATGCAGGCTTCTCTTTATGGGAGACTTGGATATTGATACGCCCACCTCCTGGAGAGTGTTGTTCACTTGGTTGGTTGTTACGAAGGGGTTTCTCTTCACCATGGAAATGATTCTGCCATCATCCACCCCTGTTATCGTCCGTGAACGTCCAGGCCTTTTTGCGTTGCTGAGTTCACCAATGCTTGCTTTCTTTCTCATGACAAACCAAATTGTGGATTTTGCCACTCCTAATGTTTTGGAAATGAATTTGGTCATTGAACAAGTCATGGTGCATCTGAACCATGCTCATCAACTCATCAACTGGGTCACAGGAGATGATGCAGCTGGGAAACAAGCAGGACCTTTGATAATGAGAAGGTATAACTTCCAGGACAAGGGCAAGATCCTTGCTTCGGTTAAGCTCATAGTACCATGGATCTATAATGGGAATGAGATATCCATTGTATAGGACATTGAGACAATGTGAATTTAGTGACATTTCTGCACAGCTTAGGAAATGAAATGTTACATGTCATTTCCCTCTGGGATATTTTATAAAGGCTTTAATTCTGTATGAAAATAAGTTTTTTTTTGTCAAACTGGGGACTCACAAGACTGACATCAGCTATGCCAGTCTCTGAAATCTGAGACTCAGAACAAACACACACAGTCACTCGACTAATCTTTTTTTGGATCAAATAGACCAATATCCCACTGTAGTTTCTGCTGCAGTTGGAGTCTTCAAAGAGAGTGTTACACAACATTGGTTTATGTCATGCTGTAATGACAGAATCAATGAGCACATGTGAATTTGATTAATCTGAAGTAAAATTTCTTGATTTTATATGGCCTGAATCACCCTCATAACACATCTGCCCTTTTCCATTTCCTATTTTCTTTTGTTGCATCAGTAGTATGCTAGATGTATGTTATATGTAAGCCTTCTTATAGGTGAGTTTTGGTTAAACGGATAGTGCAGGTTTATTTGTATTGCATTTATTTGTAGAAGGATTAACTTATTTGCCTATATAGGACATTCCGAAAAGGACTGCGAGATCAGTAGACGAAAGCCTTTTGGTGATGCCAAAATTTAAATTGAAGCTTAGGGAAAAACAGTAGGTGGAGTGGTGGCTTTGATGTTAGGAATCTGTACCAGCAATCGGAAGGTTGCTGGTTTGAATCCTATGAATGCCACAAGTGACCCTAATCCACTGGACCCTTGAGCAAGGCCCTTATGTTCCATTTGGACTAGTGTGGTGCTGAGGTATCACCTGCTGCATGGTTGCACTCAGGTTTTCATCCCTGAGGTGGTTTGATGTGTGGTAGGTGTGGCAACAGGCTATAACCAGCGCATGCTCCTTACCTCCTCCTCTCTTAGGGGAAATCGTGTTTTTGCTGTTGCAAGCCTAATACTATGGTATAATTTGCCCCTACATATTCGACAGGCTCCAACATCCACATTTAAAGCTTCGTTAAGAACCCATTTTTATTCTTTGGCTTTTAATTCAATATAGGAGTCCAGTCATGATGTTGTATGTTTTTGTCCTTTTTGCTTTTATGATTTCTGTAACCCTTTGTGTCAACCTTGGTTGTCTGAAATGTGCTATAGAGAGATAAACTGAACTTGAAATTAAACATATCTTGTGGGGGGGCTCAGCAGCTTATGATGCCACGCCAGTGATTAGAATATTGCCAGTTCAAATCCAGTGAGTGATTTTACCATTGACTATTGCAGGCTCTTACAGTTGCTTTGAAGCATTTCTCAAATGCTAATTAACATTTACAAAACAACAAGTGTAATCCTTACATCATAATGTCATTTCTGCACAGCAGAACATCATTTCTCATTGCCTCATACAAATTTCCAATTGTTTTAGTACGTATATGCAAATAGTTTTGTACAACTGTCATTATTTAGAACAATTTTCTGTTGCTTTAGTCTTGTTGGTCAAAATTGATTTCCATTGTAGGCCTGGGCTATATGACCAAAAATGTTATAGCGATGAAAATGTTTATATCAGTCTATATCAATAATTATCACGATATAATTCATGAATCATTATTTTCACTAATAATTCATTATTTCTTAACTTTGAGGCTCGATTTAAACTTAAAATTCCCTTAAACAAAACATGAAAAGGACAACAAATTGAATGGACTGCAAACTATAATCTAATTATAATAAATAAATATATTGCTGGGTTTTTTTCTCTGACTGCCCGGCTGCTTGTTACAAGGGGCAGGTTTAACATTACTGGTAGAGATACCATAGGCCTGTTATTGAAAAATAAAAAAAAGTTGTGTCCTATTTTGAACCAATATTGGATACGACTGAAAGTTGCAATTTTAATTGCTGGTGTCTGTGACTATAAGCTCTTGCATCCTGTATATGCTACTGGATGGCAATGCTTCGAGTAGTGCAATACATTCATGGGACACTATTTCCAATTTTAGTCAGCACCAGTCTCACATTTCATAGGCTTCCTTAAACTGCCAAAGTACTACCTGTCACGATGCGGAGTAGAAACGGGTGATCGCTCAGGCAAGCGAGTGATCGCACGGGCAGGGGAAAGGGCAAGGAACAGGCAGGCAGGCGGAATACGGGGAAACGGGATTTATTAAAGCACAGAAGCACGCACATCGACTAACATCAATGACAGACGATGAACTGAGGCAAGACAGGGACTAAAATAGACAACAAGGTACAGCTGGGTACAATGAGGGAGGCACACGTGGATATTCAGGGGGGCGTGGCACACACGAGGATCGTACGAGCCGGGCGTGGCACACACGAGGATCGTACGAGCCGGGCGTGGCACACACGAGGATCGTACGAGCCGGGCGTGACACTACCACGCCACCAATGTCTTTTTACCTTGTTTATTCAAAACATCTCCCTTTTAACAAGGTGTTGTGCCTGCTGCGCTCTTCACTGGCACCAAAGGTTACTCCGAGGGAGCACGTTTCTCTCTCATGACTCATCGCTATTGCAGTTTTTCATGATTGCTTTGGCACATTTCATGAAATATACTTAATCTCTCAAACTATAAGGGCATTTCTCAAAACAGTTCATGCATATAGCACAACACTATGGTTTAGCTGCAAAGGCCTATAACTTACCCAAAACAATTAAATCAAGTCTCAAAATCAAATAATTTCACCCATGAATTACTCAGTGCCATCAAAATAAAAAGTACACTCAGTATCATTTTAACCATGAGAGTCAAAATGCTTAGATATATTGTCGAAATGTCATTGCAAGTATGCTCCGGAGCTCCACAGTTCTAAATGACAGTCAGTCATCAATTTCTCACTGCCACTAGCTGATCATTTTTCTTTAGCAAACTCTTATTAATTCATGTCAAAGACACCAGTTTCAACATTGCAAGGCTCTACATTACACTTTGTGAAGTTCACTGGCAAGAGAAAGCACATGTAACTTCTTCAGAAGTCAAGACAGTGCAATAGCAAACAATAAAGTCAGACAGTACCGTACAACACAAAAACAGCTAAATAGCAATACAACAACAAAATGACAGCAAAATCAAGTACAGTCTGAACCAAAATAAATCAGAATAAAAATGGTTAGCTGACCACACAATCAAGCTTCTGCCATGGTCATGTCAGTCCCCTGACCTGAACCCCACTGAAAACCTGTGGGCAGAGCTAAAGAGAAGAGTGCAAAAGAGAGGGCCTAGGAGCCTGGGTGGTCTGGAGAGATTATGTAAAGATGAATGGACTCATACTGTATGTCCTGCTTGGTATTCTCCAACCTTATAAAATGTTATAGGAGAAGACTCAGTGCTGTTATACTGGCAAAGGGTGGCTGTACAAAGTATTAAATGTTTTTTGTTGAAAATAATTATTTGTTGATGAAGGTTTTGTTTCTTTCAATTAATTTATTTTAACAAAAGGTTGGATTATTTTTCTAATTTTTTCAGTGTGAGATGAAACTTTCACCAAAAGGTGGATTTTTTCCTAACCCTTTTTGCAAATTTTTATAAGGGGTGTCAATAATTGTGGAGGGCGCTGTAATCTATTTTGACTAACAAGATTAAAGCAACCAAATATTGTACCAATTGATGACAATTGTACAGATCCATTTCCATGTATGAATTAAAACATTTAGAAATTTGTGTGAAACAATGAGAAATGATGTTCTGTCATATTACATTCTCTTTTTTGTTCAATAAATCCTCTGTGTTTTTAAGGCTGTGTCTGTGCTTGTGTCCCATTGCCGGTCCACACAAGTAATCAGAGAAAGTGAAGTAATTCCATGATGACACAAAACTTGTCACTTGCCACATTGATATTGAGAGGAAATCATATCACGATAATTTTTGTTATGTTATCGCCCAGCCCTTCTCAGAATTGTATCCCATGACCCTTCAGTTGGCAAGCATATATTGACAGAGCACAACACAATGCTATGATTTCTGACAATGGAAAAACAACCAAATGGTGGGTGAAAAATCATATCCTCAATCATTGAAAGGTTTCATACAGACAAGTATGTAATCCAACAACGTGCAATGTCCTGTAATACTGCACACTTACCGCAATGCTTCATATTACAGAATTCCACACATTTTGTAGTATACAGTAAATATATTTAATACATATACTGTAACACACAAGCACATATGTATACAGTGTGTGTATATACAGAATATATACAGCATATATGTGTAACTTTGTACTGTTTAAATTGATATATACCATACAGAAAAAATGGCCTTGTGCCTTTTCAAACATTGTCATCAAAACCTTAAAGCCATAGTTTACATCATAAAACACTTACGGAGTACACTGTTAGGCTGACCATACAATTAAGCATTTTGACTGTCCTGTCTAATTTTAATGACACTAGGACATGTCATTCTGATACCATTGATAAGTTGATTGACATAAATATTTACTTTTGAGAGATGAACTAAGGATTTTGAGCAAGTTACAAGCTTTTGCAGGTAATGTATTGTGTGGCGGTGTTTGTACAAATTGTTTTGGGAAATGCACTTACTCTTTTGCAATTATGTGAAAATGCAATTCCTAAAATGAATCTAAATACCTCAGCAACAATGGTACAGACACCTACTGTATATAAACATACATGCATTTATATTGATGTCAGCCCTTCTTTATGTTATTCATCAAAATACTATCACAAGTAATCTACCATACTAAAATATTTTCCCATGTCCGATATTTATGCAGTTTTGAAATGCAGCCTTATCCATCCATCCATTTTCCAAACTGCTTATTCTACTGGGTCGCGGGGGGTCCGGAGCCTATCCTGGAAGCAATGGGCACAAGGCAGGGAACAACCCAGGATGGGGGGCCAGCCCATCGCAGGGCACACTCATACACCATTCACTCACACATGCACACCTACGGGCAATTTAGTAACTCCAATTAGCCTCAGCATGTTTTTGGAATGTGGGGGGAAACCGGAGTACCCGGAGGAAACCCCACGATGACATGGGGAGAACATGCAAACTCCACACACACGTGACCCCGGCGGAGACTCGAACTCGGGTCCCAGAGGTGTGAGGCAACAGTGCTAACCATTGCACCACCATGCAGCCTTATGTAATGTCCAATTGTTATAATGCCTAATAATTTCTAAATGATATTCCAAATACACTGTTAATTGTAACTGTAGGTGGTCTCATTTATATGACATTTGCAAGAAAATTGTGTGTCGCTGATATTGTTTTCATACAAACGATGGATGGAGAGACTTTAAGATGGTGTCATGTCCTATGCCCATTGGCCTACAGCTGGAGACTTGCCTCTCATGTCTAGTAAATATACACTATATGGACACAAGTATTAGGATACACCTCTTAATCATTGAATTTACGCGTTTCATTCTGACCCATTGCCAAGCACTGCCAGTGAATTCAAGGGTGGTACTGTCACACGATGCTGCGTTTGCAATAAGACAGCTTGTGAAGTTTCTTCCCGCTGGACATTCCACAGTGAACTGTAAGTGGTATAACTAAAAGCGGAAGCATTTAGGAACAAAAGAAGCTCAGCCACAAAGTGACAGACCACTTAATGTGGCAGAGCGGGGTCACAGAGTGCTGAGGAGCATAGTGCATAAACGTTGTCAATGCTCTGTTAACTTAACTGCAGAGTTCCAAACTTCCTCTGGCATTAACCAACACAAAACTGTGCACTAGGAGCTTCATGGAATGGGCTTCCATGGCCAATCAGCTGTATGCAAGCCTCACATCACCAAGCGCAATGCCAAGGGTCAGATGGAGTGAAAAATTATGCTTCTCTGTCTGGCAGTTTGGATTGGGCAGACACCAGGAGAATGCTACCTGCCTGACTGCATTGTGCCAACTGTAAAGTTTGGTGGAGGATGGATAATGGTAAGGGGTTGATTTTCAGGGGTTGGGCTAGGCCCCTATGTTCCATTAAAGGGAAAGATCAATTCTAGAGCATACATTTTGGTCAATTCTACGCTTCCAACTTTGTGTGAACAGTTTGGGGAAGGCCCTCTTCTGTTCCAGCATGACTGTCTCAGTGCACAAATCAAGGTCCATAAAGATACGGTTGAGGTTGGTGTGAGTGAACATGATTGGCTCATACGGAGCCCTGACCTCAACCCCATCAAACACCTTCGGAATGAACTAGAACGGAGATTGTGAACCAGGCCTTCACATCCAACATCAGTACTTAACCTCACAAATGCTGTTCTGGATGAATGGGCAAAAATTCCCCACAGACATTCTCGAAAATCTTGTGGAAAGCCTTCCCAGAACAGTGGCACAATGGCGCACCCACACACACACAGTCACAGCCGTTATAGTTGCAAACTCCATATTGATGCCTATGGATTTAGAATGGCATGTCAAAAGTACCTGTAGGTGTAATGGCCAGGTGTCCCGATGCTTTTTTTGTCCATATAGTGCACGTCTGACGATCCACTTGAGGCTCCAAAACGAAAACGTTTTATTAAAGAAAAACAGACACAAAGGGATAAAGTACAAAACAAACAAACTGGGAGAAATAAGAAAAAAATTAAAGAAAACACTAAGCAACATAACTAAGGAACTGTCGAGACCGGGGAGCAGGGCTAGAGTTTACAGCACAACATGAATATGAACAATGGCAAAAAAAAAAGAGAACAGAGTGGACACAGGCACTTAAATACACACAGGTAGTTAGGGCAAACAAGGGACAGGTGTAACTCCATAATCAATTAATCAATCCAGGGAGGCACAGGAACAACAAGAACCAGGTGAAATTAACTACACTAATGAGCACAGAAAAACTAGAGACCAAAACGAGAGAATATAATCACTGTTAGGATAAGACATAGTACATAAGAAAACCAGAACCAAACACAAGCAGGGTAATCTTAAACTGGGAGACAAGATGGAAAGGACGGGAACAGAAAACCAGTACAAATGAACAGATGAAGCTGGTCAGAGACCAGTCTTAAACCCATGACTGACAGAGCTGTAGTCTTTGTCACACACTCAGCCCACTAAGCTACGCAGCAGTCTGGGGATAAGGGAAAACACAAGGGTTGAAGGACAAAGAGGGGGAAAGGCAGTGACCAGCAATGCCTGCTGGCCAAATGTGGAAGGTTCACAAAGTGAAAAGTCAGAAGGCACCGACCCTGACAGTACATCACTATTCCCAAAACCGCTGAGCCATGTACCACCTCCACAAACATTACAGATTCAAAGCAGAAATTCAGTAAACACATAGTCCTTCAAGTTGGATTTGAATCAGCAGCCTAAGGATGACAGACACTACAGGCTGCCACTCTACCAACTGAGCTCTCAAAAGCTGGTATGAACATTTGAGATGCAGCCTTTTCTTGTTTTTTTCAGTTTTGAAGGGCATGGTGAATTATTTGTTAAATGCAAAACTAAACTAAAAACCAGCACTGTCGACCAGGCACAGTCGAAATACAAGAAGATCAGGAACCTTCCACGATGACCTTATCCATTTTGATACATGGATAATCTCACATCCAGTATATAAAGGACTTATTATTATTATTATGCACCTCTTCAGTCATTTTTACGGAGTAATTATTCTTTTATTTTGAGCTTTGCCTTGGATGGAGTCACAATACATGAAATTGGCCACTTAACTCTCTCTGATCATGCTTCGCTAAGCAAAGGATTTGACCCCCCAACCCCCCGGATCCTTTTTCAAACACTATATAAAGTTTTTTCAGAAGACGCCTCATGAAACTTTGTTTTCATGTTTAAGATTCCACCTGAATATCAGTTCAAATTAAGTTTACATTCAGGGGCGAATTACAGCCTGTTCAATCATTCTTGCCCTTTTACCTTAAATGTTTTTACATAATATTGTGAATGTGCCTTGAGTGCCCGAAAAAATATTGTAGGAATATTTGTGGGAAAAAAAAATCTGCATTTAGGGCACTAGACTGACTACTAGACTGAATAAATATCCATCCATCCATTTTCCAAACCGCCCATCCTATTGGGTCGCGGGGGGTCCGGAGCCTATCCCGGAATCAATGGGCACGAGGCAGGGAACAACCCAGGATGGGGGGCCAGCCCATCGCAGGGCACACTCACACACCATTCACTCACACATGCACACCTATGGGCAATTCAGCAACTCCAATTAGCCTCAGCATGTTTTTGGACTGTGGGGGGAAACCGGAGTCTGAATAAATATGTTATATAAAAATATTTAAAGCACGCACAAAGGAAAATGTGTAAAAAAATATATTATGAGTGCAGCATAATATTTCCAAGAACTTTAATATTAAAACTTGTTACTGTTTCTTAAAACTGGTTTTATAATTGTCTTGTTCTATTTCCAGGGAATTTTTTTATTAACTATAAGTAAAAAATACAGTATATAATACAGTTTTATAAGAGCCACATCTAAAATCGAACAGATTAATAAATGGTTCATAATCACATCAATGCAATGAATGACACTTCTATAATTGTTTTAATATATAGTAAATTTATTCATATTTGCATTCATATTATATTACGGTCCACCTGACAATGTAATGTTTTACTGGTGTTTTAAGTTTTGCTTTTAAGTACATGATTATATTTGGTCTGCTTGTTCTGCTCTTGGGCTGTCATGAAAAGGTTGGTATATCAGCTGGAAAAGTCTATACCATTTCTTAATTACTCAACATGTCAGTCAAACAGCGCGATACTGACCACATACAAGACTCCAAGGACCATCCAGCTGCTGGATTCCCCCAGTGATTGATCCATACTGATAACAATGAAAAACAATAGTACTGAATTTTCCAATGTGAGACTGAATACAGAGGTGCAGAAAGAGGAAGACAGGAAGAGGAATGCTTTTATAATGCTATTATGAATGCTATTATAATCTGGGAGTCACATATCTGTCCTTTTGGAAGACTCATGCAATGTCCTCTAGGTACAGTTAATGAAATATATCATTTTGAGAAATTATAATTTAATGAGAAAAATATAATTTTTTCCAGTTTTTTATTAAAACAAATAAGCTTTTTCAATGCTAAGAACACGAGGAATATATTTAGAATTATCTGCTGTTTAACATCTCTAAGAAGCTACTGCGTAAATTAATGGAAGATGGATGCATAGCATTATCCACATCATGTGTGTTGTAATGTTCTGTATAAAGAACTTAATTCATGAAGTATTTACGCAAAGATGTAGATGAATGTTAGGCTGGTGCAAGTTTTACGTGAGATATATTCATACTTTGGTATCAACCATTCCCAGACTAATATAACATGGGTGCTGACTTGACAGAGAATCCATGCTTACCGAAATATATTTGACCACCACAACCCATCTCTGGGTCCTAATAAATACTTCCTAATGCATTGCTCTTACTTATAATGTCCTGGCAGCATGGACATTATTTTCTAAAACAGGCTTGCCACCCAAACAACACAATGTAAATTGTGAATCATGCAAGTAAACAATGTGCATATGGTAGATGCACCTGAAAGGAATGATCCCTTGCTTTTGCACAGCAAAGTGGAGCAACAATGTCACTAATGAGACAGGCAAAATTGCAACTGTGAATAATGAAAGACAACACTGAATTTTGCAACAGAAAGAACAAAGGTGAAATAATCAACGAGCAAAGGAGGCAAGAAAGCTAGTGATGATTAAATGATCAAAAGCTGGCAGAGAGGATTCAATGTCACTGCCAGGCACACTCGTCTACCCACAAGTGAAAGTTAGGTTTCAAGCACAGTGTAATTATAGCGGCGCTTGTCAGTTTGACATTAATGCAGCCAGAAGACATTTCCTAATTGGCCTCAGAGGAGAATGTGAACCAGAAAATATATTAACATTTTAAAAAAGCATATTTTGCCTAATCCTTTCACTTTCCAACAATATTTGAAGACCGAAATGCCCCAGGCATATGAATTTAAATAAGCAATTTTGTTTTTGAAGGAAACAGTCAATGAGACAGAAAATAAGACTAAAGGGAAATCATTAGTGTTTGAGAGACAGTGACAGGCTCGCCTGGCTGCCTGGCTGACTCGTCACTTAGGGTCTCTGTTCCTCAGCTCCTCGCTATGAGCAAAGCTGAGAAGATGAAAAGATCTCTAAACTTGCAGCTGGAATTCAAAGCTTATTATCCGGAAAATCAAATAAAGAGAGAAGGGGGTTTTCAATTCGCTTACAAAAAGCCAGCCAGATCACAAAAACAGGAATAGCCCATTATGTCATATAAAAGTATTATTGTTTGTCAGAAACTGCAACAGAGACAACATTACTCAATATAATGTATGATGCTTGACATTGTAATGCTTAAACCTTCAAGTAACATAATGTGACATGTTATGTAACTATGCTGATGTGATATAAGCATATCAGAGATAATACATTCATATGAACACAGTGCAAAGTGTTGGCCATGGCATTTTCTGCAGAGTAAACTAGAGACACTGTGCAGAATTATTAGGCAAGTGTGTATTTTGCTAATATCTTCTCTACTGATCAATAGTTTCAGTCCAGATTAATCTTCAATAAAGAATGGACTGTTTAAAAATAGAGTATGCTCAGTATTCGGTCTGAGCACTTTCTCTTTGGAGCAAAATAGGAAACTACAATATAGATACTTCCTTGTGTAGAACTACTAAATAAATAATAAAAAATGGGCCAAAAAAGCACCTTACATAGGATGGAGAAGAAATCTAAATAGTGCCAGTCCAATGGATGCAGAACTATTGAAACTGAAACTTGATCACTGTACGATCAAGTGTTTTTTGGCCAACAGCCAAGAAAGATGGAAGAAACATGTAGAAAGAAGAAGACGGAAATTAATTCGCAAAGATATGTGTCAAAGGGAAGATTCCCAAAAACTCTTTAGCATCAAATGCCACCATTATTCAAAACTGCAATCTGAACGGAATCTCCGCAAGTACTAGGTACAATGTGCCACATGACATTGCTAATGTCACAAAGGCTGAAACACAATTTCAAATAGACACACAACCTAAAACAACGATGGGCATGGACACATCTCTAACACTGATTTTACAAATGTTTTGTGGACAGATATACAAATGCTATTAGTAGAGACAGTAAAATGGGTGCATTCCATCAGAAAAGATAAAATGTCACAATTATCAAAGTGGACATGCACAGTTTTCATTGGACAGCGACAATATATTGCCCTTGTCTCCACTGTAGATATTTTACCTAAGCATATCACCCTATATGAACTCCAGGAGATCATGTATGAATGAATGAATGAATGAGTGATACATTTATATAGCACTTTTCAAGACATCCAAAGTGCTTCACAGAAGCAAACAGGAGCCACATTAACCACCACTGTGTAGCACTCACCTGAATAATGCAATGGCAGCCATTCTGTACCAGTTGCTCCACATATTGTGTGTCACCACACAATAGCTAAAGCAGTAAAGGGGCAGGAGAGAATTCAGCAATGAGATACAGGGGATGATTAGGAGGCCAGATTTTAAACTGCCACAGTGGGCAGTTTAGCCAGGATATCAGGGTATCACCCCTACTATTTTAATGGATACACAGCAATCGTTTATGACCTCAGAGAGTCCTGACCTCCAATTTACATCACATTGCACCACATTTTACAGTACAGTGTTGCCATGACTGCACTGGGGCATTGGGATCCACACAGACCACAGGATGGGCTCATCATTTTTTATTGTATTTCACTTTAAGATTTTATTTTCGATTTAATTATTCCTGTTATTTGCTCATATTTTATATAAAGCACTTCTGTAGGACTTCATGAAGGTTTGAACAAAATAAAATGGTATACAGATAGCAAAGCTGCCAGTTAATTAAAACATTTAAACATTCATTTAAAATGTTTTCTGGATATATGCTGGGTCAAAATAAGGCGGCTCTGGACATTATTTATCATTCATATATGAAATTAGCAAAATGGCTGTGGGCAAAACCGATGTTTTAAGTTTTATAGTACTTTATGGAGACCAAATGTCCCCCACAATGTAATAAAAACATGCTTTTTCACATTGTGGGGACCATTTCTTGGCTCCCCACAAAGATCTGTGAATGTAATCACAGAAGTAAAAATGCCAAAAGTCTCGTATTTTGTTTGGTTACTTATGGTTAAGGTTAGGGCTGGGTAGGGGTTAAACTTGTCAGGAGTTTTCTCCATGGAGATGAATGTTTTCCCCACAAAGATATAATTACCAACCTATGTGTGTGTGTGTGGGGGGGGGGGCAAAAGGGTATGAATAAAGGCAACCTTAAATTTGTTTCACCTCACAACACTACAAAAGAAGGGAACTGAACAATTTAGTTAATCATTCCACTATCTCCAATTCATAAAAAGTTTGTAATTCATATCAGACTGTTAAGGGAAGAATGCTAAAAGAATCATACCATACAGGTAAACAGCGAGTTAAAAAAGGCAGGAAGAGCAGCAGAGTTCTAATAAGCAAGCAAGTAAAACACATACAATGATCCATTTTTAACAGCAGAGAAAGGGAAAATGTAGATGCATGCTTTAATCTAAGGCAATTAAATCATGCCTGTTGGGTAGGCCCTTGGCAATTGTCACCTGTAAAATGGAGGACAATCTAGTGACAAGCATTTTGCACAATTATACTCTGTGGAAGGAACTAATATGTAGACAAAAAACCAAATCTAAATTAATAAAAGAATTAGACTCGTATGAATTGCATTTTGACAGATTTTGTTAAGCTTTGATATTATGAATCCCTCTGAGAGAATGCAAACAAGAGTTGCAAACAATCAAAAGGGCTTGTTAACATCTCAGTGCTATTAATTACTACAAATTAATGTGCCTCTGCTGATTTGAATGATAATCAGCCAGATATAGCTCAAATACAATAGGCAACTTTGCCAGAAATAATGAGAATCAACACATACTCCTGAAAATTCATATTTACAGGCATATGCTTTTTTGCTATCATTCCCATATCAGCACACCCCTTAAGAAATGTGTCACATAAATGAATCATTTAGCTTGAAGCATTTTTGTGTTTACTGCAACTGCTGTCAACCCCTTCCAGGACTTTACCTTGAGGAATGTAAAACGAAAGGGACCTGTAATCAAACTATATAGAATTATATAAAGATTTTCCTTAAACCTCCCATAATTCTTAGCACTTCATCTTTAGGTCATCAAGAACGAAATACGCCTAACTCCAAGATACCAAAAATTCACTATGAGGCCATACTGTAATGTCTTGTGCCATGATTTCACAGCGGTACCTTTGCTGCTTGTTGCTCCAGCTGACAGACAGGTGGCTGTGTGCTTGGTAACGTGCCCGTGTTTCAGGCAGCTGGCCTGCATGCAGCCACAGGGCTTTGCCCATGACTATATACGTGGCTGTAGAAGTGTAGATGGATGACCAAGCCAGCTGCTAGGAAATGGGCTAACCCTAACCCCCCACCCCCCTCCCAGGAGGCATTACAGACTGTTAGACAAATGTAATAATGCCAAACAACGACACAGAGGTATATCTCCACATGTTTACAGAGACAGGTGAAACCTACAGAGGAGGAGTGATGTGGTGACCGTCTTCCTCACAGGAGATGCTCAGAGATGCTGTTAGGAGGCAGAGCTCCCACTTGTAGAAGCAGACAATAACCCTGGTTGTAAACTCATCTTCGAAATTGAGTAATACAGGAAATGGAAGACAGCTCAATTTAAAAAAAAAAAAAAACAAGCTGTTTAAATGTGAAATATATTCAAGGGACGCCAGTAATAAATAAATGTTGTACTCAACAACAAAAACCTGCTACACATCACATACAAAAATGCTATCATAGTAGGATATGCATTTATAGCTCAAGCCTGTCGAAACAGGTCTCCTAACAGAGACCAGCAGAATAGTAAGATGCGCTGAGATTTAATAAAAGTTAATTATGCGTATTTCTTCAATGTAAAATTAAACCATATTTACATCACAATGTGGATTTTCAGTTTCAGCTTCAATATTTTATACGGTGATCCCCCGCTATATTGCGGTTCAGCTATCGTGCCCCCGCTATATCGCGGAATACTCCCTGACGATGGCTCCCAAGCGTCCTGCATCTTCTAAGCCTTCTGGTAGTAGTGAGCCTAAGCACCAGAGGAAGACCTTGACCATTCAGGAGAAGGTGAAACTCCTGGATATTCTTCAGGAAGGAAAGCGTTACTCGGACATCACTCGCCATTATGGCTTGAATGAATCGAGGGTATGATATATTCTTTTCATCCTTCTTGATGTAAGAGCCATTGCATCACTTTCCTTTAGTCAAACAGGAAAGAGGGTGGCATGTCCTCAGAGTAAAGCCATCGTTAAAATGGAATCACATACGTAATCTTTAGTCCGACATCCACATATCATATGTGTTGTTTTAATAAGTTTACATGTGCTAAAAGCGTGTTGGAGGGGAATTTTCAGGCTTAAACTAAAAAAAAAAAAAACTTACATAATAGCTAACATAATGTATTATTGTCTGGCCCTGGTGTACAGCTGGTTTAAGTGATATCTGAGCAGAAAAACCAAGAGAATTAAGCTTAGTTCACACTTCACTTTTCCGCATGCACATTCGGGCCGCGTAGTTGGCATATGTGTACAGCAATGATATTCCACCAGATCAGGAGAGAGTAGATGCACTGCATGAACATTAATGCAAGCAGTGCAGTGAAACATTTTAGGAACAGTTTTAAAGTTGATAGGCTTGGGCAGTGTAGCATAACACCTTTTTTTTTAATTCTTACGACACAATTTGCTAGTTTCCAAATCCCCCCAACCCCTAACCCCCCACCCCTTGCTTGATAAATTTTACATACTACAATATTACAAAATCTCAGAATAGAACAATAGCAACTATTCCTCCAGTTGTCTTTCTTGGTTGACCACTGCTCTGTGGAAGTCAGTGCTGCCACCTACTGGAAACATCTAGTCAATATTCTTGCACATGCCCAGTCGATACGTACTGACCCGCATAATTTCGCCAGACATTAAAATCAGGGCAACATGCACACTATCTGGCACAAACAGTTTGTGACAAAATTTGCATCACTCACCCTTGCACGAACCAAACCGTATATGCAAAAGTGAAGTAAAAATTAGCCTTTAGTGTTCACCCACCTAGTTCCACCCCCCCCCCTTTCTGATCTACAGTATAATCACATAAGAAATGAGGTTTCTATTTATTTTTGTATAATTTAAAGACCTACAATATCACAGATAAGATTCTATCTTGACTACCAGCAGCTTCAGGGACAGTGAGACAGAGAACAAATTGGTTCAGGGTGCTGTCTTCGGACTTTTTTATTCTGGAGTTCAATAAATGCATTTTAAATGTTTTTGCTCTCTCCCATCTCCCAGGGATTTGGGAGAGAGCAAAAACATAGACCATCTGGGGGTCTCCAAGCACTGGTTTGAAAAACACTGCTATATGTGACATCTCTTTTAATGTCTCAATCTTAACAACAGACAAGAATGAACTCTCCAGGGGATGATTTATAGATAAAGATAAGTAGATGCTGCACCTGCCACAGCCATGGACCTTTCACTGTTGTCCAGAAGTCCTGCACGCTAGCCAAGAGCAACTATGCAATAAGCAAGTTGTCCTTTAAATAACTCAGTGGCGCTTACGGTACATTTGAAACACAAAGGATTCTTAATGACGGGACTTTCACAAAGCCCATCCCCCGGCTTCACACCTTCAACACTCTTTATCACATCCTACCCCAACACTCATCAGCCAACCCTGACAACCCTGCTAATTTACACTGATGGCTTCTCATCCAAAAAAAAAAACAGGAGCTTCAGAAGGTCTCCAAAACACAAATCTCCTAGAAAGTATCAAATCCCAGTTATGATTCCCCTTAAAAAATAACAATAGCAACTGTTCACTACAGGACTATTGCACTTCCAGCTATAATTTTTCATTGTTTCATTGCACTTAAATTTGTGAAAGGTCTACTTAAAGTTATAATATGTATGCAATGCAATGAGACACACTCATATGTTTACTAGGATTAACACTAAGTTAACAAAGAATAACAGTAAGTGAGAGCATCATATAATTTATTTTTACATAGAATCTATCCCAGCATGGCTGGCCCAAAGGACTTAACAAAAAAAAAAATCAAACGGTGGCGTTTACTGCCATCTCACAGTTTTGTGTGCAAATCATTAGTAAATAAGACCCAGAAGACAATGGAGGAAACAAGACTCCATAATTTGATGAGAAATAAACACGGAACTCCTCTGAGCATACTGACAATATACAGGCCAGAAAGTAGTGTGTGTTTTGTACAGTGCCATGCTGTATCAGGCCATCTATGGGTCATCATACCTTTTGTAGATCAGTTCTCTGTTTAGTTTTCTGCAGTCCAGGCCAGTAGTTCTGTCTGTGGTCTTGCTAGATTTATGGTTTATGGTAGTGAAAGCAGCAAGTCTTCAGTCAAAAGTTCAATGCTGAAGGGGTTTCCTTCACATATGCTGTCATTCTGTTAAATAGAATAGGAACATCAATACACCAGTAGCAGTCTGAATTGTCAAAGGCTAGCTCCATGGATCCATGCAGATTGTGCCAAATTCTGACCCTACCATTTTCATGTTGCAGGACAAATTTCAATTTGTCAGACCAGGTGACATTTTTCCAACTTAAACTGTCAACTGTCTTCAACTGTCCAGTTGCCTCAGGTTCCCTGTTCTTAGCTGACAGGAACAGAACCCGATGTGGTCTTCTGCTGGCCATCCACCTCAAGGTTGGGCAAGTTTTACATTCAGAGATGCTTTTCTGTTCATCACTGTATATAAGTTCCACTGTAAATATAATTATAGTTATTTGAATTACTGTAGTTTTCTCATCAGCTCACAGCAGTCTGGTCATAACTACCTCTCCATCAACAAAGCATTTCCACCCACAGAAATGTCATTGTATGTCTTTTGTTTTTTTACACCATTTTGTGAAAACTTTAGAGACTTGTGTGTCTCTAAACAGCAGATTAGGAGATACTCAATTTAGAATTAGGTGATCATTGGTCATTGCTGACACACCACACAGTCCACAACAACAAAATATGTCCTCTACATTTAACCCATATGTGACATCGTGACATAGCAGAGGGCAGCTAATTCAGTGCCTGGGGAGCAGTGCCTTGCTCAGGATACTTCAGCAGGATTCGAACCAGGAATCTTTCAAACATAAGTGCAATTCCCTAACCATTGACCCACCTCTACCCACAAACAACCCATCCAGGCACCATCAACAATGCCTCAATCAAAGTCACAAAGATTACATTAATTTCACATAAATCTTTCCCCCAAGACAAAAAAGAAAGAATAGGCTAATATGTTGCAATTATACTAAATGTTTGTAATTCTTTGGAAAGAAAAATTAAATTGGATGATGACGAGTAGATGAAACTTGTCTAAAATGAGATGAGAGTGAACCAAAAATTGTATATAGGGAAGATTAGTAACAAGCTATGCATTTTTTGCAGTCTCTACACAGGTCAGAGACAACAGGGTGGGTTTGACATACAAAATATTTTATTAGGACACCAAACAAACTGTTAGGATGCTGACTCTTCACTGAAACAGCTGCTGAAAATAAGAATTTTACAAGAAACACAGTAAACCTGAAACAGATAAATTAATAAATTCACAACAGATTTAATAAGAAAACTATCATAAATTAAAAGTGGGGTATTTTTCCTTTCGTCCCAAAAAGTGCCCAAGCCCAGTGTAGGTTCAGCGTAGCCTGAGACCCTTGTAAATTAGTTCAGCGTCATTATCTCCGTGGGATGTAGCTGCACATGGTTAATTGGGGCACTCGTGCACAGAACAGGTTGGGAGAGCAGGAATCACCACCCCCTACTGTTCCTCGGCCCCTCCAAGCATCACACTATGTAAATATACTCTAATTGTCCCAGACTGAGCATGGGGATTCTGCAACAGCCAGACGTCTTTCTGCATTTACACACCAGCATGGGTTTTAATCATTTTCTACCCAATGCCAGTCACATTGATTGCTGTTATATTGATGTACTCAGATTAGATCACCGATTAAACAAACCATAAACTTTATGTTTTGTGCAAGACAGGCTCATGAGCTCAAACACATTTAAAATTGAAATATATCCCAGTCCAATAAATATAATATACTTCCTAATTTTACATTTACTTACATTTTAATTTACCTTTGTAAATTATGCAATGGCATTCACTGAGTACAGTTATACATCTTAAAACATAATGGTAACACCAATACGATGCCAACTACTACTACTGCTACTATGACTAATAATAATAATTTCATATTTTATTAAACTGAATTTTAAATAAAAATTGACTTGGTACGATTTTAATCAACTGACGCAATTGACAGTTAGGAATCAGAACTGTTCGTGATTTACCAGTGGTCTCCATTTCAACATAGGTTAAATGATACAGGCAACAGCATATTAATACAAAAAAAGCTAGTGAGAATTAAGTTCACACACTTGCACATACACTGAATAACCATTTGAATATGTAACCAAAAATACTAAAATAATGCACAAAGCAAAGAAATTGTAAGCTTTTTTAAAAGAATGCCTATACATGCATATGAGAAAAGACAGGTAGCATTTAGTCTAAGCTTTATGGACTGAGCTAAAACATCTTGGAGGAAATAGGGATATCTGCTGAAAACTACACCGCGGGGATCTTTGGGATGTCCTCAGGCTGCAGTGCATAAAGAAAGAGACGGCTAAGGACTTGTTTTCATGCAAAAATACATAAATGTTGATGGGATGCTTTGATCACAAAAGAACACAGGACAAAGGCAGGGTGATCATCTCATAAGTGATTAGTACAAAGAGTGATGATAAAATAGAACAATATGCCTACAGGTATTGGGCTAATTAACAAAGGTACCTAGTGATTGCAATGCAGGGACAATGCTTAGAATTTACATTCTCAAATGTCTTTAAAGATAAAACACTGGATTACACAAAATGAATAATAACAATAATATTTGCAGATTGATCTGGTAAAGCTATTTTTGAGCCTCCTAAGACTAGTAGCCCCACTGCTTCCAGACACATAAGGTTTGTGTTTTCAAATAACAATAAGAACAAATAAATACATTTGTATAATTGCTATTCATGTAATACAAGGGACAATAGGATAAACTGTATAACTTTTCGGTTCCAATTATACATGCATGATACTGATTATGTGGTATCGCTGCATTATGTACACGGAGGCACAAATTAAAATCTCTGACAGATTGCTAATGAGCTGTTGTTGGAAGCGGGAGTGTTCTGTTATCGTTTGTCCATTCACAGTTTTTCCGTCAGCACATCTGCGCGCCACATTGTGGAATGTGGAGCAAGCAAGATGGGACATCTTCCCCATTTACACCCTGTGCCTCACCAGGCCTTGGGGACCATCCATTACTAATTAAACTTTTTAACAACCACTTTGTCAAGAGTGTGCAGCGTGCCACTGAGGCAGTTTACACGGATGGCTGTCTTTCAGAACAGAAAATAGACAAACAGACTCCCCCTGCCAGCAATTAGACCTCTTCTTGTTTAATTCATTATGCAAATGTTAATCGTCATAGACAAATAGAAACTCAAGTCATTCAAAAAAGGACCTGTATGAAAATCTCATTCAGGCTGAAGGATTCGTACAAGTGAAAATGTTACTGAACAAACTGCACATGAAAGTGCGGTTTTCAAACAAACATTCAAGAACAACATAGCCCCTAGTGGATTCTTGCATAACTTTTTTCCTTCCATAGTTCATGCTTTTCTGAAACAATACGACTTCATATTCCCACACTTTGAAATAAGAAAAAAATATACCTATGTAAACTAATTTCAGTCAATACTTTTTATATATTTATGATCCAGAGTAAAACACAAAAACAACTGAAAAAACTTGGGGAAAAAAATGCTAAAAGTATAAGAAACAATACAAGTATTACAATAATATGGTAAAGTTTCAGGTCTGAAAAAAAGCCAATTAAAAAAACAGTGGTTCCTTTTCCATTTTAATTTATGATACGCATATAAGCTGTAGATTCATGTATGTTTGTTTCATATTTTCATTCATTGTTTCTACCCCTAATTAAGCAGAACATCCTATGTTAAGTCAGTGCAGTACCTCAATGTGTGTATGATAAAGAGGATTGCCATCAATGATAATAAGGGCAGTTCCCCCTGGGACTGGAGGGGGAGGTGTCCAACACCCAAAATCATTACGCATGACAAAAAGGACATTGTTTGTGCATGATTGAAGTTCGCACTTTCTGGCTAAGTGGGTAAGCCTAATTACTCAGAGACAATATACTTGGTCCAAACCCAGGACAGATTTGAATCGGACGCTCCTCAACATGAAATCTTATAGAATATATTTTTCTTTTTTTGCATGTACACATCAGTAAGTTAGTTGTCTATTTTTTGTAATGTAATGAGATATTTAAAATATGCAATGATTTTCAACATAGTTCCCAAATTACCCATAGGTGTGCATGTGTGAGTGAACGATGTGCGAGTGTGCCCTATGGTGGCTTGGTGCCCCATCTTGGGCAGTTCCCTGCCTTGCACCCGTAGCCTCCGGGGTAGGTTCTGGGCCCCTGTTATCCTGTATAGGACAGGAGGGTTCAGAAAATGGATGAATGTAAGGATGATATTCAGCACAAGGTTGAAACAAAATAGACGTGTTCTATTTCAATTAACAAGGAGATAGTGTGCTGTATTTAAGTATCTGGCCCTTTTGTAAATTGTCTGCTCACAGAAAGTGCGAAACAAAGCTTTGCATATAATATAAATGATTTTTCCAAGCCAGTAATATTTTGTTAAAAAATATAGCAAAAAGCTTCCTGCTTTCAAGGCACATCAGACTAACAAAATATCATAATTTTCAGTCATTCCTATATATATTTTTTTCAAATATAATGGATATATTGGATGTTGCACATTTACTTATTGTATCTGCATTTACAAAAGATTTTGCACATGGCAGGTTTTTACCACTTTTCCCCGTTTATTTCAAAAACTGCAGAATTTGTCTTCTTGTTCAGCACTGGAAAGTTGAATGAGCAGCCAAAAATGAAAATATAAGTAAAATAAAATAAATGTCCTTTATAACATCGAAAGAGTATGTAACATTGCATGTCCGACATCCAATTAACTGGTTGTGACGATACAGTTCAATTCGAGGCTGTAGATAAAGAACTTGAATCTTGATTCTAATGACTTATAATACAATTGCAGAAGATGCCATAGGCCTACACAGTACATTGATGATTTGCTAATTGAAAATGTGCAGCATTAGTAATAAATGACCACAATAAGGGCAAAACAGTACTACACTCAGTTCTTCCTGTATTTAACACTTAGTTATCTAGAGAACTGTATTTTGTGCATTTGATTTGTATTTTGTCCAATAAAATACATTAAATACAAAAGTCTGTTTATGGGGGGGTGGGCAATTGAAGCCAAATGAACTATTGGAGGTTACTCATCCACAAGTTGGGCCATACCATGGAACAGGGACAGGCCCATCATATGGATCTCGCATCCCCTCACACATTGTACAGCATTAATATTAGTAAAGTAAAAACCTAACAGCCTACTTGTATGACTTCCAACTCCAGGAATAAAACCGTACAATATGAGGAAAACATCAAACTAATCTGTCTGATAGATTCAGACCCCCCAACCCTGTTACCCACTGAGCTACCTTGCCACGCATCAGTATGTGCAGGCGACGAAAGAGGTCTGACAATGATCACTTTGACTTTTCCAAAGAACTATGAGGTACTGAAACAGCTCCAAAATGGCCGGTCTATGCAGTGTAGGATCATTGGTCAGAAAAACTGCTTAGTGTGTCAAAGGAGCAATCTGGAACATGACAGCCAATGCCAGATATCAACAAACTGTACCAACAAAAAGGAATGGTGCTCACAACTCACTACTCAATGTTTTCTTTCAAATCATATTTTAAAAATTTTATATCACCATCAATTTATTTTATTGAATATTGAAATTCTGCTTCCCATTTTTTTTTAGAGTAATGTGAAAAAAGCTTTTCAAAATGTCAAGGCAGCTTTGACTGTGTAAACAATTATTTAATTGCCAGAAAATTATGCTGTCATAGACTTAATACAAAACAATTATGAAAAGACAAATACAAAGTTGAACATAAATTCACAAACGAGCCCATCGAGCTCATTTGGGGGAAAACTCAACTAACAGCTCAGAGTTGTTAAAATCTTATCTAGCTCTGATTTAAAGGAACCCAGGGTTTAATCTTGCACTACACTAACAGGAAGACGATTCCATACTCTAACTACACGCTGTGTAAAGAAGTGTTTTCTCAAATCCAGTGTAAAATGTTCTCCTGCTAATTTCTACCTATAGCCATGAGTCCTAGTATTTAGATTAATATTGAAATAACTATTTGGCTGAACAGCATCCAGACTGTTAGAACCTTACATACCTGGATCATGTCTCTCCTTTGCTCGAGGCTGAACAGATTCAGCTCAGCTAATCTCTCTTCATAAGACATTCATCTAAGATTGGGAATCATTCCTGTAGTCCTACGTTGCACCCTTTCCAAGGCAGCAATGTCCTTAAGGTATGGTGACAAATCCTGCACACAATATTCAAGGTGGGGTCTTACCAAGGAATTGTAAAATCTTAGTATCACCTCCCCTGACTTAAACTCCACACACCTTGAGATGTAACCCAACATCCTACTGGTCTTTTTAATTGCTTCCTCACACTGGTGAGAGTGGGACATGGAAGCATCAACACACAGACCAAGGTCTTTCTCATAATCTGCTACCATTATTTCAGTGGAACCCTTAAAATATCTGTACTTTATATGTCTGCTCCCTGCATGGATTACCTTACATTTACCTACAGTAAATTTCATCTGCTGGGGACCAGCCCAGTTGCTAATTAAATTATGATCTTGTTGTAGCCTCTTTGCTGCTAGTTCAATATCTGCTACACTACCCACCTTGGTGCCTGCAAACTTAACAAGTTTACTGTATGTACTGGTGTCAATATCATTAATGTAAATTAGGAATAATAGTGATCCTAAAATTGAACCTTGCGGTACCCCACTATGAACGCAAGCCCACTGTCACATTGTGCCTCTAATAACTACCCACTGCTTCCTGTCTGTTAACCAGTTTTTGATCCAAGCTTATACAGTTCCTAAAATCCCTGCTACTTTGAGCTTAAGCAGGAGCTGCTTGTGGGGGACAACATCAAAGTCCTTCTGGAAATCTAAGTAGATCACATTGTAGGCCTTTTTGTGATCAGTTTCTCATGTAGCTTCCTCAAAAAACTCAAGTAGATTAAACAGTATCTACCTCTCTTAAATCCACGTTGGCCATCCCTCAGAATGTTATTTGAATCTAGGTAATCTACCGTTTTCACTTGGATTATATCTTTCATTATTTTTCCAGTAATGCTAGTTAAACTGATTGGCCTATAGTTTGATGGATTACATCTATCCCCTTTTTTGAATAAGGGCGTTATATTAACAAATAATAAATATCCCTCATCTCTTGTAAAACTATATGTGAGATGCCATCGGGTCCCTATGATTAATGTACTTTGACCTTAGCTAGACTTTGTAACACATCAGCTTCAGTTATACATATATTAGTCATAGACGACGCTGAAGTTGGTAAGTTACTCATCTTCTCTACAGTGAACACCCGTGAAAAACAAACTCATATACCATGTCAATTTCATTTTCAATTATGAGACCCTTACTATCCTGGGGATTAGTGAGTTCAGCTTTTAGAGCTCTTCTGGAGTTAAAATATTGGAAAAAACTTTTAATATCTTTAGCCTCAAATGCAATCTTCCTTTCGACATTCCTCTTAGAGAGTCTTTGCTTTTCGGACATGAAAATTAACATCAATTTTCACCATGTTATGATCTCTACTGTCAAGTGGTTCTAAAACCTCTAATTTTCTCTAATAATTAGGATAGGACGGGAAAATAAAATCAAGAATGGCTTCTCCCCTGGTAGGGGTTTTAAACAGAGTAAAAAAAACAATCCTGCAGCAATTCCACCTTCTCAAGTTCATTTACAGAAAAGCCAGAGACTGTGTCCCACTGTATCCCAGGTAAATAAAAATCACCCATAACTACCACATCATTTTTATTACTCATAAGCCTGATATGATTGTATAATATTCTGGTTTCCTCTGCAGCTACAATAGGTGCTCTACAATAAACACTGACATGTCATCCATCCATATTATATTCTTCTCCATCATTGTCACTCAACCATGTTTCTGTTATTCCTGTAATGCAGTAACAGTCAGATGAAATAAAAACCTCTAAATCATGAGTTTTGTTTGCAATACTCAACGTTTAAGTACAGATGGCAAAGGGTAGGCCTTTTACTGCGCCCACTTTTAATATTATTTGGGGCTTTCCGTCTCCCCCCACCTCTATTCTTAACTAACCTCGCTGCCCCCTCAGTCCCTAGATTAAACATTCCTCAACTACTCTACACATACACCTCCCCAATACACCGGTTCCCCACTGGTTCAGATGCAATCTGTCCGGCTTAAACAGGTCCCACCTGTTCCAAAAGGTCTTCCAGTGCCCCATAAACCGAAACCCCTCTTTCCTACACCACACTTCCCACACATTTAATCTCTTATTTAGCATGTCTTGCGCATGGCACAGGAAGTATTCCAGAGAATACAGAGCTTTTAAGCATATTTGCTACTTCTACAAACTTATCCTGTAGAACAGCCCTCCTACCCTTGCCCATGTCAATGTTGCCAACATGCACCATGATCACTGGATCCACCCCGGCTGGGCCCAAAAACCTGTGCACACGATCCGGAAGGTCCCGTACCTGGGCACCAGGCAGGCAAGACACCGTACGGGACCCTCTATCATGGGTGCACACATAACTCTCTATGCCTCTAATAACTGAATCCCCAACTACCACAACCTTCCTCTTGACCAAGGGCCCACCTACCTCTCCAGTCTCTTCCGGCTGTTAAAATGGAAGCACTTGAAAGCGGTTTGATTCAGTAACTTCAGAGGATGCTGCCTCTGTAAACTGTGTACGCCCTTTCTTACATCTATGACCTACGGTTACCCAGCTCTCTTGACCTCTCTGCCCTTCGTTCTACCTCCTCCCCGCTTGTGACGTACACACCGTCTCCCTAAAAGGCGTATTAACCATCTCCTCCAACTCTGTGTCTTGTCGGATGAAAGTATATGCTCCTCGAGGTCACGAACCTCGACCATGAGTGAATCCGCTAACTTACAGCCCTCGCAATAAAGTGCCAAGTACAATAAAACACTAAGCTAATACTTACGTTAAAATGGAACTTTTTAAGTTATCCGATAGGGTCAGAGATTTAAAAAAAAAAAAAAAAAAACCTTTAAAAAGAAACTTTTAAAATAACCAAATGAACTATTACTTACCAGAGAATAACTTCCTACTACACCACGTAGGATATAACTAAAATAAATTGTAGTTGCTCTTCGGAGCCGAAAAAACACAAAAAAACTCTCTCACAGCAGGCTACTACCGGAGGGGAAAAAAGTGGAAAATGTCCCTCCCGGCCCCGACTGAAGACCGAGCAAAGCTCAATTGTCCTTTTCCGACGCTAGTTAACGTTTCCGGTGTTACATAATATTACCCGCGGGTGATTGTTGCGAACTTAAGTGGACAGAAAGGTCGCTCACGCGACACTCGCAGCTGCAACTCAATAACTGTCGATAACGCTCGCGCTGCTTTTTTTTTTAACAAGGACAGACAAGTACTCACGCCGACCGAAAAAAAGTAATAAAATATAAATAAAAACAGCCACCTACATAAACTGTACTGGCACACAATCAAATGTACTTCCAAACAATCCCAAATCAACCGCTGCAACACGTACACAACACAAGTGTACACCGCACCTACACCACTCTGTCTCAGTGCAGCAATCCCAGCAGCCTCTAGTCTAGCAATCCCAGTTAGTAGCTAGTAACTAGCAGCTCTAATTGATATTCACATAACAACAATAACCCAAAGTGTCACACACCACCCCAGTAACATTGTTTTTCTTGTTGCCTTTTCTTTATTTTTTAATTGACATTTATTACACCAGCCATTAAAATTATTTTCTTAAGTTTTCCCCCTGGCATACACACCTGAGTAGCAACATGTAGACAATGTACTTTGCACAATAAAGTCAGGCCTTTTGCTGGTTTTATGAGGCATGTACTGTATATTTTTAAACCCAAATGCTGTTCCAGTTGTTGATTTGATAAAAATATGAGCCAATAACAACCTTGTCATATTGTAGGATTTTAATGTATTCTTACAGTGGCTGTGTTGATGAAAAATTTGGTATGAAGATGAAATCCATATACATATTCCGCTAATGTGATGCCGTGTTAAACATCACACTGCTTCTTCCACCATCAGCACAATCAGGCCTTAATTTATCAGCTAACCGTTGATGGAAATGCAGGAATCTCAAACTTGTATCTAACTCTTTTTGTTATTTCGGTGTTAACCTGTGTCAGATTCTGTAACTTTTTTTTTGTTTTGTGGAGGGATAAGCATACAGCAACAATCTTTGTACATGTTGTCAAATACTGTGGAGGTGGAGAGGGCAAACCTGGCAAACTGGCACAGGCAGGATCCCAGTGGGCGTTTGCGGCAGACCTCTGCATCCATGCATGGTGCGGCTACCCACACTTCCCTGGCACGGCATAGGAAGAGCTAGCTTGACATGCCTTTATAAAGGAATTAACACCAGAGCAGCAGCGCCAGCACATCCAATTGCAGGCACCAGCCACACTCACCGAAGCCCTGGTGGAGGTAGGGTCGGCCACAGAAATCTTTTCCCTGCTGGCAACATCGCGCCAGTCGCCAGCTACACTGCGCAGAAACTGCACCTGGGTGCCCGAGGGCTCCGATAGTGAGGAGGGTACCAGCGCTTGCACGTGACCAACAAAGAGCCATGACAGAGACGCTGCCCACCAGCAGCTGCCCCCTGGTACCCCCTCCCCCCAAACAGCAACTGGGAAATGCTGGGCAGGTGGCGCTGTGAGGAGGGCGCCACCCACAATGCATGCCAGTCTAACCCCAACAGTTACACCTAGAGTGGGCCGGATTGACAAGGCTACTGGCTTTTATATCAACTGCCTGATAGCTGAAACATCCTGCCAAGCCCTGGGGGGACACGGGGTCTGCCATCACCCTGATCCACACAGGGGTGCTACCAGGTACTGGCAGAACTGCATTAGCCAACTGGGAGACAACTAATATGCAGTTGATGTCGGTGACTGGCGTGCGTACGGCTATGAAAGGGAAGAGGCAGCTGCATGTCCAGGTGGCTGGACACACGGTGGTGCAGAAAGTCTGGCTTGCTGACATCGCCAACCACTGCATCATTGGTCTAGACCTGCTGACTCAACTGGGGGCCACCATCGATGTGCCGGGAGCAGCCCTCCACCTCGGCAGAGATGTAGTGGCCCTCCAGCATGACAGCGGTGGCCAGCAGTGGAGAATGAAGAAGACTTGTGGGAAGGGAGGAAAGAACATCAGCGACACAGACCCAAACCCTGCCTTGATCGCGGAACACAGTAACATCGCAGTGTGGGTGTCTCTCGAGACGGTGCAAGCTGTAAGGGAGGTGTGGCAGCTTAGCAGCCGGGACCTGATGGAGCAGCGAGGCAGGCTTAAAGCTCCGCTGGACTTGTTCAAAATTGCCAACCCACATCCCTGGTGAAGCACCACATGAACATGGGGTATGTCCCACCCATCCGCCTGCATCTGCAAACTGGTGATTCTGTGTCGACTACTGATGGCTGAACGCGGTGGCAAGGAAAGACTTTGGCAGCATTGTGAAACCACTGCACCATCTTACCAGGTGTCCAGCTCTTGATCTCATCTACCCTCACTCGTGAACAAGACCCCAAGATACTTAAACTCCTCCACTTGAGGCAGTACCTCCTCCCTGACCTGAAGAGGGCAATCTACCCATTTCCGGCAAAGAACCATAGCATCAGACTTGGAGGTACTAATCCTCATCCCCAAGGTCTCCAGCAGATGAAGCTAACAGGACCACCATCATTGGTGTAGCCCAACACGCACTGGGAACACATCCGACAATGCAGACCAAGCTTCTGCTCCGTTCATACAGAGACTGAATCGCCCACAGTAGCGGGCCCCGAACCCCATACTCCCGAAGCACCCCCCCACAGAGCACCTCGGGGAACCTGGGCACATAAGCACTGATGACACTGAATGTCACTGAATCTATTGATACTAACAAAAGAGATAAAGGCCTTCCAGCAAACAAGCATGTTCTCACACTACAGGAAATCAGTGTGAGACCTTATCCTGACCAGAACAAGAGGTTATAAGATTTATAATAACCATCCGCCCATTTCAAGTAAATGTTTCTAATGATAAGTTGAGATGATCTTGAACCAAGAATGTAACGCTGTGAAGTACACTGGAATGCCACTAATTGTATTTATATACATTCATTTTCACAGCATTATTTAGTCATATAAATTAACATCAGTAAAATGTTACTTTTATGTGAAGGAAAGCAGAGTATTGAATGGAACACTGGAAAATATATTTTTTTTAAAAACTATCGTGCAACTCTTGTAATATAAAAATATATGTTCTTTATTTATTTTGCTGCTTATCAGGTAAGCCATATACTATAAAATAAATGTTCTTTATTGTTTTATATTAAGGATGTTGCCTTCACTGAGTAAAAATGGCTATATGTGGCCCAAACAGAAAGATCAAAAGTTATGATATCAAAATAAAACAAATCAGTTATGTGGTACACTGCCCTACAAACACAAAACACTGCATACTCTATTGAAATCGAACTTCTTAGTCCAATCATGCTCAGTGTTAAAGAGCAGTGTTAAAGAAACTGAAGAGTGTGCAAATTACAGTAACTAAAAATTCACGCTACAATCAGATATATATATATATATATATACACAATGTTTAGTCTTTGTTTGGCAATATACATCCCCAGCCTTCCTCAAATGCAAATCTCACACCACATAATCTCTTATTTTTCTATTGTCTTTTCTGTCCCTATACGCCTTTCCCTGACACACTTTCCCATAACAGTGCCGTCCTCAGCATCTTTGGTGAATAATTGCCCCGTAAATCACTGAGAAGCTATGGGCCCCTTCATTTATTTTTCTGACAGTAATTTAGTTCTTGCTCTTTTACACACTTGTCATTGTATAGTTTTTCTTATAATAAAAGAGTGTTGAAAAGGACAGTAATTAACAGTGCAACCCATTCTCAAGGTAGCTCTTTAATCAAACTTTGATAATTGTGCTTCTTGTCTGTCAAGCTAACCTGTGTTTCCTCGCATCCTGTGGTATTATTTGTCAGTTTGGTGCCTCGAACAGCAGCTCTCGCTGCGAAATGGCTTGGTATTACAAGGTTTCCTATTTGCTGGAGGATTAGGCGATCTATAAAGTCTGTCAAAGAATGTCAAAGTTATTAGCCACACAACCGGACCAAAAAAAAAGCTTGATAAAAACACGTCACCTGGAATGAAGAGTTATCTTGCCAGTGCGGCTCAAAGAAGCACAGTATAAACACACTTTTTCTACTGTGCTAAAATACATAGAAATGGTTTTGCAGAAAAACAATGACGAAAAACAAAATGCACTGTCAAAACGAGCTGCAGGTGTGTGTGTGTGTGTGTGTGTGTGTGTGTGTGTGTGTGTGTGTGTGTGTGTGTGTGTGTGTGTGGATCGTTTAAGACTGAATTTTTAATTTGTTTATAGTTTAATAAGAGCTTCTTCCCCCGACCATCAGAATACTAAACCCTAATGAACATAAGTTCATGTGAAACCCTAACTCTCTCTTACTCACTGTGCACTTTATTACCACAGTAGGTATTACGTTTACATTTAATTTATATAGTGCAATAATATAATCACTGTGAATACTGTATGTACATAGTACAATAATACAATCACTGTGAAACGATGTGCAATATTTTTCTTTTCATTATATTCACCCACTGACTGGTTATACATTTCTGTACATGTATATTGTTTTGTATATATAGTGTCTGTCCTGTGCTGCCTTATGCTGTCTTTCACAGTCTTACCTACTTCTGTGTAAAAAGTGAAATTCATGTTCATATGTTGTCTGTGTGCACTTGTCTCTTTATGTCTGCACATTGAGCCTGGAGATACGCAATTTCGTCCAGGTATGCATCCGTTGTTGTACTGTTGTATGGTGAGAATGACAATAAAGTTTACTTACTTACTTATGTATTTATTAATTTACATGTTTATTTTTAGGTTCTAGGGGCGGCATGGTGGTGCAGTGGTTAGCACTGTTGCCTCACACCTCTGGGACCCAGGTTCAAGTCTCTGCCTGGGTTACATGTGTGTGGAGTTTGCATGTTCTCCCCATGTCGTCGTGGGGTTTCCTCCAGGTACTCCGGTTTCCCCCCACAGTCCAAAAACATGCTGAGGCTAATTGGAGTTGCTAAATTGCCCATAGGAGTGCATGCGTGAATGAATGGTGTGTGAATGTGCCCTGCGATGGGCTGGTCCCCCATCCTGGGTTGTTCCCTGCCTCGTGCCCATTGTTTCTGGGATAGGCTCCAGACTCCCTGCGACCCAGTAGGATAAGCGATTTGGAAAATGGATGAATGGATGGATTTTTAGGTTCTTACAGTATGTCCTTCTTTTTTACATTTATTTGATCTTTACCTTAGTTGCATACTTTGTACAGCTTCTTCTTTGTTCCTAATTTTAATCCCAAATGTAAATAATTTGAGCTGCATTTCACGTGCAAAGTGCTGCATACATAATAAAAATAATTATTATCACGATTGTAGACCATTGAATGTTCTCTCACACTTCTGCCATTCTCACTTCCACATTACCTCAAATTTTTACCGTCTTTACTCTCCTGTCATGGACAGAGGCTAATGCTACATGCGGTCGACATTCCAGGATCCATCACTGCTTTGGCAGGACATTAGCATGGATCCCATGCATCATATGCCAAAGTTGTCAGACCTACCACTCTGCAGACGTATTTCATTATTTACCAAGCTATACCATGCTTCCCAACTCCTCCCCCTGCTCTCTACTCTAGTGAGGAGTTATGTTTGAAAAATGCAAGCCCAAGCTTGTCGTATCTCGCCTAAAACTACTTGACACCATAAATAATTCCGCTTTCAGCGCTTATACAAAAGATCACCATGCACTAGAAGGCAAGCTTCCATTTCCCGCTTCTTTCTTTATTCCTCCTCTTTGGTGAAGAATGTAGCAGTAACTTCTAAGAAGGTCAAAGTAGAATGAAGGGAGTAAAGCAAGGCTACAGTTGGGTATAGCCCGTCTATCATCCCTTCCTCTTATTATCGAATCAGAGCTGCTGGGATGAGTCACACTCTTCACCAGATGTTGTCATTTCCTCCTAATCATGTAGCATTTTTGCCTCGACTGACAGGCTCCTTTATAATTGGCCGTGATCTGGCAGGGTACTAATAACTCAAATTCCCTCTGAGGGTTCTGGACCTCCAGTGACCTTAACCCCGCCCCAAACCTCCCCCCCCCCCCCCCCCCCACACACACACACACATGCAAAACTAGCATTTACTACTGTCCCTGTCTCTTTCCATCTAGCCTTTTATACCATCTGTGGAGCTGCAGTCATGTCATGGTATATGTACACTGCCTTTGCAAGATACATGTTCTACAATTGTGTTGTAGACTGTCCATGGTATTAAACACATGGTGCTTTATTTTCCATTAGAACAAGTACATTGAAATGCTTCTTTTGACATATGCCATCTTACTCTCCTTTGAAACAGACACAGGAATGAGGCTTTGGGTATGAGTGTCGGGTCAGGTCATTTATTCTGCACCCCAGGGGCATTTTGGGGGTTTAGGGGAGGGGGAGGTAAGATCTTGCTCAAGACCCCAGGAGTTTGTGTGACTATCCTGCTGAGCTTAGAACCAACAACCTTCTGACCACAGTTACGGAGGCTAAACCACCCCCATATTACTGCAAATTTTATGCCCCCAGGTTTCAGGGATATTGAGCTGTAAAACATGTTAGAATCCCCTAGCAAACATACTGAATTCTGCAATCATGCTGACAATGATGAACAGAGAGGAAAAGGAAGAGAGAAAGACAGAGAGTACTATGTTATTGTGTTTCTTTCACTGCTTTGCCTTTGTGTTTGCAATGTATTTTGGGTAAATATTAGTCAACAGGAGGGGGTGCTGCTGTCCTTTTTCCTTCACAAAAATGCCTTTTTCTCACCTAATAATGACAGACGCCTCCACGATTGTTATCCGCCACCCACTTGACAGCTTCTGTCACCAATTAGCAGCTAAATCAACATCCCCAGCACAGAAATGAAGCAATGTAAATGTCTGCTATTTGCTGTGCGAATTGTGTTTTTTTTTTACGTTACATCAGAATACATGGGACTGTCATCAATCAGACCCCGATGTCAGCGTAAGATCAGCAGGCCTGACTGACATAGGGGAGCCTGAGGGTGAGATTAAATTGTCTGTTTTTCTCATGAAGAAGTTTGTCAGGTGAATTCTCTTCTCATTCCCGAATTCTACGAGTCACAAAACAAGACCCTAACGAGGCAGCTAAGCTATTCCCCAGCCCAGGCTTCCTGTGATAGGTTGCAAAATGAAACACTGCACACCCCATTTATCGTTCAATCTAATCATTATCAACCCATTGTTTTTATTTTAAGCTCAAAGACCGAGTAGAAAACAGCTATATTTTACATTTTTATCCTTAACAAGGAATCCTCACTCACCATTCACACCTATGGGTAATTTAGTAACAATTAACTTTAGTTTTTGGCCTGTGTTGGGGGGGGGGGACACTGGATTACATCCCATGACAACATGGAGAGAACATGCAAATTCTCTGAAGATTATTGTCTTTAATTAACAGATTTTCCAGGAATAAATTATATGCATACAGTTGTAATTAAATTTAATAGACCTGTAGTAAAATATCATGGAATACCTTCACATTTATTTAATACTTATAATTGAGATGAATCAAGGGACTTTCAGCATTAGGGCTGGATGATAAAAGGATAACGATAATTATTGCGATGTATTTTTCCTCAATATCAATATGACAAATGCTCCATAGACGTCTACGGTGACAGGAGATGCATCAGACAATGACATCGCTTTGGCTCCTTCTCAGGACTGGCAGTACAGCACAAGTGCAAACATTGCTGTGAAAACACAAATGGGGATTTACTGAACAAGTAAGAGAATGCAATGACAGGCAAATGACAAAACCGTCTAAACAATTGGGCAACTAATCAGGAGAGCAAGTAAGCCAAAAGCATTCTGTTGAACAAATGTAAACCAGTGCAAAATTCAGTCCATGAGAAATCCACACATTAATAATCCATAGAGAATTAAGAAATGATAGGAAGCATGCCTGCGGCAGATTTTTTTGGGGCTGACTAAAATAACCTGTTCAACTTCAATCTCAGACTTGTGAAATGCGAAATGTGTTTTATATTGATGGCCAAAACGACACTTGGTGAACCATTTGAAATCATTTTTGACACACTGTCCATTTTGGTGCTTATAGGTTTGGGTATGCTTTGAGCCATATAGTGGGGTAATGAAAATAGAGACCATTGCTCCAGAAGCATCATTTTGGCCATCAATACTACTGTATGACGAGTGTTTGTCACATATTTGTCACATTCTGATGGTAAAGAACCTGGTGTAATGATCCGTGGGTGAAGACGGGCAGGTTGGCAGGCTGGAGGTAGGAAAGGACGACGCAGGCAGGCAAAGGACGGGGAAAACTGGGGATTTATTGGGGAAACAGCGACGAGGAAACATGGCAACGGGAACACAACGTCAATGACGGACCAGGAACCAGGGCAAGACACGGACTGAAATACACCAGACTGGGCAAACATAATCAGACACAGCTGGGTACGATCGAGGAAGCACACGTGGATAATCATGGGGCGTGGCACACACGAGGATCGTACAAGCCGGGCATGACACCTGGTTTCTTCGACTTTAACTCAAGTGTAATAAACCTTTAAACTGGAAAGAAATAATGATCTGAGATTTATCGCCATAGTTATCAATATCGGTCGGTATGAAAAAAATATCGCGGTAATATTTTGCCCATATCGTACAGCTCTAGTCAGCATCTATGACAAATATTTTCGTACAATAATGGACATTAATAAACAAAAACAGTGAAAGGTCTTCCTAAAATATGGAATATTTAATATCTTAATAAGAAACAAATACAGACACTCCTCTACTTACGAGCTTTCAACATATGAACTTTCAGATATATGAACGAAAAGGACTGTAAGTCCAAATTGTGTTCGTTGGGCTCCCGCAACATCAGATTTTGTTCTGCGTGCCAAAACCACCTAGTACGAATTCTGGCCCCTACTCCTGCCGTGTGCAGCGTAGCGTGCGTACTCCTAGCATCCCAGTTCTATGTACTTGCGTATCAGTAAGAAGTGCTTTCTGGAGATTATTTTTGTTTTATGTATCATTAGTAATGTGTTTTAGGATAAGACAACATGTATTGACATTAAATCATACTTAATCATACACGCAGATTTGAGTACCCTTAAAATGATGTTGAATAACAACTTATGAACACTTCAAGTCATGAACAGCCGTTCGAAACGTATCTCGTTTGCAAGTAGAGGAGCGTCTGTACATCTATCCATCTATCTTTTTGTAGTAACTTATTATAGACAAAGTCTTGGTGGGGGGGGGTATCACAGACAGTGATGTGTTTCCCAAAAAAATAGTTGACAATGTTAGCAACTTACGTAGCTGGAACTATATAGTTGCCTTGCAAGTGTTTCCCAAAAGCCATTGTTCAAACTGTCAAGGTTACTAAGCTGGTAACTTTAATAGTACAAACCATCGTTTAGTGACACAGATATTTTTCCCAAAACCATAGATCAAACAAATGTTCACCGACAGTTCAATCTGACTTCTCATGCTGAAGTTATAAGCTTATGCAGCCTTCAAGTTCTACTTGGAAGATCTGACTAGGGAGTTGGGAAATCATAATTACAACATGACACATGTTCAAGTGGTTAAGTCAGAGCCAAATGGAGGCAATACGAAATCTACCTTTTGTTTTGCTGTATTTTTCTTTACTCCTATGCCAACACACATCCGTAGCATTAATTGAACTTTTCATAATCCTTTGCTCAAACAGCAGGTAGCTGACAGCTACATATTAAATATTGAGACAGAAACTTTTTTTTCACAGTACACTATTTAATAACAATCTCCTCAACCTTCAGAACAATTCAAAGTTTTGCAATAAAATTGATTACTTTCAAAATAATTTGACCTTTATAGTGGAGCTATCCATTGCCTCAGCCATGCTTGTTGCAATGACACGTCCCCAACCGAGGAACTAGGGGCTTAAATAAAATCCAGAGTTTCTGACTGGTAAATACAGCTTCGAAATGGCGTTCATTATTTACAATTATTTTTTCAACATGCCTTGAAAGCAGGGTCATTTTCTGCCGACTATGTCATCAATGGTGGAAAATACAGTCGAAGGAGGGTAGTTAACATGTGAATCAGCTGAAAATTTCCAATAATCTTGCTGTACAAATATATATAATGTCAAGTGCTGTGAAAATGTAACTATTTTTATGTATTTCTCTGTTCATGAGTATGATTGGTATATGGTAGAATCTATTATATATATAAAGGGGCTTCATGACATCACAGCAATATGTGAAATTTCTCCTCTCCTGGAGCCGAAACCTTATCATGGTGGTTTGCGTGTTTCAATGATCTCAGGAGCTAAGTTACCCTTGGCTTTATGGCCCTGGTAGGGTCACCCAAGGCAAACAGGTCCTGGATGAGGAACTAGATGAAGTGCAGCTCACAGGACCCCTTATGTTGAGAAAATGATCCACGTTTTTCGTCTCCCGGACGCGGGTCACTGGGGCCCCTCCCTGGAGCCAGACCTGGGGGTGGGGCTTGATGGCGAGTGCCTGGTGGCCAGGCCTGCACCCATGGGGCTTGGTCAGGCACAGCCCGAAGAAGGCATGTGGGTACACCCTCCAATGGGCTCACCACCTGTAGGAGGGGCCAAAGGGGTTGGGTGCAGTGCGAGTTAGGCAGTGGTCAAAGGCGGGGACCGTGCTGGTCCGATCCTCGGCTGCAGAAGCTAGCTCTAGGGACATGGAATGTCCCCCCACCCGAAGGCGAAGGAGCCTGAGCTGGTGTGTGAGGTTGTGAAGTTCCAATTAGATATAGTCGGGCTCACCTTGATGCACAGTCTAGGCTCAGGAACCAGTCTCCTTCAGGGGGGTTGGACCCTCTTCCACCCTGGAGTTGCTTGCGGGGAGAGGCGCTGAGCAGGGGTGGGCATACTTATTGCCCCCTGGTTGGCTGCCTGCACATTGGGGTTTACCGCAGTGGACGAGAGCGTAGCCTGCCTTCGCCTTTGGGTGGGGGGACGGGTCCTGACTGTTGTTTGCGCTTATGGGCCAAACGGCAGTTCAGAATACTCACCCTTTTTGGGTGTTGGAGAGCACACCTCCTGGGGACTCTCTTGTTTTGCTGGGGGACTTCAATGCTCATGTGGGCAATGACAGTGAGACCTGGAGTGGCGTGATTGGGAGGAACGCCCCCCCCCCCCCCCAATCTAAACCCAAGCGGTGTTTTGTTATTGGACTTCTGTACTTGTCACGGATTGTCCATAATGAACATCATGTTCAAGCATAAGAGTGTCCATATGTGCACTTGGCACCAGGACACTCTAGGCTGCAGTTCGATGATCGACTTTGTAGTTGTGTCATCAGACTTGTGGCTTCACTTGGGTGAAGAGAGAGGTGGAGCTGTCAACTGATCACCACCTGGTGGTGGGTTCGCTCTGCCGGGAGGAAGCCGGCCAAGTCTGGCAAGCCAAAGCGTATAGTAAGGGTCTGCTGGGAAGGTCTGCTGGAATCCCCTGTCAGGAGGAGCTTCAACTCCTACCTCCGGCAGAACTTCTCCCATATCCTGGGGGAGGTGGGGGACATTGAGTCCGAATGGGCCATGTTCTGCGTCTCCATTGTGGAGGCAGCTGACCGGAGCTGTGGCCGTAAGGTGGTTGGTGCCTGTTGCGGCAGCAATCCCTGAACCCGCTGGTGGACACAGGTGGTGACGGATGCCGTCAAGCTGAAGAAGTCCTATCGGGCCTTTTTAGCCTGTGGGACTCCAGATGGCTTTGAGGAGATTCTGGTTCACCATTCGGTGTCTCAGGACGGGAAAGCAGTGCAGCATCAACACTATTTATGGTGGGGATGGGTTCTGCTGGCTTCATCGGACCATGACCTTCGGCTCTCACTGGAGTTCGCAGCCAAGTATGAAGCGGCTGGGATGAGAATCGGCACCTCCAAATCCGAGACCATCCGAGATGAGCTATGGGTAGTGACTGAAAGAACGAGATCGCGAGTACAAGTGGCAGAAATGAGTTTCCTCCACAGGATGGCTGGGCTCTCCCTTAGAGATAAAGTGAGGAGCTCGGTCATTCGGCTGCTCCTCTGCAATGAGAGGAGCCAGATGAGGTGGCTTGGGAATCTGCATAGGATGCCTCCTGGACGCCTCCCTGGTGAGGTGTTCCAGTCATGTCCCACTCGGAGGAGGCCCCGGGGAAGACCCAGGACACGCTGCAGAGACTATGTCTCTAGGCTCGCCTGGGAACACCTCAGGATTCCCCCGGAGGAGCTGGATGAAGTGGCCGGGGAGAGGGAAGTCTGCTGAGACTACTGCCCCTGCGACCCGACCTCGGATAAGCGGATGATAATGGATGGATGTGAAATTTTACTATAATAATAATACTGCGATATGAAACAAAAAAAAGATGAAATTCACAAAATAAACTATCGCCAAATATACCTAACTTTCTGTTTGATTATTCCTGCCAGCAGTCAAATAAGTTGGTATTGCAAGCTCATCAACAGCTAATTGTGTATGTGTGTGTGTGTGTGCGCACGCATACACAGTATTACATGAAAAGAAAAGAAAAAAACACCTGAACAGCAGACTGGAATGGGATGCCAGTCCATCACAGGGAACACACTATGGCCAGTTTATAAATGCCGCCTCACCTTACTCATGTGTCATTGGATTGCAGGAGGAAACTGGAGCTCCCCACACACACACAGTACGTGGAGTACATCAATGTTCCTTGCAGTAGCTTGTCATCCTATTGTTGACAATGTGGCCTAGTTTTCCCACTGTGACTCTGTATCCGATAAGTGGTTCAACACGGATCTCTCAGAAGAATTTGAAAGGGCAATAACAACAGTACTAACCCCAAAAACACATTTTTTTCTACTCTTTATTCTCAAGGGTCATCTCAGCACCTCAGCAATTGAGCGAGATGTGCTTTGCCCGGTACTGCATTCTTGGTTTATGACCAACAGCTGGGTTCACCACCAACATCTGTAACAGACTCATAGTGTGTTAAAGAGTCAGCAGTCAATGTGGCACAAATGATGACGTCATGTCATTTACAGTATAATACAGCCATCATTTGTCTAGAAGTCAAAGTACATTGTGAAAGTACCTTAAAAATAATAATTGTGTGTAATCTTCTGTGGAACACTCTATACCATTGTAATTTAACACTATTATTCCTAATCAACTTTTCATATTTAAGAAAACCTCAGATTATTGTGAATTTTTGACAATATATTGGTGCTTTTTACGACTGTAATGTAGTTTCTTTATTTACAAAGCTATTTATCCATCTTTCAAAGGCTTACCCAGTATTTTCCCAGTATGCATAGGGACACAAGATCGTGATACACCCTATACAGGATATTAAGTCCCTTTATGAGCAAGCACACATGCACACAATGCAAGCATTTAAAATAAAATCAGTCTATCAAATACAGGAGTTGTTCAGAAAATATGTCACAGTGCCCCCTGGTGGTAAGATGTCATTTTTGATCGTCAAGATGCAAGGCCAGAGGAATCCAACCGTGAAGATCTATTTCATAGTAAAATTGTTCTTGGTAAGAATCAATTTATTGGTAACACTTAGTAATGATGCGAGGTCAGACAAGGTCTGGGTGAATATGGGTTGTTGGTTCTAATGGCAGCTTTACTGCTAAATAAAGTAAAAATGGTAACCATACAGGTAGAAGCAAAATCCAACTATATGAAAAAGCATACAGTTATCGTAGTTGGATCAATAGCCTTCTACTTGAATGGACTTTTATATACTTAAAAAAAGAATCAATAGACAGCAGAGGGTGAAAACCTTACTTCTGATTATGTCTGAGTTTCAGGGTGTAAATCAGTGTATATTCTGGTACCTGTTTCCCTTTCCTTCGGGGCATTGTGTGATTAGGTCCCTGTCAGCTCTGATTGGAGCAAAATTAGTCTTAGATGGAACAGCACCTGGTATTTTAAAGTCTTGCCAGGATGTTACCCTGAATTTCCTACAGTATTTATATTGACAACTGTTAAAAGACATTAAACATATAATCCATTTTCCAGGCACTTATTCACCACACACATGGTATTTAAAAAGAAGTAGGACTGAAAGGAGAAGACATGGAAATAAGTCTGGTGAATCTTTAGCGCCCTAGAATGTCAATACATTTATTCTAATTTTACTCTAGTTCAAGTATAATTCTTTGTTTATATGTAAAGGGTATAATACCTACTAATTTATTGTTAGGTATACTTTACCTATAACTGTATTATTTTATTCATGAGCAGTCACATTAAATGGTCAGAAAAGCTAATCAAACATCTTTAATGAAACTGATTCAGTTTCCACTTCCTGTTTAGATAAAATTTCCACTTCCTGTTGAGCATTTTAATGGCCCAGATATTCTGGAATAACACTGGCAGGAAGGATTTCCTAGTCTGACGCCTAGTCATGCCACGCGGAAGAAAGTTGGAGCCCAGGGAGGTATGAGCATCAATTTGTCATTTGTAGTCCATGGCAGCTGTGCACTTCAAAGAGAATTAGATTAATAATTTAGCAATTTCATAATAACAATTGATACTTAGGAGAATTTTTAAGTAAGTTAAAATTTAAAATTAATTGCGAAGTTTAAACATTATGGAAAAATAATTTCTGAGGGAAAAAAAACTAAAATGTGGTGCAGGATTCGGGAGAATCACATTAAATGAGTCTGACGTGTGACTTTAAACATGATAATAACTATCAAACACTAAATAAGATACTGCAAAGGCTTTTTTGGTTCTCTGGGTCATTCGCAAATATCAATGCACCCTTCTTTTATGCATGTATAACTGATTAGTGATCATAACTAAACATATAAATGCACATAGCTGTTACACCTCATGAGTCTTCATAGCACACTTATTACCTACGTCCTTAATTGCTTTTTTTCTACTGACTTTACACTGTATGTTTCACATGATGGACAGAATATGCATGTGTGTCTCTGAATTACACGTAGCACACAGTATCATGGTTGGAGGGTGTAGATCTGACACATTTCATGTTTTTACTGGCATCTATATTTATTGACGTTGCCAATGAGTTACCCAGACAGCCATGCGCTGGCAGCTACATGTTCCTGCCACCTAATTAAAGTTGTCAGCTACCCTTTCTGTAGTCTGGGATGACTGAAGACTTCTTATTTTGCCCTGTGCACATAATGCATCTTTTTGTTAGTAACAAGGACATCCATGTTCACCTTGGAGAATATGACACAACAGTAGTATTTTCAGAGAAAGAAATTTATGGAATTTGAGAACCTTCCTTGTATCTTCATTATCTTCATTTGGGAGCTCTGACTGTCCTGTCTAACTGTCAATTCATCTTTTTAATTAATTTATTTAAATTTTTTTATTAAGCAGAGATTTCTTTTTCAAAAGCTACATATAAATGAGGCACATAGCAAGTTATAAACATACATGGTGTTTACTCAGCTAGTCTGAGTTTCCTGCGAATGCCTAGGTAAAAGTGCAAGTAGTTTTGGAGGAAAAGCTATACTATATCTTCCAAACTAAGGAAGAACCTGTTAAGACAACTATTCAATGAGTGAAAGAATATTCATCTGGGACCACAAAGGGGTATCAGGCTAGTAGAGGAATTCCTGGAAGAGGTGGGTCTTATACTTGTGGGCAATGGAGATATTGTTTTATGAGTTACATATTCAGGAATCACCCTCATTGACCGATACTTCACTGGTGCTCCTCAAGATGGCTATCAAGTGTAGATTTGAATATGGTGTGTATATGGTGCTGTATTTCTTCCAAATGACCTTACTTGACCTGAGATTCAATGGTCCTCCTTGTGGCTAGATTCTTGACTTTCTGATCATTTGCCCTCTGAAAGTTAGACTAGGCTCCTGTCTATCCTGCTTGACTCTATCTTTCTAGCCTGATTCTTCATGTTGGGGTGACCCAAGGCTATTGAGTCTTCTTCTCTGTGCCCCATTCACCCATGACTACGTACCCACCCATACCACAAATACCAACCTTATCCTTGAATTCTGTAGATGGCACAACAGTGACTGGGTTGATCTCTGATGCAGATGAGGCTAACAGAGAAGAGGTTCGAAACCTATTAAAATTGTTCTCAGAGAACAACTTGGCCCTCAACAGCATTAATATGTAGAAGCTCATCATAAGGAAATATAATGGGAAGCTTCTGCCACTCTACATTAACAGTAATTTGATGAAGAAAGTTTATTTAATCGGATGTAATTCTAATAGAAGAATAGGAATTCCTCCACTAGCTTGATACCATTGCATGAATGTTCTTAATGTTGTACTTTCTGCTGATTTGAATAGATGCTTTATTAGGTTTTTGCTTAGTTGTGTAGCTGTTGCTCCAATACTGCTTACACTTGTACCTTGACATTCTCTGGAAGCTCGGCAGAGCCACATATATAGTCGTCTTCTTGACGGCACTTCTGTTTGTTATGTGCTGTTCACCTGACTTGTACACTATGTCACTTTATAGAAAAGCATTTTCTAAATAAATGTATATGTAACGTAATACATGACTAGATGCATGAATTTTAACATGCAACATGCATTAATCCCAAAAACAAACTGTGGTGTATCTGAACATGCATTATAAACTGGATTCCACAAACAATGATGAGTCTCTCAGGGCTAAAAAACACTGCATGTTGGTTTCCTTTGTTGCAGCCATAGGTAAATAATTGATGCAGGGATAAAAGCATTAGTGTATGAGGGTGTGACAGGCTGGATGAAATCCTCCTCGTGCTACGTTTGCCCTCTGCTGTGTCAGTGGCCTTTGTCTATTTGGACAGTTGCTTGAAGTGCAAATCTGTGTGCTGACTCGTTCCTGCCGACTGTCAGCATGTTTTCCTTTTGTCAGCAGCAAATCATAGGCTGGTCTTAACCCTTGTAGAGTAATTTTTAACGGACTCTGTGACAGGCTGATGACACTGTCTGCTTGAACAATGGACTCTTAAATCAATTTTCTTGATACTTAGATAAATACGCCACATCATTCAGTCAATGATAATTAATAGAATAAAGGTACATATAATTTGCGTAATAAAAATAATACAATCAAAAACATTTTTACAGGCAAAACAAAATGTTGTAAACTTCCTCTCTGTAGTACCAAACCATCACAGAGAAACCAGTGGCAGAGAAATCTGAAAACCTGTCTAACCACTAACCACTCTTCAGAACTTCTGCGGAACCTTAAGCACAGTATATCATTTTGTTATAGAAGGCATCTTCATTTTTGTGTAAAAATTTTATATACACAAATGGCTTATCGGGGTGGTTTATTCACATATTAAATTATATTATTAATTATGATATAAAATTTTATGAAAATTTACCTTGCAATTAGAGTCTAGATTAGAGTAAAAGCCTAATATGCTAACATCACACATAACAAGTCAATCACATCTGGGGTGGGATTCACAATTTTGATTCACATAGGTTTATTTTGCATATATGAAGGAGAAGGCAAAGGAGATCGATCGCATCCTCATGGGCAGATGCTGGATGCTCCTGCAGTACTGCAGGGTCTACAGAAGTGCCCAGTTTGTGAATTCTGACCACAGACTTGCTGTTGGTATTCTGTAGATTCAGTGTAGATCCTGATACAGTGTATGCATACTTGGGTGTGACTGTTGACTTTAATGTGATGTGGGAGACCTTCCATGATAACAACCTGAAGGTTCCTGAGGGTTCTGTTGGTGTTGCTAGTGTTCCCCAAAGGAGGTGTTTCATCTCACAGGGCCTCTTGGATGGTATCGAGAGGAGTCACAGTGCACAACTTGGTGGCAACTACAGTTTTTAGCGGGAACTGAGGAGGACGGCTATGAGGGCTCTGTGGTCAGATAAGGAGTCATTTTTCAAACGAATCTGTGAGCAGGTGACTCACTATCTGTGATCTTGTGACCCACGTCCTACTTACAGAGGAATCGAATTACACATATCTGAATCTGTTCCTCGGAGACTTGCAGTCAGGGTGGGTGATGGGACGGTCCTTACGGATGACACTGCAGTTGTGACCCGCTGGGCTGGCTACTTTGACCAGTTGTTTAAAGCTGACCCTCCAGCTAGGACGTTGGACACATCTGGGTCCACGGTTCTCGTAGCTGACCCTCCGATCAGCTGTGAACACCCCAATCTCACTGAGATTTCACGGGTGGTAAATCAGATGGGGGGTATGGAAGGCAGCAGGGATCTGTTGTATCTGGGGTGAACTTCTCCAGGCTGGTGGTAAGGCTGTCCTCCTGGCATTGCAGGCAATCTTTGCTTTGATTTGGGTCTCAGGCATCATCCCATCTGACTGGAAAGTCTCACGCCTAAGAAGTTTACCATCAACCATATCCTGGCACTGAGGGTTCTCATCGAGTGCAAGCGCGAATATTGCCAGAGGTCTTTGCAACCTTTGTCGATTTTCGTAAAGCATTTGACTCAGTTGATTGATTTGCTCTGTGTGACATCCTGAGACTTTGCGGGATCCCCCTGAAGTTGCTGGACATCATGGTTGGCCTGTACACTGGTACTTTGAGTACAGTACTAAGTGGAGGGAGAACCTCCGTATTCTTCCCAGTTGATTCTGGGGTTTGCCAAGGGTGTGTTCTTGCTCAATGCTTGTATGCACTGGGTGTTGGGCAGGGTCGAGTGTTCCAGCAGCTGTGGAGCATTTGTTGGTGACGAAAGATTTATTGATCTTGACTTTGCCAACAATGCTGTGATCTTAGTGGAGTCAATGGAGGCTCTGATCGGGGCTCTCGAGAGACTGAGTGAGAAGTCAAAGTGTCTGGTATTGCAGATGTCCGGTATAAAGACCAAGATCAAGACACTTAATGACTTCTTAAGCACAGCCATCAGTAGTGTGTCTGTCAAGAGATTTACTTACCTCGGCAGCAACATTCATGTCTCTGGTGACTCTTCCTATGAAGCAGTTGCTAGAAGAGTCCCGATTGAGGTACATTACCTGCATTGTGAGGGAGCATCAGTTGCGGCACAATGGCTATGTGGCGCATTTCCCTGAGGGTGATCCGGCTCGCGGGATCCTCATTGCTGGGGATCCAAGTGGCTGGACCAGGCTATGCCTGGCTGCAGCAGATGGATGGCCATTTCCAGAGGGTGGGACTAGATTGTGTATCTGCCTGGGGGGTTACCAGTCGGTATCCTGAGGAGTTTCGCCGTGTGGTGGGAGCGGCAACACACTGCATCAGCCCATGCTCCCCAACCTGACGTGATCTGGTGCAACTGCTGACATTAATGGGATATGTGTGTGATAAGACCCTGAGGGTTGCTGAGGGTTGTGTTGGTGTTGCTGGTGTTCCCAGAAGGAGTGTTTTATCTCGCAGGGCCTCCCAGATATTACTAAGAGGAGTCAATGCGCACAACTTAGTGGCAACTGGTGGTATCAGCAGCAGAAATGCATGAACAAACGTCAATGACCGGACAGGGGTAAGTCAGACTTGGAAGCACTAAATACTAGAATCAATTAAAAACAACTAGACACAGCTGAGAACACCGGGATTCTACACAGGGTAACAAAGGGGTGTGGCACACAGGAGGAATGGACGAGCAGGTCATGACAGAACCCCCCCCCCCCCCCCCCCAGAGGCGTGCACACTGGACGTGCCTAAAGGGATCGGAGGGAACAGAACCAGGGACAGCACAGGACAGGACCTGGGGAAATAAAATCAAGAGCATTAACACACCATGGCAAACAGCACCGACATGCAGAACAAGAACCAAAACACCAACCAGGACAGACAGACCACGGGGAACACAGACAGACAAAAGGAAATCAAAGAACAACAAAGGGACCACACCAGAAGACAAAAATCCAACAGGAGGAACAAAAGGACCAGGAGGTAACAAAGGCAGAATAGAGGAACGGAGAGCAAACACAGGGGGCATAAAACCAGGAGGCAAGAAAGCAAAGGGCAGGGGGGGAACAAGGAGCTGGAGGGAACCCCGGTGGGTGGAAGGCGGAAGCCGCAGAGGCAATGGGCGACCGCAAGGACGGAGCAGGCAGGACCCTCGGCGACCGTGAGGCAGGAGCCATTGGGGTCGCCGAAGGGGGCGAAGAGGAAGGTGGAGGGACTGACGAAGAAGGTGAGTAGGGAGGTGAAAGGGACAACAGAGGAGGCAAGGAGGGAGGAGAAGCCGGCGCAGGCGAAGGCACAGCCGGCAAAGGCGCAGGTGACCGACGAGCTGGAGTTGCGGGAACCACAGGTGACCGACGAGGCGTCAGAGGACTTACCGTAGGCGGCCAACGAGATACCGCAGGCAGACCCACAGGCGACTGCAGAGCAGCAGCCAGGGGGACCGATGGCGAGCCTTTCTAGACACGGAGAGCCGAGGTCCTGGCTGGGATCTGCCACACTGGGATGATGGTCGGGGCGACCCACCAGAGAAGTTCACCAGGGCGGACACCAGGAATATCCCTGAGGGGACCCACTCAAGCTCCTCTCCCCCAGGAGATGGAGTGGTGGTCCAATGGTTTGGGACCTCTTCAGGGACAGGGACAGGGGCCATGACAATAGGGGCAGGAACAGGGTCCAGAGGATCAGGAACCACGGGGGGCAGAGCAGGCAAAGCAACAGGCAGGCGGGCTCCGGGTGCAGGCAAAGTAACAGGTAGGTGGGCTCCGGGTGCTGGCAGAGCAGGCAGACGGGCGTCGTGCGCAGATGAAGCAACAGGCAGACAGGTATCCTGCACAAACACCACCAGGACGGGCTCCTCTCGATGCCGTATGTGAGGTAGCGGTGATCGAGATGGCCCCCAGGAAGACGCCCAGCGTGTCCTCCTGTCTCTCTCTCCACTCCCCTCTCCTCCTGCGAGCTTCCGCTGCGAGATCCGACAGCTCGCATGGCAAGCACAGGTGGAGGGAATGACGAAGGAGGCGAGGAGGGAGGGGACAGGACAGCACAGGACAGGACCCAGGGAAAAAAATTCAGGGACCCCCCTCGACCATAAAGCGACGGTTCGCGCCACAGGGTCCTCTTTTACCTTGAGCTGGCTGAGCCAGTAATTTACCTCATCCAAAAGATCGAGGCGTTCCGCCTCGCTGAGGGGACAGGACAGGACCCGGGGAAACAAAATCAAAAGCATCAACCCACCACTTCCTCCGCAAGGTACGGATCCTCTGAAGGGGAGATCCGTTTTAGGATCTCCCTCGACTGTAAAGCGATGGCTGTTGCCGCGGGGTCCTCTTTTACCTTGGGCTGCATGACCCAGTAATTTACCTCGTCCAACAGATCAAGGTGTTCCACCTCACTGAGGGGAGGCATCTTCGTTTGTCATCCTGTCATTCTGTTACGGCCTTCAGCGGGGAAGCAGCACAGACGCTGTGAAGTCGGGGAAAAAGGGGTTTACAGTAATTGGGGAAAATCATCAACTTGGAAACAATAAATACTAGAATGAATTAAGAACAACTAGACACAGCTGAGAACACCGGGATTCCACACGAGGTAACAAGGGGGCGTGGCACACAGGAGGATTTGACGAGCAGGTCATGACAGTGAGACATGGACGCTATTGAGTGAACCATGTTGAAGACTGGACTCCTTTGGTACTGTGTCTCTTCAGGGAATCCTTGGATACAACTGGCTTGCCTTTGTGTCAAACGGGGCCCCGAATGAGGCACATTACCTGCATTGTGGGGGAGCGTCAGAATCAACACTATAGCCATGTGGCACGATTCTATGCAGGTGATCCGGCTTGCAGGATTGTCATTGCTGAGGACCCGGGGTGTGTTTCCCAAAAGCATAGCTGCTAACTATGCTAGCAACTTGTGTGGTTGGACCTATGAAAGTACAATGCATGTATTATTATTATAATTATCATATTATTATTAAATTATTATTATGAAGCAATTGCTATTTTTGAGTTATTAATATTACTACTGCTGTTATATGACTGACACAATAAATTAATAACGCACAATTAATAATATCAGCACAACTGTCGTATTTAATAATGAATAATATTACAAAGTTTGTGAGTTTTCGCACACCACCTGCCTCCAGAACCATTGTAGTCGAATGGTGATTCGAGCTAAGGTGATTCAAACTACTGTGGTACTAACAGATTATAATAGATTTGGAAAAGAGTCATACTTCAGATGCTAGTTAGTTTTAACTAACATAGTACAATGATTTTAATGCTAACTTCCGTTTTTGTTCAGGCAATGCACCCCCAAGCAGCTGCACCAGGCTAAGGGGGTGCCCACATAACACCTGAGTGCAGCAGATGGATGGCTATTTCCGGAAGGTGGGACTAGACCGCGAGTCTGCCTGGGGGTTCACCACCTGGGATCCTGAGGTGTCTCATCATGTGTGGCAACGTACGGCACTAGTGCATGCAACCTGACCTGACCTGAATGTATTATACTTCTTTTTGTAATAAAGACCATATCCTGTCATCTGCACTGTTAATTGATGTGATTGGCTGGTGTTATCAGGAATAACAAGCAGAGGGATCCCTTCTCCCACCCCTATGTAGGTCTCAGAAGCACAAAAACATTTTTACAGATATCACAGTGGCTATAAGATATTAGCTCTTTTGAGATTACCCTGACAGAATCCCCAGCATGTAGAGACCAAACATGACATAAATATCCACTGCGACTCACTGTATTTTTAATAATATGTTTTTTTAATCTGTTGTATCCAAGGCAACATGACAGGCCATTAAAATCCTAGAAGAACAACATAGCTTTACAGTGACAATCCCTCATTTACAATAGAAGTCAGGCAACTTCACAGACCAAAAAGACAAAATCTATGGGAATGGGGAGAATATCCTCTTCGAGACTGCCAAGTACAGACTGTGGATGGGAACCAGAGTAGGCAAGTGCAGGTACTCTAAAAATCTGAGAATGCAGGTTTCAGCCAACTACCTATCTTTCGAGTGGAGAAACATGTAGGAAGCCACAAACTGCAGAACATCCACTTCATATATGGGCATTGCTTGGTTAATAACTAAAGGCTGAATCTGAATCTGAAAAACTTAACGCTTACCTGGGATTCCTCTACCATTCACACTTCACCCTGCCTGCATCCTCAAATGAGCACTAACAAGCTGTGAACAGGAGGAGGAAAAAAAATAGGACAATCACAAGTCCAGATTCTGCTTTCAAAACACCACCTCCCCAAAAAGCAGAGGGTCATAGGTCAAGAGGACTTATGTCATCACCTAATTGTCGTCACCTCTGTGGTCAAAAAGAAAGTAACACCTGCACTTGCCTTCCTCAAAACAATAACAGACCGCAAGCTGGGCCCACTTTCATTTTGCATAGAGCCAATAGATCTGTGGATGATGCATTTAACATGACTCTTCACTATCACCCGGTATCACCCGGCATCCTACATGTGGATATTGTTTGCGGACATGTTCTGCATTAGAAATTTTCTAGCTATGGGCCTGGTGCTCTCTCCTCTGCTCTACTGTCTCTAAGCAAATGATTGCATTTCCCAAAAGTTACACTCCTGAATTGTGCAGATCGATGCTGTAATGCTAATCAGACTGATACACAATTGTGAGGAATCTGCCCCCTGCGACCAAACCTCTACCCCCGCGACCAAAAATTCTACAGACAGTAAAGGGGAGAACAGTACCCCATCATAAAGAGAAATCCCAACAAAACAGACATGATTATCATTACTTAAAAAACATTGGTGTTGGCACCTGCCCAGGGTTGGTTCCTGCCTGTGCCCATTGTTCCCGGGATAGGCTCCGGTCCCCCCCCCGACCCCACCCCCGCCCCCCCCCCCCCCCCAAATGGATGGATGGAGGGGAAAAAAAACCATTGTTTTCATTTCAATTAATAATGTAAACCAAAGCCTACTATTACTCAAACTTTATAATTACATTTTTAAACGGCTTAACGTTTTATTTATAGTAAGTTATGCATGTATACAGGAGTTACTAGACACAATATTAATAAAATAATATTTAATTATTTTATTAATAATATTTAATTTGTGCCATGTACAGAATGTCTGTTATTGCTTAAACGTAAAGAAACTGCTACATACACAGAGTGAGTGAAAAAAATAGATTGAGACTCGACACTTTAATTTACTGGGGCCTTACTGTGGTGCACCTACACTTTATGGAGTAAAATTGAAAGATCTGTTACATTTTAATTGAAAAAAAAGACAAAAAACCTTCAACTTCAGAATTAAATGAAGATGCTGTTTTTCACTGTGCCACAGCAAACAACCCCTGTTCCGCAGATTCACAAACGCAAACCCGGTGCATATGTCATTCTCTACTAGCTGCACTCACCAGGACGCCATGTTGCTAACAAAGTGGTAAATTCAGTGTTAATGAGTGGCTTCACTGTTACCACCTCAGAGGTAAAACCTTCCATGATTTTCTCCATCTGTTGTGGTGTTAGGAGTTCAAATGCAGAACAGACATATCTCGTTTTACAGCAAATATCACTGCTGGTTTGTGATCAGCAAATCATCAATTATTTTGGCTCAGTTTCTTGGTTCAAAAAATTAGTTTACTTAAATTCAGTATTAGATAGTACATTAATACTGATATTACTGTAATGTATTACTGTATATAATACTGTATTACTGTAATATGTATACTGTAATTATTTTGCCTAATATCCCACAGAATGTCTTTGATCTAATGGTGCATATATGGATAAGTTGAAATGGAAAAACAAGCATAAAATATATAATAGAATGAATCTATGTTTACATAGAAAATATCGTGCAAGTCATATGTACTATATACGTGACATGTGGGTCGTATGGAATTTCTAGTGTAGTGATGTCACCCTAGTTGTGTGGTCAGTTCCTGTGCCTTGCCTTCAGTGCTGTTTTCATGTCCTCCTTGGCTTTGCTTCGATTTTCTCCTGTAGTCCCATAGCATGTGCTTTAGATAAACTCCCCATAGGCTCTGATTTTGTGTCTGGCATTACTGCAGTAACTGATTGAGTAAACTACACAAAATATATATCAAAACACAGATATTTTCAGCTTAAGGGGATTTTCCTGGCTTTTATTTTTTTCTTCGATCTTTGCAATAACACCCTTATTTCACTTCAAGGTTGCTGCTGAAAAAAGTGAGGTGATAATTGCATATTATCATAATTATTCTGTAGTCACAGAGGACAAGGTGTCCTGGGATATCTAATTGTCAAAGGCATGTTTGAACTTCCAGTTATTACTTTATTTATTTTTAAGTCTTCTGAGAGCTAAACTCTTCAAGAATAAAAGTAATACAATTTTGAGACATTAAAATACATTTCACTTTACAACTTATGTGTTACACCTGCAACAGTATTTTGATTCTGAGGTTGAGTAAGGTTCATGTTACCTATCTGGGAAATTTAAGGTACACAAAGCCAAATCTATATTTGAATATTTTTCCAATCAAATTCAACAGATTTAATACTTTTTCTGGTCAGGGTCGCAGGGAGCTCTGGAGCCTATCCCATGCTGCACAAGATGTAAGGCATGTACAATGGGTCTCTTTGAGAGTTTGTGTTTTAATAGCCAGCATTATTGGGTTTGCAATTTTAAGTATCCAGGGTCTTGTCTCCGGCATCATGCTGTTGGCGAGCTGCCATCTTGTTTCCAGCTTCCTTCTCTTGCTCAGTTGTGATGAGCTGCCAGACCTGTTCCGGAATCTCAGCCTCATTTTCTGGACTCCATGTCATGGTTTGGGTTCCTGGTTTCTTCACTTCTCCACATTTCAGTCTCTCCTTTGTCCACCTTGTCCTGGAGCCACCCCTCTCGTAGGTAGTTCCAAAGGTTACCATTTTTGTGTGGGATACCGCCTGGTCTCAGAAATCCTGGCATTGTGGGTAAATAATGGCATTGTGAGTAGACAACCCCATTGTGGGTCGCCTGACTTGGGCCCGGTTGGGTATGGAAGTCAATAAAATGTATTTTAACCAAATGGTTTGAGTCCCCCATAGTGACAAGATGAGACAACTTTAAGTAGGATTTTATCTACTAGTGTCTAGTGTCACACCCTGCATCCCTTCCCCCTCATTCCCTCTGTTGTGTGGCTCTAACAAGCTGCACCTGTTACTTGCTTAATCTTGCCTCTCGTTACAGCCCTTGTGTGGATCACCCCAAGTGCCTCTCGTCTGCTCCCTCGTTAGTGATGTATATAGTGCCTCCCTGTCTTGAGCTCCCCAGTCCATGATGTTGCTACCTGTGTGTGCTCTCCAGTTTGCCCTGTGTTCTGGTCTGATCCTTCCAACGCTGTTCTAACCCCCCATGGTCCCTTTCCTTTTGACCTGCTTGCAGTTTTGCTTAATAAAGTCCCTTTTGATTTTTCCACGCCTGCCTTCGGCTCCTTCTTTACCCATGATGTGACACCTAGGTTAACAATAGGTATATTTTTCTGATTTTCTGTTTTTTTTTAAAGCAAAAGCTGTTAAAGTTAAGAATCAGAAATGTTTTGAATGTTGAGGCATTTGGAGGAAAACTGTAATATAAGAAAAATCAAAGTATTACCGAAATAAAAAGTAGTTTTTTTTTTTGAAAATTTGAAGTATTGGTTCATAACATTAATATGACAGTAGAAGCCTAGAAGTGCTGCTAGAGATTTTAGGCCCCATGAAATCATGTCATATTGGGCCCCCAACCCAAACTAAGCCAATTACAGTATGTTCCTATTTCTTAGGACCCCTGTCACTCAGAGGCCTTTGTAATGGTCCCAGCTCTCCCCCTTTGTCGGCGCCCCTGGTAGGTGCTATACTAGACTATTTTCTTTATGTGAATAGCAACTAAAAGTGTTACATCACAGTGTCTGAAGGGCTTTCATGGGGAATTAGCAGTGCTCTGCCTGTTATACATAGGTATGAACTCCTGGCAGGAAGATCTCCAGCAGCTTGAGACCATTTCCTGTTATCTCCCAGGGCCAGTTCGCAGTGCATCACCTTGGCATGAGCCGCTCTGGGATCCCAAGGCATAAGTGTGGCTAAAGAACCCCACGATATGGTGAAAATTTCACACAGTTTTATTAAAATATGCAGCCAAAGAGACACACCACTACGCATCATGTATTCTTTAAAGAGATTAGTTCTATTTTTATATATTCTTTATATACATAGGTAATGCTAGGATGAGTATTAAGTAAGGTCCAGACAGAAAGAAGTCATCTGGGGTAGGAACTACTGACCACACTCAAATTATCCACCACCTGCAAGACAGAGAGGACCTGATAGGGTGAAAAAAGGACATAACTTTGTCTATGGACCACACCAGAAAAATGTAGCAAGCTGTAAGTTATGTTGAAATTTCGGCCTGTGAATTTACACAAAAATGCAATAAGTTGTATTATTTAGAAAGGTGCCTTTTGTCTTTATAACATGATATTGGGTCCTGCTAAGTTTATTAAATACGTTTATTAATCAGAATTTCATTGAATGAGTAGCATGAATGAATGAATCTCTGCATCCTTTCCTATAACATTTTATAATATAAATTAATTAAAGCCCGTGAAAAATAGTGAAGGAGAGACGAATTTAAATACCATTAGTTACAAATCAAAAAAGTGCTCGACGAGGGGGTGGAGCCAGCTCAGTTACTGACCCCAGGGGTACGATGCATATAGGGAATGGATTCAGAAGAAAATTTTGCTTGATCATCGCTGGTCGGTAAGATTTATCAAGCAAGGTGGGGTTAATCAGAAAGACCTCTGAAAGGGGGCAGTTTTCATGTCTGGGAGTTGAATAAATTAATAGGTCAAATGAGAACATGTGGTAGTTTTTAGCTTTAGCATTGGGCCACCAGCCTTCACACGAAACCAGCATAGCAGGGTGACCAACCCCAGTGCTGCATGCAGCACTCTAATACGGTGCCGTACAGCACTGATGGTGAGCGGCCTTCTGCTCGTCGATTTTATGCAGAAAGTGCTCAGCTGTATAGTGAGAAAGACAAGCGAAATAGCAGGCTTACCTGTGCGAAAGTAAATGAACCACAAAGCTGCTGTTAAAATAGCCCCAATGATAAACGCTGCGAAAGCGATTCCAACCATCGCTGGAGTATCCAGGACATATATTACATCTGCAAAAAAGAAAGCTGAAGTGAACAGGCTTACATGGTGTGTACAGCTGAACACCTGCACAATTCATATTAACGTACATTATTTTTACAGGTCAAAATTAAATGCTAACAGTTCATTGCGGTGCCACTAAAATATGTCAATTTTTTTGCAATGGAAAGATTTGTCTCCCAAGCCAGTTCCCTCAAATCAAGTATATATTGCATTAATTCATAGAATCTTAGCCACACTTTGGCTACAATTACAGTTTAAAACTGTAGTGAGACTGAGGTGATTCAGACCATATGACAACATCCAATAATTTCCTCTTGATTTTTAAGATGCATCTTAAACGCTATTGTTACAGTGCAAATAGTTATGTGTTTTGGTGTGATCAACTGAACTGGAAAGTTCAAGTCCAGAAAGTAAAAATCCAGACCAAAATTTCGTTTCAACCAACTAGTTGAGTATAAAGAATCACAGTCACAACTGGTTACACTGTGTTCTGACCCCAAAACCAGCTCACACCTTTTAATAAGTGTGTCTGCGTTTCTCGTGAAGATGGGATATACAACTGCAACCCAGTCTCCCAGTGTGGATGAATACAGTATAACTACTCTATTCTATTAAGCTTCTTTACTGTTAAAGAAAACAGGAAAGGAGTGATACGACCCTGTGTAACCCTATTCCCCAAATGAACTTACAGTCTTTATTGGATTGGAGGGGACCCTGCAGAAACGTCCGCGTGGAAGGTCCTGAAACAATGACAGAAGCAGCATAGTCTAATGCTTTTTAATACCTGAAATTATTTAAAGGACATTATGATTAAATGTAAACTGATACATTTAGGATAAAGTAAATAAAATAAATTCCCCCCTAGATAGGTAAGATATACACTACTATTCAAAAGTTTGGGATAATTTAGAAATGTTCTTGCTTTTGAGAAAAAAAAAAACATTTTTTAGCATTAGAATTACATCAGACTGATCAGAAATACTGTGTAGACACTGTTAATGTAGTAAATGACTATCATGACTGGAAACGGCTGTTTTTCATGGAATCTCTACATAGGTGGCCAGAGGCCCGTTATCAGCATCAGTTACTCCGGTGTGCCAGTGGAATGCTGTGCTTGCTACTGCAAGTTAATCATTTGTTAGCACAGATTAAAATTGGTGGGCTGATTAAAGAAGCAATTAAACTGGCCTTCTTTGGCCTAGCTGAGGATCTGGAGCATCAGCAATTGTGGGTTTGATTACAAGCTCAAAATGGTCAGAAAGAAGGAACTTCCTGAAACTCATTGGTCTATTCTTGTTCTGAGAAATGAAGGCTATTTTATGCGTGAAATTGCCTGGAAACTGGAGATCTCGTACAACGCTCTGTACTACTCCATTTATAGAACAGCACAAACTGGCTCTAACCACAATGGAAAGAGGAGAGGGAGGCCCCGGTGCACAACTGAGCGAGAGGATAAATATATTAGAGTGTGTAGTTTGAGAAACAGACTCCTCATAGGTCTTCAACTGGCAGCTTCATTAAATTGTATCTGCAAAAGACCAGTCTCAGCATCAACGGTGAAGAGGCAACTCCGGGAGGCCGGTCATCCAAGGCAGAATTGCAAAGGAAAAGCCGTATCTCAGAATGGCTGAGAAAAAGAAAGGACTGAGATGGGCAAATGAACACAGACACTGAACAGAGGAAAACTGGAAAAAAAAGTGCTATGCATAAACAAATGTTTGAGGTTTTCAGATCACAAAGATGAAATTTTGTTAAACGCAGATCAAATGAAAAGATACCGGACTAGTGCCTGACGACATCTGTCAAGCATGGTAGATGCAATGTGATAGTCTGGGGCTGATTTGGTGATAGCAAAGTGGGAGATTCATACATGGTGAAAGGGATCCTGAAGAAGGAAGGCTATCACTCCATTTCGCAATGCCATGCCATACCCTGTGGATGAGGCTTAATTGGAACCGATTTCATCCTACAGCAGGACAATGACCCAAACACAGCTCCAAATTATGCAAGAACTATTAAGGGAAGAAGCAGTCAGCTGGTATTCTGTGTATAATGGAGCGGCCAGTACAGTTACCTTATCTTAACTGTACTGAGCTGTTATGGGAGCAGTTTGACCGAATGGTACACAAGAAGTGCCCATCAAGCCAACCCAACTCGTGGGAAATGCTTCAGGAAGAACACAATTATTATTTTAATTTCAAAAATGATTTTTTGTAACTTTGTTAATTACTATTTCCTATTCATTTACAGTAGCTGCATTTCCTATTCAAACTCATTTCATGTATGTTTTCATGGAAAACAAGCAAATTTCTAAGTGACCCCAAACTTTTGAATGGCAGTGTATGTATGGTATGTATCGTTCGCCCTTGATTGTATAAGCATCTTTATAGCTTGATTAGCACTCACTGGTAATGTGTCACATTAATAAACACTGGAGGGTCAGTCCCTCTTACTAGCCTTCTCACCTGATGGCTCCTGCGGTCTGCTGTCTGACAGCACCACCAGTGGTTTGGTGGAAGTCTTGGTGCTCAGTGTCATCACAGCCATAATGACATCCATGTTGACAGAGGTACAAGCCTCATCAGGTTGTATACACTGAAAAACGAGCAGGATTAGACTAGGATCAGAACACTTTAAACTGCAGTGCATGCTCTGCCTCCAGACTGCACTGGATTATTTTTTCTAGTTACAATGCTGTTTCAAATTTCACAATGACAGATTCCTTAATTTTAATTATTCAAACATAGATTTCTTATACAGAATCTGCATAGATCAGAGCTGGGCAGTTATTTCTGTGAAGGGCCAAATCTGAGCTTCCCCATTTAAAAGGGGCCATTTTTAAATGATTATACTCACACCCTATGAAAGCCACAATAACAGAATCATTAAATTTTACTTTTCCCTTTTTCCAAAATACAAGCAGAAATCATACAACCTGTGCATTATGCATGTTAAATTTAACATACACGTATTAATAATTCAGATAAATATTTTTTAGCTTAATCCATTAGAACATAACTTTACCAGATATTATTACTTTATTTTTTAATGATCGCACAGGCCAGTAATAATAGCTGCACACACCAACATTCTCCCAGGTCCACCCAATGCCGATGACATACAAAGTTATGCTTATGCAAAAATCCAAAGGCAAAGGTGGATAATTCAGGTCCAGAAAGTAAACATTTTGTTTCAACCAGTTGAATACTCTGTGACAGTGACTCTATGCTCAACTGTTTGGTTAAAACAAAATGTTGGTCCGTATTATTACCTTCTGGACCTGAACTACCCAAATCTGTCCATATGTAAGCATTGCCCTTGACTACGATATATAAAAATTGCATCTGTCATACAGAGAAATTATTTCAAGGCAAATAGAGAAAAATAAAGGACCACAAAGTGATGCTGACCCTTGGCAGACCATGACTGCTTTGGCGTTTGGTGCAGAGGGACATCTCGCAGTGCAGGAAAAGTAGGGACATGTTGAACTTCGACCGGAAGTTAAAGCTGAACCTCTTTCTGTCTGTTTGCGCATGTAGGAAAGGGAATTCCAGTTGTCGGGGGTAATACCGCACAGAGTCATCCGTAGGGCAGATATTTTCAATGAGGGTGTACTCGGATGCTATGTTAGGGTTCGAATTGGGCGAGATAAAACACGTTTGTATCATAAACTCAAGCTTGTGATCGGATTTGGTGGTGGAAACCTAGGCAGAGGGGTGAAAAGAAAAATGTTTGATTAAAAATACAAAACTATGCCATGGTGATGCTACGGCTATGCTTAAGATTAAACACCCTGCGAGAGAATGAGGCTAAGCTTATTCTGGCTAAAGCATCTGTAACAAGATCACCTTTAAGATCCCTACACTTCACAGAATACCATGCCGACCCGCATAACCATCCATCCTATAACTGCATGAGCCAGTCACGGTTATGTCATGGGTACCTGCATTACCATAGAACTAAATAAAGCATTGATACATTGATATATACGCAACCAAGATAAATTGTCAAAAGCACACAAACAATCATGATGTAAAATTAAAATAAAAACTAGCAATGCATTAATATCCCACTGTCCTGCAACATTACTATATTTATTAACCATAAACGTGGGAAACACTGTTACAAATATTCACACAAAAACAAATATTTACGCATTAAAACAAAACGTTATGGTTAGCTACATACTGTAGTTCTAGATCCCTTCTATTTATTAACAAATATGAGAAACATTATCGCTGCACCTGTGACCCTCACCTGGATTAGCACTGATGGGTAACCATCAGCATAGGAAACAGTAAACTGCAGTTCAAATTAGTGCCTGAAGATGTCACCATAAACTCACAAAAGTATTTCTGGGCATCCTGCTCTGACCATAATTTCAGATCTTAATCTATAAGCAGTCCAGCATGTCATTGTTTAACGAGCCGTTTTACTTAAACAGAAGTGTTGCATCATGGTCACATATCTTCCACATAATCACTGATGTTAAAGTCCATATAGTATTAAAGCATGTAATATTAAATATCTTTTATGATCTTAAATACATGATGCACAATTTCTAAAAGGGTGTTGCGCTCCACACTGCCCCAGCTTGTGAACACATATTTTTTTGCATAGCTTCTGATAATGCTACGAGATTTGGTTAGAATTAAGTGAGGATTAGGTACATTTATTCAGCAGATGTTTTTTTTTCAAAGTCAGGACAGTATGGAGTCAGAGAGAATGGTCAGCCAGCATCCCTTGTGGTTAAGGGCCTTGCTCAAGGGTCCAGTGGTGGTATGTTTAAACTTACGGGATTTGAACCTGCTACTTTCCGGACACAGGTACAGATCCCCAACCCAATCAGGAACACACTTATGATTTCCATAATTAACATCTGCTATTCTAAATGCCTCACAGCACATTTGCAGCATCATGTACAGTATAGTGTAGCAACAGAAATGTTTGTACCAATTTGAGATTTTTGTTCTTTACCATATATTCAAAAAATTATGTCAGTATGATCACTAAAGGTAAATGTAATACTGAGTCAATATGCTGAGTCAAGCAACAATATGTGAATTGAGTATATGCAGTCATGACAATACTGATTGGTTTTTTATAAATCTGCTACCTTGAAAAAAGCTTAGTGTTCATCCCATTGGGCCCTTGAGCAAGACCCTGAAGTCCAGCTGCTCTAGGCAGCGTCACCAACTTTGGTCAGCTGACTGGTGTGAGATTTTCAATTCCAGACAAGTCTGCACACTCTTACATTTATGTAACAGTTTTATTAACGCGTAAACAGTCTAAGGTTTGCAAACTAACACAAGGCTTTTGATGTAGCTAATTTTAGGTTTATAACGGAATAATATAGATTTGTCGTAAGATTTCTTGCGTGAGAGTCTGAAAGTGTGAGTGTCACGCCAGATGCGTGAGAGTCGGCATCGCTGTCTGGGGGTGCTGGTTGACCCTGCGTTCGGAGAAGTGTGCAGTGATTTATTCTAAAAACAGCTATAGCTACAACCGGCAATTTGAAAACAAAGCTAATTTCTGTTTTTTGCTCTCTCTTACCTCCACAAAGATGGGCTTGTTTTCCGAGATGGTGAGGAAGGGCTGAGGTAATGTGTAGTAGAAAAGGTCTGTGTTGTAAAGCTCCATGTTGAATGTTATGTTGTTCATAGGATCCTTGTGGCGGCCATGAGTGGGAAATGGGGGTAAAGGCCTCTTGTTGTTTCTGTATGTGCAGTTAAACTATGGGAGAGATGAAATATTGGCCATCACACAGTACCACAGCACAGCACTTACACCACAGCACAGTACTTACACTGGGCTGTCATTCATTTCAAGATAACTGAGGTTGCCAGCTTACCAGGATGGAAAATATTGGTTCCATGGGTTCTGCAGTTATGTCCTCATAATCAAATGACCAGCCGCTTCCCACCTCAGGCTGCAACTGGCCAATAAGAATCTGCCGATCATGAAAAGACAGAAATGTGTGGAAGGACTTGATGTGCTGTGCAGCATAAGATATGCTTTTATTCCCACAAAAGTATTTATGCAATACTCCTTTTCAAATAACATATTCATAGATGATAAATTCCTCACAACGTCACATCTAAAAAAAATATGCAGCCAGACAAAAAAAAAAAAAAAAACAAAATCCCGAACTGTGTTACTGGATCCATAAAATGTACCAAATGAACAGAAACCTGCCAAAATTTAACATACCAGGATTATATCCAAGCTTGTAAAGAACAGGATCCACAGTTTCCTATATTACTCAGATTTTCAGATCTAAAAACAAGCAGATTGCCTGTGTTTTTTTTTTTAACTTACTGTGTTAAAGTAGATTACCACTGGGCTTGGGAAAAAAGGGTACTTGGTGGTTTGGCAACCTGTAAGGAGTGTCTCCAGGATGTAGTGAGTAGCGTTAGACCTTGCATTACAGTCAGGATCCTGCAGGGTAAGTTTGACCTTTGAATACCCATAGGCCTGAGGGAGAGACAGGAAGATCAAGCAAAACACGCATTGTTTGGGAAATTGACAATTTAAAAGTGAAATTCAAATGCTTATAGCAGAAATGAAAAAGATCTGCAGCCAAGGACAGATACCGGTCAGTGAAAAGATGGGATTGTGGCTAAATATGAAGAAAACAAAGGTTATAGCTAAAGGATTAGCAGCTACCTTAGCATTGAAAGCAAAGACATAGATGCTATAGACAGCTTTGGCCTCCTTGGAACAATCAACATGTGATCCAGCAGCCAAGAGATATTTCCCAGACTTAGCAGTGTTATTAAAAAAAAAAAGCAGTTATCAATCAGTTAGTAATAGTTATCATATCGTTGCTAGGGATATCTAGCTAGTTCTACAACTTTTTAATGTGTAGCATTCATTACGACGTTTTGCAATTGAGGAGATGAAAATACTGTTTTATTATACACTGTAGGTCTGTGAGAACTGTTCCAACCGTGCATTGTTTTCTATGCATATTTAACTTTTTTATTCATTATACAGTAGTCATAACAGTCATAACATATGAATAAGAATATGAATGTGATACTCATTGCTGTCCTAATAAGTGGCATCTAGATTAAAACACATGGCTGTCACCTGCAGGCCTTCTTTGTCCATGATCACCACCATCCTGTGCTCCTCACAACGCACACTCAGCCCAACCCTGAAGGCGGCCTCGTGATCCACGACAGGCCAAGGCCTCTCCTTGACGGGTGCGGGTAGGAAGAGATGCGGTACCCCACGCTGACGGGGGGAGCTTGGATAGGGTTTATAACGGTGAAGGACAGCCAGCTGTGGGCTCAACGTGCTCTTCAAAGGATCTGCAACCGCATCTATAAGTCACAAACCACTGGTTAACCCCCCCCCTTGTTTCAGGAAATTCATTGGGGGGATTTAATCACACATGTGATCAAAGCTATTAACTCAGTACTTTTAAAATAATGTTTTTTAAAAATCTGAAAAATATATATTAGAAATCATTTAAATTTCATTGTCTATTTCTTTTTTGCAGTTTTGTATTAGAAATTATGAAGCATTTACTCTGAGATGGTATCGTATACTTACCTAATTCCCTCAACCACAATGTAAAGTGATTGGCTACATCTGTGATAGTGAATGATGTGATGGGACTGTAGTTATGCACCTCAGCCCACTGGATTAGGAGCTGAGGTTGAGAAGGAACATCCTGCCTGCTGATCTTGGAAATCAGCGTTTCAGTGCCAGAATCCAGAGTTACACCATCTGGGGTCTGAGATAAAGGTGGAGGACACAAAGCGTGAATGTAAGAAAATAAAATAGACAAGAGAACACTGAAACATCCATCCACCTACCAAACACTTATCGTAGTCAAGGTAGCCTGGGGCCGATTTAGGTCAGCTCAGGGCGTAAGATTGTAGTGCAATATATAGCTTTGAACAAATGCACTTCATGAAATTTTAATATGTTAAAGTTAATCATATTAATTGCATACATTTATTTAGCAGATGCTTTTATCCAAAGCAATGTACAATTGAGAGAGTAGGGTCAGGGTCCAATCAGCACCACAACAAGCATGCAAATGCAATGCGTTTTTGAATGTACAAAAAGCTGCCAATATATAGGAAACAGTAAAGGACAATTAAAAGGAAATGTGATTATTGGAATTATAAAAAAGATCATGACCATAATGGCTAGCTTGTGGTGATATAGTGTAGAACTAATAGAGACATGTTTCACATTTCTGCTTCCATTCGTGTGCATTTTTTCATTTTCTCACTTTTGTTTTAGTATCTACCTTTACACACTATATGCATCATATGCAGAATGCTCTGTTCCTATTTGCGTTGTGCATGAAATTACCCCCCCCCCCCCCCCCAAAAAAAAAGGACTCATTAGCCAGTGCATTGTAGCTGTTATTGGAACCCTGAAACTGAAACTCAGATACGAAAAAGATGGGGCACGTTACAGTTTACCAGGATTTTCAACTTGCTCATGATGCCTCGAGATCGGATCACCCAGTGGACTGGCTTCTCACACTTCAGGATGAGTAGCACATCATGGTGAGTGAGCTTATCTTTGTCCAGTACTTTAATATCCACAGTCACATCTTTCTGAAATGTACTACTGAAAAAAGAGGATAAAATACAGATATACACCCTGTAGAAAAAATATATATTGGAAAAAAAAACTGTGGATCCTCAGTCAACTGACCATGCTGATGAATAAGCCAAAGAGGAGCAGAGGTGGAAATTTCAGGTCCAGAGAGTATAAATCCAGACCAAGGTTTTGTTTCAACCAACCACTTGAGTTCTCTGTAACTGTGACTCTTTATATTCAAGTGATTAGCTGAAACAAAATCTTGGTCTGGATTTGTATTTGCTGGACCTGAACTTTCCACCTTTGGAAAGTAGTGTGCATGTTTGTGTGGCGCTATGTTCTGTCATGCTGTCTGTGGTTCATCAGACCTTCTGCAGGTCAGCTCTCTCTCTTCAGCCACCTGCAGACCAGCCGTCAAGCCTCTTTCTACTGAGCCGAAGGGGGCATCCTTCCCTTATGCTGGCAAACTAGAAGCCAACTGCCAACTGAAGGATCTGCTACAAGGCCGGCATTATGTGATCTCGGTGTATTCTGTGAACTATATCTTTATATATATTTATCAGTTAATAGCTAGAAAAGCTGCATTTACCTGTTGGGGTCTGGGGCCTGTAATGTGATGATGTGGATTTCATGATTATGGGCTTGGTATGGCAGAACACAGCCTTTGGATGTCTGTGCATAACCAGTCAGGCAGTTTTGAGATCGGAATCTCTTCACTATCTCACAGGTCTCGGAAGACATGGAATCTGAAAGAATATGGTCGTTATATTTTTCATAGCCTGTTATATCCTACTAACTCTAAAATCATTAATTATATTAGCATTATACTGCGATGGGCTGGCCCCCCATCCTGGGTTGTTCCCTGCCTCATGCCCATTGCTTCCGGGATAGGCTCCGCACCCCCCGCGACCCAGTAGGATAAGCGGTTTGGAAAATGGATAGATGGATATTAACATTATAATCACTGTTTTAATGTTTTACTTTAAGTTTGTGCACTATTTCCTCTAATCCTTAAATACTGGATATAAGTGCAAGAGCTCAGCATACTGATTTATCAATTCATCCACCCGCTACTCATTAACCATAATTCATCCACCCGCTACTCATTAACCGTAATTCATCCACCCGCTACTCATTAACCATAAGTCACCCACCCGCTACTCATTAATTGTAATTCATCCACCCCAAAAAAATCATGTTAATGAGCAGGACCTCCTCCTGTGTTATATTACAGATAATCAAATTGTTTAATCCCAATCTACAGCAGGGGTATGTATCCCCTGCAGGTACAGTAGGACAGAAAAAAGGAATTTATCGGCAAAAGTATGGCCAACATACCTTCACCAACATTCATATAGATATTTTTGGCAGCTTTGATTTCAGAGAAGGAAGTGACCGCTTTGTACTTCCTCTTTGCCCAGGTAACAAGGCGTTGGTTGCCACGTGGCAAATTTTCTGCAAGTACGTTGCTGAAAGCTGAAAAATTTCCCACCTCAAACAGAACCTCTGATCTTTTTGATATCTGCAGAAACACAATGATATAAAATAAAAACTGAAAGTCGTTGGGGCATGCTTCACTTTTGCTGTTAATGCTATGCACAGCTGGACTATAAAATAAACTGCTATGACTCCTGAAAGTAAGTAATCATTTTTGTTTAAACTATTGCAGTTGTGATTTTTATTAAGTAGTAAGAATTACTTTGTGAACAAAGAAAGAGATGGAGTGCTGTGGCAGATGAACTGGCTCCCACAAGCCAGTAACCTAAACCATACAGAGCTTAGATTGAACTTTGGATTAAGAAGTTGGATTGAAGAGTAAGAGCAAGGAAGCCAACTTGTGCCCAGAGCTCGTGGAAACTCTTTCAGGACTGTTGGAGCCGCATTCCAGGTGGCTACATCTGGAAGTTGGGTGAAAAATCTAAAGTTTGGGAGTCTAAAATTTGTTACAATTCTAAGACGTCTAACACTTGGTCTCTTGGTCATTCCAGTATTTGATATGTATCACTGCATGGCTTCAAGGCCTTTTACAATAAGGTGAATTAAATAGCTAAAATGTACCGAAATGCATTAAAAGCAGGTGTGTTCAGACTTTTGAGTGGTACTGTACATGCTGCAGAAGAGGAACATCAGTTACAGTAATTTGTCTTGTAACTTAAGCATCCATTTTATGAAGGAAGGCAGGAGGAAGACAAGCAAAGGCAAAGGTGAAGATGAAGACTCACATGCAGGGTACGCTTTACATGGGGGGCCAGATTCTCAGCCCTCAGTTTCCACATCACCGGCCAGGGAGAGCTGAGCACGAATATCAGAGGTTTCTGGTGGATGAGCAAAGACTGAATTGGCTTCACATGTAGAATAACCTTCAAAGAGCAAAGGGAAAACATTAACTAAAGGGAAAGGACAGCAAAACATGCAATACAATTATATATCCAGCAACATGTAATCCTTTAATTCTCATTTGTTTATTATTATCATTATTATTATTTTGCGGCTTTAGTCCAACATTTTTTTGCTCATTGAGTGTTCCAGGAATGACTAATGTCTACTTGTTGTTCTTTTTATTGTATTACTTAATTTGTTATTGTTTATTGTTGAAAACATATATCTATATAGTGGCCTTCCCATCACAGAGGCTTATCCCACTGAGTCGCACGCTGCCCCATAACAGACATAACTGAAGGTCAGCGTCTGCCAGTCATAGGGGAACAGGGATGATGCCTGATCATCGGCATCACCCGGACCTGGCCAGCATACACAACGGCAAATACATGAATCGTCAAAGAATGGAAAATGCTAGCGGGCGGAGACAACGGCTAGCAGCTCTTTCACAGAAAGTTCATTCACTGAAAGAAGAGCGGCAGAGATGAGCAAATGCTAGTCATCAAATTTAATTTGGTACTGTTTCTCTTTCAGCAAAGACTGCGTGATTGCGTGTGAAGTACTGACGTTTCTCGATTACAGAAAACTCTTTATTTAAAATTTTCTCTGGGTGTTAACTGTAAAAGAGCTGTGCTGTTCTAAATTCAGTGCTTCTCAACCCAGTTATTGGGAACCTCTAGTCAGTCCACATTTTGCTTCCAGCTCCCAGCACACCTGAACCAAAAAAATCAAGAACATCAAATACCTGGTACAGGTGTACTGTGAGCAAAAAGTACAGACTGTCTTGGGGTCCCTGAGGACTGGGGTGAGAAACACTGCCCAAACTTATTTAATTTCCATAGGCGTCGGCTCTTTTAAGTGAGCAGCTTACATCAGTGGGTTGTGCAGGCTCCTCGGGGCTCCTCTGTCTCAGAGCGATGAGGTGCACCTCCTGGGGGAGCCCTATGGTCTCCCTGCTGGCACAGCCAGATAAGGTGCTGAAGCTCAGCCACTGGGCTTGTACAGGGTGCGCATCCGCTACAGGTAAAATTTCACACGGCATTGATGATAATGGACCTGCAGGAACAGAGCGGGTTACATTCACAGCCTGTAATTTTCCATTGATTCCATGGGAGCCAGAAGAGAAGGTCCAACACGTCAGCATGGAATCACTGAATGGTCAAGCAGCTTTATATATAAAAGGAACCTATCAATCTATATTATAGAAAAGTTAGTTTCGACCAAGAAATCTGACTGGTCAAAAGGTTATTAGAGTATAATCGCATTCGGACATTTCACATCAGAAGTGTCAGGCCGCTTTACAGGTGTATCTAAATACTGTTATTTAAGCTGCTGGCACCGCGGGCAGTAACCCTCAGGATTCAGTGACCCCCCCCCCCCCAATCAAATCATGACCAAATCACGACTAGGATATAGATATATTGGAGTACAATTGCACTCCTTTGCGTATGTCATTACTTAATTATGTCACACTTTTAAAGATAGATCTGTTAGTATGGTAATCAAACAATCGGTCTCTGTACAACTGGCTGGGGCTTCACCAAGTGCCCAGATTCTGGTGCCATAGCTTAAATTCCATTTCAAATTCCAGTAGTATTTTCCAAAACACCATGCCTTTCTAGTTTCTTGTGTTTTCCCCTGTGATAGCAACAAAATAGCATTTTCCTTTGTTCCTGTTTTGTTTTAGTGTGTCCGCACTGTTTTACTAAACCCACTTTCATTTTTGTACCCAAATCTATTCCTTGCTCCCTTCCCCATATCACATGGTACTGGCCTTGACAGGTACTGGCCTTGACAGGTACTGGCAATACCTGCAAACACATACATGCCACATCATTGCTACTTTATGTCCCTGTGCTACTTCAGAATGACCCGAGTCCCCCCTTTGACCTTGCCCAAGCTAAGTGATTGGAGGATAGACAGCCGGTGGTACTGGGGAGAGGTGTGTGGCCCAACAGGTTAGACCACTGTGCATGTGATCAGAAGGTTGCCGGCTCAAATAAATAATAATAATAATAATAATAATAATAATAATCAATCCTTTATTGTCATTCTTTAGATATTTCCTGGTCAATTGAACACTTAAATGACAGAGATGCCAGATGTTGTCAAGATTATTTAAGATTATAATAAACTTTTTTGATAGATAGATAGATAGATAGATAGATAGATAGATAGATAGATAGATAGATAGATAGATAGATAGAAACTTTATTAATCCCTCGGGTAGATTCCTCTGGGAAATTCGGACTTCAGTTAAAAACCAAGTCCACTGAAAAAAACGACTCTCTCAAACCTTAAACTTCATGCCTAGTGGAAACCCGAAAAGAAATACCGCGGTGATTTGTGATCGTTTGATCAAACAGGTCTGCAAATGTCATTTTTTTCGGTGCAAATGTCATATTTCCGTTAATATTACAATTAAAGAAATGAAAAAGAAAGGCACCTTTAGGGATGAAATGTTTTTATTAACTCCAAAAATAAACAAAAATATAGAGCTGTAAAGGTGAAATATTTGTCTTAAGTGACGTTAACGACAGCTTACCTGCAGATGTGAAGCAACAATAAGCAAAAAACAAAACCGATACAGCATCCTTGCCTGCCATTCGGCCACAATAAAAAAGCAACTGAGATTGTGGTCTGTCTGCAAAGAAAAGACAATAAATCGGATCAAAATGTAGTAAACAGGGGTTTGGAAACTTACGTGTGTCCCCACACTCATCATCTGGAGCAGCAGGTAAAGGAAATGCTCTTAAAAAACAATTTAAAACAAGATTCTAATAGGGCAGCTTTAACGCATTAGCCGCATTTTGGTGTCACAATAATGTGAGCCTGAAAAGTGAGTTTTATTATCTTGGAAATCTTCGACCTTCTGGCTTTAGCGCAGGAGGCTGTGGCTAGCCATTTTTCATATTAAGGTGGTCCTAGAGACAGAATAATGGTTTTTAATAAAGTCTAGAAATAGTCTAAAAATCTGTTTATCCCAAGCCCTACGACATGTGCACCTTAATACGTTACTGTTAAAAACAAAATGTCGTAAACAAAGCCAAGCAAATATTTAACGGAACTTACAAAACTGATTCTAAATGTAAAATATGTAGCTAATATTATGCAAACACACGAACTTGTATTTTCAAAGACGATTTACATACCGCGGAGAGGAGCTTAACTTTAATGTAGAATCCACTTCTCTTCGAAACTCAAATGTATTTTTCTTAGAACTGACTTCTCCGTAAGTGTGCGTATGACAGTAATTTATGCGACTAATGATTTCATTATTCTTATTAAGCTGAACATTATTGCGTTGCTGCTCCCCCCCCCCCCCCCCCCACGAGTCCGTGGGAGGTGGGCCTCCTCGCACGTTTTAGGGGATTCTGTAATCCTCATCGGAAACAAACCGTGATGGTTGGGTCTGGTTTGGTCTTTCGTTAGCCTCACTCCAGGAAATGTAGTACTGTTATAGTGATAATAAAATGTATTACAGAAACACGGGCAGCGTTTCGCGGTGTATGCGGCTCTCTGCCTGCAGTCCATATGAGTTTCCCCTGACTGCTTCAGGTTTTTTCGTTTATAAATTAATTAAAAATTTTGAAATCGCCCCTTGTGGCATAAGGGCTGTAAACCCATCCAGGGTGTCTATTGCCCTTTCCTCTGTGCTTCCCCTGATACGTCTGCATTCACCCTGAGCTGGATAAACGGTTATGGAGAAACAGATGGATTACTGAAATGCATACGAGCGTAAAAATCATTTAACTTTGTTTCTGTGTTTATCCATAAATAAAACTGGCTTTGTTGGAACTTTGCTCCACCAATACATAACTATTTTGCAGTTCACGTTTTAAATAAAAGACTAACAAATAACATTCAGATCTATTTGGCATTACAAAAATATACAGTAATAATGTTGTTGCCATGGCATCAGACGGTTACTATCTGTGGTGCTGCCTAGCCGATAAGAACATCTGCAGATGTCATTGCCAACAGCCAATATCAAGGCTACATGGCTCAGGTCAGTTCAAGCTTTGGACTCACCTCCTTTCAAGTCTGCTGCCATTTCTAGTGAACTTCTCAGTACATTTATCTCCATTAAATTGCTTCATAAATCAATGTTAAAATACACAACATGATCTTCTGGTGTCATGCAGGTTTCCAAAGTATCCAAGTCCTCATAGTCCAAACACAGGAGGCTGAGCGAATTCATGTCCCTAAACTCCCTGTAGTGCATGGGATGCACGAATCTTACACAAATGCCTCTCTCTAGATCAAAGGTGGGCAATCTTATCCTCAAAGGGCAAGTGTGCACGCAGGTTTTTGGGATAACCTTTAGGTCAGCTAATGATGATATCCATGCCTGCACTCAAAGCCTCAGAGGCCTTTGGCCAACTGTGCCACAGGGTCTTCAAAAGCAATAACCAACAAACTCGAATATTACTGGAATAGAAGTGACTTTAGCTAGAAGACATCTTCTCTGGGTTGGTCATGCGATCCAAATGCTTGTAGAAAGTTTGTCATGACAGGACATACATGGTCAATTGTTGGTGGCCAACACACGACAGAAAAGCTTCACTATAATGGTGAAAGCTGAAAAACACTTTGAAAAGGTGCAATATCAAGCCTGGTGAGTGGTCGGCTGTTGACAGGTCATTATGGAGCTCCATCAGCTCCATTGGATTTAAAATTCAAAGCACTGTGGGAGTTAATGGAAAACCGGATGGAGGCAGGCATCAACCTGATGTACCTTACTCGGGCCCTGCCTTTAGCCATGTCAGATCTATGGTCGGGGACTGGTCTCTGTAAGGGATTTATGGAATTAACCAGAGCCCGATTCTTACCATTTACAGTTAATGGGAGCCACATAATCAAATAATTTGATTATGTTGCTTCCAACACATGGTATGTAATGGCCTTATACCGTGTCCTACCTGAGTTAGGTTCTGGGGGGCCCTACATGATCCAAGTCAGGATAAGCAGTTGGAATATGAATGATAGATATTTTCCCTATGTTGACATGAGTTTCATAAAGGGATTCAACCTTTCTCCCACAGTACAAAGCATGCTTTTAATGGATGACCCTATCTAAATTGACCTTAGTGCTGAACTATGTATGCTATATGATGTACTTGAATTTCTTTCCAGATGTCCAGTACATTGTGTCTTGTGCTTCCAGACATTCAGTAAGTCTACATTGACTATGCAGTTTCAGAGTGTGGGTGAAAGGATAGATTGATGTTGAGACAATGTTTCAGTCTACCTAGATGATGAAACTAGTGGAGACATTCTTACTGATAGAGCTTTTTCATATGAAATGCACTGGAGGGGAGCAGTCAGTCTACTTTAACCTTGGGATAAAACAACCTTTAAGCTTTATATTAACATTATTTCATATGCCACCAAAATAAGTATGTAATCAAATATTAACCATCAAGAAGGAAGACAGCCAGACAAGTGAAGTGTTCAGACTGGGTGAATTACAGCTGAAATGGAGGACAATGCTGTTGTTTGATATTTTATTTAGGCAGAGAACAGGTACAAAAATGTAAGTAAATATACTCAGATGTGAACGATTTTCATTGGCTCCTAAAGTTGGCTTTATAATTAGGTATCTTAGAATGTCATTCCAAGAATAAAAGATCCTATCTAAAATTTTAATTGCTGAGTGAAACAGATTTTAACTGGAAATTGCCGTCTTTGCAGAAATATAACATTCTTGCCTACCTGTAGCAGAATTATTTCACTACTGCAATGTTTATATAAAGCCTTTTACATTATTCTTTGCATATATATTTCCCAAAAACCGTCAAAACTAAACAGTAAAGTAAACTACTGTTACCAAGGTGAAAGTGAGAGTGGGAAAATGCCTTCAAACTCCTTGGTTTGCTTTTCAGTGTCACTCAGATCCAGGGTTCCCAACCATTCCACACCCTGCCAAGGATGTTAGGGTCTGTGGCTTGGTCCAGCAGGCAGTCCACCTGGGTCTCCACGGGCAGTTCTTTACCTCGTTCCCGGGCCCGGACATTGTGCTCCACTTCCCCCTGCGCCACTGCTAACATGCCCTTGAAAGCGGAGGCCTTTTCAAAGCCCAACTTCACTTCCTCACTTTAAAGCACAAACGATAAGGAGGAGAGAAAAAAAATAAATCACATTACATCCACTTCTAAGTGACTGATAATTCTGCGACACAGAATCAATCTTAGATAATGCATCAGGATATTGAAACTTAAAAAAAAAAAAAGATTATGTGCACTAAATTCTGTCAGATATAATTAAGATTTGCAAATTATCCATTTGATTTAATAAAACATTTAATTTCTTAAACACGTATCGAGTCGAAATTAATGTATTCGGCTTGCAGCGATGAAAATGCGTATACATCAATATTTTAAATCGATGCATATTTTAAAAAATATTTTAATAAAATTACCTGTTTTCTTTTAATATCATAGAATTATGAGAGTAGTTCAAATGATCAGAAAACAAAAAGGTGGTTTTACACTGTGCAAGGTGTGATGGTATATGACAGTGGTACTAGTGCTATGCATGAGCACCTGAAGAGAAATTGTAGACCGGCAAACCAACGGGTTGTCTATTATTATGTTTATTAAGTTGCTGTTACGGACTCCGGAGAGCTTTTTAATGTCTTTTGTCCTTGTCGCTGCTAAAAAAACACTCATTATTAAAGCGAAAATTCCGGGACCAGAGTCGTTATCGTAAACTAAAAATGAAAACGGACTCTAAAAGTGGAATAATTCATAAACTGAAATTAAAATTTTGGGTATTACAATACGCATCTTATTAATCTTTTTAAGCATACCATTAACCTGCTTATTGAATTGTGGGCGAAAATAATGTTCATATTGTGCATTGTGTAAAGCCTTGTAACAGCATAGTTTGTTGTCAAAATAAAATTTAATTAAAACGGTCAAGTTGATTTTCTGGAGGAAAATGTCTCGTTTAGATTAATTGACTAAATCAATACAATTGTCAATAGATTATTTAATTTTAAAAGTTAAAAAGTAGTTAGTGTGAGACCTGGTTTGTATGCTAGGACATTCTTGAGATCCAATTTGCTGTAGACCACTTTTTAAATAAATCACACATTAGCATCTGTTTAACTTAGCTCACAAAACTCATGAATATTAGTAATTGAAGCAGGTGAAATAATAAAATACCATGTGATGTCAGCTGGGTTCGCTCCCTCCAGTTTTCTCCGGGCGATGTTAACCTTCTGCATAGGGTACCAATTGATCTCTTTGGTGTTAACAGTCTGTGTCCAAGTACCACCTTTTTTCAACTGCTTCAACTCGAGGTTCTGGATATTAATAAAATATGTGTCACCCACTAAAAATATTTACCACAGCATTTTAGAATCCTTGAATCTGACTGGGTGTTTACTTTTCTATAAGTGCATTTGTAGTACCAGCCACAGTAATAAGTCAATGCACAAAACAGAATTTATTTTCTATTTAACAACACAAAAAATTCCAAAGTTAGAACAGATTCTAAAATTAAAAGAAACTAAAGGGAAACGTTTAATCATCGTTCTACTAATAAGTTTTCAGTACAAACGTGTATGCCAAATATGCAGTAATTGCGGTATAAGCAAGTTACTGCACACCAAGCCGTGCATTATCCATTTTTAAACGTACTCCACTACACGACAGGTGGTTCTTTGCCTACGCAGCCGTGTGTTTAGAAAAGCTTGTCATGCATTAACCCTGAGATAATCTTCAGAGGGCAATAACTAACGTTTGAGATTTCAAGGCTGGGTGATGCTAGAGCTGTTTTATGACATACCTTCCAGTCTAGGGAGGGCTCCTTGACAAAGATATCCATGGTGTTGAGCAGCAAGTCCGGGTCAGCCCTGTAGGCTCGCAGGGAATGGACCATGATGCTGTGGATTAAATCGGTCTCATGCATGGGCTGCATTAGACTGAGGAACTGCCGGGTGAGACGGAATGGCATCATCTCTGGCACCGGGAGAAACTGAGGAGAAATACATTTACAGAGTTAGCAGGTTAAATAAAAACAACTAGACAGAAATAAATAATCAATCTCTTATATAAAAACCAAAGCAGGACTATACTGCCCCACAAAGGCAAAACACAGTAACTACGCTGACAATGAAACTGAGAAAAACAGCTTCAAAGTTTTTTTGACTTTCTACCCATATGTGTAGTATATTAGGCAAATGATAGCGTTTTCTTCAAAACTAAAATATTCCGTCATGAGGTAAATCAGAGCCCAAGATTCCCGATTTTTGTCATAACTATGTACGCCAACATAAATTGTATTTTAAATGTTTAAGCCAGTAAGACACGATGAAGAAGGGACACGTGGAAAAGTCATTAAATAACTCACTTGCTCAGTTACCAAATTCCCGAGCTACTAAACGTACCCACCTGAGTTGCGGAACCAAAGGCGTGACCGAAATCGATGCCAACAACACCGCCAGTTTCCGTCTTGACCATGAAGTTGGAGAGGTGCCGGTCCCCAATGCCCAGAATCCAGTGACTTACACATATGAGAGCGTGACCGGAAATGAAATGGGATCGGAGGAAGTGGAAGGCCTCAGGTGACGTGCTCATCTTGATGAAGGCTCTCCTGAACGATGCAACCAAGGAAACCAATTTGAAATCATTAAAGGAACACAGGTCACTGCAACAAAACCTGAGCTCAAGACACGCGCATGGCATCATTATAAGAAACATTACTACACCATCACACAGATTCACAACCATCTTATGAAGTGGTCCCTCTGTCATGTGCACATATTAGAAATTTCACATATCCTACAGATTTGTACCATGAACTAACAGTACAAAAGTACAATAGTACAAAAGTTTTAGGCAGTCAAAGGAAATGTCTGGGTAGTAAGTGTATATGAACTCAAGGCATAAAAAATGATTTAACAAGAACATATGCAAATTAAGACTAACACAAAACTAACACCATCTCAATTAATTTAATTAGTTTTGAGTCAATGAAGTATTGATTAACAATCTCCTTCCTTGACTACCTTGGATTATTGTCTAGTACTGTATATCCTATGAAGCATCTTCTGCATTTACTTTTTATTGAATAGTACCTACTTTGGTTAATGATGTTCTTATGATGATCTTATGATAAAATTATGATACTTATAAACCTACCTCAGAAGATTTTCTGGAACGAGATTCTCAATCTTCTTAAAATTGGCGACAGTGTCAGCCCTCTTCGCTTTCCTACAAAGTGATTAGTAGTACATGGCATGAAATGACTACACTGACAAAAGAATAATAGACATTGTAGTATTATGCCATATTCATAAGGGAATAAGGCTTTTAGTGTGCTGGCAGAAAGCCTTATTCTGTCTTCTGACTGGGTCTTCAGGCCTCCAAATGGCATGTTGTGATGAGTCCATCCACTCCTTTACCGTCAACTTTTCTAAAGAAATATGATTTTCCCACCCAATGCCCTGGTTCCTATATCTTTAAAGTAGGAGACCATCAATCTGAGGATTTGTCCATCACAATCTCTAGCATTCATAGCCTACATTTTTCTTAACAATGCGTTAGAATATTAGAGATCATATGACTATTAACTAAAATATTCTTTTATTACACTATACAAAAAGTAAACAGTACTTGAAAAATGTACATAAATTAGTTAAATGTGCACCACATTACAGCAATCAGAACAGTAAAATATAATTCTGTGGCTGGAAAGCAGATAGTCAATAAATAATAAAAAGAGAAATGTCAATAAATTAGTCAGAGGTACCTCTGACGTTTTGTCGTAGGTAAATCTATAGATAAGTCAACATTTTTAAACTAAGAACGTGATCATCTTTAACAAAACTGTTTAGCTTAATTCCAATAAAGGATGCAAGATGAACATTCGTTTAAAGACAACAAAAATGTGCCCTAACAAAGCATTAGCAATTTCAAGTCATATTAAAATATAAAACCTATGCAACTTACTTGTAAACTTCAGCATAACGAAGTATCCCATTGACCTTACCAGCCACTTTGGTAAGCCAGTTATCAAAGACGTCATGTGGTCTACAATATAGACAAACATGGCAGTAATAGCAAAACATTCAATTACCATTTAAAGTTCAATTACTTAATAGGGCTGCACAATATCACATTGTGTTTATTTGAAATATTTGTAAAACAAAAAAGATGATGAAATTTATCCGAGATGTTCTGTTTGGTTATAGTTTATTATACTGCGCCACACCCTAAACACGACACTTGAATGCTGTTCATTGAACGTGATAATTTTTTGGTGATCGTTTGGTGAACAATCAGTTTGCAACTAATGAATGTGAACGCGAGCGTTGGTCACTCTGTTGAGAGTGAATGATGCTCACACACCAGAGGTAGCAATAATACAAAAAAATTAACTTTTAAATTGATATGAAATTCACTGCATTATGTCATCTCAGAAACAAGCTGTCTAAATGATCTTGATTTAAAAAGCGTATACGTAATTTTCGTATTGCAAGACCTCGCTCGTTAAATTAAAATTTATTAAAAACTTTTGCTCGTCTTGTAAAACACTCGCAAACCAAGTTACTCGCAATCCGAGGTTTGATTGTATCTGCGCATGTGTATGTTATTGTCTTGTGTGTGGTTTTGAAGTGGTGTCTGCCCTCAAATTTCGTTTGTACGGAGCCCACAAAGTCCTGAAAAATGTTTTTTTTTTTCATTTTGCGAGCACGAGAAATTAGCTGTCAAATGTTAAAACTGAAATTTTATTGTTTTATGACAAAATTTGATGCCAGCAATTCAAAAAAGTTGGAAAAGCTGCAACAAAAGTTTGTAAAAGTTGTGTAATGCTAAAATAAAACACCTGGTTCTTATATCTCACAACTAATTAGGTTAATTGACAACAGATCATTAAGATGACTGGGTATTTAAAAAAAAGAGGCAGAGTCTCTGTGCTTTGATGACGGGGAGAGGTTCACTATTCTGTGACTGGGTGGGAAACATGCGTGAATGGGCAAATAGTGCAACAATTTAAGAATAATGTTGTTTAACGGAATATTGCAAAGAATTTGGGATTTACATCTCTATGGTACATAATATCATCAAAAGATTCAAAGAATCTGGAGAAATCTCTGAACGCAAGGGGCAAGTCCGAAAACCAGTATCGGATAGCCGAGATCTTCAGGTCCTCAGGTGGCACTGCATTAAAAACAGACATGATTCTACGGTGGAAATCACTGCATGGGATCAAGGACACGTCTGATAACTACTGTCTGTGAATGCAGTTCATTGTTGCATCCGCAAGTGCAGGAAGAAACACTACCGTGCAAAGAAGAAACATGATCCAGAAAGACCTCTGATGTCTCTGGGCCTGAGCTCATTTATGATGGACTGAGGCATAATGGAAAACTGTCCTGCGGTCTGACAAATCAAAATTTCAAATTCTTTTTGGAAATCATGGACCTCACATCCTCTGAGCTAAAGAGGAGAGCGGACAGTCCAAAAAGCCAGCATCCGTGATGGTGTGGGGGGTGTACCCATGGCTTGCATAGCTTGCACATCCGGGAAGGCGCCATTAATGTTGAACTACAGTATATATGCAGGTTTTGGAGCAACTTGTGCTGCCACCCAGGCAATGACTTTTCCAGAGGAGGCCTTGTGTATTTCACCAAGACACCAAACCACAAGACAACGCCAAACCGCATTCTGCACATATTACAGCAGCACGGTTTTGTAGTCGAAGAGTCCGGGTGCTAGACAAGCCTGCCTGCAGTTCTGACCTTTCACCCATTGAAAACATTTAGCGCATCATGAAATGAAAAATATGACAAACAAGACCCTGAACTGTTGAGCAGTTATGGGACAGCATTTCATTTTCAAAACTCCAGCAACTGGTCTCCTCAGTTTACAATCGTGTTGTTAAAAGAAGAGGTGATGCAACAAAGCAGTAAACAAGCCCCGTCCATACTTTTTCCAAACGTGTTGCTGGCATCAACTCAAATTACGCATATATTTGACAAAAAAAAAAAAAACAAAACAAAATATCTTAGTTTCAACATTTGGTATGTTGTCTTTGTTCTATTTTCAATTAAACATGGATTTATATGATTTGTAAATCATTGTAATTCTGTTTAATTTACATTTTACACAGCGCCCCAACGTTTTTAGAAACAGGGTTGTATTTGGGATTGTGGACTTGGTTCTATATTCAAAATTGTGGACTATGAACGTGAACTAGTTTCTTTTAATCTGTATGAACTTTGAGCCAGTTCTTGTTAAGTATACAGCACAATACTGTTGGGGTTGTTACCGCAAGTTGTGTCAACAGACACAAATCAGTGTCAACAAATGCAGTGTGATTACTTATGGTGTTATATTTGCAACGCCTAAAAGTCAGTAATCTCTATAGATTCGGTGGATCCTTAAATGTGTCAGCAGAAGCTTACAAAGACATTAATTACCTTGTGACATTTCGTTGTTCTTCCTCAGTCATTCGCTTGTAAAGGAATTCCTTCAGTGTGCAAGTGTTCTCCATCCACTCGATAAGACCAATCCTGAGGGCAGACAAAATGGCGTTTTCTTTTGTAGCTCATTTAAATGTTTATGGTCTAGACTGAAGTGTCAGTACAATGTAAATGTAAAATTCAAAGATGGAGTTTTATGAAGAAGTAACTGGAGTTGAGTTTTCCTGACCTACAATAAAAAAAGTCAGAGGACCCCAAAAGAAAAATTTCAGATTCTGATGAGGGCTATAAAACATTTCTAAATACCTGTACATCCATCAATTCAGTTATAATGACTGGATAACAAATGGAAGACATTCAATACCCTTCCTAATCTCTGACCAACTAAAAGGTCAGAGCATATGATAGAATGGTCCAGGAGGCTTCAAAGCATCCTTACGCAACACAGATATCTGCAAGCATCTCCTATTAATATCTTACTTTCATGACTCCACAGTGACAAGAACATTGTACAAATTTGGTTTTCAAGGGAGAAAACCTCCACTCAGCCAACCAGAATATTTTCCAAGGACTTCCTAGATGTGCCAAAGCTACTACAACCGCAAGTTCTGAGGAGAAATTAAACAAACTGCTATATTCTGAGAAAACAAAACACTGTGTACTAAAATATGCCAACCGTAGAACATGGAGAGAAATTCGTGTTTTTGGGGGGTTCTTCACAAGCTCTCCAGGCCCAAAGGCAAGAATAACTGAGGGTGCAATGAACTCCAAATTGTATTACGAAATTCTACAAGAACATCAAGGTATCTGTCCAAAATCTCAAGTTTAGTATAATGTGGGTCATAAAGTACAAGTACTACAAGGAGAAAATCTATTTTGGAATGGCAAAGCCTTACTGGACATTGAACCGACACAAATCATTTTTGTCATTCAAAATATAAATTAACGTTTTTGTAAATGGCCTTCCACTAGGTTTACTTCCTTTTCCCAGGCTAGATTATCCATTGATTTATTGTCCACACACACATATCTAGTGCCAATTTGGAATCTCCAATTGACCTTAGTATGTTTCTCGACTGTGGGATGAAACTGGAGAACTTGACACAATGACACGGGGAGAACATGAGAATTCCACACACATGGAGTCAGGACGGGGACTTAAACTAGGGATGTGAGGTACAGTAACAGGGTTTACCTGCACCACCACGCCACCCCCAGGGTAGACTAAATATAATGTATAATGTGTTCAAGAGAGACTAGTGCTTGTGTGTTGTTTAATTAGACTGTACTATTAAAATGGAAATACTGTTAAAAGTGTTACCTAGTTGTCATGGGGACCACCTGGTAGGTAGAGAGCTTCATGTTCCTTTGAGAGCAGGCAGCATCCTGGCTCAGGATGATGTTCATGATGCTAAAGAGCTGCTCGATGCGCTGGTCCTGTCTCAGGTCCTCCCCTCCCTTCACCAGGAAGGGATAGTCATGTTCATCGTGCCCGCGGATGATCAGGCGCTTCGGCTTTCGGATGGAACTCATCACCTTCACCTGCAGTGACACATCAGCAGCCCATCAATAAACATCAATACGGCCATCAGAGTAGGAATTCATTTCTTTAAATCTTACACACCCTTTCATCAAAACCTTTTATCTTCGCATGATACTCTGGCATGGGTTTGGAGAGGCCATCATACTGCCCTGTAACAGAATTAGAAGGTTTAAATGTGCAAACGGTAAATCTCACAAGCCCATACCTAAAATAGTGAATGATAATGTCTGATAATTATGTCTATCAATCTGTTATAGCCTGTTTCAACACAACATTTACGATGCTAATGCTTTTAGCTATGGCGCTTAAACAACTACAGAAATCACATTCTGTGTTTTGCAGAGGACCTACCTGGGATCTCTAACTCTTCCTGCAGCATCTCTGCTCTGAAATTGCTCAGCCAGGGAGAATATTCCTTCAGATTACCCGGTTCCTTCTGGAAACCACGCATCTTGTTTGCAAAGTCATCCACATTCTTCAGAAAATCTGTATTACTCTTCTTTGCAATCAGCTTGGTGGCACCTGTTCCAAGGAGTGCTGCTATTTCTTTAGCATATTTCTGTTTTTAAACAAATCGAGAAGCAATAACACATCCAAAGTGTTAATTTACTTGAATGAGCTAATACTATGTGTTCACGGCGATCAGCATAAATTCCGACAGTTTCATTAAAATTGTTAATAAGTGATGCCTTGTTTGGTCACACTAGCAAATTAAATGCAAAGTAGACTGAGTAAACATAAGTACTTCTATGCCAATACATGCTAGGAGTAATATCTGCCAGCCAGAAAGTTGATATTATAAATCATTACATTTACTGGAGCTTATTTCAGATGTGGCAATACGCATATATACCTGTATGAATTTCTTTCTAAAGGAGCCAAGACCTTCTGCCCTTAGATTCCCCAGAGAAGAATACATCTCCTCATACATTTTCGCGATCATCTTTTTATCCAAGCTTGGCTTTTCCAGCTCGTTCTTCACACTGTCCCACCAGTCCTGGTTCAAATCACACATACAAACCTTTATCACACTACTGACAATGTAATCTATTGTTATTTCCGGAGGTATTAGTAATACATTTCCTTTTGATATAATTGATTTCAGTGTGAACAAAATTAAATTTTGGGCAGGTAGTTCTCCACATTAGAAACATGAAGCTATTCTAGACACAGTCCATCCCATTCTTGAGAAACATAATATCCCTGAATCTTCATGATGCTGTAGCAAAAAAAACAGCCAATGGGGAAAATAGTAGGAAGAGTAACAAAATGTAACCCTTTGCTTGACCTAAGGAAAATAAAAGGTTAAAGTACATAAGCTTCAATGTGTCAAATTTTTCATTTCAAGTTTTTTTGTTTTTTTTTTTTTGCGTGGGGGGGGGATCTTGGTTATTCTGCAATCCTGGTTTTCAAAGAGGCTATGACAAGGGCCAAAACAAATCACATACACAGTACATACGCACAATACCAAGGTACCTTGAAAAGCATTTCCGGATTTGTCAGCTGCTGTAAAGCCTCCATGAAGTCATTTATGATTCCCCTCTTATCCAGCTTCGACTTGAGGCTTCCCGAGAGAAACAAATGTGAGGTCTCAGATAAGCCTGCAGATGCCTTTGCTGTGAACTTGCAAGGTTTAAACATGCTAGTGATAGACGCCTGTACCTGGTGACAAACTCCTTGTTTCTGTGGCCAGTGGCAGAATCGTCAAAGTTATAGCTCTCGCAGCTTATCATGTACGGGTAAACCAGGGCCTGGGGGTAAGAATCTGCAATCTCGCCGATAATCTGCTGCACAGCCACTGCCTCCTGCTTGTCCAACAGCGCCATCATCTGGCTGATCCAAGAAATGAGCTGCCAGCAGGGCACAGACGCCATCTGGCAAAAGAGATTGAGTTTGCATCCTTTACTACTACTCATGAACATAAAATGCAGCATGTTAAGGTAAAAATGCTCCCCTAAGCAACAAATTAAACAGATTTTTACTTTTTATACATATTGTCATATTCCTTAGTTTAATACCAACAATGCAAACAAAGACAGACCTCTTTGGCCATGAGGTTTAAGGTCTCGGCAGGATACAGTTCAACGATCTGTAATAGTCGGGGGAACTTTAGTCGAGCCTCTTTTGAGTTCAGCTTCAATGCTTTAAGCAGCATCTCCATCACAGTAACTGGGAATGTCAGCAGCTCAGGATATTCTGAAACTGAAAACAAAGGAAGAAACTCCATATGAATCTAGGAAAAAGCAACGTTGACTCAATCGGGGATATCACAGAACTGGATAGCTCATAGCATTTAGTCGACTGTGAAACAAGAATACAGTGACTAAGCATACGCATCCTTTAAATTTCCTTTGATTGTCCGGAATCCAAAAGGCTAAGGGTATTAACAGTCTTACAACTGACCAAACCTGACCCATTTTCAACAACTTACCTTAACCACAATGTATTTTGGATTGGATTACCAAAAATGATCCATGGTGTAACATAAGGGTCAAGAGGACAACAATAATATGCATAATAAAGTATTCAACGCACTAGACAAAGGGGGTATTTTCCATACGACGCTTAAATCATCCGAGAGCAGATGCCTGATCTTGGATGAGTTAATGTCAGTGAAACTCATCCGGGATAAGTCAGTTTTTCAAATGTAGTTGTGTAGTAGATCTAGCTGGATCCATTCATCCGAGATAACTGCACGTGCCCGAGCTGCTTGAAAAACCCATATATATTGAGTCTAGAAAACTTGATCGGCAAGTCTCTCATTGGCTTCCACAAGACGTCAAAAAACAGAGCGCAATTTTTCCCGCAATTCTAGCATGACATTTTATTAGAGGGGTATGATGAATTCAAAGATTTAATATGTGCTAAAGGAAACACATCAAAAGCGACCCAAACCAGAAAAGATGGCTGGCAAAAAGTGTCCGACAAATTAAATGTGCAAATAGTGAATGTAATATTACCTTTCCAATGTTTCATTACTATCTTATTGTCATAATTACAGATCAAATACAAGCACAATCATGCAGGACATGGGAACAAGTTAAAGTGAAGTACAAAAATATACTTCAAACTGGTAAACACGTCATTTCATTCATAATTTTATGTATAAGAAATGTATGGAATCTTTAATATCTATAAAACATTCCTTTTGAAGTTAAGAAGAAAGCAGACAAAACCTTTGGAAATTCTGGGTAATGAGAATATTAGTGTATTTTTTTAATTCTTCATAGAACTGTAACTTTATTGCGTATACATTACCTGTAATGGCATAAAACGCCTCTTTAATTGCCTGCACTCACAGGTGTCCAGGAAAAACAATTGCGAATTGCCTGGCAAACTGTACTCTTTGATATATTTTCCGCATCGCCTGCAGTATACAACAAAGTACCGCTTCCAGAATATATCAGGGCAATGCACGTTTTCTGTGTGGCTGTGAGAGCACGACTTCGCCTAGTTGGACTTCTAATAGGCTATATGGAGCTAATAAATCTTTAAGATATAATATTCCATCTCGGCTGAAGCGGTATCTTTCGAAAAAAATATCATCCGGCAGCAATTAAGGATCTTGCCGATCACGCGAAAAGTTCCTTTATTTTTTGTGCACCGATTGCAATTGGTCGCTCATCCATGAATGGCGAGGTCATGACTGAACGGATTTCCATGCACAGACACGGATTAAGTGTGAGCTAATCCTTGTTTACATAGAACGAACCTGCTCCGAGCAGGTTTGAGCATTTGGATATGCTACTATGACAACACACCTAGCAAGTGTTTTGAAAAACCGACAGATCCAGGATCATGCCAAATCGTCAACAATTACATCCGGCTAAACGACTAATCCACGTACGAAAAACAGCCCCCAGGGCTCTTCAAACCTCAATTCTAAATCCAAACCTTGTTTTCAGTTCTGCCAGGTAGTTAGTTTAAGAATTACTGATTCTGATTGGCCAGAGGCTTCACACCTGGTTCAAAGGTAAAGGAAGGCTGGAAAATCAGCAAGTTATAGTATCAGTTCCTGGAAGAGCATCAAATATGTCTTGAGCAGTGACTGACCAGTGCTGCTCTTTTCCTCCTCATGCAGTCGTTTGTCACAGAAGTTTGCCAATGACATGTACGCCTTGATGGCCACAGAAGTGTCCACATCTCCTGTAGAAGATGAGGGCAGCTCCATTTCTGCTCTTTCAACAGCACTGTGAAAAAGCGTGAATGCACGTTTCTGAAGCCCTATGACCACCTGCAGATGGAAGAGATCAGAGGCTCTTATGTTATATCTGAAAAAATCCACATATTCATTGATATAGGCCAAGTGCAACAGGCACACTGGAATGCTTGTTCAATCAGCCACCTTCATTTATAAAGAGACTAAACAAGGCAGTGCTAAATGATCCAAGGCAGTGCAAAACAAAGCAAAAGTGATCAATGCGCTGAATGCACATTCATACCTGTTCATTGGTGGACGCCCCAGACAGCTCCAGCAATCTTTTGGACTTATCGCTTCCAATCTCTTCCAGAACACACAATTCCTTGCTTACTGCTGAAGCAATAATGCAATATGTGGTCCCAAGTAGAATTTTCTGGTCCTGGTAAATCTGTATTGGTGCATTCTCCGTCTGAACTTCCTCTAGAGTGCACAAAACAAAGCGTATATTCAATCAAAGGGCGTTTAATGCTGTAACCCAAAGGTAACGTTCTTCCTTAAACCAAGATTTCACATTAAAATTAGCTTTAGTAAATGTTTTATCATGACCACTCAATATCCTTAAACAATGACAGTACAGCTAGCAAGACTGAATAACATGCAGATACTCCATCCAGGGGGTGGAGAGTAATTTTTACAGTAACGATAAGTAAGAAGTTAATACCACATTAATATGTAAACACCTTAACTGAAGGTTGTACATTTGGCAATGGGCAGATGACACACTGGCCCTTAAAATAAAACCATATTATAATAAATTTTTATTTTCACACTTTTGTGCTGTGATATTTGATAAAGTCACGTGTTTTCAGGATGTAAAAAGATAAATGAGCCCATTTAGGCATTTTTAATTTGTGAAACCTCTTTTTACAGAAGCAAGAACAAGAAAAAGTACAGAACAAATGACTGAATGAACAAATAATAGAACAAACTAAAGAAAGAATGAACGAAAGAACAAAGGAGGGAGCTAAGGCCATACCGAGCAGTGGGACGACCTTGAGCATTGCTGAAACCTGCTCCACCTGCCCCAGGCCTCGGCTTCGCCTGTGGCTGAAGCGACTGAAGCTGTGGACCCACTGCTGCATCCAGCTTCTCCTCGTCTTCGATTCTTTGTGTAATTCCTTCAGCAGCTTGCTGGCAAGAGCGAAATTACTCTGGAAAATAAAACTTTTCATTACATTAATCTATAAAGGTAGCATCGTAATCACAACATACCTATATACATGCTGCAAAGTCATTTAATTGCTCCAGACTCTTAAGGGCTCAAATCAAAGGGAGCTGGACTTTTTCTTTTCTTTTTTATTCTGCAGTCCTAAAAGTTCAGTCCAGGTATTTATCCTCCAGAGCGGTTGTGCCCATCACACTTTTAGAACTGAAGAAGCCTTTCAGATGAAAGGCGAAAGGTCTTCAAGAAGTTGAGAAAAAAAAAAAGTCCAGGTGCTTTCGATTCAAGCCTTTAAGATTATCATGTCCTGGACGACTGAGAACCTACACAGACACATTACTTCAAACTCTTAATGAAATGTTGATTTCTGTTCGTTTTTTTAAGGTTTAACCTGCTTCCGTGCACTGTCAGCCATCCTTAACTTCATGTTAAACTTGCATTCGCGTATCATCACAGCAAAATCTGGAGGATCTTCAACTTTTATTTTCTGCTCTGTGCCCTCACTGTCTTCCACTTCCATACAATCTGTGGTGACTAGAGAGGTCAGCTTCTCAGAGATCTTATCCAAGAAGAAACAGCTATAAAAGAAAGATTTTTTTTAATGTAAAGATAGGGATATGGCAGGATAACAAGAATATATTCAATCATTTTTAACAAAACTACCACAGAAAAATAATTTTAACGACGATAACTTACCGAGTTGTTATGATGTCATCCCACACATTCATTGGATCCATTTTTGGATCAGGAAAGCGATTTGTCCAAGTATTTATAATAGTCCTGAGAGAGTTTGAAGAAACTGAAATACAAATAAGTAAATTAAAAAAAAAGATAATACATATTTGCATATTGCACTTTGCCGTATTTCCTATTTTCTTCGGGATTTTCTTTTATATTTAGTTCATATGTATACTTTATCCATTAGATAGTTCTAGTATTTCATATTTATTCTAAAAACGTACACCTCTACACTTCCTAGTTATACGTCTATTTTAATATTTTAGTCCCTTTAATTTGCCATGATGTATTAATGTATGAAAAGCAAACAAAGAATTTTGAATCTAGTATGATTAGGATGTGCCTTACAGTACATACCCCTGGTATCACTGGTATGTCATGCGTGGTGTCGTTTTTGAAACAAACATTTTTTTTAAAAAGTAATTCCTGCTAATTACACAGTAATTCCTACTAATTACACCACTCATTTCACCGGAACCAATATGAAGGCCATGATAAAATGTCAAAAAACATTATGAGACAATAACTGTACTTTAAAATACATATGTGCAATGACTAAGTAGCAGAAAGATACTATTGTGCATACTACCGTGTTGATATTTTGTAAAGAGTACGAGGAATTCTCATATAGTAGAAAATAAGAATTCCTTACCACTGCTGGTGATGAAATGAAGAAAATCTCGAATCTCCGTCAAAGGTTGCACTAACTGCAATTTCGCCAGACGACTTCGATTTAGCAGCATGTCAATGGTGGAATAGTTCTAAATATAACCAAAATTACTTCAGTTACTTAAAACTATTACTTGGAGCACATAAGAATATACTTCCCTACCTACTGTATTCATACTGCCCCCACCTGGATGAAGATTTCCATGCAGTTATTGATGTAGTACTTGGCTCGGTCATAGTCTTCCTGCAAGATGTACAGCAGGCTCAGCTCTTGAGAAAAATAAGTTTCCATGATGTTCTTCCGTTCCTCCAGCTTCATCGCCTCATCTACAAAGCTGAGCAGGGTCTGGCTCTGGTCTCCCAGCTGCAGCTGCTTCAGCATGCTTCGCATCAGGTAAGGCAGGTACATGTCCTAACAGAGAACCACACGATGCAGAACACAAGAATCTGAGCCGCAATTCAGCCCTTTAAAAGACCTAAATCTAAATCGAAGTCAAATCCAACCCAAAGTTTATACATCAAACGTACGACGGTAAACACATAGCAGTAGATGCAGGCAATGAAAGGAATTGTCAGGCTTGGTTCTAGTAATGCATTTAGAAACGTCGATTAACGTTTAAAATGCCCGCTCACCAATTCTAATTTCCAAGTTTCTCTACAACAGTCCCACTACATGTCCCTAGAACCCTACCCCCTCACTGCCTCCACCTATCCCACACACACACCTGCACTCACTCAATCGCCACCTCATCACTCACGACTGGCACAATCCCTACTATTTAAGAAAGTGTATGTAACTCCACTGCTTAGAAAAGTTCTACACTTCAGTTATAAACTTTCGAATGTAAACCCCTTGAATGTGATGTCCTCAGTCATGTTTCTGACTTTCTCCAACTGGATCTTCTCCAATCTGGCATTGGACCTGGAAGCTGGACTGAGACGGCACTAATGACTACTGTGGACCTCAGAGCCACAAGCATCTCGGTCATCCACCCTGATGCTTCTTGGCCTTTCAGCAGCCTTCGACACTGCGAAGCTCCACAAATCCTTAACTCATTCCTAGTGATCCCTGAAGGTTCTTAGTGCCGCATTTTCCTTTCTTTTTATTTGAGTACTGTACTTGCCTTACGTGGTTCTTACTATGGTTGAAAGGTGTTGTATAGCTTTTGTTGCAACACTGCTTACACTAGTATCTGGGCATTCACTGCAAGCTCGGTCTAGCTGCACTTGTGTCTAGTCAGCTCCATGCTGTAAATGCAGGTGGTTTCTCTATTAGTAAGGCAAAAAGGTATCTGTTGTTAGGCCATTTTCTTTCACCTATAGATGTATGAGAGCTGTCTAAAAATTTATGCAAGCAGTACATCCATTTGCTTTAAAGATTTAAATATCCAGTTGAAGTATGTCACAGGACAATAATAATAAAAAAAATCTATATGATTTGTAATTCAGTAACATTTGAGGGGTGTGAATATTTTTGATAATATACACAAAAATGGGTCATCTTCCTATAAATTGTTAGCCCTCGCTTTTATTCTACAATTTGGTACCTGGTAAAAGGGGTCAGTCCATATTTTCTCAAGTCTGATGGATGTGCTGTTGTCGATGTTGATAGTAGCACAGTACTGCAGGGATTTCCATTCAGTCAGGTGGCTATAGGCCTCTAGGACAGCCATCTCCCAGAAATCCTTCTCTGCCTCAGTAGGTTCATCATCCATCCATTCTTCAGTGTTTAGTGCCTGGAATGTAGTTACAAAAGATCGCGACAGCATGTAATTACTTCAAAGGTTTACAGTCATATGAAATTTATCTGTACAAATGCCCACTTCAAAGAAAGGAATGAGAGTTGAATGGAACAGATCCCTTGTATGAACTGTACACAGTGGAGAGTACATTCTCTACACCACCGTCGAGAAAATTAGTTATGGTTTAAGTATTTTGTAGAGATTGTTTGGTATGGTTGCAAGAGGGGATTCGAAAATTTACGCAACTTTATGAGCAACTTTAAATGAAAGTTCTTTACTGTAAGAACCTTTCCTAGGGTAAAAACGTCATAACTTCTGGTGAGGGCAAGCAGACAAGTAAGTTACCTCATTGTAGAGCTTCACAGCTTCAGCATAGTCACTTTTTGCTTCAGCTTGCAAGGCTGTCCGGGTGATGGGCTTTGTCCCAACCTTGCCGCTAAAGATGCCACGTACAACGTCGTAATCTCCCAAAGACCTGTACAATCTGTTCCAAAAATAAACAGTTAATATAATCACACAGTAATAAAGACATTAAACACAAGACGTTAAATTAAGCCGTTTCCATTATTTATGGGGAGAATTTATTTAATATGCGTAATATCTCCAACACTCAAAAATACCCATTTCAAAAATGCTAAGAAAACAATAACTTTAAACACCAGTTACATAATTATCTAACGATACGTACGTACAGACAGCCTTTGACAGCCTTTTTGGTCTATAAAAATTGACCCATCCATTTTACAAAGAGCTTTAACACCCTGGACACATTTCCTCAACCATAACCACACATTCTAGGCAAATTCAAGACAGTGATTCACCCAAACCCACAAGCCTGGAGGTGAGGACACAGTAAAACCCACTGAGACACCACAACACCATAAAAAAGAACTGCTGCCAACACCTTTAAATGTAAACCATGTAATATATCTAAAGAAGCGTATAAATTTTAAATACTGCCAACAAGCACAATGGTACAAGCCCCTTTAGGTGAAGTATACATTCGGAGGGGAAGGAGGCACAGACTTGGCCAGGTGAATCCAGCGCAGGGTGTCTGGCGGCTGGTCGCGGCGAGCGCGCTTGGCCGGAGGATACGGCGCCTGGTCCCGGATGAGGCTCTCCTCCAGCAGGAGGATGCCGATCGGCTGCTGCAGGCTAGCCAAGCAGCTGGAGCTCACATTCTCAGGGTGGACGCTGAGCAAGTCCTTGTGCTGGTAACACATATCCTAAAAACACATCGATCATACAACATTGAACACGAAGTTCGACTGTAAATCAGGACAACAAACTATTCAGACATGCGAATCTCATTGTGCTTCATGCGACCCTGAACTGGATGAAGTGAATTAATGGATCCGCAAGGAAATTTAGAAAAAGATGATGCAGAAAATCCTTAAAAGCACCAATCACATATTAAATCTGCCCGGTCAATCAGCTGATCCTGATCCCTGATTGGCAAATTTAACTGAGAACACCCTTCTCCAGTGTGTCAAGGCATACCAACATATTTTACACCATGTCAGCCTACGACCCCTAGAGAGGTTAATCCGCCTCTGGCTGCAACCTTCATTCATTTATAAAATGATAAACAGGAAACATTTACAGTATAAGGTTTTTTTTTTTATATATTTTTACCTGCACACATGCGACAAAGGGAGGGAAGTAGACTGTACTCTTGTTGAGGAAATTGTTCATGTCCTCCAGCAGCTGTTCGCTAATCTTCTTTTTTTCAGCAGAAGTTTTAAAAGACTGCATTTCCGACAGGATTCCGCTAAACAGGGAGCTGAATAGCTGCTTCGCAAGAGTCGCATCCCTCTGTAGACAACCAGGCGACATGACGAGGGAGAATGACGACCTCCTCGCTTAAGAATCTTTTACTGTCAACTTCAGAATATATGATGAATGGACCATATACTCAGGTGAAATATTGTTCCTGCTGGTCATAGTACATTCAAGAATAAAATAACAATAATAATAATATAGAGTAGAATAATATACGTAATAAATATCTGCTGTTGATTCAGAAAGTACTTTATAATAAACCTGGTTAGATGAGCAAAAGCCCTACGCTGTACATACAGACAAAACATTCCATACCAGTCATTGTGACATTATAAAAAGAACTTTATGAAGAGATGAACCCTCAAACCGAGGACTGGAAATTTACCCAAAATCTGGCCAGAAAACTACATGGAGCAACACATGTAAAGCTACATGGAGTAAAGCGCAATGACAGCTGCAATGACACAGGCATGGTTTCCTGTTTCTCCACTGCAGTGCATCAAACATTCCACAAACTGAAAGTGAAACCTGCGCGAGGGCCTGCAGTGGGGCGATGACGCTCCTGTACTGGATCTGGATGTCTGGCAGGTCTCCCACTCTGTAGCTGCGATACAGGGTGACCTTGGCCTCCTTTTGAAGCTTCTTGTTGGCAACTTGCTCCTGCAGTTCACACATTGTGAGGAGTTAAAAACATCACGCATTATTAGCAACTGATTTATCCATTATTTCAAATATATGCCTATAGAGACATCCGTTTAGCCAAGCATTATCGTACATGTTAAAATCTTTATAAACTTCACTATCTTCAGCATGATCCTAGGATTTGGTCCCAAGAAATTCCAGACAAATAATGGATTTTTTTCAGCAGGGCAGAGACCAAAATTAAGGTGGATGAAGCCCCCCTGAATATGGGCTGCAGTCATCTACAGGTAATTGTAACACCAATTACATACACTATCGACAAAAGATGTAATGGTAGTAAAGACCAGGCTTTACAACTCCAGGGCAGCACTGCATCGGCACAGTTTTCTGTGAGTCAGGAAATGAAGTAATCGATACATATTCTACTCTTAGTCACGCGCTTCTGTAAATAAGAGAATAAATGTTTCAAGGAAAGGCACGTGGACTTATTGAATACAGAGTTCCCTGTATGATGCACCTTCTCACTCTTTTGCTCACGGATGCCCTTCGTGGCAAAATGTAGGCTGACTTTCTCTTTGTCCTTCAGGAACCTTCTTTTTAACCTCATGATGTCAGCCTGCTGTTCACTTGCAGCTGAAATGAACAATCATTGCAGTTACAGGTACTGCAGTATTAAGAGATTTGATCATTTTATTTGCCGTCTTTTAAAAGGAGTTCTATGGTTCTTGCACAGGCAATCTTGCTCTCCTGTGAGACACGTTGTCTCTATGTGACAGTTAATCTTGGGGGAAGATTAAATATCAAGTTGCAAAGCCACACATTGCCACTGACGATTTCTGCAAAAATGTTAACTACTGTAAATGCTATTATTCTGAAAGTTTAAAAAATGGTTGCTGCCAATTTTAACTGAATTTTATTCCCCTAACCCCATGAGTACATGTGAAAGCATTAGCTTTGTGAAACATTTGTGCCATGAGCCCAGTTTGCTGATGCTGACCTTTGGCGCTTCGATCATTTCCTTTGTCACCAAGGGCTGTCAGACGCTTTGTGCCAAAATCAGCCCCCGGGGTTTTCCTGGTCATTCGCGTTCTGTCCCTTTTTTCAAACACCAGCAAGGAAGATACTGATTCTGAGGAAGTTTGCAAAGGGTAATCTGCCAGTGTGTCAATGCTGCTCCCGGTTAGCCAGTTAAATGCCGCACGCTTGCCTGAAATACAAAAAAAAAATTAACAATTCTAAAAAAACAGCAAGACAATAATGTGGTTTCACTTTCACTTTCTGTACCGGTTGTCTGTGTTGGGGTGAATTCCAGAGAGTCCTGAGTGACTCTCAGCTGAGCCCCCGTGGAACCACGAGAGGACGCAGCAGCATTCTGTGACTGCATGTATGAGCCTGTCTGCGACATCTGCGTTGTCTGCGTCTCCACAAACATCGGCGTCAGCACCGTACTCCGATGACGCCAATTGGAGTCAATCACATAATCCTAGACCGAAAAACAGGTATGGTGATAAGACCGTCTATAACACACAAATGAAAGCTAACCTTTTAATACACGTAAAAGGGCAAATTATTTGGCTAAATACATTTATTTTACGTTTAGTTGTATGTGACTTTGTTTTGGAAAAATGTCACCATCTACAATTTTGATTCAAAAAACACATTGGATACCATATCTGAACAGTATCCATCTGAAATTTTTTTAATTTTTGAAATGAAACACTATGCAGTCAACCAGGTTCATTCATATTATGCAAACATTGGGCAAATCACAGAAACATAAATCTCCTTTATAATCTCACAAGCTCAAAGCATATTTCAGCTTTCATATAAGAAATGTTTTGTTGGCAGTCAGAAATGATTATTAATTGTTAATTCTTTTATTTCCCATTGATGATAAAATAAAAGCTTATCTTGCATTTTGTGATTTCTACAATTATACACTTTCAAGATCTGGGATTTGTGTTCCACTCAGAACAAATTGTACTATAAGAACATTTCAGTTATTTTCATCAATATATAATACATGTGTGACCAGGGATTGTCATCAAAGAGTCGATTCACTAACAAATGTGTCCGTGGCAAGACTTGTTTGTGTCTGTGGTAAAATGTTTGATTGGAGAAGGAAAAAAAAAACAAAAAAAAACTGTAGCCTAAATCTTAAAATACCATGTCTGTGCATCTTTATCAAAATGTTCATTGGAATTTGGATTTTGCTTTTACCAATCTGTCCGCACAATTCTCCCTATTTCATTTAAGCGATGCACCATATGAGTCAGACTTCAATGACATCTTTATCATTTAGTATTACGGTGAGAGTACAGTACGCTCGCTAAACAATCGCCGTGGAACAAGTATCTGGGGTTCTTGCCGACCTGAAACTTGCAGTCAGAGAGTGGATACTCAAACATGGCACGGGTGTAATCAGGGCTGCGGCTGGTCATCTCCAGCAGCATGTTCGTGGCCAAGCTCAGGAAGTGATCTTCAATTCTGCAGGAGTACAGCGATCGCAATACAGCGAGTGTGCGGTCCAAAGTAGCCGTGGGCAGCCGGCTTTCATGGCTCCAGAAGTTGTGGACATACAGTCTGAACGAGACGGAACAATGAAGACAAGACGAATGTTACTTAAAGTCTGATCAATTTATAAATGCAAAAGCCATGAATGACAATTCATATTACAAAATATGCAGTGCAGGTTAAAGATTTTATTGCATTTGGTTGGAGGCATATGAAGGCATTTATTACATTTTTTCTTATTTGTATATTTCACACATGTTGGCCTTTTCTAGCTACCTCAAACATTAAGCACCTAATACAATTTCTGAAGTACTAGAAATTACCATCAAAACATTTTTTGAATTTTTTCTACTGGAAAAGTACCACAATACATGTATTTGGTTTATTGCCAACACTGCACCTGAGTACACAGAGAATACTGACTAGATACGGCAAAAATAACACAGAATAACATTCTTAAAGGTTATATATGTTTAGGTTTACATGAATTAACTAGGGTCAGCCCTAAATGGGTAGCAACATACATGTAATAAAAATAGCATTCCTAAAACACTGCAAACTGGTTTTAGGCAACGGAATAGAAAATATGAAACTAAGTTATAGTTATAAACACCGTCAACTCTGACGCGATTCTGCAGAAACCGAAAAGCTGAGCTGTGCCGTTAGAGACACTGACAGCTGCTCCTCTGATTAAACTTTACATTAAACCTTACATTCGGCGCACAGCGCCGCTCCTGTCATGTCCCCAAAGACAGCTTATACGATGCATGCAACACTGATAAATAGGTTTCTTAAGGCACGATAGGCAGCAGTAAGAGAATGTACAGTTCTGAGAAACAATTAGTTGATCTGAAGAGATTGTGAAACAACCATCGCAGAGGTATTTTGCTGTTTTTATATTTTTGTAATATTAGGCATCACTCTAGGTTTATCCATTGTTTTTGCTTAAATATAGCTTTAAGCTATAGCTTAAATTTAATAAGAAATACGACTAATAAAAGAACAGGGCAAAAACTGCATAACACATAGCATTACATAACTGCAAATACAGCATTAATATAGATTCCAGACTTACTGAAGGCCTTGATTTTCATCCACAAGCCCTTGAAGAAGAGTCTCCTTTGCTGTATTGAAGACGCCTAGGGAGACAGGGTCTGCCTGGCTCTCTGAATCACTATAACAGAAAAGTAATATGCAGGAGTTCAGCTCGTTGTTAGCTAAACATGGTGTGGCACTGTCACACTTAGAGAGAAGCAAATATGTAAAGGTACAGGTCACCTGTAGTTGTCATAAATCCACATGAGGATGTCATACATTCTCTCTCTGCACACAGGGGATGGATGGGTGATAAAAGATGACACCAAACCCAAAACTTCCTGAATTTCTTCTGGCTTCAGAATGGGTAAGATCTTATGGACAAGATCTAGGCAGATTCTCTGCCTTGCTTCATCCCTGGAGAACAGCAAAGAGTTATTACAACAAGTGCAAAACAATCCAATCCAGGAGGACTACCATTTGCCATACTGCAAATGTTTATTACTTTGTTACTCATGCCTATATTACACTGCAAGTTTGTCCTGCACGGTCTTGTTCTGTATTCCACTGCTCTTTATCCTACTGCCAAATCCTCTACCCTGCAACTGTAGCATAGGAATTTCATCCTGTTCCTCAGATCACATGCCAATAAAACTCAAAACCTGAAACTAAATATCAAGCAATATCAACAATCAAGACTCACCTGTGACCCATGACCTGGAGAAAGTCTTTTGTCTTTAGCTGCAAATATATGTCTGGAATCTCGCTGGCTCTACAGAGCAGACACTCCAGGCAGTGAGTCTTTAATGACCCGTGCATCTTTGGCAGCAGGTAAAATATCTGACTGACAAACCTGCCAGACAAAGAATTGTGAATGAATGAATAAATGAATGAATGAATGAATGCTGAAAATAAGATTTGTTGAAGCTATTTTATAATGAACTTAATGTATTTGTGATTTTAAGTACAACTTGCAGCTATTACGAAATCTAGTCTTACCGATCCATAAATGGAGCGAAGTGTTTGGAAACTTTACTCAAGCAAACAATAAACTTGTCATCTTTATCAGACTTCTTAAGCTCCATCAGCTTACTAGCTGTGAGGTCAAACAAGGTCGTACTGGGCTAATGGGAAAAAGAGAAAAAACATTTAATTCAGTTTAATATTAATCTAGTTCTGGGTACAACGTAAATCTACATGCAACCCTATAAGGAGGTTCTCCAATTTACCAGGAATAACTTGGGGGTTGATGGCAGGATTGGCCATCGGAAAAAACCTCACACTGGTCTATTCGGACTAGTGTGGTGCTGAGGTATCACCTGCCTCAGGGTTCTCTTCCCCGAGGTGGTTTGTCATGTGGTGGGTGTGGCACGGCACTGTATCAGTGCATGCTCCTTACCTCTCCTCTCTCTAATATTAAGCATTCTTCATTTAAGAATGGCGCTTATAAGACTAAACTGCTCCAATCTTACCTGTTTCAATGACTAACTGTATACTTTTAATAAGGGTTGGTCTAATTCATAAAAAGTAATCAGGCATTCAGGACATTGACAATCTAATTGTAATTTAGATTGTTTGCAAACAAATAAGGGTGATATTATTTATTTAGAAAAAAATTCTAAACCTTAGCTTTTAAGAAACAAAGTAGACAATAGAAATTAACATAAATAATAAAGAAAAAAAAAACTTCACAATTAAGTGTTTAGCCTTTTAATCTTCCATTATTTCACAGGAAATTTCCTTTTTGGGATTAAAGGTGGAGACACCTTTAAGGTATCTTTTCAACTACAGTGAGTCCTGCTACAACGTACGATACCGCAGTGTGAATCTGTTCTAACGTGACTGATATATTAGAACCGAAGTTCAATACAATGCGGAATTGAATTTGCACGATTTTCAGTCAGAGAGAAAATCATTAAAATGAACTACAACAGGATATGGTCTTAGACAAAAACACTCAAATACAGCTATCCAAGTGAACGGCAGTGACGTCCAACTCGTTAACCGGTTCTTTTCAGTTAATCAGTCAAACGAGGTTTTATACATCCACGCCTTGCACAGGTGCAGATTCTAAAAATCTAAAATATATATATATATATATATATATATAGCGGTTGCGGCAATCGTGCGGGAAACAGGCAAGGGAAGCCAGGTACGGGGAATAAAGGGGTTTTATTAAGAGAACTTGGATAAAGGAACATCTGACACGGACTTGACATCGAATCCACAATGACGGACCAGGGGAACAAGTAAGACCAGGACTTAAATAGGACGGCACTAATCAAAGTAAGCAGACACAGATGGAGACAATCAGGAAAGTACACGTGGGTAATCAGGGGGGCGTGGCACACATGAGGAGCAGACGAGCCGGGCATGACAATATAAAAACTGGAACATTTTTTAAATTCACTTACATTTGCTTTGCGTAGAGTGCCTGTAGCCATGTTGACTACATGAGTGCCAATCTGTATACCATAATCTGCTGTGTTTGTGCTGTGCGCACGGCCGGCCACATGGTGACTGTAATGTTTGTTTCTTATTGTTTTAAGATGTCAGTGCTTTATTTTGGATTGATGAGGGGGCTCGAGGCTCACAGGGGTATGGGAAAAAAGAGAGCGGGTACAGGGAGTTTTCCGGGTGTGTGTTTGTAAGGAGTGCAGAATCTGAAAAAAGTGTTCAGGCAGTACATTGTTCTGTTTATTTTATAACTGTGACATTTTACAGTGACTACGGCTGACTACTTGCAATGAATGATGGCCAAAACAACGCTTTGTGAACCATTTGCTGTATTTTCTGACCCCACTAGATGGTGCTCTCTGTTCAAAAAAGGACTCAAAGCAAACCAAAAGCACTGTAGACATCAGAAAATACAGAAAATGGTTCATGAAGCGTCGTTTTGACTCATCACTACTCCTGTCAGCAATCAACAAGGGAGCAAGTGTGTACTAAATTCTTGTGAGACCCATAGGAGATGTTTATAATATAATTTATTAATGTAGTATTATCATTTCTTATTTAAAGTGCATATAACTACATTATTAGCCACTGGTATCTCTTTTTTTTTAGTTAATTATTTTTTTTTGGCGCAAGCTAATTTTTTCCAATTGAATATATGTATTTTAGTATGCAATTTCAGTAAATGTAAGGTTTATCAGGAACGCATTAGTCGCATTGTAGCAGGACTGACTGTACGCATTTCAAATGCATTAACTTTTGGACCAGAAAAGGGAGATTTTATTTAAATACAATAAATCCCTAGTCAGGACTACGGGCACAATGAAATTTAAAACTAGAAATGTGAAAGTTCAAGATATTAACATAAGACGATGTTTTGTGTGCTACCTTTCTAAAATACTAACATTAGCCACTTTCAATGACAATTTTCAAAAGTCTCATTGTCAATACAAGTTCTGCAGCAGTATTTTACATGTCAAATACTATGAGCAGGTGAATACAAGGAAACGTAAGTCATTTGTAACACAAGCGTAGAAATATATCTGATATTACATACAATATACAAAACACTATACAAAAGGTGTCACCTACTTCATTCTTCTCAGCCCAGTAGTGCATCATGCACCCAATTATCTCCGCAGCAGCACTGTAGATCTCTTTGTATCTTATGAATGACAAATTGTTGACCAATGATCGAATGTACCTGAAATCAGCAGAAAAAGCGCAAACACGAATACATGTAAATCATCCAAAGAAATATCTTCCCTCAGTGTACTGATGTTTATTAACAATGTAGACAACAATACCGGTCCTGCTCTATGCCACATTTATGGTCGTAAGGAGGCAGATTGTTGGCCAGTACAATCCCAAGCAGTTGAAGTCCCACTGAGTTGTCCTTACTGTTGAGATCTGTCCCAGCAAATCGCTCATGTATCAGACTATAAATACAACAGGAAAAGCACAAAGCATTAGGAGTTATTAGCTTTTCATATGGGTTATCAGAACAATTCATAGTTTTGTAAGTGCGTCAATTCATCATTCCGTTTCCCTTCTGTAAGCTATAGGCTGTTGACTGATAAGACATCTCAGCTGTGGGGTTTGTTTGTAACCGATTTGCCAGTGTGCTGCTGAAGTGCACTGTTAGTTTAGGTATCCCTAAAGGTTTTTTCTCATTTAAGCCTGGGATTTAACGTTTTTTTTTTAACGTAATTTAAGCCTTTAAGGTTACGGTGGCCCTGAAAGCCCAGAGAACGTTAACATTAACACAACGCAAAAACATTAAGAACATGCAAAAACATAATGGTGACACAAAAACATAAACTGGAAAAAAATAATTTTGAGAAAAATTAATTTTTAAAAAGTTTTATTAAAACAATATTTGGGCGCTTTCCTTGTTTGGAAATATATAACAGCTATTCAGTATAGACATTTTTTACTGCAAAACACAAGTCTCCAAATAAAGATCAAAATCTATGTATGCCTATGCATCTGCTGCATGGGTTAAATTAAGCAGCCAAGACATAAAAGGGATTCACTCAGCTATGTCTACAAACATTCATTTGTCTTTTTATGTCTGCTCTCAAAACAAAGTTGAAGGTTTTTTCTGTTCGTATACAATCTGAATCAAAAACCTATTTAACACATGGGTAAGTGTTTTCTAAGTTTGAAATTTTGTAGCTTGCAGACACTAATCAGCTACCGTAGGGAACAGTACTAGAGGCACTTCCGTTTCGAAAACCACATCAAATAAAGAGAACACAACACATTTAAAAATTAAATTGGCTTAGTTTTACGTTTATGAGTCATCTTGATGTTTTTGCAATGTATTAATGCTGACTTGCTCTGGGCTTACAGGACCACCATATTAAGGGGATAAGGAGGTACAGCAGCTTAGGCCTTTAAATGGGACAGGCTTGTAAGAAAGAGGAAGACTATTGCCATACCTGTAAGGTACCTCCAAGCAATCCTTCCAGCACTCCACCACAATCTTAATTATCTCTAGATTGTGCCTAAAAACAGCTCTTCTTTGGTGAAAACAGTTCTTAATGAGGAACTCAAGTAACCAATTAGCCAAAACCTCATCTTTGGTGTTACCCTGTAATAGAAAAACTACAATAAATGACATCATCTTAACAATAAATGTGATAAATATCATTCCAGGTATACCATAGAATTATAATCGAAAACCATGCAAGATTAATCTAAGTCTATTTTGTCAATGTACTTCATTTTGTGTTAAATACCATTGCATGCCTTTTGTGTGTCAGAAATGCTTCTATCTTGCATTATGTATAATTATACTTACTCCTGCTTTCTGTCTACAAGTTGTCACATAAAAAATTCATTGTAAACAATGACAATCTTACTGTAACTCATCTTATCCTGTCTTATTGTATCTTATCTCACTCTCTTACTGTATCGTATTACATCATATTTGATCTTATCTTCTGTTTAACCCTGTTGATTTACTGTAATAATGCCCTTTGGTGAACAGCTAGAAGTTTGAAGTGCCTGTATTATATCATACAACATAAAAGAAATGAATATATTCTTTAGTATTGTCATATTACAGTTTGAAACTGATGTTTTATCTAATTATTTATACGGCATTATACATACCAAAACCAATGTAAACTCAAAAATATTTTAAAGTTTATCCTTAAGAACATACTAAGAAAATTTAATGCATTCTACTCAAAGTCTCCTCAATTAGATAATTGAGGATATTAGATAAATATACACCAGTAACAAACCTTGGGTGTAGCAATGCTTGTCCAAGACAAAGCTGTGGCAACAATATCAACAACCATGAAGTGAATTCCATCTCCTCCATTGTTTCCAGAGACAACGAGCTGTAACAACGGCCCGAGCCAAAACTTGGCATACGGCTGGAAAACCTGCGAGGAGGTGGGTGAAGGTTTGCAATGGAAATGTAACAGAACTAGACTTTCACTTGTTTAACATCAATACAAAAACAAGATAGGTAAGCTGCAAGTTAAAGACGCACAGATGGGGTATTTCTGGCTACAACGGCCTTCCTTACCTTTTCAGAGTTAATTATAATTTTTGCAATGAAGAGCCGAACATTCAATGGTGTTGATGAATTCCCAAGCTTTCCATGAAAATACTTCATCCAAGGTGGAAGTTCAGCTGGTGTTGTACCCTAAAATAAATATACATTTTAGGAATGAAGTCACAAGGGATAAATAAATTTGTTTAATGTAAAAAAAAAATTCTACAGAGTTTAGCGATATCAGGTAGGCCAATTGTACGTCATTTATAAAGTACTGTAGAAAATCAATGGCACTTCTGACCCATGGAAGCACCCTTACAGCACTTTTTAACACCAATAACATGCAAAACCGACAGAGCTGCAGAAAGGCCTAAACAGAAGTAGCAGAGTTATGCACTGCGATTAATTTTTACCCCTTCTTCATTTTCCACACTTTTTCTACATAACAATAAGCTTTTGTATTGTTGGACATGCCAATATCGCAGCCTGACATTGGGTAATGACACTGCAAACAGACCTGCTCTATTTTGGGAGTGATGCCGTTCCTCTGCATGTGACTGAGCAGCGCTGTCATGGAGGCCATGCACTCGTGCTGGTTCAGCTCATCCATTTCCAGGTCCATCACTTCATCTTGGGAGACTGTCTCCATTTGCTCCTGTAGCTCACCAGAAGGGAAAAAAGCTCATGTACACCTTAAAGCTTAAGGATCTTTCTACCTAGCGTACCATTTTATCATTGCTAAATCATTTTCTGTTCAGTTGCATGCTTTTTGCTCTGAGGAGAGCCTCACTGTTATCTAGAACTCAGCTGGATCTGCCATGAAGTGACGTAAAACTTCCAGGCAGCAACTTCCACAACAACCATAATTACATTTCTGTTATTTACATCAGCACCTTCTTTTATAAAGAACTATTTGTTTAAGCAGGCAGCCTAAAATTCTACTATGAACAACTATGAAAAATGCATTTGTAATACTGGATGACAGAATAAGTTCTTGCTTATTAAAAGGGAAATACAAACAAAATCAGGGAAAAATGTGATGAGTCAAGGTTTTTCTCATCTATGGTTACTTGTTGCCGTTGCTCTTGCAGATATGTACTTTCTTGCCCTGCTAAGGTTTCCACGAAATTGCAGTTGAAACAAACATATCTTTAAGTCACAATCATTATATTTTACCCCACTCGAGGCAGCAGTAGTTTCACTGCCAGGATTTTGGAATCGGTACGAGAAGCTCTGGACGCCAGTAGAAAAGTCAAACTGGCTCATCTCCTCTCTGAGACTGCTGTCCATGCAGGATTGCGAGGAGAGATAGCGAGGTTCTTCTGAAAAGGAGGTCATTATGTCAACAGGATTTTATGCATTTCGGCAATAATTATGCAATCGTCATAACACCAATAACAACAAATCATACCGCCACTGTTGCCCATCGTTTCTTTCCGGATAGTCACATACTTTTGCTTCCTTTCAAGAGGAACCTATACAAACAAAAAACACACAGTTTTTAAAAAAGTGTATTTTTCACATTTATAAAGATTGCAAATAATGTAAATACTCGGAAACGATAAAAAGCAAAAAAATAACTCACATCAATTTCTACAGGGAATCTGTAGGCTCTTTGGATATCAATGATGTTCTCAAAAATAAACTGACTCTTGGGGAAGAAAGGATGACAGAGGTGAAGGTATATATAAAGCTACGAGCGCCTATTTATAAACACGAACTGACAAACCGTCTGTCTCTCAGGGAAGACAGAACTCATCTAAGAATTGCTACTTTAATGTTCAAACTAGTGACATTTTTAAACCTGAACAACTTAAAAATCCTCAGTCTGTTCAGTGCGATTTGTGTTTTTTTCCCCTCAATTTTGCTGATTTAAGCACATGGGCCAAAAAATACTACAGAATTTTATATTTAGAATCATACACATTTTTCCTTCTGATGTATTATAAATGGTGAGATGGGGGAGAATTTAAGGCCCCCAGCAGTTTCCTTACTTTCTCTGGCTTTTCGCTGAAGAGGAACCCTTGGTAGAACTTTGTCTCATTGAAGCAGCAGCTGATCAGAGCTATAGCACAGTTATAGGCAGCACAGTGATACTGTCGTCTCCTCTCCAGAAGCTGGGTTTCACCAACCATATTTTCTGTAAAGGCCTCAAAGCAGGATCTTTAAAATATAAGCAAAACACCAATAGTTGAACATTTGTAGGATAAACATACATTGCAAAACAGATCTTTTTAACTTACAAGAGTTGCCTGAATGTTAACTTAGCCTTTAACACAAAGATACAATGGGAAAAAGATGCTGTCTAAAATATCTATATTTGTTTAAAATACAGCAAAAGTTTACAGTTTGAATCAATTATAACATTAAAATCCAAGGAAGAAAGGGCAAACAAGACTTTCCCCTAATCAAACAAATCAATATGATTTCAACAGAGTAAAATTACAACTTCCAGAATAACAGTTTACATTTTTTGAGCATCCTGAACCAGGGGCCTCAGTTCTCGAAATTAGATATGCACAAAAAATTCACTGAAATGTCCATAAACAAATCCTGAATTTATTAAACAAAATCTGACAGTATCAAAAGCATAAAAGGGGATTCAGGAGCAGGTCTACGTAGCATGGTACAAATCGGCAAAAGCCGACACCTATTGCAAAGCAAGTAGTTGCAGGTAAACTGACAAATGAACACGCATGCCAATAATTCATACCATTATGTGAAAATAAGTAAAATTAAAATGTGAACTGGAATTTATTGATTTTTCCATTTATTCAGGTAATCCAGACTATGTATTTACCTTGGAAATTTAATTTACTAGGCTATCTGAAATACTGTCTTGTCACCTATTTCAATGAACTGAAAATATCTGTAATTGTCATCTACAGTCACCAGATGAAATGCAGCATAATGACGTTCTTGCTATGACTACGCAAAAGGAAGGATTTGAAGGGAATCGGTATTCATAGACCACCAAGATTTTTACTTATTTCTTTACTGTTTGCACTATATGTTATGTCTGCACTTTGTCTGAGGTGCATTAAATGTTTCTCTACGCTGTATGCGAACAGGCAAACATAAAAACAATAGTTCGCAGCGATGTCCAGTTTTTCTAATGTAATTAGGGCAATCAACTGCACTAACACTGGAATAAGAGCATCTCAAATGAAATGTAATTTCTTTAATCAAATCAACAACAGTACAACATAGAACAGTAGATGCAGTAGATATTTGTATTTTTAAACAAACATACAAAAAAAAAAAGCATCTTCTACTTACTTGAGCAGTGATTTTGACAACTCGTTACCCTCAGGTTGGCCTGAGCCCACGAAGGCCATGTTAATTTTCGACTCTTTGGCGTAGACTTCAGCTTTCGGTAGCCGAGAGTAGAGAACCTCAAGCAGCTTGTAACAGCCATTCTTCTTTATGATCTGAGTCTCGAACGTCATCTCATTAGACTGGAAACAAGTTTCAGCATTTACCCAAAAACTCTGAATATTTAACTCTTGGATAGTATAAACAACCAAAGGATCTGTGTAACTGAAATGAGAAACTTATACGCCAGAAAACGGGAAATATTCTGCAGAGTTGAGTCTTATCTCCAAGTTTCAGGTTTTCTTAAAAATATTTTACATGGAAAATTCACTGGACTGCAGGTCCAGTGAATTATTTTAAATGGTGTAAATTTTGTTTCAGACATTCAACTACACCAGCACAAGGCATAACGTTTGGAACTTTATATACATCTGTTCTAGCAAAGAGAAGGAAACAAAGGGAATTTTTATTTGCTTAGAAGTAACACATTTACATTGACTTATTTAGGAGAAATTTTTATTGAAAGTGACATTAATTTTTGAGAGCAGAGTCGGAACAATTATGGTTAAGTGTCTAGCTCAGGGGTTCAACAGTGAAATCACTCTGTCGACCCTGAGATTCAAACTAGAAACATCCCAGTCTCAGGCACAGTGTCCTAACCCAGTGTTTCCCAGCAGTTTTTTTCTACTGTAAGACACATATACCAGCTGAAAAATGCTGTCCTAAGCTATGGGTTGTCAAACTCTTCAGTCAAAATAAGAGTGGCAGAGACTCACAACCCACTAGGTTTATAAATAATTTCATCGGTCAAAATTATATTGATAATTTTCTTTATCACAGTTTTCTCTTTTATTTAAACCACTTACGGTTAAAATACGATATTCTGGAAATAGTCTTGCCCCCCCCTATTTGGACGCATTGTCCTAACCAGCTGAGCCACATGCTGTTGCCCCTCATAATAATTACATGACCTGATTTGACCATTAAGTTATTTTCCGACATGAATTCCAGAGAAGTGTGTGTGACCATCAGGGGTTTTTACCTTGGTGAAACGGAGCTGCAGGGTGGCTATGATGTCAGGAACATTTTCTATGAAGAACTGCCTGAGAGCATCGATGCTGCAGTGCTGGAGCAGCGTCAGCAGCGTCCTTTCGACAAAAGCGTGACCCAGGACGCCGACTGGCTGCACGTCCACCATGACTGTCCGATACACGGTATTCAGCAGCGCCACCTGCCGCTCACAGCTGGACCTGCAGGCAGGAAACCAACCCCCGACCAAACAGAGTTATGAGTCAGAGAGAGACATACAGATAAATAATAAAGATATTGATATAGATAAATAAGCACACATGAGGAGAATCTGCTTTTAACACTGCCAAAAAAGGAGGATGAAAAGTCTATAGGTCACCAAACATTAATAATATGTCAGTTCACACATCGGTTTAGCAGGCATATAAAAGGACAGACACAAAGCTGGCGGGTCCTAAGACTTCAGTCAGACACCCTACTTTAGGCATATCAGTTTCAGGGAGGTGGAAATTTCCCAACTTGGTGTCAGTGGGTTCTGTCGGTAAAATCTGCCAACATGGGGAGGATGGCTGTGGCAGTAAAATTTGATGGACTTTGATTTGTTGGTTCAATGGACCGCCATTGAACAGGGGTGTAGCAATGAAGACAAATTTATGGGACACTGCACATCACTAAAGGGTTTAAGAGTTTCAGGGACCTGCTGTCAATTCGCAGGAGACTCCCGGGACTCGAGGGAGAGCTGGGATGTCTGCTAAAGTCTTCCTCACCTACTCAACAACTGTTATTGATATCAACATTTCTGAAACCAATGAAGACTGGAATGCAAGCCCTTAAGGGAGATGGAAAGCCAGCACACAGCAGCACACACACCAGAGTACGCAGAAAACCAGCCACACACGGAACTGCAGAAAGATCACAAGGTCACTGGTCAGCCATGGGAATAGACTTCGAAAAGGAAGAAACTGAACAACAGCACGTCGGAAAAAAAACTAAACAGATGATCTCATTATGACACTAAAAAGAGGAGTAAGCTCAATCTTCAAAAGACATCGCCACTAACCTTTTAGCTATTCTCTTAAAACACGTTTGAAACTGCTCCTCCATGATGTGCTTCTGATCCCGGCAAAGAACCTCGGCCATTAATTTTAACAGCAAAGGACTTTGGGAGAGCTCCAGAGCATCTAAGAACTGATTATGGAGACATCCATGTGACTGGTGAACCTCATAATCTTATCATCATAGCAAAAAACACATCATAATTTATTTTAACATGAGGAACAACAAAGTTGAACTGAAATTTCATTTGCCATTTGCACAGGTATAGATGTACACTGGAACTCTCTAATCCACAGGACATGATTTCATAATCCAGTCAAGCAGTTAGACGGGATGGATGCAGTGCCCCCAATCCCATTCCATACCAGTCAAATCACCCCCAACTACCGGACTTTCAAGCAGCTTATTTATCAATTTTACAGTAAATCATGAATGCAACTTTCTATATGTAATGGTCTTGTTTGTTGTTTTTAAATGTTGACTGAGGGAAATTGTGCAAGAAAACTCCAATGTACTTGTACTTTTGTACCTACAAATGGCACAGGTTTTGTTTAGATTCAGGTCAGGTCAGCTCAGGTCAGGTCAACTCAACTCAACTACAATTTCAATTACAACTCAAGCTACCTTCTTAATGCTATCAGTGTAGTTGTTGTAGTCCAGTGTTCCCCTGGGGAACTCATGAGACTGCAGGGGGAAATGTGATACAACAAACAGTTCCAGGGCTTTCCGCAGCTGCACCAGTGGTTCTTCAGGCAGGGCGGTGAAGAATGGCAGAATGATCAACGCATGGTTCTGAGAATGAGAGCAGAAAGATGGCCACTATTCTCTCACGGTACATTTCCCAGGGACGAAAAATAAATGTTAACCGTAAGAGCAGCTCAGAGTCAACTTATTTCTCTGTCCTGAAATTTCACAGTTAAATATATTTTTCATAAAAATAAAGGATTTTTCTTAGTCTTTTTGCCTAGCTATGCCCTGTTGTTACTTTCAAAACCCACACTGAAATTACAGTCAACAGTTCAACCAAAAATACTGGTCAACTGCACCTTCAATACAAAAACCCCAACAATCTCTTTAAAGAATTTCTTTGTTGTTACTTGGTAACAAAATAAAACATCCAAACTTCCAAAATCTAATATGGGCCAATTTTGAGTTTTTACTTGGCGGTTCCTACTTTCAATAGCTACTCTGAAAGATTTACCTTCAGATTCAGTGGCAGCACAACGTCAGTGAGAAGAGTGGTGTATGTAGCAAACACTTCTCCAAATGCTTCATGGCTGGTACTGAAGCAGACTGCGGAATCAATCTGTGGGGATGGGGCAACAACATGAAGAAAGCCACGCAGCACAAATACAAACGCAGAAATGAAGCAGACGCGGCCACTTATTCGAAAACAAAGCTCGCTAACTACAAAACCCCGGAGAGAAAGTACCTGAAGGACTTTGGAGAGCAGGGTCAGGGTAGCTATCTTGCTTTCTGAGGAGGAGCTGGCAATGGACCACCAGGGTCGCAGGGAGCTCCAGTTCCTCAATATCCCCCCTATCAAGGTGCTGCCCTGGTTTTTCCGCAGAATTCTCTCTCGAAAACAATGATCCAACATGCCATTCAGCAAGGTACTTATCTGCCAAGAGATGGAAGATGCAATTGGCCACCTTTAAGATTACACACATACGGAAGCCACAATATATCAAGTTTAAAATGATGGCAAACCCTGCTATTTTTAAATATGTTTAACAGATGTTCAAGCATAGAAGACACTTGAATGGAACTGTCCCTGACTAGGAGGGCAACACCAGCTATTAAAGTCAAGTAACAGCGTTTTGTCCACTAGAAGTGTTGTTGATTTTTTGTTCAAATCGCCAAATAATTTATTCAAGGGTTTTTGTGAAATTAGATCATCTTATTGTCTCAACAATGCTATTGAAATAAGGATATCCATAAGTCCAAACATGTTAGACACAACTTATCAAAGGGTTTGCTACCTTCAACATCACTACTAAGTTCGACTATGCGTGACTCACCATTCTGGGATGGTAGACAGCGGATTTCATGAGTGCAGGAACAGTGCCATCCAGTTTCCTTAGCAACTCGGAATTGACCGTTGTGTGGAAGAGGCTATAGAAATACTCCCCGTGCAAGAAGTTGATGTTCTTTCCCTGAGCGCTTCCTGACAGTGTCACTGATATCATTGTGTTGTTCAGCAACAGATCTACCAGTTCATTCTGATAAAGACCAAAAGAAGTAAGACCCCTCATGGAATATTTCTGTGATAAATAAATCCTGTTACACACTACTCAGTTCACATACATGACACTCATTTTCAGTTTAGTATTGATATCCCCTAAACCAGTCTAACTTTACTCAGTCCTTGCGGAGCCCCCAGACAGCCCACATGTTTCATCCCTCCCAGCAGCCAACACACCAGTATCAAACAATCAACAATGAACCAAACAATCAAGAACACCGAATACCAGGTACAGGATTATACCAAACATGTCACAGCCAAAATTAAACAATTAGCTTTAGCAGGCATATCCATAATATGTCAATATTAATTCTATTTAAGGATATCTAATATGCCATTTATGACTGTATGTAGTAAGCAAACGTGGTTAGATTGATTTGAATGCTCTCAGTCTCAAAACAGCCCATCATGTCATAAAGGTATAGTATGCTAGGCAAAACTCACCTTGTTTCAAATCTCTGGAACTCTTGTACAAAGAACTATCAATCCCTGTTATTAACTGCCCAGTTACTTTGTGACTGTTTACATGTAATAAGCAACTGAAAGATCACTCTGTAGAAGCACATCCACACACAAGTACAGTATCCTGTTTGTGTACTTGGTATGCTTTTCCTATATCATGTACATTTCCGCAGACAGTCCAAAAACATACAGTTAGGCCGGGGTTTATAAACTGCCAGTAGTGTGTTGGTTTGTGAGCTATGATGAACTGGCATCCTATCCAGGGATCTATCTCAGCCTTGTACCCTCTGCTACCTGGGACAGGGTTCAGGCCCTTATGATCTCTGATGTGGGTATGGTTTTGGAGGATGGATGGATGGATGTTTGCTGTTCCATTTCCACAGCCCCTGGAAATAAGTTCTCACATCCGGTCACTGATCAGTTTACTGCCCTATTCAACAGGACTCCTTCACGTGACCTTTTCTGTGTCTCTGTTTTGTTCTGCATGTGTGATATAGCGATATCATGTAGTGAAGTGGCCGCTTATTCAAAGCAAATTACCGAAAGTTTTTTTAGTGCTTATATGTCTACCCTGCTATCTATGATAGTAATTTCATAAAAGCAAGAATTAATTATCTGTGATACAGGTACCAATAACACCAATAACACCGCTACAGCTAATTAATTGTATGGGGCATTACGGTGCAGTACAGATATGGGCAACAGCTGACCTGTGGCAAGATTTTTATTGGCCTACACAGTCATTAAAAGTGAAGGAAACAAAAAACAGCTGCTACTACAACAACTAACAAGGCGTTACCTCTTGTCCTATAGAAAATGCCATCTGGAGCAGCTCATCTGCTAGTTTCCTGCTGCTCACATCCATCGATGGCAGAGTTGCCCCCTCTTCTTTGGGGACAACACCCTTATATACAACTGAGAGAAGCCTGGACCCAAGGGATAGATCAGCTTCAGCCTGTTTTATGGAAGGCAAAGTACAGTGGGTTATACGTACATACCTAAGCATCGTTTAAGTCCCATTCATTTCATTTGTAGCTACGTCTTTTTGAGACGGGAGAAGTATAGCCATACCACGCTCTGAAAAATGGATTCGAGAAGGCCGGCTTGGTAAAGCTGCCTACAAGCCAAGAGTATACGTTCCAGTTTGGGATTATTTGCTCGGGCTTCTTTGTCATAGAGATCTATTCCACACAGTTCAGAGACACTGGAAAGACACAGACAAATACCATAAAACACTTTAAATAGACCAAAAACATACAACAGAACTGATGGATATTATCAGCTGAATAAAGAAGAGACATTCAACAGCATAATGAAAAAAAGACAAATTAAGTCATGTTTATGTTAATAAATTTTTTTAAATAACCTTTCCCGGGATATCCACTTCTTGACGCTTCTCTCCAGGTTGGACTTGTACGTTGTGGGGACCGTGGCCTTCATGAGATTGACACAGACCGTGGGCAGATTCACCATCACCTCCACGTCAGCCATATTGAAGCCAACGACTGACGGCTCACAGATGACCAGCGCCACGAGCTCAAAGAAAGAGTCGCTCAAGACATACTGCTCAAGAAACTGAAATAAGAAACATTTAAAATTCCATTAAAAAATTACGAAGTGAACATCAAACAGTAACGTTATGAAATTTATTCTTAATATATAATCTGTGACTTTCAAAAAAAATGTATTCAAACCATCGAAAACTAAAACTCTACTTAATTTCAACTGCATGTTTAATGCATATGAACATCAGATTCATTGCATTCATTTATGATGTTTTTAAAAGTAATACTGAGGTGATTCATGATCACCAAACAAGTTTCCTTTGATTTCCATGTTACATCTTTTCTGTACCTTCCAGAAGTCTTGATGGCATTTCTCCAGCACCATTGTGACAAACTCCATCAAACGTACGATGATGGTTCCCTTGCTATAGTTGTAGTCTTCTTTCTCTTTAGGGCTAAAGACAGAAACTTTCTGCCTTACAGGGAAACAAATCTCAGCTGCCGCAATGTCCTGTGCAGCTAGCTGATCAATAAAGAACTGAAGGGCTTTCAAAAACCTAGACTTCTCTGTAGTGCCTGCAAGTAAATGAGAAATCAAGTAATACCCATATGGAAAGAGAATTACGGCAGAAGATTTGAGGCGTTTTCTGCTCACTCTGCATCACTGTCGGCTTGACCAGCTGCAACTCGATGAAAGTGTTGTAGCAGTCCAGAGCTGCGAGCAGCATGTCCATCCACTGCAGGGTGGCTCGCATGTTGAAGGGCTCGTCCAGGTCCTTCAGGGTACACTGGGACAGGAGCCCCAAGGAGCACTCGCTGTATCCCCCACCCTCAAAGCTGTCGATCAGGAAGTCAAAGCCCTTCTGCTCCAGCAGTTCCTCAAGCCAGACTCCTGCTTTTTTCTGACCTGAAAACAGAGGAAAACTTCATGCTCTGGTGTGATCTTACACTATTATTATTTCTTCAGCCTTTACTCCATCCCATGCTGCGTCTCACTGTAATCAGACAGCCTGGTCTGATTGTATGTTGTCCTACATTGTCTGGTATGTTGTATGTTATGCCAAGGGCACAGCCACTAAGACTGATTCCTTGTACGTTTAACATACTTTACCAATACATGTCTTTCTGATTCTGTCAAAAAGTCAACTGAATTCAATTTTGTTCCATAAAGCAGCATCCACAACAGTTGCACTTTACATCTACATACTGTACTGAGAGTAGGGCTGTATAAGGAGAAAAGCCGGGAAAGAGGAACAAAAGCACATAGGGTTGAAGCCATGGGAGTCATGGCAAAGATACAAGTTAATTTAGTTGCAGAACTGGCTCAAAAGGATCCTACTTTGTTTTTCACTATGACACAAAAACAATTAGTGCTCTGATAAAATTAATGAAGTTTTTCCAAAATATTATAAATGTAAATTTATACTTGCCGGGCAACAAGGGCACAAATTCATAAAACAGCTCCATGCACTTATGTCTGCATTCGGTTTGGGGACGCCCACATTGCACCAAAAGCCACATGACTATGTCCAACAACGCCATTGGTTTGTCTGGTGGAAAACCCCTAGAGGACAAAATGATAAAGATTACAAAGATAATTCTAATTAAGAGGCAATTTCATCCACTAAAATTTCACTTTAATTACACCACTACATTATTGCACATTTATATTAATAAACATTTTAGGTTATAATGACTGAAGAATGACTTACATTAACACTGCAATTTAGCTGGAGGTTTACAGAGTTTGTATGACTACTGTAAAATTAAGAATTTAATATTTAAAATGGTTAAAAAAAAACAGGACAAAACATTAGGTCTGTTTAAGAAGCTTGTATGTAAAATTACATACATATAATATATATGCGCTACTGCTACACTTCGTTGGAATTCCAGCTCTTACTTTCTTGACATGGTGAGGTCACCTCGTAACACAATCCTTATTGGTTGTGTACCTGCAAGGATCTGTCTGCAGGCCGCAAGACAGGAGCGGATCGTGTTGGGCAACCTAACTAATCAGAGCAGCCTGGGCTCATCGAGGGTGGGGCTTTAAGCTCTAAAAGAACGTTTCAGAGTGAAAAATAAAGTGTTTTTAAAACATTGAACCATGTAAATTTGAGAGAGCCCCGAAATAAAACTATGAACCATGAAAATAAGCATAATTGGCCCCCTTTAAAGTTCATTGTATATTATAAAACCTATGATACAATAGGGTCAAAGTCTTTAGGTGTTGGTTAATTTTATAATTAAGCAGATACATTTTTTTAAGTTTTCCATTTATGAAAACATACTGCAAATTAGCCTATTTTCAATAGTCAAGTTCAGATTTGTTCAGCCATGCATGAGGGTAAAGTCAAACAAAAGTACACAAAAAATAAAAATTTTTTCCAAACCTTGGTACGCGTCTCTTAATGCACTGATTCAGCTGAATAGCAAAGTGTTTGATGATTCTCTTCAGATGTCCAACAGCGTCGCCACACTGCTGTAATGTTCCTGAAAGGATTAAACGCATCACATGTCACTGAATCACATTAAACGATGTCTGAAAAAATATACAGACTCATTCATTACCTAAAGACTTCTCATCTGAATGTGCCAAGGCCAGGCTTTCTACAAACGTGACCAGAGCTTCGAAAACAAACTGCTCCACAATGGGCTTCTCTTCCCTGCAGACAGAAGCACACAGAGAACATTCCGTAACTTTACAGGTATCCCCTCAGAAAAGTAGTGTTAACATTGTGGGGCAAAACAACACCATCACCATCATCACCATCAGCAACTATAAAGTATTTATCACTTGGAAAATGTGGGTGCATTAAGTAAAAAAAAAAAAAAAAAAAAAAAAGGTTAACATATTCACAATGACTTCATTAGTGGTGAGTTTTATCCAAAGCATACAACTGAGATGGCACAGTCAGCCAGTCCCTGAAGCAATTGGGGATTAAGGCCCTTGCTCAAGGAACCCACTCTACCAACCACAGGAATTGAACCAATGACTTTCCGATCACAGGCGCAGGATCCTACTAAGCCTCACACCAGCCCGAAAAAATTGCCTTGGCCTTCACCAATCTCAGGCTCGAACCTGGGTCCTTAGACACTGCAGCACAATCTCCAGCCACTGGAACTACACAGCTCTTTAGCTAATAAAACCGCTAGATCAACAACTGCACCAACCTAAACTGTTTGTAGATACTGTTGAAGGCCAAAGCAGCCCCAAGTCTTTTGAAAACATTGGGATGCAGCGCCAGGCTGTAAATCCGTTTGAAGAGAGACTTGATGTTGACGTGACTCTCCTTCTGCTGTTTTGGTGTCGTTTGCTTGATGGACCACTTGAAAAACTCGTGAATGCACTGACCACAGAAGTCCCGGAGTTTGCAGTCCTCTGGATTCACCAGACCGTCCTGCAAATACGTAAACAGAACAACAGATCAACATAAACATGAAGAGACGACAGACAAGGTAGTCTTTTCTAAACCATTTTTTCATTTTTCTTGGCTTATGAGTGCTTTTCTATAAAATACTTTAAGACTGCATTTTCTTTCCCATTAACGATATCGACATGCCATAGAGGAATTTCTACATTCCTTAACAATTTAAAATACAACTCAACTCAAAATAAATCTCTCTCTTAGTTCATTTAGGCAACAGACATTCAAATTGAGTGAAATGCAATTTTCTGTGAGCCCTTAACCAAGATTTGAACTTTTTGGGGTATATACAGTATGTGTGTACGGGATGGCATGGTGGTGCAGTGGTTAGCACTGTCGCCTCACACCTCTGAGACCCGGGTTCGAGTCTCCGCCTGGATCACATGTGTGTGGAGTTTGCATGTTCTCCCCATGTCATCGTGGGGTTTACTCCTGTTTCCCCCCACAGTCCAAAAACATGCTGAGGCTAATTGGAGTTGCTAAATTGCCCGTAGGAATGCATGTGTGAGTGAATGGTGTGTGAGTGTGCCCTGCGATGGGCTGGCCCCCCATACTGGGTTGTTCCCTGCCTCGTGCCCATTGCTTCCGGGATAGGCTCCGGACCCCCCGCGACCCAGTAGGATAAGCGGTTTGGAAAATGGACGGATGGATATGTGTGTACGTCGAACACTGATTTCTCAGAGAAATATCCTACCAGAATCGCCTCCAAAACAGCAACTGTGTCTTGACTCTCAAACTTCTTGTTGCTAGTGAACCAGTGAATAAGCTGCATCACCAGGGGCTCATATAGCTGCCTTGTCACCTGAACAAAGACACCATTCAAGTGTCTTATATTAACATCAAGTGCATTTTAAAAAGAGTGCAGTCAAAAGAAGACAGCAGGTGTACTGACATGTGTACTGAATATCTGAATATGTCAATGAATTAATGAATGGCCAGCTGATCCTGAGCTGAACTGCTGTACCTGGTCAACATCACAAGCCAAAAAGAGCAGCACGGGAAAGATCCGCTTGTGCAGGTTGTACATGGGTGGGGCGCACTTATCCTGCTCGGGAATCTGGGAGCTCTTCCCCAGCATGTAAACAACAACGCTGTGGAGCAGTTCACAAGCCACCACCTGAACACACAGAACAAACAGCATTCATACACCAAAGTCAGCACATGGGACGCAAGAAGCTGGTGTAAGGGAGCTGGAAGGTGTACTTTGGTCTGCCTGTCACTTGATGAGAGAGCGAGCTCTGTGATACGGGGAAGAAAAGTGTCCAAAAAGATGACCGGCTTCATGTCAGCAAAAGGTACGGCAAAGTTTAGTCTCTTCTCAGAGTCCCAAGTCACACACTTCTTCATCATTTCTTCAGCTGATGTGGCTGCATCATAAAAAAAATAAAATAAAATTTAATGATCTAGAATGTCAAATATATTTTCTGTTTCATACCAAATTTGAAATTTAATCACCATCTTTTACAGAGTTTTTGTTTTCCGAACCAGATCAGTGAAATCTGTGGAGAAATATTAGCAATTTATCTAATTCATTTACAACAACTATGCATTCAACCGTCATTTAAGAATACTCAAACAGATGTTTTGTTGTGTTAGGTGGAAATAAGGAGAATCAAGCGATTTGCCAATATATTTAAAACACAGGATTAATATGAGATTTCTTTATACTCAACACATAATACTCAGAGTCTCACCTGTTACTAAGCTTCTGTTTAACTGTCCCCCCAAGTGGCCTAAAAGCTGCACGACTCTGTGTCTGACCACCGTGCTCTGTGAGTCTTGGACCTGACATTGGACACAACATAGCAACCAGTCAGCTTCATAATCATGTCAGTAAGAGTAGGACTGTTCAAAGGCAGCTCATAAAAGCAGTATTCAGAAACACAGTTAGCCATGCCGGTACAATCTTAGGAATTTCCCTACGGGAATTTACTGATTGATTAAAGAAGTAACTATCCATCCATCCATCCATCCATCAATCCATCCATCCATCCATCCATCCATCCATTCATCAATCCATCAATCCATCCATAACGAGTTGTTAAACAAAGTGAAACAAACAGGTCAGTCCATCAGGTTCCTACACACACATTGTGATTTTCTGCCTCAGGAGGTACAGTTGACTATAGTAAATATTACAATATTTTACTATAATTGCACAAACAACAGTAAACCTCGGGGGCAGTGTTTTGTTTTAAATGAGGCTCTCAGTAGTAAAACCAACAAAAGCTGATGTCATTCTTTTTTTTAGTTTTGTCTTAGCATTCCACAGCCCAGTTAGTATTAAATACTCTCCACATCTTAGCCTGTCACCATTTCTTCTTTTTACATATATAATCTGCAGAATAGCAGTTGTTTTATCTTTTATGTTACTAACATTTTCTCAGCATTTCTTGATTAAAAAATATGCTGTTTATGTAGGCTGTGCACTATGATGTGAGGATACAGTAAAGTGTCTATATATTTGCCATTTTACATTTATGCAGGTGGGAAATGTGCAACATCTTCATTCAAGACACTCATCATTGGTAGTAAAAGGCAGTGGAATTCGGCCTGTTTTCAATTTTAGAAGTCTCATTATTTCAGTATTGGAGTATTACCCATCAGGACACAATGGTTGTATGGTAATGCACTGAATCATGACACTGGTATTGTGATAAGTATTGCATCGTGGGCAAGTTGGCGATACCCAGCCCAATATCAAACTGAACACAGGACTAAATACACTATAACAATTATGTAAATGAACATAATCAAGTGTGCAGGCCACACTGACAGCATGAAAACCTCACCAATGACAGGTGTCTGGACTTCTTCATCAACCTCATGAGAACTTTCCCATGTCCCTTTTCTTCCCCAGAAGACAGACATAACACCTCCCAGTTGTTTTCACCTTGACCTGAAATCAATAACTTCTGTTCAGGTTACATTTCCACAAGACTAAACCTACTCTGAAAGCGTACAGAGTTCTTGACAGCTCTGCAGGGCTTTCATTTTAATACAACTCAATGACATCTAGCACCAACTCAGATCAAAGGTTCAGATTATTCAGACACTTTGTCTATGAAAACGCAGTATACGTTTCAGGAAAAAAAAACAAGTTTCATGAAGTTTTGAAAGTCCTGAGCAAGACTGTGATTGGGAACCACAAGCTGTTAAGTGACACAGTCGACTTATGCCGCTGTCCTCGTCGATGGCGGTGAGCCGAGGGCCAATTAACCTATTATGTCCTAAGACTTATTTATTTGGTTGTTTGTTGATGTTTTAATGCATTGCACTTTGCATCTACAGATGCATTGTTATTTGTGATTATGTTGTGTTGTATCTTGTTTTTGTTGTTGTTTGTCTCTCTCTGCTCCCCTCTGTCAACAGGCAATGAATGTAATTAGGGGAGGAGACTAATCTGTTTAGTAAGACCTGTTCCGATTGGCTGAGAGACACTGAGGTTGAGGATAAAAGCCTGGCTGCCATTTTCACAGGAAGATTTTTCCCCTCTGTCGCCTCAGACTGTTAGCTCACTTCTTCTTGTGCTTTGACTGCTTTGATTGAAAAAGTCATCCGGCTGTTAGTGGCATATGCATGACTATAGGAGACTGACCAATCAGCACGCAGCAAGAACTGGGTGCTTAACTGAGATTCAGATTCCTTTAATTAAAAAGGTATTTTGAAAATCCTGTCCTAGCTCAATATGCCCTCCCTGACATGGATTATCTGGTCACCCTAGGTTTCATGCGTATGCCACGCATGGCCCAACAGTTTACAGTGCATTCAAGGAGAAGTTTATTTTGCAGTGTTTTGCAATGCATGTTATCCCCCCCCCCTTTGTAAATGAATGCTCCAATCACCATAAACGATGTGCACGACATTACATCACCTTAACATAGCATCTCCCTATCAGATCCACACAAAGAGAGGCCTTTGTATTTTTTTATAGTATTAAAAGTAATACCTTCAGGATTTCTAAATACTGGGATGTATTGTAATACTGTCATACTTCCCAAGCCTAGATGCCTCCATAAGTGGCTACTGGGGCAACAATGAGATGAATGAAATGTAAGCAAAACAATAGTTGGTTTTACATGAGAATGTCTCACCATTTGAGCCTGATGTCTTGAGATAAGCATCCAAGCAAGGCAGGACATCCTTGTAATGTGGTTGCATGTCGTGCTGGGGGATGTTGGACGACCACTCCTCAAGGGCGTCGAGAGCTGCTGCCGCCAGAGGCGGGTGGCTCAAGCCCAGCTTAAACGCTGCCTGGGGTTTGACATTGAAACACAAACACAAGTCAGTCTCTTTGTATAGAAACAAACAGGCCGATGGTAATTTCATGGGTCACCTCTAAAATGCGGTAAATTTCTGTAGGTACTGTAAAAGTGCCTAGTATATAACTAATAAAATGTCAATATCAGCTACCACGTTCATTTTAATTTACATTTGTTTGATTTTAAGACGGCTGAATGTGAATGTTTTAGGTTGTTTTTGTCATAAACCTACTGTATTCCACTTTTATGTCGCTGTTTTTTATGTTTGGTCTTAAACTTAGTTCTGCCTTTTTTTGGACATGGAAAAGAGACTGTCTCAATGCACCTACCCTACTTAAATAAAGGTTAAATAACATTTTTAAACAAATAAAAAGGTTAAAATAAAGTTAGGTTATATTAGGGCTTCAGTGATAATGAAGTAAAACAACTGCTGTTGTTTTCATGTCCATAGGAATATAAATTGCAATTCTGCTGTTTTTCCCCTTTATGCTCTGCCTCATCACACACGACACCTTGGGAAAACCAGACATCGAGCTCCTTGTTACTTAAAACTTTCCCATGGAGTACATCAAACCGCACCTATTATTCTCACCTGAAGTGCAGGAATATAGGCTTTGATGTCCAGAGAAACGATGTGATGGTCCAGCGAGAGGAGGAAGGTCAAACACGATGCTAAAAGCTCATCTTTGTACTGCTTCATTCGTACAGATACCTAGAAAGGCAACACGTCGTTAATGCATTGTACATTAATCATTTTGTCACAAATGTTATCTATAAACTAGACAGTACCTCCTTCCCAAACTTGGTAAAAAGTAGAAAGCAGGCATGCTTCTCCAAGACTCCATGACTGGATTTTAACACCACCTGCTATAAAAATATTGTAAAACGATGATAGGTATTTGATGCAAAATTAAGTCTCACAAACTTGCAAATTAAGACAAATACCTGGAAAATACCTGGAAATACTTTAATCTCTTGGCTAATTTCATGCCAATGGAGAGGAGCTTATAAAAACCGCTGATGAGTGGAAATCGTGAGGACTGGAGGATTATCTCCTGGCCCATGGGGTAAACCCACTGTTGAAAGTACCCAGCATCTCTCTTCAAGAGCAGCTCACTGCAAGGACAGAGGAGGAGAAAGTACAAAGTGTTGAGGAGTCTTCACCTGAAGGTTAAGCCTCTGTGGCTGTAATTGGATGGTCGCCGGTTCAAATCCTGTTCTTAGCGGAATAGTCACAACTTCCTTGGATTCATGACCAGATGCTTTGCTTTTTCCTATGTGTTTATGTCTCAAAGGATTCTCATGTACCAAAGGCAAATAAAGGCATCATCATTTCATCAATGGGGAGGGGGTTACCAGCTCTAATTCTCATATTAAGGAACACCTCACCTGCAGAAATCGGTCAGATTGATTAAGACCATAAAGTCATTTGGCTTGTTGGGCTGAAGATGAGCAGTAGGGTCTGAGGAGGGCATGACAGTGTCTTCAATATTCTCTCCTTGTTTCTGCACATCAATTGACTGTGGATGTTAACAAAAAACTCACAATCAACACAGCTAGAACACCGACAAGTTGAATAAAGTCAATTTATTATAACTGGGTTCTAATGGAAAAATTTCCTTAGTCCAATGTATTGTTTCATTAAATGAACTCACCTCTGTCTCTGAATTCACTTTCTGCACTGAAAGGTCAAGCTTCTTAATGATTTTCAGCATTGATCGAACCAGCTCGTCGTACAGGTGCCGGTTTAAAGACTTGAGAACGGAGCGGTCCATGTCAAACGTCACATTGACAGACTCCTGGAAAAAGACCATAGGACACTATTCTGATTTATGTTTTATTTTCTAATAAAAATATGCTGTGTCTTCAGGGCCAAAATGGGACTGCTTTTTCAAGAAGAGTATAATAATTGAATAAGAATTGTTGAACATGGAGGCAAATATTTATTTCCATTCCACAAACAGCTGGCGTCACACCCCCAGGTAATGTGCACCACAGACTGAGAATCACAGAATAAGCCATAGAGTTAACATAAAATGATTACTATATACCACACCAGGAATTCTCCGGATTCTCTGGTTTGGCCATTAATGCATTGTTTGTCTTTAAAATGACTGAATTAAGCAGCCCTGGGGATTACACTGCATGGCCCTTAGCTAAAAAAAATCTGTGCTAGAAAACTACACCCGCAGTACTTAATTCCATTAATTTATGCAAATGAATACAGTATAATGGGTTATGACTCAGAAGGTTGCCAGTTTGAAACCCTGGCAGACTGACCCCCCAAGCAAGGCCCTTAACCGCAATTGCTCCAGGTGTTGGACACTAGCTGACCAATGCACTGTGACCCCAAAACCTGGTGTCATCTGAATACGCATCCGTGTGTCATGGAGAGCAGGATGGGATAGGCGAAAAGACAATTTCCCCAAGGGGATGAATAGAGCATCTTTCTTTTCTCTCTGCTCTATAACTTAATTTCTACGATTTTAGGTATAAAGGTTTAGGTTTTTAGGTTATTCACCTTCAAAGCCCAATAATAAGCCAAAAGGATTTCCAAGAAATATGAACATTTATACCTTAATGTTCTCACAGTCCAGGAGTTTCCTGAAGAGATCCAGGTAATCGCGGTAGGAGGGAATCTCCCATTTCCCAGTGCGAACCGGAGGCGGTTCCAGGTCCCTGTCACTGCTCTTCGCTCCTGCCTGAAAATCAAAAGGCCTCTCAATATAGACAAAAGCACCAAACAGCAACACCAGCTTTGCTTTCTAACCAGGCAAATCATTACACATTATGAACAGCTCTGATATGTATTTATTCTCACCTCATTCAAAACAACGGGCTTGGAACAGACACGGATCAAGCCTTGATGCACTGAAATATACAATTTAAACAAGCAAAATTTAGAACCTTTAACCATAAGCAACATGAATTATTCATTGCCTACAATTAAACTAAACTGCACTACAGACTGGTGTGAACTAAATTCCACTATCCACTTCTTTTATAAATAATTCTGATCACCAGAAACGGTTATTTAGCTATTTAATGTCAATACTTAAAAAAATATTTTAGACAATAACTAGTTTTTCCCTGCGCAGCACGGTAGTGCACTGGTTAGCGCTGCTGCCTCACAGCAAGCAGGTCCTGGGTTCGGTCCCGGGTCCATTCTGTGTGGAGCTCGCAGACTCCCCCCGTGTTGGCGTGGGTTTTTGCCGGGGGCTCCGATTTCCTCTCACAGTCCAAAAGCGTGCAGGGTAGGCTGATTGGTGTGTCTAAATTGGCCCTGTGAGTGTGCACCCTACGGTGTGTTGGCACCCTCCCAGGACAGGCTCTCCCCCCCCCGACCCCAGCGGGGATTAATCCGTTACGATGGATAATTTTGCCCTTATTCATTTCCAGTTATCCCCACCTCATTGGTTCTGCAGGTGGCACCCAATAGTTAGAAATATATACAGCTTATTTTTTGAATATGTATTAGTACATTACTAAGATCACGACACACTTGTCTGTGACCCTCTTAATTTTATTGTAACTAAGGCACAGCACTTATTACTAAAAGCCAAAGTACACATAATGAGAATGAATCCGAGTATTACTGATACTTACTCACAGTACTCAGAAAGTTCCAGAGCACAGGACCTTTCCTTGCCATAGCCATAAAAATTTTGATAATGGAACAGGAGCAAGCTGACATCATCTTCGGGCTGTACTGCGGGAAGCAATCGATCTGCAAAACCAGTAGGTGTTCCAGGACCGGCGTGTATACCTCAGGAATCTAGGGAAGGGAATTTAACATCACTACCCATTCTCAGAAAAAAACCTAAATATCAGGCAGTGTCTGATTAAATTTTACATTATTCTTAAAGCTAATATTGGATAGTTCAATATTTAATTTCTAAACAATTTCTAAACTAAGTAAACAAGTAAAAACTTGAAACTGCAACAATAATGCACAGTAACACATAGCTTCAGCAGGCGTCGCATATTCTAGATCAGAGGTGGGCAATCTTATCCACAAAGGGCCCCGTAGCTGACCTACGGGTAATCCTAAAAACCTACATACACAACGGCCCTTTGCGGATAAGATTGCCCACCCCAGTTCTAGATGGTACCTTTTTCAACTATATAAAATATTACTGCAGAATAAACAAGTGCTGCTCCTTCTTAATCATGAAACTATCCAAACTATCACATTATATTTCATATGAAATCTGAAATAGGATACATTCCTTGGCAATGTGGGCAAAATCCTTTACATAAGATGGAGTTGTACAGCTATTTAAACAAGAGTATCGCGTAAAGTAACAGCAAAGCTGAATTAAAGTTTTAGAGAGAAAGAGAGAGAGAGAGAGAGAGAGAGAGATAGATAGCCTTGGGTGATAATTCATTTATACATTTATTTATTCAGCAGGTGTTTTTATCAACTGAGGAAGCAACATCTGCAGGTTCCTGGAGCAACTGGGGTTAAGGGCTTAGAAGCCCAATGGTGACATCACCCTGCCACCCACAGGATTTGAGCTGGTGACCTTCCGATCAAAGACACAGAGTTTGAACCTGATTAGCCACCTACGGTATCCAAGTGGTAGAGGACGCTAGCGAGAGAGTCCAGGAAGCTGGGCAGCTGGTAGATATTGTCAGCCTGTGTATCGGATTCAGTGAGGTACATCTGTTTGCAGCGCTGGATCAGCTCGGTATACATGAAATCCACATCCTGAGGGCACACCACCTTACAGGGCTACAGAACAACATTTATATTAAAATTGAAGACATGTGCTAACACCACAGGGTCTGAAATGACTTTAGATATAGACATGAAATGGATACAGACGTACAGCGGCGAATAGCCCATAGCCACGAATGGCAATGGAGAGCTCCTTCTGAGAGGAATCCATGTTCTTGATGATGCCGCAAAACTTTTGCATGAAGAATTTCAACTTGCTTTTGTGTAGCTCGACATTCTCGGTGACGAGGGATGCTATCTGTTAAGGAAGGGTGCCAAGCGTTTGGTCATGCATTGAATTCACATATTCGCAAATACAGGCATATATTACATAAAAACATCCCTTTAGTCATCCATTCTTCCAAAGGTTTCATCCTAATTGTCAATTCAATTGTCAAATCACAATTGTATTCTATAAAATTAACACAGTTTTACTTTTTAGCTTCCATATGAAATCAAATGCTACAACTTCACTAAATTAGTGACACTTCATTCGACCCCATGGGATAAGTAGCTCTAGTTTGTGACATGGCAGAGCGCGGTCATTTTAGAATAAGAGAGTAGCAGACAAACCTGCTAGACAAACGTTTAAACTCTACTAATGTTTATGTATCGATTTATTATTTATGTTATACTAAGTAACAGTGCCTACCGGAATGGGCAAAGACGACATAATGAACTAACCTGTTTCAGGAACGATTCCAAAGCGTGGTAACTCGTCTTTTTCATCTCAACATTTATGTGTCCGCACCACTTGCACATGACATCAAACACGGTCTTGTAATGATCCATAAGGCAGCTGCTAAACTGAGAAGAATGCCTGGCGAACAATCTCAGCCCCGCTGTAACACAGTAATGCCAGCTCAATTAATACAAAACATCCGTTACATTCAGTACGTGAGGGCAGACGACACTGTCCTTACCAAACGTGACGGCGTAACGCTTCATTTCAGTCTGTTCAAAGAGACAGATACGTTAGCGACACAAGCAAAGCTCAGCCAATTACTTAAAAGATTAAATACAATTTCAATCAGAAGAAAGTAATGGACTGACATTAAAGTATCTTTAAAAGCAAAATTTATAGTCAGAAGTCACAGAATTCTAACCTGCTGAGCCACACCCGCCCTCATCCCGAACAATAAAAGACACATACTGTACATGTGTCATGTTAGTACACTGCAGTGGATGTGTTAACTTTTCATTTGCAGCAGGAGTTTGCAGCTTCACTCAAATCAGGAACCGCTAAACAAAAATAGAGCCAAGCTAAGGCCCCCTCATCACTGACAAGTGATATTATAAATAATGAAGACCGCAGGCTTTTTTTGCCCATAAGATAGATCCAGTATGACACAATGAATCAACATGTTACGTTGACATTTTAAGCTCTGTGTTGTAATAAACTGGAGGATTTTTTTTTGAATATTTGAAAGCTGATGGCACAAGTGACAGATCACAGATCGAACTGTATATAACATACAACTGTGCAGTACAACACAATCTCACCTGCGGACTGATTGCCTTCAGGGCATAATCAAATATTTCCTTTGAAGTTTGTGGGTCTGAAGGGGGGAGAAGTTCCATATCAGTCATACAGTGGAATAATATCAATCAACTCATTTGAAAGGTCAAGGATTCTGTAATTTATGAAACCTATGAGATGCCTCCTAAATATAAATTGAGGAAACACCAAAGCTCCCTAATGCACATAATTCCATATAGAAAAAAATGTCGATGCTCTAGGATTCATAAACACTGTATTTAAGAACAAAGAGCTAATTTTGAGTTAAGTAGCCAAGCTAGCATCATAGATATTACCCTACTAGATCTGCCATGCTATGATTTGGTGCTGACTGTCACACTTATGGGAAGGCACATGATATACTACAACATATTTGTATTGTGCTGCCAACGGTTCTGGAATATTGCAACAGGTAAGTTCTGCTTCATTTCAAATAATCGAATGCTATAGTTTGGATGCAAGCTAATAAAACCTAGTATAAGTCTTGAGATCCATATTATCTACTGTAAGGAATCTGAGACCACAGATCACCCCCCCCCCATAATGGTTACAATGTCTATTAAGGTCAGTTTATTTAATTAACAAACTGATAAATCTACTCAGGCCTAAACATTTTCCTCAACTAAATCCTCTCACGATAATACAGTCCCAGTTGCAATAAACAGAGTAGCATGACTTGTTACGAAACAGCAAACTGGAGATTACTGGAGATACGTATAGGAAAGCGGACAATGGAATTTCTCCAAAACCTGTGCTTTTGCCAGGATTAACATGTGCCATACTTAGTCCAGCACTGACACCAACGTATGTAACCTGAGTATAAACAGTGCATATCTGAAAACTACTCCAACAGCCTTTAGCCTTAAATGGTGCAAGGGAACTCAAACCTTCATCCATGCATTTCGTAAAATGAACCATAAGTGAGGTTAGTCCTTTTAAGCATCCAGCAACAATAGGCAACTTGGGCTCCTTTGTCAAAGAAGTCATCTGAAAAATAATTAAGATAAAAAAAATAATTCAAAAGTAAACATACATAATATACACATTAATGATGTGGGTGTACTGCCATTACATCAGTTAAAATAATCACAAGCGTACCTGAGCTTTAAGCTCTCCCAGGCAGGCTTTGAACAGCTTTTCAGAATTATTTATCATTTCAGCAGGTTGTACTTCACCAAGTGCTCCCAGCAGCTCATAGATGTTACCATGAACTGTAACAGAAGCAAGATAAAAAACACACCACACAATGAGGTCTCCAGCACTAGAGCAAAAGGAAACAACAGGGAACTTCACATAAGTTAGTAGTAAGCATAATAATCTGGAGGTATAAATTCTTAAACATTTTTTTTTAAAACACCACCTAAATTATTTTGCCAATGAGTTATATATATTATATACCATATATAACATACCCGTGTCAGGTAGTTTACTTCTTTGACCAAGTTCGCCATAGAACTTGTTGAATATTTCGGCAACTTTAAAGTCATGAGCTACAGCAGAATCCTTTGTCACGAACAACACCTTTGAAGTAGAGACAATATGAATATAAGCAATCGTTCAAGACAAAAAAACAATACACTTAAAACAAACTGAAATATAAAATGACCTTTATAAGAAGTTCCAGGGTTGCTATTCTGCTTTTTGCAGATTTGTCCTTTGTATAGACAAGGAGGCACATATCCTGAAGACACCGGAATTAAAAAAAAAAAAAGAAAACAGGGATTATAAAACAGAACACACCTTACTTTGACATCTAGGGCCAAGATAGCATGTGTACTTCTGAGAGGGACAGAGAATACAATACACTTGGGATATTCACACTTTTTAGATACCCCCTGTCCAAACTACATATAGAGAAACTCATAATAATAAAAACTAATGTTCCTGGTCCTAATGTATTGATGCATCCGGTTATTTCATTGCTTTTCTCAAATTTCGTACTGTTAAAACATTTGCGCAAAAGACACAAAGCAACATTAACTAAAACATTTAAGTGGAAATTTGGTGACAAGAAGCACCTTGGATCCACTGAAACTGTCCGAAGGAACCACACAAGCAAACAGCTGAATGTAGGTGTTTACCTTGATATCAACGGCATGGTTCTTCTCCCACCCTTTACACTCAGTAGATAACTTCTGAAGAAGCTTTTCCAAGAGGCTGATGATCTCCAGTCGAGCATCTCGGAGCTGCAAAGCACAGGACTGTTAGAACACGGAGTTTATTTAATCACACTTATTACTGCGGATCGCCCCTATCTTACTTCATCATAGCTGATGGACTTTCGGATAAAGCTGAGCAGTCCCTCTTCCTTCGAAAACAGCAGAGACGTCTGGAAAACTTAATAATTAGGACAGATGGGGATCATTCATTAATTCTTTTTATTCAGCAGACGCTTTTGCCAAAAGCGACGTACAAGTGAGGCAAATAGCACATTACACACGTAGGTGCTGTCACTGAGCCGATGAGTGATTCCAGTGAATGTGCCGTTTTAAAATCAGGATGCAGGTGCAGTTATAACTGATAAGACAGTGACAGAGACGAGTACGGGCTGTCTGCCAAAGATTACCAAGTATGCATTTCACGTAAAGAAAATCATGAGAAATCCACCCGTCTTCTCAGTAGGTCTGAATGTAAAACAGCTGCATGATTCTCGAGGTTACAATCAGCTTTGCAGCTTTACACATAAACTTTATGGGACTAAAGTAAACTACGGTATTGTACCACTAATAGGCTGACTGAGTAATGAAAACCCACCGAAATCGCTCTCCCTCTTCGGTATCAAGCACTCCTGTCCCACGTCGCCGATTATATCGTGACACTGAAGTGCAGCATATCTGATTTCTGAGTCACTGAGAAATGAATGGAGTTTCAGCAGGTAGTCCTGAACTCTACCAATACCACTGGCAGACGCCATAGCTACATTACAACTGCAATCGGTGCTCTACTACTGCTCCTAGCACTGCTATGAGCTTCCGGGTGAACCTTTCAAAATAAGAGCCAATAATATTTAACAGTTGAATATAATAGTGCAGTAGTTTCTATCGTCTGCGTAATCGTTGTTCGTAAATCAAATATGCGGCCCAGATTACATTCAGATGTTCATTATGAGATTTGCAATGAATTGTAAATTATGTAGGCTATATTTTGCATGAAGATGCTTCAGTATTAACCCAGGATTGCCTACTTTGGTCAGGTGGCTGGAGTGAGATAATCAATTTAAGAGATGTCTGCACAAACAAAACTTTATTACTTTACAAATAGTATGTAGGGTTTGCAAACTACGCCAACTAGGTTAATTTATACTACATTTATAATGGAATAATATAGACTTGCGGGGTAGCACTATTGCCTCACACATCTGAGACCTGGGTTGTTATGAGGTTTTCTCCGGCTTTCCCTCCCCCCAAGTCCAAAAATTAGAAACAAGTCGAGGCTAACTGGAACTAATAAATTGCCCATAGGTGCACATGTGTGAGTGCCCTGCGATCGTTTGGTGTCCCATCCTGGGTTGCTCGCAGACTCTGGGATAGGCTCAGGACCCCTTTGGAAAACGGATGGATAATATAGATTTGCCTTAATATTTCTTACGGGAGAGTCTGAAAGCCTAGTATTACTGCACGCCGTACACTTGGGGCAATTACATGCCAGGGGTGTTAAATTACATGATTTTCATTTTAATCCAGGGTTGTCAACTTTCGTCAGGTGGCTGTCCTGAGATTTTCAGTTCGAGACAAGTCTGCACTCACATTAGTGTTACATACATGTTAATTACCTTGTAAATAGTCCATAGGGTTTGTAAACGTCCCCAACGATTTCAATGTAGCTAATTTTAGGTTTATAATGGAATAATATATATCTGCCGTAAAATTGCTAGCATGAGATTCTGAGAAGGTGAGTGTCACGTCAGATGGGTGATAGTTGGGAACCCCGTTAATCCCAATTTGCTGGTCTAACTATTCCCCTTAGAATTGTTTTTCATTGGTAAATCTGGAGTGGAGCTAGTGAATGGGTCTCCCACAGTACAAGATATTGAAAGGCTTGGGGAGTTTAACTGACTGACGGCGCATATCCAGCAAGGAACAATGGGCATTAAATTAAGCGGGTACCACTCGCTAATCAAGCACCGTGAAGAAATAACAAAAAAACAACCGGAGACAAAAAAAAAAAAAAAACAGGACAGGACTAAACGGAAAAAAATCTATTCCCCTAACATGAGGGACAGTGCCAAAATAAAAGCCACGACACGCGCAATGCACCCGCTCTAGAGCACTCCAATAGTAGACCCAATACTCCTCTCACAAGATATGAATTTATAAAATTCATTTAAATATATGAATCTAGATGCAGTGGCACATTTCTAATAAGGACAATCACACGTCCATCACAATGGACCAGTGAGATACAAAAAAATAATTTAATCTAATAGTAGACTTGGAGAAAACGTACATGAACACAAGCAGAACAGGACACAGCACCCCAATCCTGGACAAGAGATGTGAAGAAGCAGGGCCACCCACTGCATAAACCATGCCACCAAATGTGTATATGTACATTATTTAAATGGTAATATGAAACATTTAAAGGAGAGCTTATCTGCATTTAAGTACAAACCTCAATGCATGTATCCTGCCAAGGAATACATTTTAACAAATATAAACAGAGTGGGATACTCCAAATCCCTCTTCATTTCAGACAGAGGATTGGAATTTAACACAAAACACCCAGAAGTATTTCCCTATCATAAGCATCAGGGTTGCCTGCTCTTACACATGTGGCATGACATTCACTCTTTCAGACTCGCACATAAAATCTTACGGCAAATCTATATTATTCCATTATAAACATAAAATTATATACACCAAAAGTGTTGGGGTAGTTTACATTCCCTATACAGACAATTTACAAGGTAATACAACTGTTAAATACATGTATGTACCCACAATGCGTTTGCATGCGTGTGCACATTCCCTCGAATTGAAAATGTCACTCCAGCTAGCTGACAAAAGTTGGCATCACTAACATATACTGACTCACATGACCTACATGGTTAATACACTCCTAACCAGCAGTGGGACTAATTAAATTAGCTGTTTTATGGATGAGCATAATGGTAGGCTTTATTACAATTTCTTTAATTAGCAGACACTTCTCCAAAGTGACGTACAATTGTAAGTGCGGTCAAACAGTTTCTGAAGCAACTGGGGGCTGTGCTCATAGATCCAACAGTGAAATCACTCTACCAATCCCAAGATTTCGCCGATGACCTTCCGATCACAGGTTCAGTGTCCAAACCTGCTGAGCCACGACCACCCATTACTGAAACCTCACTCTTGAAACATTTTACTTGTAATGAAAAATTTGATTTTGTCTCATGTCATGTCCAGATCACTCAGTTTCATGGTTGCAATGAGTCTGACAGCCCTGGGGAAGTTTCCCTTACTTTTGTGTGGAAAACCCAGAATACAAAGGCTACACAGGCTGTGAATACAAACCCAGCAGTGTTTTCCTGTTGGTCTCTAGCATCATACGATTTTAGCATTAAACACTGGATACAGTCCAGTACTGATGACACATTTGAATCATCCTTGTCCTTGCATGCAAGCGTGAAATGAACATCATTTAACTCCCTGTAAACTTCTGTCAACCATTAAACAATTTTAAACCTATCCGGCACATTTTATTTTGCAAAAAAAGGACAGATTCTAATTCTTTAAACTGCAATTTTAATTGTCTTTTCTATAATCCATTCATTCAAGTTCAATATTACACATCTCTCATTAAATTATAAAACAGTGCAGGCACTTTTTGGATGAAGACACACTAGTGTATAAATGCAGTCCTTTCGATGTAAATGAAATCACTGCAAATTAATGTGTCTGAACTTGGGGTCTCTTCGCTCCAAGCCCCATGTGGAAGCAGTTCAAGGCATAAGTGCAAACTTGCATTCATGACCGGCACTCTGATTGACCAGAATGGCGTCATCAAGTAATCCTTCATGTAGGATCAGGGCTGTACAGCATGCTCTACAGATGAGTATGCGAGAAATGTGAGTCCGTAATACTGCAAGACTTGTGACGGGAAAGGGGGTTATAAAGCTAAAGACTAAAGTAGACCAGTCCAGAGGTTGAAGCAGGCTGTGTTAATGACCGACTCCAAGTGATGGTACATGGAGACAAGCTGGGGTGGAGGGCTACTGCTGCCGCCCTGTTGGTGGGAAGGTAACGGTTCTCTGAAAACCACTTTGAGACTCTGGAAAAGAACAGCAAAATGGTCTGTCAGTGACTGTGAGAATGGACATCTTCGATTTGGCTCATACAGGCTTGCCGGGGTCCAGAGCCTATCCCAGAATCATTGGGCACAGTATTCGATTCAATTGAAATTTCTTTTTATATAGTGCATTTAACAACACGGTCACCTCAAGGCACTTGACAAGAATATGTGGCCGTCCATTACATCCTGCATACAAAAAATGAAGCGGAAGGAAAAGATGCTAGAAGGGAAAATACTCCACAGTCTTAAACCAGTGAGATTTTCATCATTTGATACAGATGTTAGTGATAATTAAATACTCACTGTTTTTCCTGCTTGAGTGTCAAGAAAGACAAGAACAAAGCAGTCCGTGAATTTTTGATTGAGGACAGCCTTAGGGAGAAAGAGGGGCAATGAGCAGACAAATACCCCCAGACAAGTTTATGAGACAAACACACATCAGATGCTGATATAAGGCAAGAAAGCAAGTTAACAAGACCGATAAGGCATTCATTCAATAAAAAAAAAAAAAAAATATATATATATATATATATATATATATATATATATATATATTTTAAATTATTATTATTATAGCCCATAATTAAGTTATGCATATTATTATTAGTTGTTTTAATAATTATTTAAAAATGTATAGATTTTCAGTTCCTTTAAATATTGTTTTTGAGTAAATATACTTAAAAAATATATATATTAAAAGATAAAAATCTAAAAACTGGTGGCTTGATTTCAGGGCTAAATCAAGAGGTCACTTGGGATTACATCCAGCATACACAGTAGACCATTAAGACTAGAAAAACCATTAATGCCTTAACAGGTCTTCCTACCAGGTAATGGATCCCACTGTCATCCACAAAGTGCCGGCAGCTCTGTTGGAACCGCGATAGCAGCACCTTGATTAGGCTTTGATACCAGGCCGGGCTCATGGTCAGGAAGCAATCCTGGGATAAGACACGTGTGAGCATTACAAGGACACTGTTCATACAGTAAAACACTAGAGCCAAACTAACAAAGTATCATCAAAATAGCACCAGAGTAATACAGGTTGCAGAACAGCGGTTTATTACTCGTGGGACATGAGCTTATTTATGGATCCAGGCATACAGAACACCAGGCACATAAGCCATTTAAGGGAGAAAAAAATCTACAGAACAGTGGTAGTCAAACTGTGGCCTGTCTACCATCAGTGGCACTCTGAATGTCGCCAGGTTGTACGTGAGAAGATAATGATGATCTGCTACTGTGATTCGAGTATCTGATTTTATATTTGGCCACTTTGGTTTGATACCAAGTAGTACTTGATCCAAAAAGTTAGAATCACTACTATAAAACATTCTACTCAAGTACAAAAGTGAAATTCAGTTCAGCTCAGACTGTAGTTCTGTAATTATGGTCACTAAGGAGATTTTAGAGCAGAGTCAGGCCTCCGTGTCAGGTCTGTTACCCATGGCAAAAGCTGCATTTATCAGATATAAAGTCAGTATTGCGCTATGTTTCTCTACTTCATCATGACCTACCAGCTGCGGGTCGATGTCCCCTATGGAGCGACTCTGCACGGCATTGAGTAGTTCCTCCAGTTCATGGAACGTCAGCTTGCTCAATTTGAGCTTATCTAAGGCAAGGTGCTCCCCATGGAAGAGACGCCTCCAAAGATTGTCTCTCCGGCAGTGCCCCATGGCCTGCTGCACACAAGTCTGGATCTGCCGTTGGGCAAAGTTCACCTCCGAGTTCAGCAGCGGAAAGACTGGGGAGGAGCAGAAAAGCACCGGGGTCGCACCACCACCTTGGGGCCTGGACAGGTAGCATCTTCCACCTTCGCTGGTGGCAGCCTCCTCCCACAGGTCTAGTTTGTCGTCCTCGGTCCTGCCCATCTCCAGCTGCTCCTGTGTTACCTTCCCCCCCGGGTCGCCGAGATCCCGGTGGATCTGCGGGAGCTTCTTGAAGCGCTGCATGTCAGCCGTCAGACGAGGGAAGAGCTCACGCTGGCTGGTCATGATCACGTAGTAGCACAGTCTACACATGGAAATAGAGAGAGGAAGTTGGTCACAATCATGTAGAGCAGTCAACACATACAACATGAAGACAGCTGGTCACGACCATATGGTAGGGTGGTCTACACATACAATATGCCTCTCAGTTTGGGGTGGTACCTTAGACGGTGTCTCTCCTTCTCTGACTGTTCTTCAAATGGTGCAGCATTATGACACACCAGAAGGGACACATCAAAGTCGTCATGGTGATGCAAGCCTTCTGAATCCTTGTAAGAACCAGAGCTGAAAAGTATTGATAAAATTTCTGACAACAGAAAAGCAAAAAAAAATAACACTAATCAAAACAGCATGTAGAGTGCTAAATCAACCACTGTTCCTGTGCCATACCTGTTACGTAGTGCCACAAGGGCGTACTCATGCAAATCAGCATTTGGTGTCCCCTTTTTATGGTCTGTAGTTATTGCAGTCTTTGACATACGTAAAGGCTTCATATCGTAGGTGCCGGCATGGTCGGTAATGTAGTTGTAGAGCTGGTGAGCCGTTATCATGCTCGTGGGAATGAAGAAGCTTCCTGTTGGATTGACAGTCCCCAACAACTTAGCATCTAATGTGTCATATTAGCAGTTTCAGCCGCAGTTCGATAGTCAGTGAACCTACTATAAACTTACTGCAAACAGGTTAGCTTCGTATGCAGATGTATTGGGAATACTGACCTTGGAAGACGTGATTTCGACCAAATTTGGGAATGTCAGGATGATGGGCCATGAAGTCCTCCAGGAAGCTACTGAGCTGATAGCCCTGCCGCAAGGTCATATGACAGCCTACCAAATACTGGTGCACCACACGCAGGTGGAAGTCATAGCTAAAAGAGTGCACGTGCATCAAGTCCCGCACCTTATCGCACTCCTCTGTGAAGAGCATGGAGAGCTGCAAGACAGACAAAGGTAGAGTCAACATTCAAGGGTCCCTCAGTCTTTAACCACAGCCTATACCTCTTCCATACCACTAGCATTGTATTGCACAGATCCACCCCAATTCTTTACACAATAACCATTTACCTCTTTGCCTTACTCCCTTACCTATTTTTCCCTTTATTCTCTTTTTGGTAAGGCTTTCATTTAAATCTCAGTACCAGAAAGCGGGGATACATAACAAGACACTGCAGCAGAGCATGCGAGCAGAGCGGAACAATGACAATTTCAGCTCATCACTCACAGAGCGGTATGGTCCTCCGCTCACAGTTGCTCCAGTCAGTTTTTATCATGCTCCAACGAAACGACTCATGCTCGTTTCAAAAAAGAAAATAATCTGTATTGTATTTTAATTTGAACTTAAATTGTAGCCTGACTAAATGAGCAGGCAAATCTACATTCAAGCAGAAGTAATTCATTTCAAGATGTGAGCATATGATGCTCGAGTTTTTTTTCAAATATGCTGCTCTGCGCTCGCTCCCGCTCCAGTCAAAATCCTTCCGCTTCGGCTCCACACTTGCTCCCGCTCCTGCTCCGCTCACATGCTCTGGGCTGCACTAACCAGGCTGAATTGTACTTGAATGCACTTGCTCTGAAAACCCTCCATTTTGCTACAAATCAAGAGATGCAGCAAATTTCATAACACACTCAATCACAGCACATTGCATTCCCATAAGAAGTTTGTTATCACTGTCAAATTAAATCACGTTTAATACCATTTTAGTAGCTGGAAGCATTCAGAGCAAAGAATATATTCTGGATGCGATTAATGCATCTGCTTTTGGCAGAGGATCCACTGGAGATGTTGTACCTGTCTGCTGTTGCAAGCTGCAGAAGCAGCCCCCCCCCCCCCCCCCAAAAAAAAAAGCATCGGACAGCTGTTATTTTCATAATGCTCTGAGAGAGAAGTACTGTATTGTTACCACAGGAGTGACAGAATGCTGGATTGCCTATAAGTAAGGCCTGCATGCACAGGAATGCTTCATTCTCCTGTGAATTATTGAAGGCTGTCAGGCATAAGGAACAAAGCGTTTATAGCGATGCTCCATCTGGAGATATAATTTTACACTGAGCTGTGAAACCTTGTTCTGTACGTTTCCTGCTTAGAAAGAGGCTGTTTGAATTTTTATCACTAAGATCACCTAAGAATGTATCTTCTTCATAAATTTAAACATGTCTATTAACTTGACTATAAAACTCGAAAAGGGAGGGGTGAATTTTAAGTCATTTTAAAATCAGTAAGAAAATCAACAGAAACCTCAAAAATGAAGAACTTCTTACACACTGTAACAACGCATTACGGAATAATACTGCACTATACTTGATAAAATGCAACAAATTATTACTTTTTTAAGTAATAACACCTGCATTTTGTAATAATTGGTCACATTTTGTAAGTCAATATATAATAAATTTCCCTGCATTTCGTAACATATTATTACAGATTGTGATGGTTATTAAATGCGGGACTTCACTTTTTAATGATGAAAATCCCTCGGACACTTGCAACTACTGACCAGTATCGCTTCTTTCCTTCCTTTCAAAAATCCTCGAACGTACAGTCTACAACCAGCTTTCTCTCTATCACTCTCAGAACAACCTCCAGGATCCTAATCAGTCTGGTTTCAAAACAGCTCACTCTACAGAGACTGCCCTCTTAGCAGTCACTGAGAAGCTACATGCTGCCAGATCAGCTGTCCTCATCCTTCTTGACCTATCAGCAGCATTTGACACAGTCAACCACAAGACTCTTCTGTCAATCCTTAAGAGTCTTGGCATTGATGGCTTGGCATGGCGCTGTCTTGCTTCCTACCTAGAAGGCCGAACATACCAAGTGACATGGAATGGATCCACATCTACCCCACGTTGTCTTTTCACCGGTGTCCCTCAGGGCTCGGTTCTTGGCCCTCTCTTATTCTCCCTCTATACTAAATCTCTTGGAGAGGTTATATCCTCACATGGCTTCTCCTACCACTGCTATGCCGATGACACTCAACTCGTCCTCTCCTTCCCTCCCTCAGACACTCATGTCTCCACTAAGATCTCTACATGCTTGGCAGACATCTCAACTTGGATGACCGCTCACCATTTAAAACTCAACACTAGTAAAACTAAACTGCTTTATATCCCGGCTGACTCATCCCCCCTCCAGGACCTTGCAATCTCCTTTGACAACTCCCTGATCCGTCCTTCGGGTTCTGCTCGCAACCTTGGAGTTACCATGGATGATCGGTTGTCCTTTTCCTCACATATCGCCAGTCTTTCTCGCTCTTGTCGGTTTCTCCTCTTTAACATCAGGAGGAAACGTCCATTTCTTTCTACACAGGCTACCCAGATACTCATCCAGTCCCTCGTCATCTCACGCCTGGACTACTGCAACTCGCTTCTAGCGGGTTTACCACTGCGCGCCATCTGTCCCCTCCAACTGATTCAGAATGCAGTTGCTCAACTTGTTTTCAACCTTCCCAAGTTCTCCCACGCCACTCCTTTGCTGCGCTCTCTCCACTGGCTTCCTGTAGCTGCCCGCATCAGATTCAAAACACTGATGCTCGCATACAAAGCTAAAAAGGGTCTGGCACCATCCTATATAAAAGACCTCATCACACCCCATACTGCACCCCGATCTCTCCGATCCTCCAGCACTGCTCGACTGGTCCCACCACCCCTCAAGGCACAAGGACGACACACATCTCGGCTCTTCTCTGTTCTAGCACCTAGTTGGTGGAATGAACTCCCCCTTGATGTCCGAACAGCGGAAACCTTGGCTGTCTTCAAGCGACAACTCAAAACTTTCCTTTTTCAGAAATACCTGTAGTAGTACTCTGTATTCTTACTCAGCTCTTTTCCTTGTGTGTCTGTGTGTGTACAAAAAAAAATTGTTGCACTTTCTCAACAGAGTATTCAGATTGTATTCATAGCTTGGGTCCTTATTGAGCTAGTATCGGAAAAATTCATCACAGCGTCTTGAAACACTTCTGTAAGTTGCTCTGGCTAAGGGCGTCTGCCAAATACTGTAAATGTAATGTAAATGAAAATGCAATATAGTGCATTATGTAATAAACAACCAAAATGCATTTCTTCCTGGACTCTTGGTCATGTTGTTACATAATGTGCTGCTATTATACGATGCATTGTTATACACCCTTATGAAAATCCCAAACCATGGTGAATCTAAAGGGGAAAGTTAATGTTATCTGTACTCTTTAGATGGACCTGTTAATTGAATGCAACTAGCAGATTCTACCCGACCGCTTTACACTTCTGACCCAAACAGTAAGTGTTTCTTCGCTCTTAAAGTAACCTCATGTAAAATATACAACTTGTCATTTTCATGTCTTCTTGGGAGAAAAAAACAGAATACATGTTTCCCAAGTGTGTTAACTCTACTGATATAATCACACTACTGAGTGTGATTATAGGGTTACTGGGGACTGACCAGTCGGCTGCCGGCTGTCCCCAACTCAACGGTCCTGCAACTTCTCACAGAGACAGCAGATTCGGAGTGAACAGATGTGGAAATGGGAAGCTTCGGGAAAGGTTCTGTCACAGGGCTGACCGCCAAAGGTCACACTGCCGCGGAAGAGCAGTAAATGACCGTCCAGCATGACAAAGGGTAACTGGGTTCTTGATGAACCCAGAGTTTCCACCACATGATGCTCAGCGGGGGATTTTTAAGATCACCTGCAGTCGATCTATATTTAACACTTTGAATTCAGCTCATTTAAGATCCAGCCTGGGGTCTAGGACTCCCAGTGCACTGGTCCCCTTCACTGCAAGTGTGGCATAAGAATTTCACTGTGTTTCTCAGAATAGATATGACAAAAAAAAAACAGGAAACAAACTGAACCGAAACGGAAGCATCTGCAGCCTGTCAGCACCTTCTAACCATCACCGGGTTCATCCTCTGGACACGGAGCACAACACTCTTTTGACTGAATGGCGCATTGAACAGCACTATTGGAGGAGACACCAAGGACAAGAGCAGCGCTTGCTATAGACATGGACTTGACAGGACATCTGTAATCATGATGACTGTTAACACATACATATGGGTTTGTGACTATGTGCTGAAACCTCAAAGTTCTGAGAATATTGTTTGCATGTTATTTTTACATTAATCATATTTTATATTCTGTATTTTACACGTGTTTAGTAGAAATATTTTAATCAGGATTCTCAAAATGACTAATTACGGTTAACTAATTTATACAGAATTTATACAGATTTATCAGTTTATTTTCTGAGGATAGTTATACACAAACATTTAACTGACTAACTAATAAAGCAAAAATGAGTAACTGCTTCACAACACAGAAAGACACAAATAACCTTGTTTCACACAAAAGTGCTGGATGCAAATATAAATATTTTGGTTATGTTGATGATAAATATTCTGAAGTAAATAAACTACTTGGAAGCCCAACATGAAAAATTAGAACAATAAATGCTGTAGTATCTCTTCTCAAATAGCAATCAAAATCCTCTAAGGTCACATTCAGAAACCTTACAACCCCTTAGTGATACATACCAAAGTAACTATACACAGGACAATGTATGAAAATCAGGATAGCTGCAATTTCTGAAATCCCATTTTTATTAATTTTATGCTCTTTAAAAGTCTGTTTTTTATTTAAACTATTTTTCAGTCATGCAGTTCAAAAATCATTCAGGATTAGTCGTTTCACAGTTCTTTTCTTTGTATCTAAAATAAATCCAATAACTGAAAAGGTCAGAATTAAAATCATGCTGGGAATTTTAACAAAAATGACCATGCATAATATTACGTAGCCATACGTGATGCATAGATCTACGGATGCATAAATCTGATAGAGAAAATAAACCAAAAACAAAAAAACATCCCAATCTGTGGGCTTGAACAAGAGAATCAACAGGAGCAGTATGCTTCCCAGTCAAGGGTCTTGGAGGCTTGAAAATGTGATCTTGGCCCCATGCTTATGAAACACCGATTCATTTAAGCCAATCAAGTCAATCAAGAGCTCCAACCAGATTTGGACCCAAGGTCAGAAAGGGAAAGGATGTTGACAGGGAAGCAGGAAAAATTATGGTGTGGGCAGAGCCAATGGAAAGGAGATTACCCCACACTGGCAGTGCTCGGACATACCGCAGAGTCAGAGACTGAAGAGGTCTCCGTGTACGACTTGCTACGAGGTTTGGTGAGGAGAGAGGCCTGATGGAGAGAGCAGATGAGATGGGACATGGCACAGAAAGACATTGCGGTATGAGCACGTGGGGGGGTGGGGGCTGACGTGAGTTGAACACAGTGCAGACAGACAGACACAAACACATATTAGACAGAGAAAAACAAAAGTGAACACACAAGTGAGTGGTGAAGAAGCATAAATTCATACATTTTATTATTTGTAGTTCATGCTGGTGGAGCAAGGATTCTTATTATTCCTTATGAAATAATTGAAATATCACACAATTAAAGTTACCCCATTAGATAGACAGGCAAGTCAGAAGCAATGAGATTGTAATAATTGAAAAGCATATATGTTGTTCTAAATGGTATTCAGTGCTAAATTACTTGCTAAAATGTCTTGCTTACCAGGTAATTAGCCATAATGTTATTTTTATGTTAGTAGCTACAGCTGAGTAAGTAGTGTTTGTTAGCTAGCTTTACAATACTCTTTACTCTTTAGATTATATATAAATTTTACCTTGGTAAAACAAAGCACAAAGAAAAGTTTGGGGAAACTGAAGTAGGACTACACAAGAGGGGGAAGGAGTGGATGTCCAGAGGTGGAGGTGGAGTCAGACGACGAGTCAGATGATGAGTCATTCGTTCACCTTCAGCCATTCTCTAACGATGGAGAAGTCCATTCTTTCTCACCCTCAACTCAGACCGAGCAGCCCACAAATGGAATTTTCGGATATTTTAATATAGGATGGGGGCAATATTTATAAATCCATCATTTATAGAGAAGGGTCAACCTTATGATGAGCCTATAAAATGTTTTGAATCAGTGAGTAACAGGGGAGGGGACATTCCGGGGACTAATCGGCTTTCAGCTGGGGCCAATGCCCCTGTGGCCCCGCCCCTGTGGCTCCACCCCCGTGGCCACACCCCCTTGGCCCCACCCCTGGCCCACACTGAGACTTCTGTCCAGACATGTGTATTGCACTTTTGTTCCCTTTTCCTTTCTCTTATTTTATTAAACCCAATGACTGTCCCAGTAACAACTTCCATACCCTTTTGTCATGATAATCTGTTCACACCATAGCAGAATGAAGCAGGATACCTGAGTAGTCAAACAATGCGTACCTGCACACACTGGAGTTCTACAGAAGTGCAGGCAGTTGGCTGAGAAGAACACTTCCCACTCCCATTTAAACCCTAGAGAATCCATTACGGTATCGCCAACTATGGGCATCGACTCAAACCTCGAAACACAGAGAAGAGGATGTAGGGCACATCCTACAATACTACTTCCGCGCTGCTGAAACAGGTTTTCTGTATGTAGTGCTACACCCAAAACCACAAGGTGGGCTAATCACTTGGCTTTAACTGCTCTGTACCATCCATGCCATCCTTTCGACAAGAGCAAACAGCGACAGCTACAGCGCCGGGGGCCTTAGCTCAGTCCAAACTTCCAAACACATGAAGCACAGGTAACCCTATGTCATGCCACCTAAGAACACAGCTGTAACGTGGGACGGACTGGCCTCCTACGCTGGGAATAACCTGACTTATATGCTCTCTGGGTCTTATTCCTCGGCTGTACTTGGATGAGCAGTAAATGGGTGGACGGATCAATGGATACAACTAGGCAAGTTACCTGAAGACTATCTGCTCATACCTGATGCTGATTGAGGTGGACTTTTAAATAAAGGGGGGAAAGTCTTCTTGTGATGAGAGACCTTTCAGTGGGTTTTGGAACCATTGGAGTCACATCGATTCATCCAATCAGAAAGCAAGCTCAGAACAGCATAGACGGACAAAGCAAATTCAATTAAAAAATTTATTTTATATTTTATAGACTGGTGTTGATATGTATTTTAAGATGGCAAAACAAGCATCACAGTCTTGGTCTTAATGATTGATTTTTCCTTGAAAATTATTTGAAAAATTATCCTAGACTAAAAAAAAATTAGTCCCCGAAAAAAAAAATCAATTCAGCACAGAAAAAATTAAGTGCTTTTTGATAACTGTGAAACGAAGAATCCATTCGATGTAAATATCACCACATAGAATGTGTATTTAATCACATGCTAAATTGGATAAAGCCTTTTAGGCTCCACATCTTCCATGTTTACAGTATCCATGACTCTTTGCCCAGCTCTTCAGAGATTTACAGGCAGACAGGCTCACTCAGCTACTCCCCGACCTCTCGGATATATCAGCCGGAAGGAAATCTTTACCTGGGAGTTGACCGTTTGGCCCATGGGGGTGCGGGAACACTCCAGGGCGTACTGAGTCACGCAGAAGTAACTGCCCTGGTGAGGCAGAAGCGGATTTATAATAATTACAATATTATAAAAGTAACTGTCACATCCAAAATAAGAGGCATTCGGTGGCTCTAGTAGTCTTTCTCTATTTAAGACCAAATGAAAGACACCAAAATAAAATTAAAACCTTTCAAATCAGAAAACCCAGCCATCAAATGGTGCATTTCCATTTTCACTTTGCAGCAATTCTAGAGACTGTACAGGCATATTGTAACAGTTCTAAAACTCCATAATATACAATACATCTCACTTGTAGATACCGAATTCCATGGAAATAAAAAAAATAAAATAATAATAATTACATTGTTTAAGAGCATCATCAATTTTAAAAGTCCAACAATGTGAGAATATTGCTCTTGTATTACCTGGAAGGCCAGCTCCATTAGTACAATCCCCCCTGGCAGTGCCCGCTGCAGGTGATAGGTGCTCGTTCCCAATCCGCTGCTTCTCTGAAGAGGATATATACACATTTATTCAGCTTTGGGTACAAAAGCTAATAAGCCATTATTTGATGGGCAGGGTGGAGTCAGGTCACGAACCTTCTCATTCAGGTTGCTCCTATCATTTACTAGACTTGAGTTCTCTCTAGCCCCAAGTATAAATACCCAAACCCCGATTCCTGACCCCGATTAGCTCTTCCACTACTGGACTGCTGTTATTGTCTGTTATTCCTTTCCCACCAATCCCGAAATGAACCAGCAGGCTCACCACTCCTGTCAAGTCCTTGCGTCTCCATCTCATCCACATGACACCTGGACCATGCCCATAACCAGAAATAAATTTCAGGGGTGGGGGGTATAGGGGTCCCCCTCGGTAGATTTCACCAACTGGGGAGGGGCTCTCAGTATATTTTGCCTTTTGGAGGGGGGAGCGATTTTCGAGGGGGGCAGACCCTTTTATCCAAAGGGATATTTACTATTACTAAGAAATTTTGGAGTATTTGGGGTTTAAGAACCTTGCCTAAGGGCCCAATGGAAAAATCTCTCGGGCTCTGGGATTTGAACCAGCAACCTTCCAGTCACAAAACCGCTGAAGCCACTGAACCACACACCATCCCCCAGTCATCACAATGACGTGAGCCCATCTCTCTAGCTCACCTTTGGACTGTCCTCGCTCTTCTGCTTGTTACAGGAGAATGACGCTCGACCCTCGCTGGACATTGAGCTGAAGGCGGCTGCTCGAGCTCGAGCGATGCTATGGGGAGCAGGATCAAATGGTTAAATAGAGCGAGGCGAGTGTCTAAATGCAGGAGGAGGCCGGCCCTGGAGAACGGGCCGAGCCATGTCACGTTCCCGGGGGCGGTCACCTTCGGGCCGGTGACTGAGGCCGGACCTGCACCAAGATGAAGCCGATGCTCTGCAAGTACTGCACATACTGCTGCAGGAACGTGCTGGAGATGTCCTGCAGCCAGGCCTCCTGCGGTGGCCGGACGGGGGGGGCGTCGGCGGAGTCCGTGCTATAGCTGCGGCTGCGGCCTGACAGGGTGGACTCATTTGATCGGTGTCGCTTCTGCAGAAATTACATGGCGAGAAAACAGAATTTAACTAACAAAGGTTACAGTGAACAAGTGTCCCCATTACAGCAGAATTTGAAGATCAGTGGTCATTGTTGACACACTACAGCACACAACAATGAAATGTGACCCATCACTACGAAATGAGTCTTATGGGTGCTTATACCAGTGCGATTTAAGACTCATTTCGTGGCGACAGGTCACAAATGTGTCCTCTGCAATTAACCCATATGCGACATCGTGACATAGCAGGGGGCAGCTAATTCAGCGCCTGGGGAGCAGTGCTTGGGGGAAGTACCTTGCTCAGCGTACCTCAGTGGTGCCTTGCTGGTTGGGGATTCGAACAAGCAATCTTTCAATTACAATTAGAAAAGGTCTAGGAAATGTCGGCAGATCATGCAGCTAGTAACCAGACCATCACCTTGGGCTGGGGGTGGAATATTTGCCCTTCCTGGATCTGTTTGCGGAAGACAGGATCGAACAGCAAAGGGGTGGCACAGTAGTGGACCAGTCGGGAGGATTGCTTCAGAGTTTCAAGGTCTGTCACCTGTGGGACCCAACAAGTTCAGAAATAACCTCAATAACAACCATCTGGGGGATTCAACAAATAACATGTACATTTAAAAATAACTTCTACGTTATTTATCCATATTGGCTTAAACTATTGGGATAACAGTTCCCACAGATTTTCCCTGTAGTCCATGTTTTCAGAATATATCAATAATAGTCAAACATGGACCAGTACATCAAGTAATGTTACAAGAAACAAACAAAAACAAATGATCATTAATCAAACACCTGGATGCATTCCACAAAGCAGGGATAAAGACTGTCCAATAGGAATGCTTATCTTTCTTCCTATTGAGCAGTTTCCATGTTTGGCTTAAGTTTTCGAGCTAACTGGGAAATCCTGCTTTGTGGAATAGCCCCCTTGTAGACATCTTAGAGTAAAGTAAGGAAAATAGGATGAGGATGTTTAACAGGCGACCAATAAAACCTGTTGGCCAGATTAATTGTGGCATGTCATCATTTTTTCGCTGTTGGTTTGTTTTGTGCAACAACTTAGCCAAGTAGTTTCTCTTTCTCTCACACAGGAGGCGCCATACTAGCACAGCACACATTGCCCAAGACAAAGAGAAATTCCTTATTGACTGTTAATGGCACGGGGAGAACATGCAAACTCCACACACATGAGCCTTGGAGGAGACTCAAACCCTGACCCCAGAGGTGAGGCAACAATGTTAAGCACTGTGCCACCATGCCATCTCCAAATCTGCACGTTTACTCAAAATAATTTATATATTTTTAGAATTTTAACATAATGGATCCTATTCCTAAAATATTATGTAAGCTACTCATTCACTTCCTGTAGCCTACTAGTAGCTTGTGAGTAGCATGTTGGTGACCACTGCAATACAAGCAATTTAAAGATGGTAACTTCCCTAACTGTATGTCTTTGGACTGCTGGAGGACTCAGAGGAAACTCAAGCAACATAAAAAGGCAATGCAAACTCCACACACACAAACTGCTGGTGGGATTCGAACCCCCAACCCTGAAGGTGCCAGGTGAACACTTTGATAGCATCGCACTCACCGTGATGGGCATGTTGGACTGTGCAGACCTCTGCTGCCACGTCACAAACAGGTTCTCGATCTTCATCTGCTTCTCCATTTCTGGCCTCCCAGAAACAGCAAAGCACAACTTTTCACACAATTTGTTAAAAAAATAACTACAGGCAACAAGACATTCGTCAATGTCACTCATCATTCCAATCACAGATTCGGGACGTTTTTTCGGTTCGCCTTAACTGTAACTTTCACGTAAATAAAGACAAGAGCCAAAAGACCACTCTGCCAACTGGTACCGGAAGAAGTCCTCAAATTCATACAGGATGCTTTAAACTTTTATTTACCACCTAACACCCTCCTAGACCTCTTCCAAACATCTTCCAAGCATTTTGTCACTCCAATCCTGACAGACATGTCTTAATGCCACCCTTTTGCCTCATTCCAATTTCTCCAAAAACAATGTATTTTTTTCTTTTTTGTTTGTCTCTCGAGGCTACACTTGTTTATAGAGGTTAGTGAGGACCACGCAACTGGTATTCTGGCCCTGATAAATAAAAATACAGAATTGATGGAGGATTTACTTTCTTTCTCTTATGACTGTAAAACTAGGCATTAATGGAAAATGAAGCATGATATTAAACGAGCACGGAAGGTGTGAACTGTTCATGCTGGATAAGCCGATTCTGACCCTTGCGCTCAGCAGCCTTGATCTCCAGCAGCTGGGCTCCGTGCTGGGCCACTGCATCGGTTCCGTCCGGCCCGCTGGACATGGGCCGCTCGATGCAGACGTCTCGCAGGGCCTCGTCGAACGGCACCAGCTCTGGGTGGAAGTGCATGAGAGGCAGAGTGCGGGTGCAGCCGCTCAGCCGCCCTGGGTCCTTGCTGGGCGCAGGGGGAACGGGGCTGCGGAGCAGAGCATCCGCCTCCAGGGTGGAGTTCAGGAAGGGGTTGTTTTCCTGAAAAAGGACAGAAACAGAGCAGCCCGTCAGAAGCGAGCGGGACAGCCAGGAATATCAGTAAAAATCAGCTGAACAAAGCTTCCAGAAAATGTATACTGATCCTGGATGCATGGAAAGAAAGCTGGCAACATTCATCCATGAATGTCACTAGGGACTACGGAAAAGGGGGGGGGGGGGGGGGGCTAAGCCTTTACTAGGGACTGTGGGGGTAAAGAACATTCGGTAACACTATTTAATGTATTAATTAACCAAAAACTTAACCAAAAAGTGTTACATACTGATCCCATGTTCGTTCTTAATCACTCATAAAGGTTAATGTATTTCATGCAATTACTATATGTTCTTGATTAGTACTTGAGTAGTAACTGAATTACTAAGCCCCCTCAAATAAAGCGATAATGAAAATTTCAAGAGGGCCAAAACTCCCCTATACCAGCCCTAGCGTCACCCCTGCAAGGATGAATCTATCCATCCATCATCCATCCTCCAAAAACTTATCCTGGTCAGAGATCAAAAAAGCCCATAGCCTGTCCTAGGTGGCACAGGCCACAAGGCTGAGATACTCCCTGGATGGGGTTCCAGTCTGTCACAGGGCTGGGCTACACCCTTGATGCGAAGCCAGTCCGTCATAGGTCACATACACCCACTCTACTACCAATTTTAAAACACTAATTAACCTAGTTGTGTGTACTTGAACTGTCTGAGGAAATCTACATGCCATAGGAAAAACATACCAAATGCACAAACAGGAAGCTGAACGTATGTTTGGACATGGTTGTGCAGAATCAACTTGTGAAAATTAGCTTCAAACACGCCAAGCTGATTTTTAACTGTAAAACGGTGTCAGACTATTGATGTCGGTGCCAGTTGCGCCAGTGGATGTGGCTCGAACATGGTTGGTCCCCAACAGCACTGTTTCGGCCAACCGAGCATCTTCAATCTGCATCCAAGCATGTCGGAAACAGTTCTGGGATTGGGCTGTATGTTGGCCGTCGCCTCTAATCATGCCAGTGTGTTCCAGTGGAAATATGAATGACTGACGCGAGCCGACTGTTCTTCACCCATGATTGGTGCCAGGTTTTTGCCGTTGGTATGGCGTGTGCCCAGCTTCAAGGCCAAAAGCACTCACCTGTTTGAGGTCCTCATGTGCCGGGGGGTCCGACAGGCAGTAGTGGTGGAACAAGCCCATTTTCTGGCTGAGCAGGCAGTGCAGCACGTGCGACCGAGCGTTCTGCCACTGCACCAGCCGCGTCAGCTCACGACTCAGAGAGGCGCCCAGGTCCACCGACCAGTTATACGTGTACAGGGTTACCTGACCCGGGGGGAAACCAGGGGTGGAGCAGTCAGGACAGGCAGCATGTCACAGATATCAGAAGAGTGCCTATTCAATGTACCGTCGATTACAGACTTACTCTGGGATGCTGACAGCACAAATCAAAAGTACACTTTATGTGAATAATGCATAAAAGTCGAGTATGTCAGTCCATCACAGTGCACAAACAATCATATACTATCAGTACTTTAGTATATATTATATACTATTTAAGATAAGATACAATACTGTGTAAAAATCTTGGGCAGTCAAGGAAAATGTTTAAAACTATTTATCTGCTCAGAAAAAAACTATAAGGATGGCTAGATGAACACCGCTTCAGTTCCCAAACAACCATTTTATGTATTAGATACAGTTTATCACCAACTCACTTAAATTTATTTAGTTTAAAAAGGCAATCAGGTACTGATTAGTCATACAAGGTGTGCTAGTGGTCGAGTCAAAAATTACATGGGTGTATTGGATGGTCACTGCTAATACTGTGGCGATTTCAGCAGAGGTTTTGAAATGGCTAAGCTGACCGACTTTGTCAGACATACTGGCATAATTTTACACCAACATGAAGATTATTTAAACATCATTTTCTTTGACTGCATAAGACTTTTGCAAAAGTACTATATAAATGTATAACCTTAAAAAAAAATTCCCCCTGGGATCAATAATGTATCTCATTCTTATCTTTTGAGACACCAATTTACCAAAGTGCATCACTGGACTGCAGGAGGAAACACACACAACACAGGGAGAACAAGAACCCATCAACACACCCATAGTTTTCTACTTTTAATTTAATATCCATTCCATTTTTTTAGACTCCGAATAATCCAGTTAACCCAACACAGCAGCCTTGGACAACACCGTAACCCCCCCAGGTCGAAACTCTCCCCCTCACCTTCTTGTCTGAGATGTAGACAATTAGGAACCTCTGTCTGGGTGCCACCCCCTTGCAGGTTTGCCCAGCGCAGAACCAGTCACTCTGCTCCAAGGCCTCAAAGCGCTGGAGACCCTTGTGGGCTATAGGAACCAGAGGAAGGAATCAAGGAGTCAGAGATGAAGAGAAAGTGCCGATACACAGCAAAAGCTATGTACTCGCGACAAAGTGACTTATGCCGTAATATCTGATAACATCAGTTTAATGGAAAATCAAGTAGATTTAATACTACAACCTCAATAATAATTTGACATCAAGTTATGCGTTAGCATACCTTGCTCTGTGCTGCATCGCCATTGATGGAAGTTCCGTCCAATGAGAATAAAATGCTTGGAGGTCGATGGGGGTTTACCGGGGTGATGGGTGACAGGCACAAATGTGTCACTGTGAGGACTTGTAGACAAAAAAATGTGTTAGAGTATGACTGATAAAACAGGTCTAGAAACAAAACATAATTCTGTAAAGCAATACCTTCTGCAGGCAGTAACGTTTGACAAATACATTATTTATTAGTCAGATTTCTTTTTCATTTTTAAAATAGTGGGGTGTTAACATTTCACGGAGATTTCACAATTATAAGAAACCATTCAATTTCCATTTTGCAAAATGAGTTGTATAAAAACAGCCACACACTGCGCGCTTTCTCAACACAAATGTGATGGGCCTCACCCTGTGGTTTCGAAGACCTTGACCACAGTGTCGCTGGCCAGCGAGCTGACGAGGTTCGCGATCTCCACCAGGAGAGATGGGAGCAAGAAGCAGGAGGCGATCTCAGCTGCGCACTGCTGGATGGAGGGGCACCCTGTTTATAAGAACCAGCCAGTAGGAAATGGTCACAGTGGGTTAGAAGGCTGTGCCCATGAGCGTCAAATCCCACTACGACACAGTTATGACATCATTAGGTTCTCATGACCATAATATATCGGTTTCCGGTATTTGTTTTAATTAATTTCAAGAAAAATTCAAATTATACAACGTCATTCTCTAAAATGTCCATTTCAGGGTTAGGGTTTAGGTTAGGGTTAGTAGTTAATCAGTTTTATTGTAATATCATTTAAATCTAGAATAAAAAAAGTATTCAATCAAATCCAGAGGAATAGCAGAAAGATTACAAAACTAACAATAAAAAAACTATTTGCAAGAAATATACGTTGTATTATGTATAGTTTAATTATTTTTTTACTTTGGGTTACATGTAATAAAGTTGAATTTGATCTCAAAATGTAAAATGCAAATATAACCCCCTAAATATCATCTAGGAGGGAGTCACTCACCCAGCCTGCCCATGAAAGTAACCCAGGGTTGGTAGGTGCTCAGGTAGACAGGGTGCAGCACCCCCGTCTCCCCCTCCTCCAGCTGGCTCGTGTGCCTCCTGCAGGAATACACATGTCAGTACACCCCACACAGCCCCTAACCCAAACCCCTCCTCTCGGTACGCCCCCACAGCCCCTAACCCAAACCTCTCCTCTCGGTACACCCCACACAGCCCCTAACCCAAACCTCTCCTCTCGGTACGCCCCACACAGCCCCTAACCCAAACCCCTCCTCTCGGTACACCCCCCACAGCCCCTAACCCAAACCCCTCCTCTCGGTACACCCCCCACAGCCCCTAACCCAAACCTCTCCTCTCGGTACGCCCCACACAGCCCCTAACCCAAACCCCTCCTCTCGGTACGCCCCCACAGCCCCTAACCCAAACCTCTCCTCTCGGTAAGCCCATACAGCCCCTAACCCAAACCCCTCCTCTCGGTACGCCCCACACAGCCCCTAACCCAAACCCCTCCTCTCGGTACGCCCCCACAGCCCCTAACCCCAACCTCTCCTCTCGGTACGCCCCACATAGCCCCTAACCCAAACCCCTCCTCTCGGTACACCCCCCACAGCCCCTAACCCAAACCTCTCCTCTCGGTAAGCCCCACACAGCCCCTAACCCAAACCCCTCCTCTCGGTACGCCCCACACAGCCCCTAACCCAAACCTCTCCTCTCGGTAAGCCCCACACAGCCCCTAACCCAAACCCCTCCTCTCGGTACACCCCACACAGCCCCTAACCCAAACCTCTCCTCTCGGTAAGCCCCACACAGCCCCTAACCCAAACCCCTCCTCTCGGTACGCCCCACACAGCCCCTAACCCAAACCCCTCCTCTCGGTACGCCCCACACAGCCCCTAACCCAAACCCCTCCTCTCGGTAAGCCCCACACAGCCCCTAACCCAAACCCCTCCTCTCGGTACGCCCCACACAGCCCCTAACCCAAACCTCTCCTCTCGGTAAGCCCATACAGCCCCTAACCCAAACCCCTCCTCTCGGTACGCCCCACACAGCCCCTAACCCAAACCCCTCCTCTTGGTACGCCCCACACAGCCCCTAACCCAAACCCCTCCTCTCGGTACGCCCCCACAGCCCCTAACCCCAACCTCTCCTCTCGGTACGCCCCCACAGCCCCTAACCCCAACCTCTCCTCTCGGTACGCCCCACACAGCCCCTAACCCAAACCTCTCCTCTCGGTAAGCCCATACAGCCCCTAACCCAAACCCCTCCTCTCGGTACGCCCCACACAGCCCCTAACCCAAACCCCTCCTCTCGGTACGCCCCCACAGCCCCTAACCCCAACCTCTCCTCTCGGTAAGCCCATACAGCCCCTAACCCAAACCTCTCCTCTCGGTACGCCCCACACAGCCCCTAACCCAAACCCCTCCTCTCGGTACGCCCCACACAGCCCCTAACCCAAACCCCTCCTCTCGGTACGCCCCCACAGCCCCTAACCCCAACCTCTCCTCTCGGTACGCCCCCACAGCCCCTAACCCCAACCTCTCCTCTCGGTACGCCCCACATAGCCCCTAACCCAAACCCCTCCTCTCGGTACGCCCCACACAGTCCCTAACCCAAACCCCTCCTCTCGGTACGCCCCACACAGTCCTTAACCCAAACCCCTGCTCTCAGTGTATCAAAATGGCACCAACACATAAAAGGCTGTCTTACCATTGAGCAGTTTTTCAGCTGATTAGCAGTAGCTAACAGTGTTTATTTCTTATTATGGCAAGAAAGAAGTTATTCAGAAACAACCAAATCCTCCACTGTTCTATTTTATTCAGGTTTGCTTATCATGAGTGATTCAGTCTTCCAGGCTCTAGGAGGCGCCAAACCTTTGGGCATGCTCCATGTCAGTAGCCACTATCTTCTCCTGGCTCCACTGCTGCTTGACAGTCTCGGTTTTGTGTCTCCGCCTGGCAGCTCGGCTGTCCTCCCCCCGCTCCTGCACGATGTCATCCGTGGTCTTGGGGCTGCCTAGTTCTGCTGGGTCTGGCTTGCTCTGTGGAGGAGTAGGGGCACAGCTGGTCAACCCTGAAATCTTCTCTATGTTTGTTTTTGAACCTTGTACCAGATCATCCTAAACATTAAATAACACTGTGTCCAGAACTCTCCAAGCAACCTCTCCAAATTGTGTAGTGCAGTTGCTTATAAAATAATATCATTTAATATCCCAGCATTAGTATTTGTTTTAATCATACGGCTTTCATTAAAGATATATCGTCACTGTCTGTTGATCACTTTTTAACAATTTTTTTTTTTACTATAGATGGAATACAGCCATCCTCTTCTATCTACTGACACCGTTTGACATCTAATTTATGAACATCTGTTTTAATGATCGTCATTTGTATGTATTACTTTATATTGCAAATTTTAACAATGATAGTTGGATAGCTGGCTTAGTAACATTATATTCACAATTAGTGGTAACAAAGTGAGATTAGTCTGTATCTTGTAGATGCGGACAGAGTCCCTGCCAACAATTCAGTCCATTTAAAACATAAAACTGTTCAATGACTGTTATGTAAAGATAGGTTTCTATTAGAGGTGCTAAGGGCATCTCTAGAACAATGTAATATTGTTTTAATTTTATTTTGGAAAGTAGTTTGAGAAAACGCATTTTTAATGGATTTGTGGAAATACATGTTTGTGTATCAAACAACGACGATACAGACATCTAAGAATTACAATCATTCTCCAATGGTTGATAACTTCTTCATTTTTAAGGAGAATTATTTCATGAAATTTTGTATATGTAAATGTTAGGGTTATCCCAAAACATTACAGACAATCAAAGATTTACTTGATAGAATGTTCCGTATCGTGTCTTTATAAGGAAAAAAAATGGCTGAATATCAGCTGATCCATGTTGAGCATAACATACACTGATCACTACGACACTCACCAATATTTCCCAAAAGCTTCTGCGTGTGGTTTTACTGGTGGGTGTGGTGGATTCTGGGGTACTAGTGCCAGTGATTGGCGTGGTTCCAGGGGCCGGGGTCAGAGTAATTGGTGCGGGGCTATTTTTAATAACCTGGCAATCAAGCTGCTGAGGAAAGTCCTTCTTTTCTTTACTGCCAGACTGAGAATTCAGAAGGCCTAGAATGGCGAAAGCCAGAGTGATCAGAAAATTGGTTAGTTGTCCAGTTTAAGAAATGTTCTTTCTACTGTTAATAAGTAGATGACCATATTGGTGCTGAGTAATTAAATCAAAATAGTCTGAGATAATAAAATAAGGTTTAGTTTTCTATCTGACTGAGAAGTCAAGAGGTTTCTTGGTCCTTACTAGCAGAGCTTTCAATAGGACTCTGTGGCACAGTCATGGCAAACGAACACGCCTCCATGCAAAGGGGATTGGGCAACACCCTCAGCTCCATTATGACATCACAGAGGGCGTGGCGGAGAGCTCCCTGCAGTTTGTCAGCCAGCTGGAGGGAGCTGATGTTCCCTTGCTCCCATATGTCAAAGCGAACACGAATCGGTGGTTCTGTCAAAGAGAGATCCGTGCTTAATACCAACCTAATCATGTACATAGATAATGTTCACTCTCTCTGGTAAACCTGGAAAGACACTGATCAAACTCAAATGTCAAAAATACTATTCAAAATAATTTCAAGTTCTTAAGAAACTTTGTAATGGATCTCAAATACATTAATTTAGTAATAGGGTTAAAACATTTTGAACAAAACTGAACAAAATTTTAACAACAGTCTAAACAGTCTAGTCTCATCCAGGAGTACAGTATTTTTTTCTGACAGCTGGGATTAAACTAGATTTAATTTGACTGGAAATAAACTAATTACATTTTCTGTGCACTCGAGGAAAATTAAAAACAAATGTTCAGAAAAGAAAATTAAGAATATCTTATCTGTACTTTCAGAATTTACCTCAGAAATCAATGCTGCTTAAGAATACTTCATTTTGCCCAAAAGAAAAGCCTATGAATTTAACATTTACATAACATTTTAGTCTCAACATGGCCCTACCTGTTTGTTCACTTTGGGAATCAATTTTAACAACCGTAGTGAGGGTCTCAAATATATCAGGGTCAAGTGTGATTGTAGAGATATCCTGTTGTGCAGGTTCACAGCCATTCTGGGCTGGCACCTGCAGGGGGCAGCCCTGAGCATCCACAAAAGATAAGGCAATACAGGCGATTCCTACAAAGCACAAAGTAAATAAAAAAGGTTGTTTTATTGGGTATTTTCACTCTGATTAATCGAAAAATTGAAGTTTATTCATGGAAAAAGAGGGGAGAAACATGTTACCATGAAAGTCTGAAGTTAAATAATTCCTCATTTATTACCCTCTGCTATCCAAACACTGCATGTGACCTCAGTGGTAGAAAGTTACCAGAAAATTACGGGAAAATTACAAACAGCAAATCAAAACCGAAAGTCAAATGGCTCCAAGATGACTAGAAACCATTTTTCCACCAGTGATGCCAATGGACTTTCTACAGCCAGCAAAGAAATATAAATATTGTCCCTCAGGCCCAGTCCAATCAATTTTATCAATTTTTCCAGATTAACTAACATATTTCGTTTTCTCTGGCCTGTAGAGATTCTCGGGGCAGTTTATAAGGATGTAAAACATAGCAATGAATTTAAAGATTAGCATTAAGGATGCATCAACAAAGATGTTTTTCAAACCAAGTATGAGTATTGATAGTGATATCAAGTAGGTCTAGGCGAGTGGTAAAAGAAAAAAAAAGAAAAAAAATATTGTGATACATGATAAAATAAATATCCCTCCCCCAACACACACACACAGGTATACAGTACTAATGCTGATAGGTAAACTGGTTGTGTCATCTCATAAGCCATATTAACAAACACACACACACTTATGTATTTGTTAGATAAATAAACTATTTCCTTCTCTGTTTATCTATTTGTTTATACATTCATTTATTAATTTGTCTATTTATTTATCTATCTATCTTTTAATTTGTTCATTCATTTGGCTTGGGGGAAAAATAATGAAAACATGACAGAACGATATATGGATAACCATCACTGACACTTGCTGACCGGGACAGGTGCTGTAACACTCTCTGTAATATCAGCCTTGGTATCGACGCATGCCTAACCACTATCTATTCAAATCGCCATGCTCTGATGAAGGAAACAAGGAAAGGAACCTGATTTCTCCCAAATGATTTCATAAATGTGGGTTTATTACCTTTTCCACCTGTACCCTGCCCCCCAGGCTTGTTATAGAGGTAGATATCAGAGTCAGGCAATCCGCTGTTCAAATTAAAGTGGTGCTGGGAAATACAGACAAAGAGAAAGTTGAGTATAGTTGGGTAGGTATTATGGTACTATACTAGGTACTATAGTAGGTACTATAGTAGCTAGAACCAATCTGAAATCTGATAAATAACAGGAATTAACCTAACAAAATATAGCTAAACAAACTTCTTTAACAGAACAGGGTTTCATATTGTCTTGCAAAGCCCTTTACTAATTAATTGATAGGTTTTCAGTAGCTTAAAAAGTTGCCGTAACTAGTTCCACGCCAATAATTAGAAATATCATTTTAACCTTTGAGAAATCTTATGAAGTGGCACCCAGGGCTACCTTGAAGTGGTGCTCCATATTGCTGTCAGTGTACTTGGGGATGTGCAGGAAGATGAGCAGGTTCTGCCGCAGGTAGTGAGACACCGCCTGGACCCAGGGCAGGGTGTACTGAGGCAGTGTGAACTCCATCACTTCCGTAGCCGGAGACCCGGGAGGCTGGATGAACTGGGAGAGGAACAAGCCAAACGGGTCAGCCGGGACCCCTCTGAGATTTCCCCTCAATTTACAGCACGTTACACAACACAGCCAAACCGGAGTTCAGTCTGGGGGGGGGGCGCATTTAATTTCCATCAGGTGCCATTGATCTATGTGACAACAATGGACCCAACAATTAAAGCTAAATAAAGCATGTTTCAGACAAGCAATTAAATTGAAATATAACAAACCATCTTCAAAATCAAAATCGTTTACTTCATACATACAAGGAATTTACTTTCGAGTGTCGTGCATAACAATCATAGACAATATTATAAAATTATGTACATATTTAGAGTATAACATTTAGTTAAAAATATCGACAAAGCACCTCAACATCATCTGGGGTTAGCTTGCAGTTGCGCACGAGCATGACAGTGATGATATCCAGTGTAGCTTCATCAAGTCGCTTACGTAACACCTTGACTAGCTCATCTGTGATCTCCGGACCTGAGCGTAAGGAAGGAGAACGTCATGATTTCTCTAATTGATGTAAAACATCTCATTACCCCAGAGTACCTGTTAGTGATTAACTTAGATAAACAATCACTGTAAAGTGACTAAAGTGAGTGGGCAAGATAGCTACCAGAACATTCACTAAATTCACAAAAAAACATTCAAAAATCTAGTGAATATCCTTAGTTTTTAATGTTAATTTAGATTATTGGATTATAGATATTGGAGATTATTGGAATATTGGAGCTTGAGGTTCACTCCAGGGAAGCTGCGATTCAGGGAGGATCTCACCAGCCTGACCAACACCATGAACCAGCAGCAGGATGTGCTTGTCCACCTGGCCCACGGGGCGAGAACCTTCCAGAGAGGAATGCGAGCCCTGAAGGACAGAGAAAAAAGCTCAACATTCGAGTAGAAATCGCTATCATGTATGAAAAACTGGTTTAGACAATGCTATTAAATTAGGTGTGGGGAACCCGACCCGTGGAGGGTCGGTGTGGGGGAAGGTTTTTGGGATGACCTCTCAGCCAGCCAATAAGAATGGCTCCCCACGGCTGCTTTATTATTGGCCGATTGAGAGGTTATCGCAAAAACTAGAACCCACACCAGCTCTCCATGGATGATATTGAATAAACAGTCACATATAAAATTTAATGAAAGCTGTGTTATTAAAAACTGACTGACCAGTAAGCCTTCATATCCACTGAAATAGATCCAATTTCCCGCCAGCACTGATGAATCTCCAAAAACAATAAATGTTTTGAATACTCATGTTTAAATATAAAAACGTGTTACCATGAGTTCTTCTGAGCAGATGGGTTCCTGGCTGCGGGCGAGTCCCACAGAACGGGACACATGCAGGGGATTGGCCTCCAAGTCGGAGAACTTTCCACTCTGTGGAGTCTCAGAAAGCCTGGATGCGAGGAAGGGGACCAGGGCTTAGATCAGATCAGGAGCGCCAAGCCCGACAGAAGGTGACAGGAGCCGGGGGCCTTACCGGAGGTAGAAGACTGACTTGGTGGAGCGTTCCTGGTAGACGAACATGTTCTTCCTGTTGACCACGGAGAAGCCGCTGAGCACCGAGCGAAGGGCTTGGATCGCTGAAAAAGAGGGAGGAGAAGCCTGCTGAAGAGAGAGCCAACAGAGCAGCAGCGCCTCATCGAAGCTCACTGAGGAAGCTGGCAGAACATAAGCACCAGCCAATTCATCCATCCATCCATCCATCCATCCATCCATCCATCCATCCAGTTTAATCATTATAGAGCTGTGACAAACCTGGAGCCTTGAAGATTCCAGTCCATCACAGGACACACACACACACACACACACACACACACACACACACACACACACACACACTTAAATCACTCACTCCAGACAACTCAGAGACAACAAATGGCATGTTTTTGATCAGTGTTAGTAACCCGAAACAGAACGGGAACATGTCAGACCCACAAACAGTGAACGAGCCTGGAAATGAAGCTCATAAAACGTATTGGTAAATGAATGCACCCACCCCTAGAAACGCCCATGTTGGGCCCCATCTTGAGCCGGGGGTGGATGAGGATAACGGTGCTCCACACCACATCGCAGGCGAAGTACCCGGGGATGAACTGCATGGTCGCGGCCAGATAATTCCTGGGCTGGTAGGTCTCCTCGGTGGAGTAGTCTGCGACAAAAGGGGTGGCCACGTCAACACAGCACCAAACGCCTCCAACTACTGAGACGCTGATTGTTTCAAGAAGCTAACAGATCTATTAGCCAATCTCTTTATCCAAGGCACTTATCATACTGCAAATAAAAAATAATAAATAAAATACATAATAGGTTTATATGGCTCAATATATATTCTTTTTATTCGTTTTCATTTGCACTATGACCAGAGAGAACAGTATTCCACCTCAGTGCATTACCCAAGGGCAATTCTAGGGTTTGTTCCCTAGGGGGGCTGAAGAAACAGGATAGCCCACTGAAGAAATACTGGACACCAAGGGTAATTTTGCCCGGGGGGGCTCAATAAAATTTTTAAAATGAGCTCAGACAAAAAAAACAGGGGCTTATGAACTGTTTACGGTATGACGCAAGCATCACATATCTGAAGCCGATTTCACTGCTGCGGTTCAAATAAAACATCTTGAATTGCATATAGAGTTAATCTAATTTCAGGATCTGACCGTCAGGATTGGCCGTCCTCTGCCTGTACATGGATTCATTCTTCCAGATGTCCTCCTCGCTCTCGGCCACCAGCAGCGAGTTACACGAATGGCTGTCATGAAGGTCCTGCAGCAGGAGACGCTGAAGGAAGCAGGGGACAGTCTGACTGGCCGGACGAAAGGAGAGGGATTGCAGGAAGTGGCGGTTGGTAGAAATAGAAAGTGCAGACATACCTGGTTGACAAGGCGACAGATCTCCCCAACCTTCCGCACAAGCGCTTGGTGCAGTTTTAGATACTCAGGCAATTTGGTATCATCCTTCTCTGAATCTCCAATCATTTCCTCATTGTTGCCATTTAAACTTCTAGAAGAACAAGGTAGAACCAAAGAGAGAAAATACATTAATCTTCTATGCTGCTTCTCCTACACAGGACCACAGGGGTCCAGAAATTATCCCAGAAACAATGGAAGCAAGGCAGGGAATTAAAAGGACACCTATGGTCAAATTGTGGAAACTCCATTAGACCATGGCGTATTTCTGGAAAATGGGGGAAAAGCAGAGAACCCAAAGGAAATCCCACAGTGACATAGGCAGAACACGCAAACTCCACACACATAGAGTCAGGAGGGGGGAATCAAGCCTTCAAGAGGTGTAAGTCACTGCCACCCTCCTTGAACAATCAATGAATGACCGTTTGATTTGTAGAGCTGCACGCTCAGGCTGTGTCGGATGTACCTGGAGTGGGAGAACACCACCACTTTGTCCTGGCAGATCTTGACTATCAGCCAGAAGTCAGGCATGATGGGACACTGGGGCTCCTGCTCGTCCATGGTAGGACCTTCACATTCCGAATCACTGCTACCCCCGTCATAGCCTGCAGGAGGACAGAGTCGGGCACACAGGTACGATACAAAGGAGTCATGCAGAACTCAGTCAAAATCGTGGATCTGGAGCTCAAATGACCTGGTAGCCTTTAGCTACCACAAGCGACCACTTGCATAGCTTGGTGCTGACAAATTTTACTGCTGCCAATTTGCATAACATGATTATATAATTTTTGTATTTTCTCCAGTAAAAATATCAAGAGGTGGGCCAGACTTAATAACAATTAAAAAACCAGCTGAGACCCTCAGTCCAAGAGGTTATTACAAAAAAAAAAAAAAAAACTCGGATTTGACATCTGCATTTTGACACACTGCATTCCTGACTAGTGAAATTCAAGTTAAATCGGTTCATCAAATCAACAGCTTCAGATAAAATAAAAAAGACCAATAATGTGATCCGTACCCAGCATATCAGAATCCAGGCTGCCCTGACTGGACACAACACTCTGCACCCGACTTGGTCTGAGTTTGCAGCTACCTAAAAAAATATATATGCATCAATCTTAAAGGTTAAGATTTACAGAGGGATAGTTCACCTGAAAAGATAAACACTTAAAACACACTGTAGTAATAAAGACATTATCTGACAGTTAAAAAAAAACATATTGACTGTAAGACACATTTGCGTAATGGAATTGAAAGAGAAAAAACAGATTAAAATGTGATTTAGCGACAAAGGCCTTTGACACGTGGGGCATACAGGGGAATCCTGACATATAAAGTGAAAACGTGCGAGAGAAAGGTAACTTAGCTTTCCATCAGAAGACCGTGATTATGCTGCACCCACTCATGTCCAGATACACTCCACTCACACATTGAAAACAACCCGTCACATGATACCCACGACAATGGCGCGACATCCTTTACTGAAATGCTGGAAACTCACTGTGGGTGGCAGACTGCATGGACTCCGTCAGGCTGACGGCAGAGGGGGTCTTGGGGGGTGAAACATGCCCCGAGGAGCCCTCCACACTGCCGCTGGGCTGGAGCTGCAAAGCTCCACCCCGGGGTCTCTCTCCAGCCCCACCACCACCGGCTGAGCTCTGCGCTTTGGCCTCGTCTCGATCCAGAGTGGAGTTTGGCATCTCCGAAGCCGACACGCATTCCGCTTCAAACCCAGGGCCTACGGCATCCTAAACACAATGGAGGACAGAACGCACGCTTGTTATTTTATTCTTATTACATAAAAACATAACATAACGACTGCAAGAACAAAACAGACACTGTATTACAATTATTTTTGCAGAAACTTTTATACAAAGAGAACAGGGTCAGTCAGTTCTTAGAGTCATTGGGGGTTAAGAGCCTTGAAATCACTGTCAATCCTAGGATTTGAACCGGCGACCTTCCAGTCGGAAACACCCACTGAGTCGCATATCACCCTCCACTTTGCAAACGAGACATAATCAGATGAAGCTAACCGCAGTGTTCGGCTCCATTTTCTCCATCTCTGCTTGCTTATCAAGGCTCTTGGCAGCTGAAGGATGACCGGAAAGCAGCCTGGTAGAATCTTCCGGTTCTCCACAGTGGCTGGCGTGTTCTGGGGCCTTGTCCGCCACTTCCTGAGCATCAGGGACACACTTGGGCGCGCTGTTCACGGCTTTCAGCGTTTGGGAATGCAGGCGGCTCACTGACACGTAGTAAAAGTTATCCAGATTCTCGTTTAAAAGGTAGCCTGTGAGGGACATCCTTCGGAATTCCTAGCCAGAAGACAGAAACCATCAAAATGAGTTGTGAGCACGTTCTAGCTAATACTATTGGGCATTACGGATGTGACATTTAGACTCATACTGACAAACAAAATCAGATTAGCTTAGTATCAGTCAATTTGTATAGACAAATCCTCAAAATTAAATTGAGCAATTTACATATTAGATATACATAGTATATTATCAGCGTAATGGATGTGGCATTGGCTTTTATAGACTACAGATTTTCTACAGACTGTGAATTTTAAAGGCATGTGCAACATGAGATTTGAATGAAAAAAAAGTACATATTTGAAAATATCTGCTTTTGGATGTCGCATTTTTACATTATGGATGTGACCAGTCCTTCACAGATTATGGAAACCACATACATGCATGGTTAATCTGTGTATATATTGAAACAGTAATTAAGAAAAAAAACTAACTATGAAATATGACATGTAGAAATAAGTGAACATTTTAAAAACAGTGCAGAGTGGTGGCTCTGAAGGTAAGGGTCTGTGCTGGCAATCGGCAGGCTGCCAATTTGAGTCCCATGAATGCCAGGAGTGCTTCTACTTCCTTGGGCCCTTGAGCAAGGCCCTTAACCTGCAACTGCTTCGTCTTGCATGTGACGTTAATCTAAATCCAGCTCTGCTTGCAGTTCCTCCAACTTATAAGGAAAATCTGGGGGGGGTTTGTGGCAGGATTGGCACTCCAGACACTGGAAAAAAAACTTCACACTGGTGCATTTGGACTAGTGTGGTGCTGAGATATCATCTGCAGCTGCATCAACAGCTGCTCTCTCCTGAGGTGGTTTTGTCATGTGTCGCGTGTGGCAATGCGCTGCATCAGCATGTGCTCCTTACCTTACCTCTCTCTCCTTGTGCACACGATTTTTTTTTCCATGCTAAAGGTTGACCTTACACTAGGACAAAAAAAAACGAATAAAAACAACTTAGCGAGGACCAAGCTTGTCAAGTTTTCCCTACCTCCTTAAAGTTCTCGAGGGACTGCTCAGGGCCAAAGACAAACTGCAGGGGCACCTCCTGGGAGAGGCATTGGGGCCGGTCATCTGAGCGACATATGTGTTCCGCCACCTTCTGCAGAACTACCGTGGTGATCGCCCCCGAGTGCCGCAAGGCAGAAACGATCTCATCCTCCAAGAGCCAACGGATCTACGCAGGAGAAGAAGAACCAAATGATGGGAACTGAGGCCTGATTGTCCACCTCAGAGATCCAACAAACACGGGTTGGATCATACATCTCTATGGATAGAAATGCATGTAGCAGAAATATTCTTTTTGATGTAATAACCATGTTTATTTTGAACCAGTTAGAGATATATCACACTGGCATGATGGCTGATGATTGCTGCATCTATGCACTACCTCTCATTAAATCCTTCTCAAAAGTGGCTGTTAACACACACACCCCCCTTGGAATTCACTCCAAGCACATTCACTGCTGCGTCTTGAACATACTGCATGCGAAAATCCCCATTCACCTCGTCCATGGTGGCCAAGACGGCCATCTTGTGGGGAACCGGGAGTTTGGCCAAAGGATCCCCTGAAACCCTGCAGAGAACAAGATTCATCACATGCCCTCTATACTGCCCTCCAATGGCAAAACACAGTAACTACACTGACACTGAAACAGAGGTTTAAGAGAGAGCTTTTTGCCTCTCTACCCATATGTGCAGTAGGTAGGTAAAGGATCATGTAGGAATAACTATCAAACTGAGCACAGGCTGAGAGACCCAATTTCAGCCTGAACTCAGTTTAGATAAAATATGCAGTTACAGTGTTTTGCCTATGTATGGCAGTATACTGGAAAAATAAGTGAGCCATTCTTCAACATGATTCACTCTGATTTACTCATCTGTTCCAGACATGGTTGGCATCTATGAGTGATTCCTCAACCCTTAATGTGATTAAGGATGAAACTAACCCATCCATTCCAACCCCATTAAGACCATCCAGAGTCCTCATCAGTTCTTCGTCGGAGTGGTAGGAGGAGGGCTGGGCGGGAGATCGGTTCAGGGAGACGCTGCTCTCTGAGGCGTACCTGCAAATACACATCAACTCAGCTGCAGATCCGAAATCATTACATCTGTCTAGATGCGTTTGTCCCTTATTCTTTTTTTAGTGCGTCAAATTATTCTCATTTATGAGATTCTCAAGTATTTTCATTTATACTTGTCCGTTTTATGCCTAGTCTGTTTCTTTGTCCAGTTACAGGGTAAGTTTGATAACTAGATGCTGTTGTAACAACAATAAAAAGGAGTCCCTGGATGGTGTTTTTAAAATTTTAAGATAATCCATTAAATACTATTTGAGTGTTGGGGGGTGGGCACTGGTAGGAGGTGGTGTTTGTCGTACACAATGGTAAGTTTTTGTTCAATTCTTGTGATTTTTCTTTAACAAAAATTTGAACACAGAAAAAAAAAATATTTTTAAGTTATGCTGATCAAGTGTCTGAAGCTGCTGTTCTTTCTATCTCTTTGCAGCACGACTTCCAGTTTTGGTGCAATAAGTGTCAAATTTGATCGGTTCCATGTCTTCACCCTTACAATGTGTCTGCAAAGGTTACAAAAGATCTGGTAAATACTTTGAGTTCTGCTGATGGAATCATGCTAACGGAATAAATGTCTGCAGCAGCAGACTAGTCCCAAAACCATATGCATTACCCATCCAGGAAATACAGTAAATGTTCGATCAAAAATACAGCATCGACAAAGGCCAGTTTCTGCATACTTACCTATTATGGTGAAACTCGGATGACATGACCTCGAGGTCTAGGGGCAGGGTCAGGACAAAGACGTCCAATGTGACCGATAAGTCGTTCAGATCCACTGACTGGAGCGACTCAGCATTCTCCAGGCAGGAAATGACCTCCCCTGCAACATGAAAACATGTCAGTGTTTCCACACACATCCAGAGGTGGATCAGTGTAACTGCTCACACTTGGCATGTTTACCTGGGCATTCACTGTAAGCTCAGCCTACGCCTAGTTGACATTGTAAGCTCAGCACTTATGCCTATATTGCTTTGGATGGAAGCATCTGCTAAATATGTGAATATAATGCATGGTTTGATATTCCGTGGCATCTGATAAACAATCCTCTTTACATTCGGTGTTTCACCTGTTTTTTTTTATTTAGAAGCAATGAAACTTGTCAATCGGAGGTAGCAGTAAAATTCTCTGAGCTTCTATGAATTTTTACTGACTACTGATTAGTGGAATGCCGTTACATTGAAAAGCAATCAATCGAGCATTTAATAATGACGGCAAAAAAAGTCACAGGTGAGACAGAACCATCTTGCAGGTCACTGCTTTGAGATCCCTAGGTTACAGAAGACACATGGAGGTATTAACACTAATACCAAGCTCAGCACCATCATGGCAGGGAAGCAGCATCTCACCCAGACAGGTGGGCAGTGTCTCTATAGGCATGGAGCCATGGGAGCTCTTCAGGTTGATGGAGCAGGTGAGGTGGATGAAGAGTGGGGGCAACTCCGGCTGCGGCCCCTCCGCCTCCAGCAGGGAGTCCCCGTCCAGGATGCTGAAGGAGTCGTCTTCCTGGTTAACCGTGTTTGAGTCCGATACGGAGTCGTTGTCCGGGAAACGCCTGTCAACCTGCTCTCTGTACTCCACCTCCATGTCTGTGTCGCTCTCGGTGACGATGCAGCATCCGGACACGTTCTCTGCCGGACACGATGACAGCGGGCATGGCAAGACACGCTGATCACCACACAGTCCAAGAAAACACACCTCTACAAAACGCATTTTTACATACATCTTATACTGGATTGATAAGCACCAGCCACTTTACACTGCACATTCCGGACCGATATTCAAGTGTATTTCAAATGCAAATACATTTTACATACATTTATTTTTTCTTTACTATTTTTTCCTTTAATATTTTTATCCATGGTAGATATACGTTTTATATGCTTGTCTATTGTCCTGTTATTTTTTGTTTAATTTTCTTTTTTTTTTTCTGTAGCACGTGGAAGCGTGGACAAACTAAAAATTTCATCGTGTGACATGGGGCACTCAAATGGCGGAATCCAATGCACATCTGGACAATGCCAAACCATGCGAGTGTGGCTGCCGATAAGGCCTCGGGGTGAAATAACGGAGTACCCCAGGTTTAGCCACTCCGGCATCAAGTCAATCCCTCACCATCCTCAGTCGCTAGTTCAGCCTCCGAGACCTCGACCTCCTCGCTGGGCCTCCTCTCCTCCTCTTGGTCTGAGTCTTCCTGAAAAAGCCAACACCACAGGAACAGTCAGTCTTCAGGTCCTGTCAGCAGGTAGGGGTGTCCGCAGGAACGTACATAAACATATAGGAACCAGTGGTGGACAAAGCCCTCAGTCTTCATATTTAACTCTAGCCCCAGATTTGATTAAATACTTTTGCTTATTACAGAAATAACAGGTAATATAACAACGCTGATTAACAACCCCAGAGGCAAAATCGACAAACTATAAAGTTGTATAATCTCCCAATCCAACTAATTTCAACTCATTTATGATTTTTAAAAATCAGAGAAAACTGAGTTACAGTGATGGTTCATGAGAATGATCCCCTTTGTATTAACTGCACATTAATTCAATGCGTAAATTCAATGCATAAATAGGGATTCAACATATAAATATTTACGATTGTAAGTTTTAATATTAGGTGGAATTAATCAGTGATTAATTTTTTTAATCAATTCAAAGCCCTACTATCTATCTAGTAAAAAAACGTCATCCGACTTTCACAAAGGGCTGGGGGCCCAAGCACTGCTCTGTCTTCCTTTGGAGCTCATGTATTTGTGCATAACATGTTCAACATGTTAGCGGCCAGTAAAATACTTGGGTTTGTACCGGAACAGACTATGAAGACAAATATCCTTATAGGGCAATAAAGGAAGTCTGTCAATCAGTCAGTCAGTGAGTCTGTCATGTACAATAAAGGGCTACACTCACCTCTCTCTTTGCTGAAGGTGGGCAGTAAAAGAAGTAATGGGGGTTCGAAGGAACCATCTTGAAGTAGCGAGCACCGATTTCCAGAAATTTGTCCTGTCAGTCAATGACACAGGACACTGTATTTTCACCCCAAAAGCCAAACTAAATCCAACAGTTTGCAAACGCCTCTAAAATGGTTTGTCTCATGCAAAAGTTTTACTATAAAACCTAAAGTGCCTGAAATCTCTCCTTACCCCCTCCTTACTCCGTACTGCCACAATGAACGTACAATGCTGCTTCTGTTACCAGCACTGCAATGCTGAGTGCATATTACAGGCACAAATGCCATTTCCATGACAGACATTTTGCACTGTACTTACAGAGGTACATTTTTCGCACATATGTCTTATTTATTCTTTAAATGTATTACTTTTATGTTTATTAATGTTAATTCTTTATACATTTCTTACTTGTGTTATCCTTCTATATTTATTTCTTATACTTTGTTTCCTCTTTGTGACACTGGACAAAGAAATTTCCCTTCTACAAGGATCAATAAAATTCTCTCTTAATCTTGTGCTGTTACCTGTATAATTTTGTGCAAGTTGGGATACATCTCACAGTTCTGCTGCTCCTGTAACAGAGACAGAGGGAATTCTGGGTAGATCCTGTAGATTTTAGGTGCTTCGGTTGCCAGGGGCGATGTGGGAGCTGAGGGCTTCCCCCTTGACTCAGCCTCACTGACGTCTTCCGTGTCCACGCTGTGAGAACAAAGGACACCGGGTCAGCATCGATCTGTGTGGCCGGAAAGGCTTAAGTGCATTATGCAAAAAACCATATGGTGCAAGTCTGACCAAAGACCAGAAAACCTGCACATTTAAAAAGACCATGAGGGAACATAAGGATCGACGGGGCTTGAGGGCATACTGTGTGGCTCAGCGGGTTAGGACATTAGGTTGGTTTGAATCCTGTGGTTCTTAAACCCCAACTGTTCCGGGGACTGGCTGATCTGGCTTTCTCACTTATATATCACTATCATCAAGATCAAAGATCATAAATATTTCATTGTCAATTCGCATTTTATGTGCAAGACATACATGAGAACTGGAATGCCGTTTCTCGGCAATTAGAACTGGAAAGTTTAATCTAGATTACAAAATTATAGACATTCTATACGAAAAGACAGATAAAACAGAGGACAAACTGACAAGGCAAGAGACAGAGTGCAAATGGTAACAATATACAAGTCAGTTGCGCAAATGATAACAGTATATAAGGCAAATGTGCAAATGGTGAACAATAGAGTGCAAATGGGTGCAATCATACAACTCAAATTCAAAGCGGAAAGGTATGAATGTAAACAGTTACAGATAAAAGTGTCTGCCAAATAAATAAATGTGTAGTTTGCTTAATATGTAAATGCCAGGAAAATTCACACAGAAACATGGGAAATAAAATCTGTAATTCAGCTGTTTTACTACCAGGTTGATAAGGGGACCAAAACGGCAAAGCATGATTAGCTTTGGAGAAAACAAGAACCTGGCAAACCTGCATGGGGTCATGGGTCTGCTTTGGGGAAGTGAAGGGAGCTAGCAGGCTAGGGTTTAGTTTTATGGGGCAAAGACCTTCATTTGGCACGCAATAAAGACCCGTGGGTTAAAAGTGAACGAGAACGATATCAGACCATCAGCCCGAGTAGCAGATGAGCTATATGCAAACTCAAGGTTGGGAGACAGGGAGCTTAAACAAAGCCAGACTGAGTAGGATCGTTAAATACTCTGCATCTGGAAAATACGTAACTGCAAGAAAGTGAGATATAATGCAAGACTGAGATCACAGTGCTGACTGCCACCATGAGAAATACCAGATGAAGAATATCTAAAATCATTACCAAATTAATTTAAATGTCGACTTCTGTTATCGCGTACACTGGCATTAAAACAGGGGTGGGGCCACTGGGTTACTGGTCTCAGGTGAAATCTGATTGGCCCCTGGAATGCCCCTTCCCCTGTCACTCACCAATTCAAAACATATCATTGGCTAATAAGGTTAGTGCCTCTGTATGAATTATAGCCCCTCTTATGCCCACCCCCACACCTTAACCGGCTCATCTGCTTTAAAATAAATGGTAAAATGAGAGTAAAACACAAATGGACAGATAACATTTGAGAGGGACCGGCTGGCTCGTACCTGGAGGAGGACGCCAGCGGCGGTCTCTCAGTCCCCCCCTCGTCCTCTGCGTCCCCAATGGTGAACGTGGCCGAGGTTCGGTTGAGACCCAGGACCCCTGCCCTGACTGGCTTGTCATGCTGCTCCCGGAAGAGATGGACATGTCCACAGAGCGTCTGCAGGAAAGAGGTGATGTCGATCTCCTGCAGGGACTCCTCGCAGTAGTCCATCGCCGTGAGGACGTCCTGGGAATTGATGGGGTGCGACTGCTGCAGGCTGTGGTACACTCCTGAAGGGGGTGCAAAACCATCATCGTAACAGGGCAGGAGAAAAATACTCTCCAGTGTAATCATCAGTCATCAAATACGCCAACATGCTTATTCCCTTGAGTTTTGTATTGACCATTGGTTAGACCCAAGGTCTCAATGCACTGGCCTGCAAGACGACCCATTCCATGTTTTTAATTGATTATTAAATCTGGCCCAAAGACTGATCTTTTTGGTGTCCTACTTGAGCTGAACACCTCCTATGCTAGCTAGTATCTCCTAGGTTATTTCAGGTTGAGACCCTTGGTTTAGACCACAACCTTGTGCTTTGTTACTGCATCCCCATCCCAGTGTCTGTAGTTTCATGATGTACTTCAGTGACTTTAGTTACTATCTTCACTGTGCCCAGTTCTGTAGCCATTTGCTGCTACACTGAGCGGCCTGCTGACCTGTGTCATCCTTTTGGAAAAGTATAAGCAGTTATATAAACAGATGGAAGATAGATCGAGAGATGGATAGTGAGATCTTTAACCCTCTCGGGTCGACGGCATCATTGGCGATGCCGTGTATCTTTCTCATGCATTTCAGTTCATAACTCGCAGAAATCTTATTGTAGAAACATGAAAAACACTGACTAAATCCGGAATGTCTTCTTTTCAAAACATCCATTGTCTGAAGTATTAAAGTTTTTAAAATTAGGTTAAATTAGGCAAAAAAGTAAACCATGTCACCTTACTTTGTTTTACCTGCATCGGGGAGTGTAGTGCTGCCCTCACCTGAAGATCGCTATTCACATTCTAAATGGGCACATTACCGCGTATTGAAATCGCATTTGCATGATAATTTGATGAACGACGCAATGGTGAAACGCGATCTAGATACATCCCCATCAGGACCATAAAAGGTGAGGGGGGGGGAGGCGGGGGGCAGGTGTAAATGGCTCATGCATACATGTGAAAGTTACTTATTTATTTATCCAACTGAATGTTGTAACTACACCATTTAGTCACGTTCATGTAGCCAAGACTTTGGTGATCAGATATCTGGGATCAAAACAAACTTCCACCATTGCTTACTATGTACTTTTATAACGTTTCTGAAAGTGTTCCAAACTGCATTTTGCAATGTCTATACTTTGATGTCAAATTACAAACGTCACATGAATCTGACATATTTACAAAGTACACTAAGATTAAGCTGAATTCAATGCCAAAACAAATATATAAGAAATAATTTATTTGCCATGAATTACGTTTATGATACTGAATGAAATGTGTGACCATGCTCCAGTCCGTGAAAGTGTGTTCCCTACCCCTAAGCCCCAGAGGGTTAAAGAATTTTCCTTTGGGATCAAAAAGGCATCTTATTTTGACACAGTCCCCATTATTATTTATACCTGTGACCTCTGACCCCGTGAAGTCACTGCGACGGAAACCAGAGACGAACCTTTAACGTAGCACTGATGAAAATGCTCCTGCAGCAGGCTGCAGTAGCCAGCCAGCTCCTTGTGTTTGTGAGGGTGAGCCATGAGCTCCGTCCAGGAGGAGGTGCTGCTGCGTTCCTGAGATGGAACCCTGCAAGAAAAAAAAAAACAAAACCCCCACAAACCATCTCCAAGCACTGTTACGAGCAGAGTGGAAGTTTTCAACAGGCACTGCTGAGATCTACCCGTAGGACCCTTCTAGGACCCGAGAAGGAAGCTTATCGTGTCAGCAGTCAAAGCTGCAAAGCTGGAGAGAGCAGACATTGCTTTTTCAAGCACAGCGACTGCAAACATTTGCGTAGAAAATATCCAGTCAACAAGAGCAGCCAGTGACACCCATTGTCGAGCAGGGAAATGCAGCCAGCCCAACAAACATTAGTGCAATGATGACATAAAAAAAAAAAAAACTTGATTACTAAAATAAATGTACTTAAGCATTGTGCTAAAAAGTAAAAAAAAAAAAAAAAAAAAAAAAAAAAAGTATTTTTGAGTCACCAAAAATATAAAAACATGATTTGTGAATTAAATATGCGTAAAGAGAGTACACTTAAGCAGATATTAACCAGAAGCTGCTGGAACGACAACCCCCCAGACAGCCTAGTCACCCCTCCCTGCACCTAATCCCTACTTCTCCCACAGCCCCCATACTCTACAATCCCTTGCCACCACTATGTGGCGCTCTTTAAATTTCGGTGCCATTTGTCTCGAGTTCCAGATCTTCACTCATATAATGTGTCTGCAAAGCTTGAAAAAGTTCCATCAAATACTTTTCGAACTATCATTCTAACAAAAAAGTGGACCGGTCGCAAATCCATATATGTTCCCCATCAAGGGAATACAATAATCATCTTTTATTAAGCCCGAAAGCACCAATAAAAGAAATCCTCTGCAGAAACCACCGATCCAGACCCAAATACCATCCAGAATTCAGAGTAAAACCCCAAACAGACAAAGTGTAAAACCAAGATGTCACTGGCAAGGCAACGGCAGCAAGCCTCGACATTAAAAGCTCGTAAACTTCACACAGCAGCCGTAACAGGGTGAAGCCAGGTGGACACCAAAGTTAGAGCAATGCAGAGGAGCACAGAAGACACCTGTCCTGTCCCACGATACCCAGTGACAGAGAGGATCAGTACTGTGACCAAAGGGCAGAAGAACACAGGCACTCGTGCTACCTGCTAAGCTGATACATCTCCCAGGAGTCTGCATCTTGAGGTCTATTCTCAACCAGAAAAACAATCAGAATAACACATTTTAGTGAAACACCCCTTCACATCAGGACTGCACCCACTCTGAGCACTTTCACATCCAGACTGAAAACTCATCTATTCTCCTTGTCTTTACATTAGCATGAGGGTCTGTCAAGCATTTTGTTGGGTCTAATTTCTTGAGGTCTGTTTCTCGTGTCTCATCTCTTACCTCCAAAATTTTCCCCTAGGATCAATAAAGTTTATCAATCTTGCAGATCATTTATTGTGTTTTTGTTACTCTTTCTGTTAGTTAGATTTATCTGAGTTTGTGCAGCACTTCGATCAACCTCTGTTTTAAATGTGCTTCATAAATACATTTTTGATAGACTGATTGATTGAACGCTCATTAGTACAATGTAGCACCATACCAGAACACTATATTTAATAACAGGACACTAACTGTTTATGGAAGTTTGAGGGGGAAATAAGGTGGATACAGGGTTTTCATGGAAACTATATGACACATCTCAAGGTGGGTCACTGTCACGTCACAGTCAGCCTGATGCCTCAACCGGCTCATTAACTGTTGTTAGCAGAACTTGAGGAGACTGAGGCTAGAGGAGCAGATATCAGGTATGAAATGTTCCCAAGGCGCAGGAGAAGAGTGACATACCTGAAGAAGATGTCCCGAGGCTGCCTGTTGGCACTGGGATGCACCAGCTGCTCCTTGAGGGACTCCAGAGAGCAGTTGTAGATGTAGATGGGGCAGCGCGGGCGGGCGAGATTCCCAGCACTCTGCTGAGAGACCTGTCGGCTGAAGGTGATGTGGAGCTCTCGTTTGTTAGGCTCCATAAACTGGACACCGTCCTTTTCTTCCACGCCTGGGATTTTAGGAAAGAGTGGCCACAAGAGGATCATCCTTGGTTGACCAAAATGGGGCAACGAGAGCTGTGATCCATACAGATGCAATGCTTGCCTTATCATTAGCCAGTGACACGATCGAATCAGTGATTAACATGGGGAGGGAGGGGGGCGCAATCCAGAGGCCAATCTGCTTTCAGTAGGGGACAGGACCTCTGGAGCCCCCACTCTGTATACTCCCCTGGACCAATAGCAGTTACCCCATTCATTCAGTGGACAACATAAAGCTAGGAGTCAGGTATGGTACTCAATGCAGAAACATCAGCGCCAAGGTCTCACCTTGTTCGGAGCTGCCCCCGTCCCGCTCGGTTGCCAGGTTGACCCAGTCCTTGCTCTCCCCGGTGGAGATTTCCGGCAGGGTGCACTGAGACACCGTGTCCGGACTGAGGGGCCGGCTGCCTGCATCGCTCCTCGCTGAGCTCTGCCCCGCATCGGTACTCGACTCGCCCGCCTCCGGCTCATTGCTGCTGCTGTTGTCCCTGAGCGTGTCCTCGTCCTCCTGCAGGCCACACTGATCTTGGGCCTCTCTGTCCTGACCAGCCTCCATCAGAATCTCAATATCTGAAAGAACGTGGTCAAAGAAGGAGTCCCGTATTCAAAGAAGTCAATGTTACATTCAATATAATTAAAAAGCTTCTCTTCTCACCTCTTTATTTTTTAAAGAATTTCTTAAAATGTAATTTTCAAATTAAATAGAACATGTAATGTGAACATATAAAAATAGTGACTGCAATTAAAAAACTAAAAACAGCCAAAAATAATTCTTGGGATTTGGATTTTTCACATAGAATTGAATTGAACTGAAAGCCCCCACAAATATATGAATACGAACATATGTGTGTGTGTGTGTGTGTGTGTGTGTGTGTGTGTTGTATACACATGAAGTGTTACACAGGGTTTCTTGAGACCATCCAAAACCATATGGTTCGGTAAAGGGGCATCTAAGATTTCCCATAACGTGAGTGTGAGTGTTATGATAATGGAATTTCGACGAGTAAGAAAAAGGGTTGTTAAGGGGTTATGATGCTTGGAAGAGAGAAAATATTGTTTGAATGTTAGACAGAGGCTTAGGCTTGTACTTCACAAGATAAGTGTGTGTCACAAAAATATGTGAAGTGAAATGAGAATTATTGTGGGGAGAGGAAAGCTGCACATGTGGTGGAAATGAGTAAAGGCCATTTCGCGCTTCACAACTCCGCATGTGCTTCCGATCCACGCAAGTGTGAGTGATGTAAACTGTCATTAGGGGTTTGCATCATGCGTGTCAGTGCGTGTGAACTGCACATGTGCAAGGAAGCTGGCTAGATGTTTCCATTAGGTGGAGCAGCGGTCAACCAACAAAAGATGAGAGGAAGAACCGTTGTTGTTGTAGTAGTTATGGTGAGCAGCTGTATGGGGAGGTGTGGAGGTACCTGCATACCTAACTTTTCATACTGGCCGGAAATTACTCTACGGTATTTGGTATTTTCCAAAGCAACACTCTTCTGGCATTCTGTTATCATGGCAATAAAAATTCACCGGGCACAGTGAGTCCCAGCTAAATTTGTCTTTTGGCAAAACATTGTGGCACGCCATATTACCTTAATACCGTCCAAGCCTAACAACTTTAAAATTCCTCAGAAAAAGTTTCCTCATTTCACTACGTTGCAAGTATTTGTGTCTGTTGCAATACATCTGCCCTCTACTGATGGAATATCACTGCTGCATGCACCGACTGCAACCATTTGTGTCCACGGTCAAATGCAGCATGAACACGAGCTTCCATGCACACACCCGTGCACAGCCTGAAAGCATACGTGGAAAAGTGAAGCATGAACTATGATTTAATGACTAGGAAGTGTAGTGCACAAACCCCAAAGAAGGCAGCAACTAAGCTATAAGAGGAAACCCAAGAACCCTGAAATTTTGAGTTGCTTTGTGGAACAGCTTCGCAGTACATGCGATGTCACCCAAGACACGACACGTTTATTAAACAGGGACAGTAACACCTTCTCCTGTCTCTGAGTCTCCTCTATAACAGATGTAAATGAGATACGTCCTGTGCTTTCTACAGTAGGCTCCAAGGTCACTAAGACCCATTGAGGCACAGTTACAGAAGATATGCATGCTACCGAATAGCTTCTTCTAAGCGCTAAATGAAAAAAAAATTATGTTTATATTTCTTTATTCTAATGGGAAGGAGAATTACAGGAATTGCTTTTTACCTGCAAAGGTGGCAGGAAGGAAGGTGAGGAAGATCTGATGGGCGTTGACGTACTTGGCGTAACACTTCCACTGTGGAGATGGGGTCTCGTTCTTCTCTGCGACGGCACCCTCTTCAGCCAGACCCGCGTTGCTCACACTCTGCAGCCCCAAACAAGAACAGCAGTCAATGCCTCAGTGTCGGACACACGGTGCGATTCGAAACCGCCATCAGACTTCCAGACAACAGACATTACCTGCAGGGTGCTGGAGGATCCTGTCGCATCCTTGCTGTTCCCCATGGTGTGCAACGCTGCCGTCATGTCCAGACTCTCCGGAAGCTTCACACAGGCCTCTGGAGAAAAGTAAGGCAGTGTCATCAGCGTTAAGTGTTAACAGGCAGGTAAATCAGCCTGGAAGAGTTAGCATGCTGTTCTCTTAATAATTAAGAAGGTTTCCGGATATAAGCTAGCTATTTTGGTCTGGAGTGCAACAATGAACATGCCACGTGGAAGCCATACAGAAGATTCGAGAAGATACTGTCTAAATGATCACCAGGAGTCAAAATCTAATTTATGTCACCAACATATTACGATAAAAGCTGGAAAGTTTTCATTTTAATCTATTTATTCAGCAGACGATTTAACCCAAAAGGACATCGATTTTTCTCAGTAAGCAGGGTCAGCCAGTCCATGGAGAAATCAGAGTTTAAGGGCCCTGAGATTTGAACCGGTGGCCTTCTGATCACAGGCATAGTGTCCAAACCCAGTGAGTCACGAACCATTGCCCCAATTATTATTCATTTTCTCTCCAAAACTCGCCTGCTTGGTTCTTTAAGGTACTTCATTTACTACCTGAACAGTATGACCCCAAAAATTCCATCTTGCCATGTGCATGGAATATTTCCGTTACCTTCTTTGACAGGCAGTGAGAAGGGCAGCACGTGGCCCTCGCGCTCCCTCTGCATGATGTGCTGCATGAACGACGAATGTTCAGCGTCTTCCAGGGGAATCTCACGGTCGCTGAGGTCCTGCTTCATGCAGCTGTGGAAGAGGCTCACCAGCACCTCATTGGGCAGTGAGGGGCTACCACGAGCCACCTCTTCATTATCGTCTGCAGCACAAAAAAAAATTGTATACTTGTGGCTGTGCTTACAAGGACAAGGCTGAAAGAAACCATCTGATAGCAATGTTTGTGAACCCAGTCCTTGGTGACCACCCAGACAGTCCACATTTTTGCTTCCCCCCGGGCCTCCCACCACACCTGAATCGAACAGCGAATACATGGTAGAGGAGTGTTGGAATCTGGAAGGGAGCAGAAATGTGGAATGTCTGGGCGGTTCCCAAGGACCGGTCTGAGAAATACTGGCCTACAGCATTACGCAACTATGTACCTCTGCTGAGAGTAAGGAAGACAATCTCAATCTGCTGGCATTTGGGAAGCAACTTCATCAGGTCAAACTGGAAGGGAATGGTCTGGATGCACTCGTCGGATGCCGCCGCGTCTTCTGCATACAGACAAAGATACAACATCTCAAGGCCTGAAACGCGTGGTCTGCAGTCTGAGCGTCAGCATTTATCTCTGTCATCAACCATGGGTTGAGTTTAAATACAATATAATTCTTCGACTGATGCCGTCAATAATGTACAATTAAAATCTAACATTTTAACTGTTTTTAAAAAAGAGGACAACTAGGTAGGGTGTAAAGAGAAGCGACCAGACTGCACACAGACAGCAAATGTCATCATGAAAGAGAAATCCTGGCGATTTTTCCATCCCAAAAATACATTTTTATGTACCACAAAGGAGGACAAGTCTGGGGAGAAAAGTATGCATGATCATCTCGTCAAACAGTGACTTAGCCAATAACTTTAACTCCTAGCTAGCTGGAATATTTACAGGTTTAGAGGAAAGGAGAACTAACCTTTGATGATGGAAACAGCTCAAGCATGACATAAACTGGTAGCCTGACATGGGCAATCTACCAAAGAACCCTCTGAACTCCAGGTTAGCAAGGCGATCTATTTCAGTTATGTTGGCACTCACCCCTAAAAACTTTGTCCCCACACAGCGGGTAGATGAGGTCTTTGTTTTGGCACAGCTGACTTAGGTATTCAAAAGTCATAATAGTACACATGCAGGCCAGATCCCGGGGAAAAATCTGGAGAGGAAGCAGTATAACATTAGAGTTCAAAACCTCCCATAATTGAAGTTATCGTAGGGGGCGATTGTAGGATTTATTAAGGTGGGGGCATAAGAAGAGAGAAGAGAGGGGTAAGGGGTGCGCAAAGATTACAGCGCATTGCCGCACCCACCACATGACAAACCACCTCAAGGATGAGAACCTGAGTGCAGCTGTGCAGTGGGTGATACCTCAGCACCACACCAGTCCAAATGGAACAGTGTGAGTTTACTCCAGTTGGCCAATCCTGCCACCAACCCCCAAATTTCCCTGCAAGTTAGAGGACCTCCTTACAGGGCTGGATGTAGATTTGCATCATACCCAGGTCGAAGCAATTGCAGGTTAAGGCCCTTGCTCAGGGGCCCAAAGGAGTAGGATCACTGAATCATTTACGGGATTCGAACCAGCGACCTTCCGATTGCAGGCACAGATCCCTAGCCTCAGACCCAACATAAGAGAAGACATAATTCATACAGAGGAGCCAACTTTAAGATAAGTCAATGATTTGTTTTGAATCGGTGACTGACAGGGGAGGAGGCACATTGGGAGCCAATCAACTTTCATCGGGGTTAGTGCCCTGTGGCCTTGTCCCTATGGCTGAATCATCATAAAAGCAGTTTTGGTAAAGCAAAGATTTTTAAATAAAACCGTAATAGGCAGTGAAGAGTGTATAGGAGGAGGACTGACCGCCTGGGGGATCTCTTGGTACATGAGGTCACGGAGGTGCCTCTGATGCTCAGCAGCCACGCCAACCACCCCTGTCTGAGGCTCCACCCAGCACTCCGTGACCAGGTTCAGCTCCGTGTCCACATCAATGGCCTCTACCTCTGTGTCATTGTCGTCGTCAGTGGAAAAGCTGCACCAAAGAGTGCTGGCTTAGTGAGTGTAAATGGCAAGCTGATTCAGTAATTAATAGCACAACCAATACCTCTGAATGAAGGAATCGATTGAGGTATGCAGAGAAGTGCATTAGCGTCTATTGCACAGATTTAACAAACAGAACACAATGCATTCCAATTAAACCTAATAACTGAAAAATCTGTATGTAGTTAACTTGTGGGGCGGCATGGTGGTGCAGTGGTTAGCACTGTTGCCTCACACCTCTGGAACACGGGTTCGAGTCTCCGCCTGGGTCACATGTGTGTGGAGTTTGCATGTTCTCCCCATGTCGTCGTGGGGTTTCCTCCGGGTACTCTGGTTTCCCCCCACAGTCCAAAACCATGCTGAGGCTAATTGGAGTTGCTAAATTGCCCGTAGGTGTGCATGTGTCAGTGAATGGTGTGTGAGTGTGCCCTGCGATGGGCTGGCCCCCCATCCTGGGTTGTTCCCTGCCTCGTGCCCATTGATTCCAGGATAGGCTCCGGACCCCCCGCGACCCAGTAGGATAAGCGGTTTGGAACATGGATGGATGGATAATTAACTTGTTTGATGGTCTGTCTGAGAGCAATTACATATATTCTAATATCCTATATATATAAAATTGCTTACACATGACGACAATAACGGCAAAAACAATCCCTTTGCCCATCACTGATAATAATTAGGACATACTGTAAAGTCTTGACAAGCAAAAAAAAATCTTAGTTCTTTTTAGGTTACAGAAAATCCCGTGTTGCTCCTTAGCCAGGCCACATTTTTGTTCTGTTCCACCACCTACTTCGATTGCCATAATTATAAAGCCTGATTGCTGATTGGTTTGATTACCTAGCCTAGGCAAGCTGCTGCTGTACTAGAACAAAAGTATGGAGTGGATGGGGGGAGCCAGAGGACCGGACTCAGAGCCACTGTACTAGTCATGTGAGGGAAAATGCTCAGCTGTGTGTGTGTGTGTAAGGCCCCACCTGTCCTTGGTAGAGGTGGAGTGTGGAGGGAAGAGGATGTACTGGATGATGCAGGTGTGACTCTCCCCGTCCTCTGATGCCTGCAGGCAAAAAACATCACACACACACACACACACACACACACACACACACACACACACACACACACACACACACACACACACACACACACACACACACACACACACACACACACACACACACTTAGTTTCGCAATAAAGCCTCCCGTTTGAGGCCATGGACTAGAATATCTTTGAGCAGGATTGACGACAGCACACTCATAGCAGAAATAGTAGGGCACATAAGGAAAGTTAAATAACAGTGAAATCAGTCACACTGATAAAACAGAGAGTGATGTCCCTGGGACCTCCTTCACCTGCATGGGCAGCTCTGTCACCATGTTGACGATACCTTCACCGCTGGCGGCAAAATTAAACCCCTCAGACAGGCGGACGCTGAGGGGACCAAACAAACAGGAACCATAAACACACAAGAAGTGCCAATCTACCCCAGTTTCCAGTTCCAGAGAAAGGGAAAACTCCACACAGCTGCAGAGTGTTGATAGGATTTGAGTCCCCAACTCTTGAGCCCCCCCCCCCACCCCACCCACATAAGACCATCTGAACACTAAAGAAGCTGGCTAAAACCCTGAGCCAGGGTGTTCCGGCTAAGACATGAGACATAAATTGACAAAAGCACAAACATGTGGTACCGTGTGGTTCTGTGGTGTCCATGATTGGAAGGCTATCAGTTCAAATCCCAGGGTTGGCAGACTGATTTTACCAGCGGGCCATTAATTAAGGCCCTTAATCCCAACGGTTCCAGGAACTGGCTGATCATTACTTGCACTTCGCTCCAGACAAGAGCATTTACTATGTAAATAACTTACTCTGACAGCAGGGTGAGGATGTGGGTGACGGCCTGCAGCGAGACCGCCGGGCCCAGCCCATTCTGCACCGCCCACACCCAGCGCCGATGCAGGAAGTAACGGGAGAGCGACGCCAACGTGGAGGAGACCGTGCGGCTGGCGGCCACGGTGAGCGGGGCGGACAGGGTGGGGGCCTGCGAGAAGTGCTCCATGTTCAGGATGAAGGGGGCGCGATAATCAGACGGAGGTTTCTCGTACCTGCACACAGGACGGCACGCAACACGACAGACATATGTATACAGTTTAAAGATCTGTCAGAAATAACACTGAGGAAATAACACTGTCAGGAAATAACACGGAATTGGAGTAAAGCAAATATGACAGTTATCTTATAAGGAATATGAATTGTATCATCATAAACGCCATAGCCAATCGGGCTCTCTGAGGTCACATGACAAGCCTGTGGCTCAGCAGGTTAGGATGCTGCGTCCAAGATCGGAATGTCGTCGGTTCAAATCCCAGGGCAGGCAGAGTGATGTGACTACAGAGGCCCTTCGGCCAAGGCTCTAAACCTCAAACATTTCCAGGACTGGATGACCCAGAAATATGTTGCCTTGAATAAAAGTTTCTGCTAAATAAATGAATGTTATATGTTGTTCCCAGTCACGTTTAGACTGGACCTGGTCTCTCGCACCCCAATCAACATTCCCAGACCACGATGCCAGAGCCAGCCCTCCACCTCCCGACTCCACTCCCGTTCCCAAATAAGTCACCATTCCTTCCCAGTGCACCTCTCCTCATGTTCCTCCTTTCCTTCTGGCCCACAGCTCGGGTGATACCAAACAGCCTACAGGCTTTAAGAACTCTTCAAAGAACCTTACAGTTCTCAGAAGTATACAGCATGATTCTAGCAACCACAGGGAACGTCAAGTAATGGAGGCCGAGTTTTAACGCCAGGGCAGCGATGGGCTCAGCTGACCTGATCAGAAGCTTCTCCAGCGGCTTGTTAAGAACCACCACACAGGGCCGGTCAGACAGAGCCGGTTTGAGGGTGAGCGGGGGAGGGGATTTGGAGGGGGACACATTCTCTAGGACTTTTCTCTTCACTTTAGGGGTGGAAGCCTCTTTTCCCTGGACACGGTGTGGAAACCTCAGTTTCAGGATCTGGTCCCGAAGCTCATCTGCGATCTGTGAGATAAGGGACAAACAGGAAGGTATTCAACCAGTGTTTCTCACTAGGTCATTCCCACAAACTCATCATGATAACATGTGAATTTTCTTTCATTTCTAAAACTAGCTTGAAGACACGTTTAAATTATACAACTTCATTGTCTACACAGTCAGTTTTGCCTCTGCGGTAATCAGTTATTATATTACCATTTATTTCTGCAATACAAATACTTCATAAATCCCACGGCAGGGGCTATGCAGATGAGGAAAAAAAAATTACAAAACTAAAAGAAGGGAGCAAAAAATATCATCTGATCATACAAATTAATTGAAAATATGAAATTTTCACCTTCTTTGATTTTTTTTTGCCCCAAATTCAACAATGACGTAATTTTAATATACATAAAAAGTTATGGTGATGTCACTTGCTGTCCACAAAAAACAGTATTTCATTGTATTGTATTAAAAAAGAAAATACCCCACTACTGCATGGTTGTAAGAGATTATTGGATACAATTATGTCTACATAGTACCTTATTCCTAATGTGGGCCAGGGTCCCTATAGGAAATCCTAGCCGGAGCACCATGCAGGGAGCCTTGGAGATCAGACGCACCAAATAGAAGGACGTGGGAGGCTGGTCAAGGCCACTGCAAACAAGAGTTTAGGAAGACATTTCTCTTTGCCACCATCATCCTCATCACCATTCTGTGTCAGCATTGATGTCACTCATAGTTCCATGCACCTCAAGCCAAGTTCTTCACTAAATAAGTGCCTTGATCCTCTATAACACTGTGTGTCAAACCTCTCCTTGAAGCGCATCTGCTATGTCATATATCTGGTTAGTTCCACCAGAGGTGCCAATTTCATGACCAGAAAGTAAAAATCTCTCCACTCACCTGTAGATGAGCTTGACGTAGGAATAGCCCTCCACCAGGACAAAGCTGCTCCAGTCCCGCAGCAGGAAGGTGAGGGCCGAGTGGGAGATGCGGCACTGGATGGTGCTGAAGCGGCCGTTGGCCCCAGCCATGTGCAGGTGCTTAGGGACAGGGCTGCGGGGAAACTCGGAATTACGGTACCGCCGCGGGACGCGCTACGCCACGAGGAAGTACGCCGAGAGGAATGGGCCGGGCCCTGCGTACGTGTCGTGCTGCAGGATGATGGTGATGCGATGCATGTGTAGCCATCTCTGCCAGAAGTTGGCGTCCATGGAGAGGATGGGCTTCCAGTAGGAGGCGAACTGCGACTGGCTGGAATCCTTGGAGCCGCTGTACTGCTGGGACAGCACCTGCGATTCAAAGGGCACACCAAGGAAGTGAGTTTGTGTAAAAGTCAAAAAATTAAAAAAAAAGCAAAAAAAACTATGTCAGTGTGTCACCTCAGCATTTCAAAACCTCTGCTAAAGTCACCCCAGTAATTCCAGCAACTGTCCAACATACCCGTGTATATTTTTACATGGGCACTACCACACCTAATCAATACCTCACCGACTTAATCAATACCTCACTCTATATACAGTACATGCGCATGTCTTAAAGGATATATGAAAATAAGCTTTATTTAATTTCATCAGTTATCTATGTGACCTGCAGAGGCATTTTACAGGCTCTTACATACAGCACACAGGGACTGACCGGAGTGGTGGAGCCAGGAGGGATGTAAAACAGAGGCACTCCATTTTTTGTACTCTCTGGGATGGTGTAGTGCTCTGGCAAGGAGTTGAAAGACTGCAAGTGGACCAGCATCTGATCCGTCTGGTTTATGCTGAAGGGAAGAATAGGGTTTATAAGTATACAATGTATAATCAACAACCACTTTATTAACTATAGTTGCTTGCTAATGCAAACAGCCGGCTCCTCTAAACAACCAAAAATATGACTGCAGCTGAATACACACGGCACATAGACAAGGTCAAGAGGTTCACTTACTGTTTACCGATGAAAAGGTATCTAGATCATATACAGTAACAACCAATGTTCCCCAAGGCTATGTCCTTGGTCCTCTTATTGTCTTTCTCTACATTACCTCTCTAGGTCTGATGGCATCTCCTACCACTACTACACTGATGACATCCACATCTACATAACCTTCTTTCCTAATGACACCACGGTCTCTGTTCAGGTCTTTGCATGCCTGAAGGACATCGCAGCCTGGATGAGGAATAATCACCTCTAGCTTAACCTCTCCAGGTCTGAGCTTATTGTCTTCCCTGCCAACCCTACCATCAACCATGACATCATTCTTCAACTTGGATCATCCGTACTGTGTCCGTTAAGGTCTCATAGGAAATTAGGAGTAATGATTGATGTCCTTTGCAGAGCATATAACAGTACTCTGCCAATCTTGCTGATTCACCCTGGATCACATTAAGAAGACCAAGTCATTGTCTCATTATGCTGCTCAGCTTCTAGTCCAGGAATCTGTTACCCCACAACTTGACTACTGCAGCTGCTTACTAACAGGGTTACCAGCTTGTGCTATCAGACCACTGCAGACGGTTCAAAACATGGCAGCACATCTGATAGTCATTCAGCCTAATTATTCTCATATTACACCTGTTTGTCTTTCAACACCATGTTGGTGCTCACATCAAGTTCAGGTCCTTGCTGCTGGCTTACTGGTCCATTAATAGGTAGGCATCCATTTCCATCAAAAGCCTCCTTACTACCTATTTCCGATTTCGCCCCCTTTGGTCAGCAAACCAACATTGCTTAGAGCACCCTCCAACACATGAGAAGTGTCACTCCAAATGACTCTCTTGCAAGGTTCCCCGGCGATGCAATGAGATACTGAATCATGTCCAGTCATCAGAAACCCCAATGCCTGTTCCTTCAATTCCTCTACCATGAATGGTCTTTGCATGTACTTGTGTTGCACTTACTGCACCTTCTGTAGTCTTAATGCCCTGTGTCTCACTGTATCTCACTGACATATATGTATGGTTGTGTAACTCATGGGTAGCTCCTATTCCAATACTTCATACACTGTATACCTGACCATTGACTGTAAACACTTATGCCTAGATAACTCCTTGACAACATGAATGTTTGCAATGTGCCATTTTCATCACTGGTGTGTCGCTTTGAACAAAAGCATCTACTAAATATGCAAATGTAAATATACGGTTTGCATTAGAAAGGCTTGTGACCAAAAACAAATATTGAACAATGTGTGATTGTTGGTGCTTGACATTTCAAATTGCAGCATCACAAAAATAGCCACCTGTCTAAAATTTTCACACACTACAGCATTAAGAGTTTAGTAACAGGAAGGTCAAAAGTGCAAAAAAAAACAGGTGGTGTACAGAAAGGCTTCTTCAAAAACACAACTAGTGTACCCCTGAAGTGGTTCTGGATGCAGTAATTAGCAGCTCAATATTAGAATATTGAATACCACACCAGATTCGCACCAAACGCCAGCTTCAGTTAATTAGACTAGATGCAATTGCTGTTGCTGTCATGTTATCATAATCACCTTCATCTAAAAGTCTTATATACACCGTCTTATAGTCTTATATACATCAGCCATAACATTAAAACCACCTGCCTAATATTGTGTATGTCCCCCTCGTACCACTACAACAGCTCTGATATATGGAGGCCTGGACTCCACAAGACCTCTGAAGGTGTCCTGTGGTATCTGGCGCAAAGGTGTTAGCAGCAGATCCTTTAAAACCTGCATGTTACAAGGTGGGGCCTCTATGGATAGGGCTTGTTTGTCCAGCGAATCCCACAGATGCGTGATCAGATTGAGATCTTTTGAAGGTCAAGTCAACACCTTGAGCTCTTTTTCATGACCCAAGATTTTCCAGCAGGTTATTGCTGGGAGCGTTACACTGCCTCCACCAGCTTGTCTTCTTCCTATACAGCATGCTTGCAGCATCTCTTTTCCAGGTAAACGAGGCACACACACCCTGCCTCTGCAAAATGCAACGAAAAATGTGACTCATCAGACCCGGCCATCTTCTTCCAGTTCTGACGCACATGGCCACTGCAGGCACTTTTGGCTGTGGACAGGGGTCAGCATGGGCACTGTGACTGACCCGAAACTACACAGTCAGATACGCATCAATCCGCGATGCGCTGTGTGTTCTGAAACCTTTCTATCATAGTTCTTGAAGTTGATGTGTTGGCTGACTGTTCACTTTCCTAATACACAAGGACACCCTCTGACAGGTGCCACTGTAATGAGTAATCGGTGCTATTCACTTCACCTGTCAGTGGTTTACAGACAGTCCTTCAGGTAAAGAACTTCCAACTTGTACTTTTGAACAGACTGTCATAAAGCCCATTATATAAAAAAAATTGAATTAAATACAATAGTTTATAACAGCAAACATATGCACTATTTTGTGATGCTCATAAAAACATAGCATAGCTTCAGTGGTTCGTCGCCTTGAGGCACAGCACTGTATGTAGTGATTATCACTATAGTATTATTATTACTGTTATTATGTAATGCATTTCTTTTGTTCCAACCTACCAACAAATTTGACTTAAAGACAGACTTGGGGAACAGATTTTGTTAATAACCTGGGGATCGCCTGTACAGCTCCTAGCACACAGGAACTAAATAATGAAAAACCAACCAAACAACACCGAATACCTGGTACAAGTATGCTGGGAGCTGGATGGGAGCAAAAATGTACACTAGACTGAGAAACACTGGTTTAAACCATTTGTTCAATAAATATATGACAACGTAAAATGGGATGTCAAAAAATACTTTATGAGTCAAATGAAGTCCAGGTCACATTTCAGGAGCCATTTTAGCAGAGAACTCCAAAGGGTTCAGAAACCTTCTTTCATAATTGTATACAATCTTACTTACATTAAACCCCCAGAAGAACTAAATGAGCAGGGCCCACCATACTGACCTCTGCAGAGTGTTCCAGAAGCGGCGGATGACAGACGTGCGGTAGGGGCTGGTGATGGGCTTCCTCATGGTGCAGCTAATGTCATGTAGGATGTCATAGCTTCCCTCCATGGTCACCTCCACCCACGTGGTGCGCTTTCCTGGATCCAGCGGCCAGGACGCCACTGCCAGGTACTCAATGCGCATGTTGTGCTTCCATAGAAGGACGAGCTTCACCTCCAGCTGTGTCCCGCCTGAGACATTGGGAGATGCTTTTACAAGCCTCCTACAACCTCAGCCATCCATCCCTGCATGACCTCTTATTCAGGCCAGCTGAGCACCCATTTGCCGAAGGAAGAGCAACAGCCAATTTAGAGACACGATTTTTGCGGATCAGCATGTCTTTGGATCATTTGGAACCACACATGGGCCAGGGGCATATACAGGGGTGGGGCCACAGGGACACTGGTCCTAACTGAAAGCTGATTGGCCCCCGGAGTGTTTCCTGAGTGCCCCCTCCCCTATCACTGATTCAAAACATACCATTGGCTAAAGACAAGACTGGTCCCTCTATATGAATTTTGGCCCCTCTAATGTTAAAAAAAAATAACTGAATTGGCCCTGCCATGATCAAGGAGCACATGCAAACTCCATCATAGACAGATCCATGGCAGGACTCGGACCGCCTACCTTGGAACTGAAGACCCAGTGCTATCGATTGACCCCACTCACAATCAGCCAGCCAATACCATTAATGTAAAATGAGCTGGATAGAAAGCTTACCCTGCCTAACTAATCGCACACTGCATAAGCGCTAAAGACGGACATGGGTTGGCTTGGCTCCAGGTGGGCTCCGTACCTTTGATGAGGTTGATCTCACGGATGGAGTACCCCTCCCTCAGCCTGACCGACACCACGCTCAGCAGGTGGGCATGCACCTCCTTCTCGGTGTGCTTCTTCCTACGCATGACCAGGGCAGGGTTCCCGCTGGCTGACACTAGGTGCTCGTTGAAGAGCTTGTGCTGGGAATCTGAAGGGTGTCATAGACCCACAGTTAGCAGGGGTGTAAAGTCTCACGTTTTATCAATAAGATTCACGGCTTTCAGCCCCTGCTGCTAATCGAAATGCAAATGCAAGTCTCAATGGTTTTTATGTAGCCAAACCGAACAAAGACAAAACGTTGTTGTGAAGATATGACAGCAGAATTAATCTGGTCAGCAAGACCCCCCCCCCAATTCAGAAGTTTTCAGCTGCCACAGCCACCTCCCAACCCCTAGACAGCAAAATATTTCAGTTTTCAGTGCACGACTATATGCAAGGAGATTTTTTTTGATAGCTTGCCATTTTCAGCAAATTTTACGGGTGTTTTTGAATCGCTCATCTTACCCTTTTCAATGTTGATAGAATGACGTGTGTGTTAGCATGACATACATGAGAACCCTATACATAAACAAGTGTGCTTCTACATAATCATTCATCTTTATTCTATGGATATAGAGGGCAAACTGTAAATTCTTCTTACGTTCTTCATGGGTCTATAGATGCATTTTCAGTATCTACCTCTGCAGTCACGTCAATGTAGAGTCTACATCATTGTTTCTTAACTGGTGGGTGATGATACAAAAGTGAGGACCATTTCCATTGGGTTGTGTAGTTTGTGGTTAAAAAAACACACATTATTTTGGATTGTGCAAGAAGGCACTGTACTAATGTTAATGTATTATGCTCTATATGTGGCTCAAAATTTGGGTCATGACTTAATAACCAAGGGATAATGTGGGCGTTGAGAGACCACCAGTTAAGAAGCATTAGCCTATATCATTGAGACACATGGCATTAAGCAGGGGACGTGTGCAGCACACAGAACCAGACAGACACAAACACCTCTTCACCTGGACCCCAAGTCTGCACTATGAGGGCTAACCAAGCTCCAGGAAGGAGATTCTCCAGAAACACTGTCCTACCACAGTAGTAGTCTGGGTTCATGGATTCGCTGGTCTTCAGGAAGGAGTAGGTGAGGAATGCCTTATGATAGGTGTTCATCTCCTGATTGGTCACATCCAGCTCTGGGCAGATCGACAAGTAGGACCCAAAGGTGGCCATGGAGATGAACTTCATCAGCTCCACGTTGGGGATGTAGCCAAAGCTGCTGTCGTAAGAATATGCCCCACCCACCTGGGAAGTGAGACATCTGTTATTAAGGTTATTGTAACCACCACCCCCCACCCGAGTCTCTGCCCCCTTTAACTCCACCCTTATTAAGACATATAGAATTAATTTCATTAAGATTCTTTTCTTAGTAAATATTTCATTGATGCCCTTAGAAATTATCCAGTACATTCTGCCATAAAGCATTTTAAGAAAAAAAAACGACACTAAAATAAGACCAAAAAAACCCCAGAGACTTTAGAAAAAAAAGCAAAATAAGAACATAAATTATCAATGAAACAATAAGCCATTTGACTAAGATCCCAGTCTCTCTTGACCCTGACTGATGGGCATGTTCAAAACCTTCTCATTATGAAGCAAAATGGACATGTGGGTGTCTTTGAATACAACAGCTCATAAGGTCAATGATTATATTAAAAAAATAATATAGCTACCACCTCCATACTTTCTGTATAGATTATCACGTTATATGCTTCCTCTGCTTGTTTGACCATTCTGATGTCATAGTGGGACCCCATTCCTCTTACAATGTGGGCATTAATCTATGTAGCCGGCTTTCATTACGGAACTTTGGTTTGACCAATGAGTGCGCAGGACCTAAACATACCGTTTCTTTCACATACATTCCAAAACATCAGTAATACTTGTATCCTCATTAACCTTTCATACCCGAGTTGTTAAAAAGAATTTTTAGATCCCCCTGCATCATACTGGTTTTCCTTGGCAGAATTGACCTGGCTCCTTTCTTGGGAGCACAGGTGAGACTTGCCTATCCTTGACTTTGCTTTTCCATGGATCCAGTGGTTACCAGCAACTTAGATTTACCTGAAATAGCCTTTAATCAACTGTTCATCGGTGTGGACAGCAAGCATGAAAGGGTTAAGCAGATCTCTCCCTTCCTAATGAGCATAGTGCAGCACATGTCAGCACCAAGTCAGCGTAGAATTCATGCTTTGAGTGCCTTTAGTAATATCTTTCTGTGCTGTGACAGATCTTCAGGATTACAGTACTCGAGTGGAAATGGAGGTCTACCTGAATGAAAGAACAGGCTGTGGTTCCACTACGGAGCTGGTTCAGAATGGTCTCACACACGGAAATGTCAGGCACGCTGGTCACTCCATCCGTGATGATTATTATTCCTACAGGGGGGGAAAAAATGTCTTTTTTCACAAAGCAGACATTACTAAATGGCAAAAAAGTACAAACTGTTTATCCTTTTAAAAATTCCAGGAACATCTCAACCACCTATGAATATTTACTAAAATAATATTCTTGTTGAATTAAGCCACTGCATATTTGATAAGTAGCCAAAGGTTATTTGAAACACGTTTTATAAAAATAAGAAAGTTGGAAGCATTAAGGAGGTTCCTAAGTGAAATACTGAGAGCAGGTGTTACCCCAATTTGGGGGCACATATTTGACCACTGAAGCAGCTCAAGCATGATATTACACTCAAATATAAGTGCCCCCAGAGCTGGCTCAGCCTTTTCACGGACCCTAGACAAAGCTTTACATGGGATGGGAGCCCTACCAAGAAAATCGATGATCATTTCACTTCCTCTGCAATGCAGGTCATTCAAGGGCCCTAAGCAACTGTCTATTCTACCTATAGCTGGAGCCGCCCCAGACTGTACCAGTAAAGCATCCAGCTGTGGATTAAAAGCATAAACATCAGCTAAAATAAAACGACCGCCAACCGTGACAAGTGAATCTTCTCCCGTGCAATTCTCTGCTACATCTCCTATCTTGTCCAACTGAATAGACAACTGAGAAATTCAACATTTTTTGTGATAAATATGGTGATGTTTATGAAACAGTCCAAAATATACTCAAAATAAACTACAGCCACAGAGAGCTTGTTATACTCTGCCAACAGAGTCTGTGAAATAAGTGTTTTTCCTGTGAGTCGTGCCAACAGGCACACAGCAGCACTGACAAACTGACAACTGCTTCTGCTCAATATCGTCTCTGTGGAATCTGAAATATTTCCATACAGCGGAAGACAAATGTCTTTTGGTGACCAGCTCTTGTTTCCTTGATACAATGATACAATTATACATGTTAAGAATAAAAGAATGAATAAAAGACCAAAGGCTTATATATATATATTGTATGTCTTCATAAACATAGCTGTCATATGAAAGATAAAAACTGAATGGAATTTTTAGTATTTCATTTCATTTATGTGATAGAGGAAAATATACATTTGGGTGATCGCAGATACAGGAACAAATACTTGATTTAATTTGAATTTGTTTTTATACGGCGCCTTTCACAACAGAGTCACCCCAAGGCACTTGACCAGAGTGTGCGACAATAAATTATGACATCATTTAGACAGAATGGTACATGAAACAGGGAAAAAGGGGAAGAGGGAACAAAGAAAGTCAGAAGACCACGGAAGAGAGGAACCAGAAACTCTCAAGGAAGGAGAGAAAAAAAAAACCTCTGAGAGTCCAGTGTCAATTGGCTAATATTATAGAACACAAGCAAACGAGGTGTGAACTGTGATCACAAATACAAATGAAAGGAAGAGAAGAGAATGTCACCCACCTGCACTGGAGTTGGGAGGCAGAAGCTGGAGAGCTAAGATTCCTTGCCTGATCATGCTGACCAAACCCACATCAGCCGTCACCATGGATACCGCCAGCTTCCTTTCAGGCTGAGCATCCATCAAGTCGTTTGAGATCCCGGAGCACATAACAGCCGAATCGCACTGCCAACACAATTCAGCACGCGCCCTGAGTGTTGATGCATTTCTATACATTACGTTGAGGTTCGAGTTTAAGATTCTGACTTGAAAAACTGTGTTTTTTATAACCGGTGTCTGAACGGTGTCTGACCTGTCCTCTTGCTTGATGGTGCTGCTGCTGGAGGACCTCAGCGATGCTGTTCTCCACTGCCCTGACTTGCTGGTAGATCTGGTGTAAAAACCGTTCCAGATCAATACAATCCAGCTGGCATCCCTGGACCAAAACCTGAGGTGAATAAAAGTATCCTTAGATGGGAAGAAAGGCACACACACAAGTAAAAAAAATACCAAGATGGGACACTTAACTAAGGTTACCCATAACTACACTTCAGTTCTCATGTGAATAGGCTAAGGGGGGGTGTAGCTCAGAGGGTTAAAAGTCATGCCCACGATCAGATGGACATTAGTTCATATCCCGGAACCCTTAACCTTGATTGTTCTATGGGTGCTGGATGTTGGCCGACCCTGTGCTGTGACCCCCCCAAGCTTGTTCTCACCTGCCTGTCTTATTTACAGCAAGACTAGATAGGCAAAAAGAGAATTTCCCCATGGGGAAATTTCACTAATAACATTAAAGCACACACTGGTGAAACTCTTTAAAAATGACCTGGTGTGATCTCAGTCCAATGATGGAGGAGTAGGCAAGGATGGTGACGAAGATCTCAGGCTGAAACACAAGGTCTGTTCCAGGGACTTTGAAGGGTTTGGTCAGGCCAGCCAGACACCGGGACAGGGCATGGAAAACCTCATCAAACATCATCTCTCCTGTACTGTCATCCTGAAATGAGGAACGGCGTCACAGGAGTCCATTGATTTCATCGGACAAGGTCTATTAAATCCATTTATTCACCACTGCACCTTTTTAAGTTTATATATATGTGTGTGTGTGTGTCTTTATAAGGGTGGAGTCAAAAAAAAAATGCTGTAAATACAGCAAAGATGACGAAACATAAAATCACAGTTTTATCAAAACAGACAGATTTTAAACTTATTTTTCTATGGCTGCCTAAGACTTTCACACAGTACCACCCCCCCCCCCCCCCCCCCCCACACACACACACACACACACGCACACACAGCTAATCCCTATAATAACACTATTAAGATCAGGAATTTGCTCAAACGTCACGAATAGCACTCACCACAATTCCTGTGGAAGGGCTGAGGTCCAGTTCGATGACAAACCGGTACCGATGGGCGAGAAATGTCACCCTGGTGGACGGGACGAGCTGATAGGCCAGAGCGGCGGGGGGGAAGTCGGGCTGGCACCCCTTGGGGAGCACGCTGAGCACATCGAGCTCGCTGTCTGTGTTAAACTGCGGCCAGACAGAGACGGGGGGTGAGAACGGCGACACGTGGGGCGGGTCACCCTGAGCAGCCTTCGGGAGGAAGCACCCACCAGCTCCGTGTGGGTCGTCGGCCTCACCGCCTGGTTCAGCCTGCTGAGGAACCAGGCCAGCCGCACGTTCCGGGAGATCCGGTAGCCCTTCTTCATCAGCAGGTACACCTGGTCTGCCTCCTCCATCTGCACAGGAAACGACTCATTTCCCAGCATTCCCCCATACATACATCTTTAAACAGTACATTTATTACACTAATAGCCATCCATGTGTGGCTCTCCTCTGTGTCTGTCGTCAGAAGGTCATTGGTTCAAATCCCCTGACCAGGAAAGTGAATCATATTACCACTGGGCCCTTCAGCAAGTCCCATAACCTCAAAAATGCTCCAGAGTTCCCAAATAAATGGTTGACCTCGCACTCTGACTGCAAAATCAGCTCTCACTTTTGTCTGTGAGTCTCAAAGGAGATTAAAACGGGATGCCAGTCTATCACAGGGCATTATATTATCAATCAGAGCAAACATAATATATTAATTTAAAGGTCAATTCTATGTATATTCCATATATAAATCAATACAAAACATTAATATTATGATAAGTGAACTGATGCTCTGTTAGGATAAAACCGTCAAAAATGCATTTATCACAAATTTCTGATTTCATCAGGTCACAAACATAAACATTTTTTTGTCTTGTACAACAGTTACTGTGTTCCATGGTTTTTAAAAGAAAGTACAGAGCACAAACTGTTTAAATCTGTATTCTTTGGTGTACAAGTACATTTGTTAATATATATTTTTTTATGTATTAATCCTCTAATACTCCTGATTTTGATCTACTGGCAGAAATAGCATGACAACCTCTTCCATAGATGTTTTATGCACCTACACATTTAATTCAAATCCATAGGTTTTTAAAGAGATTTAAGCCCACAGAATGGCCATGTTACAAACACACAAAAAGCGACATAAAGATGGTTGATTTACCATAAAACCACCTGTGTATCTGTGTGTGGGTGTGTTTTTTGGGGTGGTGACACTGGAACCAGTTTGAGCCTCCTGGGGAATGCAACCACGTTTTTAGGTAAAGTGACCCAGTATCTGAGTTCTGTACCCGCCACTGATGTTTGTGCCCTAACATCTTTGGCAATATCACACAATTCCAGTAGCCAGAGCCTACATATTTAATAACGCTCAAGTAGTTTTAAATACCTGTTTAAATTACTGCCTTAATGGGGGGTAAATTACATATTTAGTTACCTACTTGACTTATAAAGGTTCACAGCTAACAGTTCAAGAAATAACTTGATATATCAAGTTAAGCTATCTGAAGATTTTTTCCAACGCATTTTTTCGCAGTAGCATTCTACAGTATTTCATGAAAACACACAAACAGTTAAAAACTTCAGAGATCGATGCCTTTTCTACTTGCATTTTTATATTTAACCGGCTTCCTTGACGGCTGCATTAAATCTCACCAGACTTAAAGCACTCTGCACTGATACGGCTTAGATTATGGCAAGGATAATGACATGTGCACGTTCCTCTTTGGCAGATAATTATTCTATTGCCAATATATAGCAATGTAATGTTCATGTTGTTTTCTGCAGGCGCATTGCCTTACCAGAGCCTGCAGCCCGAAACATCATAACAAATAGCAATCTCACTGACAAGTGTTACCCAACCAACGACATAGATCATGTGCAAACTAACAACCTAAACTCGTCAGCAATAAGTATAAATGCATAAATGCACCATCCTCGGGCAATCAATGAGACTGAATCAAGTTCACTAGGAAGTTAAAATGCTTTACTGTCTACGAGCTCAAGACCCACGGATGCAACTCGCAGCCTCTTCTTAATCCATGTACACAGTCCCATCTAGCTGTCTCACTGCAAATCTGCAGTGTCAGTTAATATGTCTGGAAATGCATACTCACATCATGATCCTGCTTCTCTACCATGCCGGCCTGATGCACCTTTATCTTTAATAGGAGGGCAGGAGCGACATACCTCCTTGTTTATTTCGCTGAAACACGCTCACTTCCTATGTCTGATGACGGAGGATATGACCCGGAAGGGGATGAGTGGATGAAGGGATTACACCCTCCCTCCTGCTCCCGTCAGTAGCGACAGGAGGCATCAGTCTCCCCCCCCCCCAGCATGCAGCAAAACTGAAACAATGACAAAATGCGGGAGACTGATACTTCTCCTAACGCCGTGGGACTTTAATGTCTTGGAAGACAAGGAAGATCCCAGATTTTTCCCCGAAAGCTTGTTCCTTCTTTTTTACTATATTTCTGGCATATGTCCGTGTTTGATTGCTTCCAATATATATATTACAGCTATAAAATTGCACCAAGTGTGCAATATTAGATACTGCCTCCTTCGAAGTTTCTTCTGCAACGCATATTTGTATATTTTTATTGCTTTTCAGTATTTTGTGATGTCTATTGGTATTTCAAAGTATTTTTTGGCAGTATATAGTACACGTTTGATGACACATAAGTCATTTAAGCTATTCTAGCTTTTATACTAGTGACCGATGATAAAACTGTTTTCACCGCAAGATTTCCCCTCAAAAGGGTCATATTTAATTTAGTACCTGAATTATAAATATATAATGCTGTTTTGGGTGTAAAGTCAAGGACACAGCCAGATGTTCAGGTCAGGCCAGATGTTAATCAGCCTAAAAAATATGTCAAGCGTAGGTTTTTTTTGCAGCCTTTTGTGCTTTGTATATGTAAATGATGTAAAAAGAGAATCGGGAAGGTATCAGTAGCATATTTGGGTTAGATAATAATTAGGAAGTGAGATAGCAGTAGCTTAAAATAAGCTAACATAGCCTAGCTTGGTCTTCATTGTTGGTTCAGGGCTAGCTGTTGAACATTACACTGATAATGGTCACACTCTTTGTTCTATTAATTCTTACCCCATTTAATCCCACCAGTCACAATTGTGATTTTTTTTTGCAGTTTTTAAGTTCTAAGGAACCAATTGTTGCCTATATCCCCAAAAGACTTCTTATAAATGAAAGTAGAGGTTGTCTTGATGGTATATCAGCAATGTCACATCACTATTGTCAATGGTCAATGGTCACATAACCAGAGCAGTTTAATTCCTTCATGCCCATTAATGGCAGGGAAGGCTTTTGATTAAATTGATCAAATGCAACAATACAATTCAAAATAACCAGATGTTATGTGTTTGCTTATGTGTGTGTATCTATGTTATAACAATTTAACAATTGATCTTCCATAGCCATAACACAGTCGGAATGAGCGTGAAGCAAGACTGAATGCCTAAGGCGCAAGGCGGGGGGATACTCTCGATGGGATGCCGGTCCATTGCTGGTCACGCACATTACGGGCTATTTGCACTCACCAATTGGCTTAATAGCATATTTTTGGACTCCAGGAAGAATCCTACACAAACAGGAAGGACAAATTGCACAGACTCATGGCTGCAAACAGGAGTCCCAACTCTTTATGTCTGAGGCTGCAATGCTAACTGCTAGGCCAGGGAAGCACAGTGTACCACAATTCATTCATTTCTAATTCTCCAGTCTCAAAAAATATGGGGGGTATAATACAGCCATGTTGTCCTATAATAAGGCAAGTGATGAAAACGAAAGTATTTTTGGTAAAAGCATGAAATAGTTATGGTTTATTTATGCAACATACTAAGTGCATAACTGGTGGAATGATAATGATGTGTTCCCCGGATGGTCCCTCCCCCTATATAATACCTACTCCTCCCACATACCCGAACCACTATCATCTAACCCCCTACACACGCTCCCCACCTCTCCAAAAAATCTCTATTAAAAGCCCGACTTTGTGTAACTTATGTGTCTCAATGTACTCAGGTTCACAGGATCTGCATTGGGGGCTGTCATTTCACGCATTACGTATTCCACTATGCATGCTGCTCTAATTTTTATGCGATCTGTCTCAACATTTGGTCATTTCGAGATCTCCACCCATATAATGTGTCTGTAAAGAAAAAGATCCATCCAATACTTTTTGAGTACACCTACTAAAACTGGCAATTAGCTGTTGAGCTGAATAAAGGGTGTTGGAGTAGGGAAATCTGCAGCCTTTGTTTCAAACTGGCCCTCCAGCACCAGAATTGGCCAGCCCTGTTCTTGGGGATCACCAGGCATGGTGAAGATAATGTTCTCGCTTCTCCATCAAGGACCTGTTCATTGCCTGAAGAGTTCCAGCTCCAAACTGATCAGCCTGTCATTGTCAAGCTCCCTCTCACTGTTCCTCATGAACAGCATCTCAGGGTTTTTAAACACCAAAGGCAGCCCCTCCACTGACACCTCACAGGAACAATCCACTCTTTTCTCAGCTTTGGATTTGGAGATGCTGAATCACATCCCTGTGATGCATTGGCACCCCATCCTGGATTGTTCCACCCATGACCCTGAATGGGATAAGCGGTTGCAGAAGATGGATGGATGGATGGATGGATGGATGGATGGATGGATGGATGGATGGATGAATGATTCACATCTCTGCTGCTTCACACCTGGCGTAGAACCAAGAGCATGCTGGAGGTCTATAGAAGGGTTTTCTCCCCTTACCCCCCTTCCCTCATACTGCATGTTCTCCCAGCTACAATACAGCTATACCTTGATATCCTGTCCATAAAAAATCATAAATAGGAGTGGAGAGAAGACACTGCCCCACCAGAGGGCAAAGTCCACTCTGAAGGTTTATTTGTTTGAGTTCACCTGATCAGACTTTCAATAATGCCAGAAAGGCTTGGAGGCTTTACTAGCTATTTCTAAGAAGACGGAACAGAAAACATTTTTCAGGCGCAGCCCAAAATAAAACATAGTTAAAACCTAAACCTACTGTATGCGCTTCCCATGAGAATTCCAGCAAAACATGGATACAGCAAGATGTAAGAAGGCAGTCTTTCTGCTGCACACAAATCCAATTAAATGGAACGTCAAAGTCGAAACTCATAAATCCGTTTGGGCAGGAATTCTTACGCTATGGCTGAGGCAGCTTCAGCCTGAAAAGATCAAGTTTGACAAACAAAACAAAAGTGCCTGGAGAAATGGAGGTGATATGTCAGAACAATCCTTCACAACCTTCAGGAAATATCTGAAGACCTGTTGCATCTGGGAACACCTGCCCTAACCTCGCCCACTGACCTTCCCTGGATATTCATTGAAATTGATTCACTTGGCACTTATTAACCATTTACTGGAAGCTCAGCCTGGCAGCATTTATACCTAAAGTGTCTCCCTAACAGCTGTATGCTTGTGATGTCTCATCAGCCTCACCTGTCCTTCACATTGGACATAAGCGTCTGCTTATTACTAACTAAATAAATCCATCCAACTGTCTTGCTTCTAACTGCTTATTCTTAATAGGGTCTCTGGGTAAATAAATAAATGTAAGTTTCACATTTTCTCCAGGATCTTGAAAGAATGAGATAGAATTTAGAATTACATAGCTTCAAAAAGTCGTGCTTTCCCTCAAACTTAAAAATAACAAATGGTGGGAATAATTTATTATATGAATTCTTGGCCCACATTTTCACTAACTACCAATCACTCATTTTGTTAACAAAAAGAGCCCCAAGAATATGTTGGCAGTTGGTCAGAACTGTCAGTGAGCATGTTACATTTTTCCTGTTTTATTTGGCATTCTTAATAAATATTCGCTCTTATTCTGTTGCAGCACATTGTACAGAGAGGAAAAGAAAGCAGGACTGTAAGGAAACTGACAACAGATAAAGTAGGAAGTAACGGAAGTACAGACATTGTTCAAACTTTCAAACATCTATTGTTATTAGCATTGTGCAGCAGCGGTTTCAGATGCCAGTATGAGGTCTACGCTTCAGTTGGGACTGTGACATGCATTCGAGCACTAATGCTCAGCTGAGTTACTGTACCGTGTTTGATTTAATGGATTCATTCATCTTTCGTACCATTCGTCCTATTCAGGGTCCAGGGGTCTGGAGCCTAACCCAGAATCAATGGGCGCCAGGCAGGACGGGGTGCCCACCCATCACCGGGCACACTCACACAACATTCACCCATATATTCATACACGCATATTCATACCTAAGGGCAATTTGTAACTTTTATTCATGTTTTTGGAATGTGGGGAGGATCTGGAGAACCTGGATAGTAACCCCAGGACAACATGCACTCCACAGACATACAGGCGTAAATATTTAATAGATATTTAACAGATTTCATAATAGCTGAATATTACAGAACAACAATGCTAAAACTTACAAAGAGTTATTGAAATAGAGGTTAAATAACAGAAAATGAAATCATATTATTCGACACAATTGGAATGAAAACACGGGAATTAGGATTATTAAAATGATTACATCTTTTCTCCAGCAGGGTTGAGGTATGTTTTGGCATAGCGTGCATTGCTGGTTTGAACCTTAAGATGACCTTTCTATCCATCTTCTGTACCACTGCATGAAAGAAGAGGACAACTCAGGCGGTCCCCAGGTTAAGAACATCCAACTTATGGACAGCTCGCACTTACAAACAGGTTAAATACAGTGGTTCATAATAATGAATGAGCACACTACTTGGTGACACTCCTGAAAACATTGCGTAGCTTCAGCGGTCCGTGGCCCTGTGGTACAGTACAGTCCTGTATGTAGTCACCTGTATTATTCTGCAGGGATACCAACTATGGTCAGCTGGCTGGAGTGAGATTTTTAATCTGAGACAAGTCTGCACAGGCATTTACGTGTATGTAACAGTTTGTTTACCTTGTAAATGGTCTTCAAAATTACTTCCATCATGGCATTGGGAACCAAAGAATCATATTTTGAATGCAAAGTATGCATTGGAAAAATTTTTTGTTTCAAGCAAGAGTTGTGTTCAACGTTTAAGGAAATAGACAAAATGTAAAATATTTGTAGATGGAAATAAAACATTTATAAGGTACAGCCTGATGTCCTTTGATTCTAAGCTAGATCTGCGGGTCCTTCAGCAAGGCCCCTAACCCCCAGCTCCCTGGGTGCCCCAACAGGTGGCTTCCCTTTGCGGGAAGCTTACTCTACAAAGAGCAAGTTGAGGGAGGCATAAAGACAATTTCCCAAAGGGGATCAATAAAGTATCGATTATCAATGCTAAGCATAGTAACAGCCCTTACATCAGACTGGATGTAACCCCTAAAAATCCAGTCATTTGTAGCTAAACCTACATGCACAGTCTGACTTGGTTGAAGCCATGGGCCCCTTAGTTATAAAAGGCCCAAATTGTTTTTCTGGATGTTACAGCAGCCGTTTTTGCTGTAGCTAGAGCCCCAATGATGACGTTAGCCCAGGGCCTCCCACCGCCCTAAATTCGGCCCTGATCACAGCGTATATCCAAGGTCATGTATCGGATTAAGAACAAGGTACTGGGCACCTTCAGGACTTGTCACCTGAATCTGTGGAGAGGGACGATGACAAGGCGTGGTCCCCTGTGTCATCCAGGGGACATGAGTAATGTCCAGAGCTGCAGCTGGGCGCTAGCCTGACCTCACGCCTGCCACGCTTGTCTGTTTGATGAAAATCCTGCTCCCATCCCCCACACGGTCACATCTCACTTAATGTCCTCTGTCATAATGCAGAACACTTTAGCAAGAATATGAAAACACTTCTGAACATCCTTCAATGTGGTTTAGGAGCATATCATCACAATATGCCTCTGCTTTCTACTGAAAACACCATGTCAGGACCCAATATTGCTTCCAAAATCCTGCAAGTAATTATTTAAAAATATTTCTCACTGTGCGGAATTTAGAAGACCATCAAAGGAGACCATCCCTCGGTGAAAGGTGACACGCTATTGCTTACTAAATAAATCCCATCCATCCATATTTCTCAACCACTTACCCAGTACAGCTTTTCAGTGGTAGCTTGGAGCCAATTCCCGGAAGCACAGGGTACAAGACACCCTGGGTAGGATGATATCACAAGGCACATTCGGACCCTATGGGCAAGTTAGGGACATGGGAACATCAGACAGACAGCCAAGGGCAGCAGCCAAACACAGGACCATGTAGGTGAAAGAAACAAGGTGAGCCACCTTACCATGATTCCATGCACCATCACAAATCACATTTCCGGCTATGTAATTAAAGACACCAGTGTCTGTTTCAAGAAGCAAAACATTCTGTAAGTTATATAAACCGTAACAGGAAGGGCGCGAGCCCAAAAACCCTGGACAACAAAACGTGGAATTATTTAAATGAAAACACGCGTTTACCAAGAAATGCAAAAAAACCTTTGGATGAAGAATTGCATAATTCATTTTTCTGGAATGTACAAATCTACAACTTTTGTTTAATCTATTGTTTCTATACTCGCAGTGCTGTTATATTAACATTGTGGAAACAGGTCGGTGTATGAACGTTCCATCAGCGTCTGAAGAGTATTCTTCGAATCAATTTTTTTAAGTCCATTTGTAGCTCACTGACAAGGTTGACTTTACTCTCTCAGTATATCATTTATAAAAGCAAACACCAACCCACTACAGTTCATTATATTGTGGAGGTCCTTCAGAAAAAATATGTGCTTGACAGTATGCTCACATGTCAGGGCTACTCAGTTAAAAAAAAAAAAAAAAACTATGATAATCAGTCAGACCAGTGATGCCCAAGATGCACAAATGTAGGTATAAAACAGGATGAAAGATGAACAATTGACAGTTTTATAGATAACGCCATGTCTTGCAATAAGAGAACAGCTCATGGATGCTCTGCTTCTCACACCGTGTGCTGCTTAGCGCCAGTCTGCTTCTCTGACCTGCAGGGGGCAGACAAAGGACACATTCTGGAGGGCAATGCGGTTACTAAGATGGAAAATATAATGGGTCTTCAAATCATTCTGCGTCATGAAATAATTAGTATGTATCAATACACTTTTAATCAACTCAGAATGTTTAAAATACAAGCAAGAAAATACTTGACTAACCCCTTCCTTGACTTGTGCTCTATGAAATACAGGATAAGATCCAAGGCCCATGCAACCCATCTCAGGATCCGTGGGTGGAAGCCTGACTGATGGATCAAAAAGGAGTATAATTTTAAATAGATTTTTTTATTTTGCCTATTTATCATGCTTCTAACAAAAGGATCTCTTGGTTGTGTAGGGTTGCAGTTTCAGAACTATTTGCTTGCAATGAGTGTCACAAATCCCAAAATGTGCTGAAGGGATTACATCTTGGGCTTGGGAAGACCTGGGCCTTAGAAGGAGAGGTCTGATATGAGGTCTGTTGGCTATGTTACCACCATGATCCTCACCAGGAGAAACGGTATGAAGATGATAATTATGACAATGGTGATGATGATGATGACGACGATGATGACCATGTCCCCCCTAAAACCTTTATACTTCCGAGCACCAAATTGTGTTTTATTAACTGTTCAGCTGTTTTCATGATAAGCTTCAGGTGCAGGAAGACCACACAAAGCCGAGAGGACAGGGGATGGGGTACCCCAGGGACCAATCAGCTTTTAGCTGGGGCGAGTGCCTCCGCCCCATTATACGCTCCTGGGTATAGATAAAGTATCTCTAATGTCATATGAATTTTCTTACACTGTCCTTGCTCTTTACCTACCTACATACCTCTCTGCTAGAAGCACATGGCCAACACAGAGGCTAACAGACTGGACAGATACCACTAAAAGCATTGCTTTCAAAGGCGGTGTATCCACACACGTATCTGGTGCTTTGTTTCCATTCACAGGCGTGCTATTCATTGTTGCATTTTGCAGGATGGTGTTACAGCAGCATGTGTGTAATCGGAGCTTCCCCTCTCTCATCCCCGTGCTGTTTCTCCGCGTGTAAAACAGACTTTCTGGCTCTGAAATGCCACACACTGACAAGTTCGTCCTGTTGCAGATGTTTCATCAGTAGGGCCAGAAAATTATCAGCAGCATCCTTTAAGATATAGTTCACAACATTAATCAAGCGAAATGGACAATAAATCTTCTGCAATCCATAAAAAACTCTGACAAAAATCCACCTGGATGATGGTTCACACTGCTTGTAAATTACTTGTTTTCAGAAAGGAGAGTGATATTTACTTATAGTAATAATAAATTACCAAATAAAATACTACTGATTGTCTGGGTCATTTATCATGCTAACTGAGAGTTTATAGCTATGAGTTTATCTGTAAAAAGCAGTCAATTTAAGCCCCCAATATCGTTTCCACTCAAAGACTCACTGTGATATATGGACCTTTTCACAAAATGTTCCAGACGTCTGACGTGGAGTCTCATGTCAAGTCAGGGGGGGAGGGGGGGGGGTCACAACATCAAAATCTTAGTCTGTAATAGGTGTTCTGCTGTTCTTCCATTACATCAAGTGAAATCCTAGAAAATCTTCTTCTGTACTACAGTACATTATATCCAAATAAGTTTGCAAATGAATAATGGGATCTATCTGCTTGCTATGCATGCAAACTGTAGAGTGTTCACTGCATTCTGCAAAATCAGCATTTCTCTACGCCTAAGCAGTAAAGTTAGCAAAATACTGTACTCATAATTTTTTCAACAAATTGTAATCAACTATACATGTGCACCAGTATATTATACCTGGCTTGGCCATACAAAACATATCCATCTGTCTTCCAAGCTCTGATACAGTACAGGACCATGAAAAGTCTAGAGTCTATACCAGCAAGGCAGGAGACATGCACGCATGTGACACTGGAAGAACACACACCACACATGGACCAGGGGCAGAATTCAAACCCATAGCCCTGGAGGTGTGAGGTGAGAGTAATACGCTCTGAGTCATTGTGCTGCCACACCCATATATCTGATAGGATTTTTTGATTACAGTTAAAAGTTATTGTTAGTGTTTATGCAAAAATGCTTAATTTGTAGAGGGAATTGCATGGGGAAGTTATAGTCTAATGTGTAACTCAGTTTGTATAGGATGGCTCCGTGGGAGGTCATTTCATTTGCATGTTGCTATTATAGTGTTTCACACATTGCCCTGGTGCTGTCACGGTCTTTACATATGCAGCGGTCAGAGCTGCTCTGTGATTGGCTATAATCGGAGCGTGCCCCTGAAGCTGACCCTGCCTAAGTCCCTGCAGGACCGCTAACATTAATCAGCCCTTACCCTTTGCCTGGACCTCAACCATGTGACTTACACTGTTACTATAGTATCGCCTGATCCAGTTGTAGAATAGCATAAGAGGATTCAGAGATATTCCCCGTTTAAGGTAAATGGAAACAGACAAAATTGCCACCTTAACAGCGTCATACATTTCAGTTAATTCATTAAGACTAGACAGAGGAAGGCGTTCAATAACCCTCACTCTGACGCCTATATCTACAAGAGTACCGAATCATTTTTGCTGTGCACAAGCTTTTTGATCACGCCTCTCATTTTTCTCGCGCACTCGCTTTACAAACATTACGGTAGCCTGGAGAGCGAAATAAATTCTCCGGAGGCTGAACAACACACATCTTTGTAAGATGCGTGACACGCTGAGCAATGGGATTTATGCACGTACATGTAGAAAGTAAGAACTGCGGCAAGGAAATAAAGGTGTACGATCGGATGCACCGTTTTACATTATAATTGATCGCCGGGGACAGTATTTTTAATGCGCCGGTTCCCTGTTTAAGGAAATCCTGTTTTGATTGTTTTTGAAGTGGGTCTGCACAATACGTTTGGAGGATCCGGTTATTAAATATAAAACCCGATGGTGTGAGATTTTTCGCCGGTTTTTATGGTTTGAGAGCTTTTTCCATGCGTTGATGGTGGCGCTTGCATTGTGCGGTGTCGGAGGCTGCGTGTGCGGTCGGCGACCAGCTGGACTCCGTCTGATGCGGTCGGCGTCTTATTTCTAAAGCCGGAGACCCCCGGCCCCCTTTTATTTTAAATAAACGCAACGTGTTTGACCGACAAGAGCCTTGTTACGTTTTTTAAAAAAAGGACAAGGAGGAATAAAACCCATCAAAAGCCAAAGAAGGAAAAAATGACTATGTCTGTCCCGGAGAGAAACTCGGGGTCTGGGGGAAAAGAGGAGGAGAGCGAAGATGAGAGCGAAATCCTGGAGGAGAGCCCCTGTGGTCGATGGCAGAAGCGAAAGGAGCAGGTCGGTGCACGTTTGGCAGAGGGAAGCCTTGCGATCTTTATTTGCGGTATTTCATGCGCGCATTATTGGGCAGGTTGGGGGGAGGGATGCTGTCGCGTCTGTTCGGGGGTATATGATTGCGCAAATGCTTTTCTGCAAATTAAAATGCACTGATCCACTGTCATAATTGCCCTGTTCGGGTTTCCTGCATGCTTGCTCATGCCTCTTCATCGCAGTTTATTCCCAGCTATGTTCCTTATGCGCGTATTTAGTGGATGAAGGGGCGTGGCAATTTAAACGTACGGCAGCTGTGAGCTCAGCTTCCCCACAGCTGCCGGTGTGGTTCGTCCTTGTAGATGGAAAAGTTGGACGATTTGATATATCAGTAAATAAAATGAATGAAGTCCATTACAGCGCCACGGGTTTATTCATTGTTTGACAACATAGCTGACCAGTCACTTATTCCTGCGTACAGCACAAATCATCAGCATTTAGTTAGCCGGTGTGCGCGGTCTATTCTGCGGTGTGTGTTTTGGGTTTCCACCTTTTATACGTCTTTCCATTAACCTTTTTTTTATCATGATACCAATGGCTGGAAAATGATAGCGGTGACATCCACGCCGTGGAAGCATAACCATTTGTGGTGTTATGGTTATCTGCCTGTATTGTGATATTAAAGTATGGTTTTATTGCCGGGTATATCGGTTTATATAGGGTTGCTATGTTGCAATTGGTCAGCTGGTAACTTGAAAAGTATCCTGAACAATGCTGTACCTTGAACCGCAAGGTGACTTTTTTTCACAGCGAATTACTTGCATGTTATATTTCGATCACATAGACGGCTGAAAAACGCTGATTTCTTCAACTAAAACCTTAATTTTAGAATTCTGGTTAGTATATGAATTGAATATTATCGGTTGCTGCATACTTATCCTGATGTCCAGACAGCCCTTCCCACCACTAGATAGCCTTCAGTTTGAATGTTCAGCCTTATCTCTGCATGGCACACATGTAACCTCCCCTTAATGTATGTGCTAACTTTCTTCAAGGCACTCAATGTTCTCCTTATTTACAAGGGAAGTTCTGTTTTGCCGTTTTTATCACCAGGTTGGTTATTCCCTTCTCCCCAATAATTGGACATGGGCCTCCCTTAACGTTTACTGGTGCCAGGACTGTTTCCTTGATGTGGACACTGGCCACGCTGTTGTGCCACTGCGGTTTGGCTTGTGACCCAATGCAGATCAGGTGTACATACGGAGCCTGTCAGCGGTCAGATCTCCAACACAGGGCATGTTTCACATCTGTAAAAGCTGAGTAGACCTTCTGTGTTTTAATGTCAGATTTAGGCATAGAGTTTCCCTGGAGGGGTGTGTCGAAGTGGTGCTATAATTTCCAGTTCGTCGGTTAAGGAAGAAATGTAGGAGACCTTTTACTTTTTGGGTTTCGTTATTCTTTTTGATGGCATAGCAAGACTAGAAACTTCAAAATTGACTTTGTCTGGTCATTGAGTTTGAATATAGGCCTTTATATATCTTTTCATCACTGCTGTGCTTCTATTCATGATTTTTGGCTCAGTCATGTGCCTACAGTCATAATTTATGGCTTATTTGGATAGGGAGGGCTATTTGTGTACTTCATGTTGTCTTCCATTCCTCCTGCTTTTATAGATTTGTCGGAATGATCAAATTTTTTTCCCTTGATGACTGACTTATTACTGACACGTTAAGTCCAGCCAAAATCCCAAATTTCCAGGAATAACCGCTCTGAAACCTTCATCCTTAGGCATCGATTATAAATGATACCTTCCCTATTCTTGTTAAACCTTATTACCTCTTATTACCCAATAATTCTTGTGCACTGCTTGGCTTAAACCCAGGTTTTAGGTAGGTGCTGTTCTCTGGTTGACTAGTCATGATATACCTGGTGTGGACAGGTTTTTGAGGGAAGCACATTTGCAAATATTTAAGTGAAGTCAAGCCAAGTGGGGCTTTATTGTCTCACCAGCCATATGTCGCATACATTCAGTGCATATGTACGTAAAGTGCAGACGTAAAAGGGAAAAGTGCAAATAAATAATAATCAAGGTAAGACTAACGCACAATATACATGTAAACAACGTTGGAATGTTTAGAATTTAGGCAAAGGTGAGAGCAGCAGTCTCGCACATAAATAGTATGAATGAGTGAATAAACAAATAGACAGACAGACAAGCAAAAATAAATGTCAGCGCGATAATAAATATTGGGTAGAAAAAATAGCAGTTATTTTGGGGCACTGCAGGAGAGTGACAGTGCTGGTGGACGGCTGGGTTTTTTTCTTGGTGTCCTTTGCTTTGGGGACTGAAGTGATGAATAGCTGCATTTATTGGACTGTCATGCTTTGGGAAGGGAATCTAATAATATTAGCCTACGCAAGGTTCTTTCCGGAGCATGGGAATTCAGAGCTGTTATCCCGGTTGCTTCTATAGTCCTCAGGAATTTTTCCGTTCAGTAAATAGCTTTTATCTTCCTGTGACAGTGAAGATCCATTGGCCAGTGGCTGGGGACGGTCCTTCTTTTTCTTTCATGATGTATTAACGAGCTGACTACACTCGCTGGGAGACAGACAAGGAGCCAATGAGGCTGGGATTATAGAAATCAGAAAATTGCTGATGATTTGTAGAGGGAATTCTTGTTTCCATACACTTCTAATAAAAATTCCTTTATGAAGTAAGCAGCTGCGATTTGTTTTGGAAAATCCAGGGCTCTGTTCAAGGGCCGAAGGACTAAAATATCTCTTGGATGCATGTGAAATTGTTTTGTGATGAAAAACACGAACTTGGTACATGTTCTGGCAGGAATCCTCCTTTAGGGAAATGTACCTACAGGGGGAGAAGGGTTTGCGGGCTGATCTGGCATTGACTGCTTCATTGTCTTTCTTTCATGAAGGGGCTGTGCATTTGTTTGGTTTCCACTGAAGTGCAGTCACCAGTTTCCTGGAGTAATTGTGAAGTTTAGGGGTCCTTGTACAAGAGAAAGTCAAGGGTCTTTTCTCATATATTCATTCACATTTGTCTGCTGCTTTTATTCACAGCAACTTGTAGTAGAGGGGTCACAATTTATGTGTGATCCCTGGGATTTGAACCCATGACCTTTACATTGTTGAGCTATCGGAGATATTAAGCAAAGCATGTCAATATGCTGAGTTTTTTGCATAGTTAAGGAATTTTTTTGGGCCCCATCTATCAGAAAGGAGAGTAAATCACATACACATTCATAGTTCATATGTTCATGTAATTTTCAAGCTTGACTCAAAATGACAAATTTCCATGCAACTAACGATGTCTGTTAACACAAGTGGTATGACAGATGTGTTACTTCTGTAGCTCTGATAATGTGAAATAATTGTCTAGGGGTGCTGTATAAATGGCCAGACCCTGCGCTCAGATCCCAAGCTTTGATCTCAGGTGTATGTATCATTCCGTCCTGTGAAAAGTGTGGATGTCCACTCTGGCGATTGTATCTTTTTCCTATAGATGGAATATTGTCAATAATGTAATTTCCCGGAAACAAGTTCGTTGATGCTCGCATGTTATGTCAGATGGATTTAAAAACTAGACTATATTGGCTAATGTGCTGCTGTTAATTCCAATCTAAAATAGTTAGACAAAGCTCTGATTTATGTCGAAATATTTGTACTTGCTGTTTATAAACTACCAAGTTCGTGCAATATAGTGAACAGGGAGACGAGGCCCAAACTAACCGTGTGCGAATGGAACGCACGATAAAAAAAAAAAAAACATTTAAGTTCGTGTTCACTGACAATAATCCATGTAAGTCCACTTGGTTTGATTTCATGTCATGTTAAGAGAGTGACAGTCTTGGTAGGTAGGTACCAATAGAATTGAAATGGCACGTGTCTACAAAGATACTACACTGTGGTTTCGGGACCTCAGCACACCATCACAGGTGTCTCTCAGAATTTCCCAGCATGGGAACAAAGCTTCACATTGGATCAAATGAAGTCAGAACTGATCAACACAAGTGCTTGTTGATGTTTTTAACTGAATCTTTTATTGACCTATTCACACACAGCAGTTTAGATACAGCTGTGGAAAATATTAAGAGACCACAGGACAATTTTTTGTTTCACTCATTTCTCAATTTATGGGTGTGCATCTCTGAATAATACATTTTTTTGCAAACTGTAGCCTGCTTCTTCCCTGTTTCTCATTAATGAAGGCCTTCTTCCTTGCTATATGGAACTTCAGTCCTGCTTCTAGGACCTTGGTACGAACTATCCTAGCAGTGCACGTCTCACCCAGAGGCAGACATTTCAGGTCCAGAAAGTAAATATCCAAACCAGGATTTTGTTTCAACCAACCAGTTGAGCATAAAGAGCTTCAGTCACAGAGTACTCAACTGGCTGGTTGAAACAAAATCCTGGTTTGGATTTTAACTTTCTGGACCTGAAATGTCCACCTCTGTTCACACTTGCACTTAATGTTTCCCATTCCTTTTGAAGGTCACTTGATGTCTTCCTGCAAATCATGAAAAACTGTCACATAAGTTAAGTCAACCCTGGCATGAGAAAATCGTTTCCGCCCTTTATCTGGCTGGTTTCTGGTCATTCCCAGTATCTCCTGCATCACCTAATTCTTGTGTATTTTGAGAAATTTTGAACCTGGAAGCAACCTGCTGCTCAGTATACCCTTCTGCCAGCAAAACCACGGGGTTTAAAAATGCAGATTTATTTCAAAATATAGAGTGGTCTCTTAATTTTTTTCCCATAGTTGTATGGATAAGGCTAAACGGGTACAACTCCATCCAAATCCTTGCCTCTTACCTCAGTTAGGGTTGTGGGGAGTAGTTATCTGAGTAGTGATCTGAGTGTTGGTCATTAGTCATAGCAGCAACCTATTTCTGTGAGGGTCCAGATCGATGGTGAAGCAGAGCCTCTCCAGTCGAGTAGAGCGTAAGGGGAGGATGCACCGATGCCTCTCAGGACGCCCACACGCAGTCATGCGTTAAGGGCGATTTAGTGTCCCCGCTTAACCTGAACTGTGTGTTTGCAGGAGGAAAATAGAGTACCTGTATTAAACTGTCACAAATGTGAGGACCACAGCCAGAACTGAGCCTGCTGCTTTGGATCTGAGAGGACAAGTGCTACCCACAGGACCACCATCTTGCTATTTTGGTATTTGACTTGTGTGTTTATCCCTATTATGGTAGTGACTTAATGGTGGCTTAATGGTTAGGGAAGCGCACTTGTAATTGAAAGATTGCTGGTTTGAATCCCCAATCAGCAAGGCACCACTGAGGTACCCTGAGCAAGGTACCGCCCCCAAGCACTGCTCCCCGGGCACTGAATTAGCTGCCCCCTGCTATGTCACATTGTCACATATAGGTTAAATGCAGAGGACACATTTCGTTGTTGTGTGCTCTGGTGTGTCATCATTGATCACTAAATTATACTGTTTTGCTTTGACGTACATTTTCAAATATTGTTTAGCCTAGCCATATCCTACTTTGGGCCATTGTAGTATCAGCAGAAAGTGCCTTATTTGTTTGACAAGTCATATCTAACTTCAAGGTTGCCAGTGCAGGTTTTCCTTATTTGCGCACCTGTCTACGCCTTGTCTCCTATTGGCTAAGTCAGGGGTCACCAACCTTTTTGAAACTGAGAGCTACTTCATACGAAGGGCTACCAGTTTGATACACTCTTCTTAAATCATGTGTAATACACATACTTTAAATACTTCTTTTTTAGATATTGCCATTCTCCAATCTATATAAATGCAAATGTGATTAAAGAAGAATAGCAACAGGATAAAATTACATTTTAGATGCTGCTCAATGGTGAGTTCTGCTGTTTTTAGTACTGGTCTGCGGGCGACTCATGTGGTGCTTGGGGCATCCTGGTGCCCATGTTAGTGACCCCTGGGCTAAGTTATGCTGTTTTATAAGAAAGCATTGACTGGCAGCTTAAAAACACCAAGTGAGGTCATGTACCATCCTCATATGTCAGGAATCAGCTTTGTCACCCTGCTCCGTGTCACTGTCTGAGGAATATTTGATGTGACACTGGATACAGTTGATAATTGCATCCTTTGTAAGTTGTGGTGTGTTGGTATCTGCCTCTAGCCAGTGTTGGAGTTTGACTAAGTTTACCCTAGGGAACAGTGATCAATTACAGATAAATTAATGGTATGTTAATTCTCTGCTGTTCTCGTTTTATTCACTGGTCCTGTTTTGTTTTGCCCTTGATTCAGCTATCTGTCTCCCGAACATTTATCAAAAACAGAACAGGAATGTTGTGGATGAGAGCATCCTGTTTTCCTTCATACCTGCAGTCATTGCGTGGAATTGAAGAGTAAAATTTCCAAAAATCAGCTTTCATCAGTTTTTTCTGAGGTGAGACCAACAATGACCTAAAGTCTGGTTTCTTCATCATGTGTTAGTGTTGGGAACCAAAACTCACTTAGTCCTCAAGTAATCCAGCAAAGAACTTTTTTTTTACATTTCTAAAACTGTCCTTGTTCTCAGAAATTTTCTTAAGCATATCCTGTGGACTGAGTTTTGGAAATATCCCTTTTAATTATAACTGTAGGCCACTCCTGAGTTAGTGGCTGCTTGCTGTAGGTACGAGATTCAGTAATGGAAGCCCCTCAGATCCCACTAAGAGCTTTATGCGATGGTCATGCTCACTTTGGCTGCAGGATCTGCTCTTGTGAAGGTAAAAAAATAATACAGAATGACTGTCTTCATCTTCTTCCATCTGATTGCCACATTCATGCACAAAATCATGCACAAAATCAGTAGATTCCCTATCCTCTGCTAAAAAGTTCTAGTTTGTTCTTTCTTTGCCATATTTCTGGGTGATTTGTGGCTCTGTGGGTTAGGACTTCTTGCGCCTGATGAGAAGGTCGGCAGTTCAAATCTGTGGTTGACAGAGTAATATCACCGTCGGGTCCCTGAGCAAGGCCCTTAATCCTAATTGCTTCATGGACTGGCTGACCCTGCTCTCTCAAAAGTATGTCACTTTGGGTAAAAGTGTCTGCTACATAAATAAATGTAGGTTTTCCAGACCCAACCAAACCTCGTCTCACAGTCTGTCTGCAAAGAAAATTCATCGATGTCTGCCTGCAAGCTGTAACGCTTCTACAAATCAATATGTAGCTTGAAACATGAAACAAATATTAGAACAGAAATCTGGTTTTGGGCGACGGCAGTGTATTTTCTTATATATGAAAGACTACGAATATTTAGTTCTCTAGATTCCTGGCTGTAGGTTCTTTGTCTGTGCTAACGTTATCATTCAGGGCTAGCGGAAGTCAGCCTAAAAATTCTCAATTTAATCTTTATTGGTCTCATAAAGAAAGCAGAGTCCATGGTCCTGAACTTGGTATTTCATAGGGATCCCAGAATGGAAGACAACAATTTTAGTATGATTTTTAAAAGTATTGGGAACCCCTCATGTAAAATCATTAACACCGATCACGTTCCAGTGTCCAGCTGGTCGCTGTTCCAGGCAGGTGTTTTGCTGGCACGTGTCAACTTTGGCACAAGTGTGCAGAGTGTATCACGTAGAACTGGAGACCTTGAAAACTGGCATTTTCTCCCCTACCGTACGTCCGCCGTTAGCTGCATAGCCAACACTGTTATTCTGGTTCTGATCATAAGCCAGATAATAAAAAAATCCTTCCTTTGTGTGGGGTGAGCGAGAAGCAGGCTCTCTTATCTATTGTCTTATGAAGTGTGTTCAGACCAGGGTGTTCTTCTTTTTTTCTGTCTTCAAGGGCGTCAGCACATTATTTTGCAGCTGGCCAAATTTAAACTGATCTTGAAGGAATGCCACCCCCCCGACACACACACATACAACAGCAGTACGGAAAAATAGAGAAGCAAGAAAGTTGAGGCTGTTTTCTCTGCACGTTAGCGGATAGCTTTATCTGACAGCAAATCGAAATGCTTGATGCGCTGCGTAAACAGAGCACTAAGAGAATAAAATATATTGCGATATATGTGGTGGGTGGTACTAATGCCTCACACCTCCAGGGTTGGTGTTTCAGATCGACTGGGGACTGCGTGCTGTTCTTGCAGTGCCGGTGCCAGGGAGGAGCTTTGGGGGGTGCTCCGGCCCCTCCTACAGTGACGGTAGCACCCCCACAACACCCCTATATTACCTAAGCTGAGAATGGCAATGAAATATCATTATTATTTTATTTGGTGGTCTTATGATAGCGGTATATTTTTTGCCATATCATGAGAAAGCGAATGTCGTTTTCTCCCGATAACGGAATTATTCTCATGAGCTCTCAGGACTATGTGTTTTAAAATGACTGTAGCGTCTGTATTTTTCATGCTGCTTCTGTTAATTTATTTACAACGTGTAGGTTTGAGGGATGTCATGTCTTACTGCTTCTTCCATCAGAGTCTTTCTTTACTCTTGCACAAAAGCCCACACGTTCTCTACCAAATTCCGCATCTCAATAAATTTTATTTTTAAATTAGACATAGACCTATACTTAACAAATATGTAGTTTTAACTACCTTGCTGAGAAAAAACAAAATGAATTGTTATATATTGGGCTTCGGGGTTGAGGTTTGCTGTTGTTATGAATGTAGTATCCTCTTTTGACCAAAATATACACGGGGAAGTTAGAATTTATTTAGTATTTTATTATCCTACATAGCTAATTGTGCCTTATGCTTCTATAAATCTTGAGTGAGTCAAATTACAGGTTTGATCAGATACTTTCAGTATCAAAGTTGCCCTGAAGGAAACTGCTCACGAATTTGCAACCAGTTATGAAAATTTCACCCCCCCCACATGGCAAAATGAACCGAAGGGACGTTTCTCCCAGCCAACAAAATCTACTGCGGGGGCTAAGAGGACCTGCTCCTAATAATTTAGCTGCCCATCTCACCAGCAGTATTAAGTCACCGTCACTCTCCCCTCGTGTTGTGTGGGTTTCTGCCTGCAGTCCAAAAAACACGCAGTTGGAATAATTGCCATTTCTGAATTGTTTGTAGTGTGTGAGTGCAGTGCACTAGCATCCCACCCAGCTAGTACCCCAGCCTTGTACCCAGGAAAAATTAAACTCCCCCAACCCCTACCGTCACCCTTTGTGGGTTCCATAATGGTTAGGGAAGCATGCTTGCGATCGAAAAGTTGCTGGTTTGAATCCCCGACCAGTAAGGTAGCACTGAGGTACCCAGAGAAAGGTACCACCCCCAAGCACTGCTCCCCGGGCGTTGAATTAACTGTGTGCTGTAGTGTGTCAACAATGACAATTAATCACTTGCATAATTTGCTAGAAGTAGACCTGGGCATGTAATTTTCCATACCGTCCAAACAGCGGTATGCAGTATATTTAGTAATAAAATTTGCTGAATGCCCCTCCCCCCAGGATATCAAATTTCCGCACTATGCCCACGGCATACCCATAATACCGCGATATATCGTATTACCTCACTACCGCTCAAGCGTAGTCAGGAGAGACAAGGATGGTGTATGCGGAAATTATTAAAGTATTGAATGACAGTTTCTTTCATGGTCTCGCTGCAAACAACCACTATTCTGCTGCAGGTTGTCAGCTGTCGGTCTGTGTTTAGCTTCTTATTTTGTAAGACTGACGTTGGCTGAGTTTAGGGCTGGTAAAATGTTTAATGCACGTTGAATGAATTGTTTGTGTATGGTAGCATTTATATTTTAGCGCTGGTGGGAGACATACTGGACCAGTGCCAGACCTGTAATTAATGTGAATAGCTTTGTGTAGTCATCGTCGATTGTGTTGTCATTGTCTTGTAAAGTAATGTCACGTATAGCGTTTAATGTTAAGTGTTGTAAATAGTGATATGCGTGGGCCCACCGTGCGTGGTGTGGGTAGTCAGGGTGACCACGCACTAGGCAGTGTGTGGAAGTAGTTAGAGTGAATGTACGGGTGAAATAAACACCACCTTGTGGCTGATTTATATCGCCTCTGTCCTTGTGGCACAATACGACGCCATGGTCACTCTGTATGCCACAATATAATGTGAAATTCTGTTTGCAACAAAACCATCGTCTAAAGGCTGTTATTGAACTGCCGTGTATTGAAATATGGGAAATGTTTAATTACTACACAAAAAAGTGACACTCATTAGGTGTGTATTTCTTTGATGCCATGAAGAGCAATACATATAATGATATAATTATGGTGCATTTACCGTTGACGGCATATTTCCCAGCGTTTATCACCCTTTGGGGACTTGTGGCACGCTATGCAGAGTGACAATTTAATGCATATAATTTCGCAATTGCACACTGTCCAGTGCCTTTTGCTTGCCAGTGCCTTTCGGCTGGTCTAAAATGGTTCTTTATTCAAAAAGACATGTAAATTGACGTTTTGCAGCTTGGTTCTGAATTACCGAGACAGTTTGAAGAGTGAATAATTCCAAGGAGTAGCCCACTGTGACGTTATGAGCATCAAGTAATTAGTTTCATTCGATTTCCTAAGTTTTGATGGCTTCAGTCTCCCAGCACCGCACTCATCTTCCCACTGTCACATACTGAATCGCTTAGGTTGTTACATTGAAATTCGTTTTTGCTGTTGTCTGTCTGCTCTAAATTGTTGAGGAAGTTCCCATAGCTTTCTGTTGTGTTCATGGAATGTTCAAAATGCAGATTTAAGTTTAAAAAGAGGTCACTGTGTAACAATTGGAACCATACTGTGTCATATATATATAATACTGTTTAATTATTGTTTAAATTAACCTTAAATGTAAATCACACATATTAATGTCTTTGGTTGTAGGGTGACTATTGTTACATAATGATAGTGAGTAATGTGGATGTTACGAAATACTCTTGTACTTTAAATTGTATGCAGTGTATAATGTTTACGTAAAACAAATGTTTCACATTACTTCGATAAATATTCTGTTGTGGGAACCTGTGTTCGGTGCAACACCAAGAAAAGCTGTCCCAAGTTCTCGTTCTGAGAATCGCCCCAAAGTAGACATGAAGCTTGTTATGTGTGATAACACATGCTCTTCACAGCATGAGCTAGTTATGCCTGGTAGGTAACTATAGAAAAATGATCTGTCCTCCGGACTGTGAAGAAGATGCGGGAAGCTCACTGTTAGCATGCTATGACAAGCACTGAAAAAGAGGATCTTTGGAAATTGCTAGTTCAGCGGTGGTAAAAGTCTCCCTCCGAATTTGGATATCAGGTTGGTGCAGTTTTTTGTCTATCTGTCAGAAATGTTCATTCTTGCTCACATTGGGAAGTTAAATGAGCCAAATCATGCCTGACCAGACTGCTCAAGGAAATAGATTTTCTCTTTATTCTTTTTAGCTAAAAGTCTGTTTTCATTTTGGTTTGAAGTCATGGAGACTTAAACAAGGCTTATTTTAATATGTATTCATTTCTTCTGTGCATCATGTGTAATGATAATACCAATGCAGCTTACTATATTTGAGATATAATTGCTCTGTGTGTGATGTCTGATGGCTGAAACCATAGCAACGACAATGATGGGAGGGGTTTTGGAGCAGGCATGATCAGAGGCAGTCCCATGCCGCGTTGGGATGTCTGCTTGGCAATGGGTTTGCAGGGACAGCCGTTATTGGATGGCGTTGGGGTCTTCTAGGACCGGCTGCCTAGTGCCTCTGGGATGTCTGAGTGTGGTGACGGCAGCCATCATGCAAGCCACTGCAGAGGAGGAAGGGGAGTTTAAAGAGCAGAGCATCCTTTAGCTAAAAGCCGCTCTGGATTCAGATGAAGGAGATGCAGGATCTCTGGAGTCAGGGAAGCTGTGATCCGGAAGATGACAAGTGCGTCATTATTTAAACTTGAAAAGCCAGGGCCAGACTGATTGAAGTCTTACATATGAATTCCACATCTTTAGTAGTGAACTGAGATGCTTTTCTGTATACAGTTTGTTACCCTGTATTTATTTACAATTTATCATAAAGGACTTGGCTGTAAAGCCTGTCAGCGATGACAGTACTATATAAAATCAGCGTCGGTATCTTTTAATTACGTTACTTTGTAGCCTCCAGCCCCTTTTAGGGTTGTATGTGGTTGATTGTCTTGTTGGCGGTCTGTACTTGTGTTTATTAATCTGTGTTACAGTGATGCTTCCTTTAATATCTGAATATTTATGCAAGACGGGAGATCAGTGGTAAATGTGTGGTAGTGAAAGTTTGTAAATCCTTCACCTTCATCTGGGTTTCTGTGTTTTATCTAAAATGTGGTTCCCCTTAAATGCTGTGGATTACGGTAGAGCTTCAGCTCACTATTTTTGGATATAAATCTCAGCATTTTAATAATTATACATGGTTAGTCAGTCCGTGCATCAATCTGCCCATGTTTTCCGTGCTGCCGTTGTGTGATTGCAGCGCCTGACCCAGAAGGCACTGGAAAAGTCCGTTCCTACGGCTCATGATAGATACAAACGCAGGTGCCCTCAGCTGTGTGTGTGTGTGTGTGTGTGTGTGTGTGTGTGTGTGTGTGTGTGTGTGTGTGTGTGTGTGTGTGTGTGTGGGGGGGGTTAAGAATAGCCCCTGACGGCAGACAGATATTTACCACTCCTCAAGAATGTTCCCCCAAATTAATTTTTTTATATGCTTAGCTGGTCCATGTTGTGGTTGGATAAGCAAATAAAATGTATGAGAATCTGCTACTCAAACATTATTAATAAACATTCATCTTTGATAAACACATTTATTTTTTCATCATATGGTAGTATGAGCAAATAGTAAAATGCTGACTCATTTTGGAAAGACATTGTATAGCAAAAAGAAATGTATTACTTTTGTAATAACCTGAACTTCGTTGTCTGTTTAGGTGTTTTGTATTTTGCATTAAAAATAGACATATTGTAAAACTTGGTTTATCTAAATGAAAGAAGATATTCTGAATTGTCGGGTTTTTATATTGTGTTTTATTGTAAGCCTGTATTCTGGTTGTGTGGGATGTTATACTCAAAGTCTGACAGTAGGGAGCAAATTTAAATATTCATGAAACAACAGTTAATAATGTCGATGTAGGGAATCTTTGTCAAAATATGTCGGCTTCCCCCTGAGACTCGTACAGCACTAACTAATGAGCTCAGAGTTGTGTCATAGTCTGGTGTCTGGTAGGACCTTCATATACACTCACATGGCTCCCAGATCCACTGTTCTGCTCTCTCTCCCAATCCTCTCTTTGGGCACCACCAGCCCTTCCTCATGTTTTGTTATGTTCAACCACCAGGCAGTCTGATTAAACTAATTAGCTAATCTTCAAGCCTATAATTAATACCTGAATGAGGTTTGCTGGAGGTGAAATATAACAAGCATTTATTTTTGAATGGCAGCCCCTGTGCTAGCTCATTGTCTTTTCATGCATGCCTTAAATACGGCTTAATCCCAATACACTTTCCAGTACAGCCTTTCTGTGACTATATTAGTCCTGAGCTTGTTTATGCTTTAACTCTGTAGTCCCCAGTAACCTCTCTGTCATATCAGGATGGAGATTCTTGATTGTCATTGTTATGTTACAATGCCCCAGTTCCTGACTGTGTTTTCTACTTGCAGGCTAAGGCTACCCATAGCTCGTCCTGCTTGAATGTGGCGTGTAAAAGATCTGATTCATTTGACTGTGAAACCAGAGAAAAATATACATGTGATTTTGCACAATTTTTGTCACTAGTTTATTATGATGGAGGCTTAGGGTGCAAATTACATTGACATGGTGCACTGGCTTAAATAATGATTACATATCTGTTATTCAAATCCAAAAACTATTTATTCAATGTTTATTTATGATGACAAGCTTCACTCAAAACTTCCATCTGAATGTTCTCACTGGTTCTAAGATACATTTTAAATCATGCCTGGGGTGAAGGAATGAAGGGAAAAGTAACCAAAAGCGAGAGCTCTGAGGCTAAACTTAGGCGTGATGTAAAGCCCTGAGTATCAGCAGGCCTGGGGGCGGGGGTGGCTGAGCTGTGACAGGAAGTGGAACACGAACTGTGGCCCGCGGAGCCATAAGTGTGCGATCTGCATGCTGCGGGCGGCGTTCTGCTCAAATACCCAGAGCCACTTTGTAGCATGGGAACCCCAGAGTCCAAATAATAATGATGATGATGATTGATTATAATTATTATCATTATTATTATTTTACTAATATGTCAACATTCTTCTTCTTCTTATTATTATTATTAGTAATATTATTAATAATAGTAATAATATTTATTAATAGCAACTTGACATTGTTAATTACTGTTGTTGTTGGTGACACAATTATTCTTATCTGTTCGTCATCATAATAATGATGATACTACCTGGTCCATCGGCAGAAGGTCTTTGGCTTGCAGGTTGTTCTCTGGCTGTAGGGCTGAGTCATGATGATCAGTAGCCCGCTGGTGTGTCATTGCACGTGGACCGGGGGTGTTCACAGCGAGCCCTCTGTGCTCCCTCACAGCACGTTCCCTCTGAGCCGCCGCTTTGGAATCCCAGGCCCCGGGTCTGTCGGCTCTGGGCAGCGAGTCTGACCAGCTGCCCTCTCAGATACGGCTGATAGCGCCGGAAAGGGACGCCGCAGCGAAGGTTTACAGGAGGGGAAGGCAAACACTGCCGTGGCTCAGGGTACGAGTGGAAGCCTGGCCTTTACATAGAGTGCTGAGTAAACCTACGAACTCCATGTACGAACATGGAGTCATGCCACTGTTTCAGCAATAAAGCCCCAGCGGTGGTTAAATTATTACTTTATAGTTGAAGGATCAAAAATGGTCTGATATTACAACAGCAGACCCATGCCAAGATGACGATATATTTTTTTTTTTTACTGGGCTGGTTGCATTTAAATGGGCCGGGGTGATGCGGTGGGCAGCACTGTTACCTCACACCTCCAGGGTTGGGGGTTCAAGCTACGCCCTACGTGTGGAGTTTGGATCTTGTCCCAGTGTTGTGCGGGTTTCGTCTTGCATTCTGAAGATATGCTTATAGGAGAACTGAAGTCTCTGTTTTGCCCGTAGGGTTTGTGTATGTGTGTGGGATGGACTGGCATCCCTTCTAGGGTGTAGCCCTGCTCCGTTCCCTGTGTTGCCTAGAATAGGATCCAGGCCCGTCTCGGTCATGGACGTGTCTCTGTAATAGAGCCTTTTCTTTATCAATATTTGCATCTACTATCACTACATGTGGTTTCTTAGCAGTTTTAGTCTTGGATTTTGTATCCATGTTTATTTTTTGGTATTACTATGGTATTTTTGCTATGTAATAAGTAGATTTGTATGTGATATACACTTTATATTTACATTTTCATTAAACAACCATGGACAATTCTTTTTGGTACCCTTCCAAAATAAAAAAAAAATCTCTGAAATAACTTGAAACTGAGAAAAGTTTACAGGCATCCCTTTGTTTATTCCACATTTAACATAAATCAGACTTTGTTTTTGATTATTTATTTAGTTGAATATTGTATATAATTAAACCTATTAAAATGGCACAGACAAAAAATATGATACCCTTAATTTAATATTTTGTGGCACCGCCTTTTGCAGCAATCACTGCCATCATGTGATCTCTGTACTTCACAATGAGACTCTGCATTTGCCAACAGGTAGTTTGGCTCACTCTTCCTGAGCAAAGGGTGGCGTCTCCACACTGCAATTTTTAGATCTTTCCATAGATGTTCAATGGGATTAAGATCTAGGCTCATGGAGGGCCATTTAAGAATAGTCCTGTATTTTTTCTCAGTCATTCTTGAGTGCTTTTAGCTGTATGTTTTGGGTCATTATCCTGTTGGGGGACCCATGACTTGCGACTGAGGTTGAGCTTTGACACTGGGCAGCATGTTTCGCTCCAGGATGGCTTGGTAATCTTCCAACTACCAAGATCTGTGCTCTGCACAGACTAAAGGTTCCCTGTGCCAGATGTAGCAAAGCAGCCCTAATACAAAACCGAGCCCCTCCATGTGTCACAGTAGGTATGGTACTCTTTTCTTTTAAAGCTTAATTTTTCCTTCTGTAGACATAGAGCTGATGTGACTGACCAAAAAGCTCCAGTTTTATCTCATGGGTCCAAAGGACATTCTCCTAGAAACTTTGGAGCTTGTCAACATGCATTTTGGCGAATTCCACTCTGCCTTTTGTATACTTTTCTGTCAATAGTGGAGCCCCCTGGGTCTTCTTCCATGGAGCCCATTATTGTTCAAAATGTGACGGATGGTGCGATCAGAAGGTGACCCACCTTGACCTTGGAGCTCAGCTTGAATGGTTTTGGATGGTTTCCTTGGCTCTTTTCCTACCATCCACACTATCCTTCTGATCAACCTGGGGTTGCATTTCCTCTTGCGTCCACGTCCTGGGAGGTTGGCTACAGTCCCATGAACCTTATACTTTTTAATAATATTGGCAGCTGTGGTCACAGGAACATGAAGCTGCTTAGAGATGGTCTTATATCCTTTACCTTTAACACTGTTACCTATAATCTTCTTCCTGAGCTCCTCAGACAGCTCTCACCTTTGCTTTCTCTGGTCCATGTTCAGTATGATGCACACAATGATACCAAACACAGTAGATGTTCTTTCCCTTTAAATAGGCTGAATGGCTGATGAAAAGCTTGAAGGCACCTGTGATACTAATTATGGTTAAACGCTTAGTTTGAAACATGAGTATAATGCAAGGAAAATAGTCTCTGTATGGGCACCAACAAATCTGCCCATATTATTTTAGCATATCTTTGTAAAATAAACAACAAGTCATTTCTTTTCACAATTTTATTGCTTTACTCTGCCACATGCTAGAGGCATGCCGGTATTCATTAGACAGTTGCTTTTAATTGAATCGGTTTTCAGGAGAAATGAAGGACTGATTCAATGAACTGTAAGGGTACCAGCAAATTTGTCCACGTCTGTATGTTATATTTTTTTTTACTAACCTGTATTCCCAGTAGGTGTTTAAATTTTCCGTTGTGATGAGAGGGACTGAGATGTTCTTGTAAATGAGAACATCAGGTAATGAGAACACGGGCTCTGGGGATTTTGCCAGGTTACATGTGTACCTCCAGTTAAGACTCTTTGAGGAGTTTTTGGTCCTTAGTATGTTAAACGTTCATCAGTTTTATGTCTTCTGTACATCCATCCATCCATCCATCCATCCATCCATCCATCCATCCATCTACTGCCTGTCTTACTGAGGGTCATAGCGCCCCAGGTTAGGGGACAGCCTGCATGGGATGCCAGTCCATCGCACGTTTTGTAAACGCTGATTTCCTTCACTGCGGGAATAAGCCTGCACAATTCACATAAATATTCCACAAAGATTAGAGGTGGGATTCGAACCCCCAACCCTGGAGGTGTGAGGAAACTATACTGAGCAACCATACTGCTCCAGGGATGTGTTTAGAATAAATTCATTTATTTAAATATGTGAAATGCTGCTGACTTTACGCATGATCATTTCTATTTCGGTCCTGCTCAGGCCGTTATCTTTCGCAGAGATTTTGGTGCTGCGTTGTCTGACAATTGACAAGTCTGTCTGTGTTAAAGGTGCGAAACACAACCCTGATGCTCATTGACACGGAGGGGATCTGTGGCACCTTTACCACGATTTGTACATGTGAGGCATCACCCGGGCTTGCTGGTCAGGCAGGACTGGGAAAGGCAGTAGGATCACAGCAAGCTTCTGGTTTTGGGTCGGGGGCGAAAACAATCGACAAAAGCCTTTCGTCAATCTGAAGCTGATGTAACAAGTCTGTCTGAAAGTGCCAGATTGATAATCCCTAATTTCAGCAGGTCTATGAAAGCAAATCATTACTGGCTTGCTTAAGTCTTCATTGTGTTTTGTTAATGTGGTGTCTGTGGGGTGATTTTGTTAAACAGGGGAAAAGAAATGGGTCAAACCCCTGGCAGAAATGCTGTCTGCATCCAGTCAAAGAATGCTGCCAATTCAGATCATTGTAATCGGGTGAATTCAAATTCCAGAGCAACCTGTAGCAGGAAAATCCATATTGTTTATTTTTACATTTCTATTTATTTAGCAGGCACTTTTATCTAAGCGACATACATTCTGAGAAATGGGTTCAGACGGTCCCTGGAGCAATCAGAGGTTAAAGGCCTCGATCAAGGCATTTATAGTGACATCACTCTGCCAACCCTTCTGATCATAGGCACGGCATCCTAACCTGCTGAGCTACCCACCACACCTGTGTTGTAGTTGGTTCACTGAATTCAATCCTTGTGTTGAATTCCACTGAATTCAATCTGTGTGTTTTCCCCCCCCCCCAACACCATGGCCACGGGCTGTTGAGTTGGGTGGTAATTTTTGCCATGCATGTTTGAACGAACTCTAGTAACTTTCCAAGCTGAAATTTACCGGGTTGGTTTTTTTTTTCATTGATGTCACTGACGCCTGGATATATGGCGGAATGATGTTCTGTAGAGTCAGCAAAGTCTTGTGTGCAGCAATGTGTTCTTCATTAGAAATGCTGTGCATGTAATTAGGTAATATTGGTTAAAACGCATCTTCAAAATGCACAGGTGTAGCTAAAGTTCAAAGCTGGCTGTTCACTTCAACATACTTTTTTTGAGAAAGCAGGATCTGATGGTCCCTGATCGCCGGTAACGCAGCCCCACCCACTGAGCCACACACCACCCTCGTCACTCTGATATTTCAAATCTTTAATGGCATATTTGTATAAAAGCTGAAACACAGCAGTATTAGAAAGTCACGGAGCTGTAATTTTGACAACAAGAATCTAGACTTGTGTTTGTGTCTCTCCAGAACAATTGGGAGGAATTTGGATGCAGTCTCCTTGGCCTATGGCTGGTTAATGTAGAACATCTGCTTTCTGGAATCCTCTTTGTGCCAGCTTTGCGTGTAGCAGTAAGATGTACACTATGGCATGGAGTTTTATCACATTTTGAAGCAGCCTTTTGGTTTGTGCGTTCCCAGCTGACCCTAACCCTACAAGCATAGCTTGAAATTAGTGGAATTGATCGGGTACCGCTGTAGAGGGCATCCCTCGATGTTAAACAAGGGTCGATTCTTATGCTTAATGACTAATGGACTTGATTTGGGAAAAAAATGAATGTTTGTAGGCCAGAGTAGCGTGAAGGATACGTTCTCAGAGCTTGGGGTTACTGCCCGATGCCTGTGTGGTTTGCCGATGCCTTGGGGGTAAAAGCTTCTCATCAATCAGTCATGGCTGAGCCGGGAATTGGGCACACGTGGTGGTATACTCTTACATGAGTGATCTTGGAAACGCATCAAAACAAATCATGTTTTCTTTGTAACATTACCATTGTTAAAGGGACATCCGAATGAGGATACGTTACATTTTTACTTATTTAGCAGACTCTTTTATCCAAAGTGGTGTACAATTGAGAAGGCAGAGTCAGTCAGTCCCTAGGGAAACTGGGGCTTAGGGCTTTACTCATGGGTCAAATAGTAGGATCACTCCCCTGACCCGGGGATTTGAACCTGCAAGCTTCTGATCACAGGCACAGTACCCTAACCCACACACCATATTATAGTGTTAAAAATGCAAGTTTTAGTGCCTTTTAATGCTTGACGTCGCTAAACCTTTTAAAGGCTGACGTAACTAAACCTTTTAAAGGTTGACGTAGCTAAACCTTTTAGATGCTATTGATTGTACATATTAAAAATGGGGTGTGAGAATTAGGATGACGAGCAGAACTGGGTGACAGAACTGGGGTTCTGCCATTTCATGGGTTTAATGAGCTCTGGGAGGAACGGGATAACAGATGGTTACGGAGAAAGATGGGGGGGGTGAAAATTGCAACCCGATTAGCAAAAGGAACCAGGCTCTGTTTGGAGAGAGAAAGAACATAGCACACCAATTTATACATTTAGTTCTGTGGGTCAGATGGAATGAATCCACGCGAATAACTCCCCGACACCTGACTTCCTGTTGAGATAACCACTACCCCACCGTTTCACAGTGCATTTCTTAAAACCATTATGACTTGCAAATCACACTAACGCTTAGTATGAATGGGGCTGAAGTGTGGCCTAGTTGCATGCATCCCTGCTGTAACTGCTTGTGTGTTACACCATGACAATCGAAGTATTGGTATGACCTTTCGATCTCTGCTCCATCCACCAACTGACCACCATGAACAGTGTCTTGTTTATTTATTTTTACTCTTTGTAGAGATTTTACTGAAATACTCTGAGAAGCAGGGGGAAACATTTCTTTAGGGGGTTAAGAACCGGGCTCAAGGACCTGACAGTGATGTGGTTCCTTTGCCGACCCTGGGGTTCGAACCAGCAACCTTCTGATCACAGGCACTGTAACGGAATGTTTCCTCCATTACAGAATGAACTAATTAGACAAGGCAGCATAATTGTTACTTTTGTCTAGGGCTGGGCGATGTATCGAGTGTTTTAGATATAGCAATATATATTCATATGAGATTTACAATGAGACAATATCGTTTATATTGATGTAGTTCGTGTTGTTTTAATATTGCACCCATAGAGCTGCCAGTTCGCCTCTTTCTCCTCCCCACGTCTCCTTCGCACAACTTCGTCCTGCTCCATCCCTAACCCTCTCCGAACACAACCCGCCTCTACCCCTCACTCACAAGTCCTGCATGCAGCGACAACACAGAGACTGATACAGCCACGAGAAAAGCTAGCAAAGAGGAGCTGCTTGGTAAAATGATATATGTTGGTAGGGTATTCTTCAGCCATTTTTTGATGTACATGTACAGCTGTCTGTTAATAAAAGTGTCTGTGTGACATTGGGGACATTTGACTCGGACTTTTTATGATGCCACTCTACAATAAGGCTCCCGTTTGAAACTTGTAAATGGCAGTAACTCATTCGTAAAAAGAAAACTGTGTTATAACTTGTTTAAAATTCTCTATTAATAATTTGCAATGTGTTACAACCTAATTAATAACCAGATTATAAATCATTCATAAACCCTTTGTATGGGTAGCCTTATTGTAAAGTGGCACCTGTTTGTTATTATTTAATGGGAAAAATGTTAAGATATATATTATATATATCGCCATTCAGCTAAAAAAAATATTGAGATATGATTTTTGGTTCATATTCTGTTCTAGTAGTCTCAGGCCTACATGTGTTTTTGCCTGATTTCCTGTTAAAACCCATATAAGAGCTCAGTGTAGGTTTTTAAAGAGAGACGCATTGTAGGTGCATTGTATGTTGAAAGCAAACTACAGTATTATTGAGTCATGTACATAGAATATTGTATTGTTATTTTTTCCCCTCTCTGATTGAGCAAACATCACTGTAGATAAAGTGCACAGGTTCAGTATTCGGGTCGTGGCTAAAGACTGGTCTCTCACAGGCCTAGAGGCCCAACCCACTTCACATCCCACCCTGCAAACCGATTAGAGCCCAAGCACTGAGACCGGCCCAATCCACTGAGATGCCATGTGGACACGCGTGATCGCGACCTGCCTTTAAGTCCAGCCATGGAACTGGGTTGACTGCACCAAGTTCAACTTCAAATAAAGCCGATTTTTTTGTTGCCACCTCCAGGCTTTAACCTACATTTATTTATTTAGCAGATGCTTTTATCCAAAGTCGTGTACAATTGAGAATACAGGGTCAGACAGTCCCTGGTGCAGTTAGGGGTTAAGGGCCTTGCTCAAGGACCCAACTGTGAAATCATTCTGCAGACCATAAGATCTGAACCATCAGTCTTCCCATAACGGGCACAGCATCCTAACCCTCTGACCCACACACACCGTCCCCTTATAGCTACGTCTGCCTGTCCTCAGCTCAAGTGTCCGCAGCCCATGGAACTCAAAAACAACCCTGACTCCTGACTCCTTTTCCAGATCCTTCCGTGCTGCCCGCTCTCTGGCCAGCTGCTCCTCTGAGTCGATTGTGACACTGAGCAGCCCATTGCCGGCCAATAGATGAATGGACGCATTTGCATAGCACTGGCAGGCAGCCTCTGCTTGTTTATGTATAACCTTTCTCCAGAACACTCTTGAGTTATTGAACTGGATTATTAGGGCTGTTTGTTTTGTTATAATGGGACCGCTGTCTCTTTGCTGCATGCCGAGGCATGGGGTTTGGGACCCTTCTGTTTGCTGCAGTTCAGTGTTTCCCAGTACGGGCCTTGGGGATTCGCAACCGGTCCACATTTTTGCTCCTTCGAAGCTCCTTGTCAGGCAGTTCATGTTTTTGCTCCCTCCCAGCTCTGGAGCTAGGAGGGAGCAGAAATGTGGACTGTCTGTGAGTCCCCAAGGACTGGATTGGGAATTACTGTTCTAGTGTGGTTGGTTTAATTCCTGGGCGCCTTCCCAGTGATCCATGTTTATCCTTAAGATGTAGATTCCTTCCTCTCCCTCTTTCTTTTGCCATGCTATTGTCGAGGTCACCCTTGCAGAAACTAGTATGTGATCATCTATTTTCATGCTAGTAGGGATCATGTGTACTCTGCTGTTACTGCAGTAAAGCTCTTGTTAGGACTGAGTCCTTCAAACATAATAATGGGCTCCCAATCTAGACCAATTATTTTACGTTTCAGATTTTTTTTAGGGCCCCTCTTGCTCAGGGGCACTTTTCTTTACTTGAGGGGCACAAATAATGTAGCAGTACACTCCTTCTTAATGAATAAATTAACCAGAAACTAAGTGTTAGTTATATATTGAGCCCATGTTCACATATCATTGCATGTATTTCATGTACTTCATGCAGTTACTATATTTCTTCATAATTTGCACTTGAGTAGTAACTGGGTTACTAAGTTACTTGTGCCCCCTCAAGTAAAGTGTTACTTCTTGTGATGTTAGTTTTTCATTTTGCAACTGCAATTTTGGCCTTATGCCAAAACATTGAAACAAAGGCAATTAACACATAGTGAAAAGTGAAAATGTATGGCTTTTTTATTTTGGCTCTCTTCCACCTTGGCTGAACCATGGAATGCCCTCGTTATATAATGATCATTCCCCGTAAACCTTGAGTGCAGCATTAGCATCTAGCCTATATTCAGAAAATGCACTTAACAACATCTGTTGGTGAAGATTGGGTGTTGTAATGCCGCCTCTTTATTAAAGCAGGGTTATGTGGCTGCAGACTTCTCCCAAGAGGCAGAAAGTTATTTCCCTCCTGGTTCTGTGTACCCAAGACATTACTTTGGTCTGCAAGTGTGGGAATGAGCAGAAAGCCACCAGAAAGGATAAGCGCACCTCGGTGGTAAATGCAGACGGGAAGCCATGGAGAGAGATATCCGCAGGTCCGAAGCTTGATTCATAAACAGAAATGCAGAATCTTTTCTCACAAACAGGCTACAAAATGAGTCTCAAAAATGCTCAGTGTAGGCAAAATGTTATGGATGGAGTTTTTGGGTTAATGTTACGATTTAGACACCGTGTTGCTTTGCTTATAACATCCTGGTGTTCCCACGCTCATGCTAAACTCCCACAGAAAAATACAAATACCTGATGCATCCAGGCCATTGGATAAGCTTGAGATTATGATTAAGAGAAGCCTGCCATCCAAACATGATGCCCGTTGTTAAAGGAAGTCGCATGGATGGAGAGGGGGCTGAAGGGGGTTTGGGGGGAGGGCCTCTTTGTTTCCTGAGAAGCTCATTCCCTCACCCCTGCCCCCTCCGCCCCCCCCCCCCCCCCCCACTGCTTTTTCTAAAGTTATCATTGTCTCTCTCTCTCTCCTCCCGATTATGCAACTTTCACATCATTTCTGTGGTCCAGACCTGCCCCGTCTACTTTGAATTCTAGAATTTTAAAGTTGGAGGGCAAAAGAATGGCTATTCGTTATCAATTATGCCCAATCTTATCATTAACTGATTATGTTTCAAGTTGGTGAGGGGTAGGGGAGGGGCTCTCTGGGGGCCAATCAGATTTCAGCTGGGATCAGACGCTGTGTCCCCCTCCCCTGGATACGCCCTGGTACGTGACTTTCTGTGGTAGCATGTCCAACATGTCAAGTAATAAAAAGGGGTCTGTTAGGTGGGGGGAAACATGCTAAAATGATCACTTCTAGTCACATAATTCTGCTCTCTTACTTTATTCTAATCTCTTACTTTATATGATTGCACCATGACAGGGGAGCAGTGCCACTGTTTTATACTTCTCTGCCAAACAGGCAAACGATTTAGCAGTGAACATGTGTACTCTTTGTCTAGATATCATAAAAACTACTCTTTGGTAGAAATGTTTTCATGTAGCTCGCTTTGTGTAAAGAACACCAGTAAAGCTAAAAGATTAACTTTTTTTGGTTGTTTCCGCAAAGTAAATTTATTTGATACCTGGCTTGGAGTGTTAACCCTCTTATATCATGGTTACCAGGGTGTTGTACATAGAGACATTATTTTCACGTTTACGAGCGAAAAATGCATTCATTCATTCACCAATAACTAAACATTTTGCTTAGATATGACCCAAGCCATCGTTAATTCAGAAATTGTCTGTTGCTAAGACCATAAAACAGTTTAGTCTGAAATTGTCCATCGTTTAATAATAGCGCATCGATTTACTTCTGTGATTCACCTGACTTGCACTAGAAAATTAATCAACACGCTTGTGACCGATCAGAATCGAGAACTGAACAATGCCATGGTATAATACATAATTAATTATTGCACATTATGCAGGCATAGAAAGACGTGCATATTAAATGCGTTAAAGTTTAGTTGTTTAAAGTTATTGTGAAAAATAATCACTTTTTTTTTACGTTATTTCTCTGAAGTAAATACAATCAAAAACAAAATGTTGCCATTTGAGTTCAGAATCAAACTCACAAATCATTTCACATTAGGGCTGCTAAACATCATATTTTAGTTTTAGTTTTTAGGCAGTAAATTTATTTTAAATATTATTGGACCAATGTGTATAAAACTACAACCTCACTTCTAAGTTTTCTTGAATGTAAAATTTTCTGTTTCGCATTAAAATAAAAACTACGTAGTGGGTATTCTGTTAGATTAGTTTAGTTTAGATTAGATTAGATTAGTTTAACTAATTTCATAACTTAATTATTTTGTGAATTTATAAGAGCATTGAAAAATAACTCCACGTGAATATATTTTTTTGTAACCAGTGATGGCAATTTAGATGTCCTGGGGTAGTGGCTGGTCGAAATGAGGTCACCTTTCTGCGTGTCTGTCATCTGAGAGGTTATGGGTCATATGAGTCAGTGATCGTGCGTCTCCCATGGGAAGGCACAGATATTTTCATCACAATATAAAAATGATCCACCTGGTGTTGTAAGACTGCTATGAAGAGGAACCAACCTGACAGCACAGGGTGCAGATTCTGCATTGTACAAGACAGAATTCTTCTGACCACGAGGCTCTTGTGGTGGGATCCATTTATCCATTTATTCTTGAGGAATGGAGAATGAGGCGGCATTGGGGTGATTGCATGTGATGATAAGGTTTCACTTGGGTCTGTGGAAAATTGCTATTTGATGACAAGTAGGCTTGGTAGCGCCTGGGAACGCCAGCGTTTAGATAAAGATTCTGCATGGGGCTTCACATTCTTCCCTTTATTTTATCCCCTACTAGTGCTTCTTGTCAGACTGCGACAGCTCATATAAGATACTCGCTGTAGTTTCTGCCTTTCCTTTCTAGATTTAGTCGGCAGCTCCCGAACTTCTCACAGCTGATGGCCCCCTGGGTTGTCAGGATGCTCGCCGCTCGGTGGATGTCGGGCCGCACTGGCATGAAATACTTAAAAAAAAAAAAAAGAATAAAATCTTGTGATGTCAGCCTTGCTGGAGATTAAAGCTTCACTAGTGAGCCACAGCTCAAAAGAATCTGATAAACTTTGAAGGCTGTACAAAAGCAGCTAGATCAGAATAATTTGAGGACAACTTCATTTTTAATGAATTTCATTTACTTATTATTATTATTATATATATTTAATTCTTGCATGTGATTGTATCATAAGCAGACAAGTGTGTAGTCAACATGGCATTAAATTGATTGGTGTATAATTGGTGGTTGAACGTATCACTAATGTGTATTTTTCCATCTTTTGGAATATGGAGCATGGGGTCCAGTAGAGTAAAACTGAGGGATGTTTGTCTAAGTTTTGGCGGTTCTGAGGATATTCATGGGGGTGTGACTTGAGCTATAAGGTCATCTAATGAAATTCTTGTTAATTTACCCTTGTAATGCTGTTTATTTAGCTAATGAGGACCCACACCCAAAGAGCACAATATCCATATATTGTAGCAGCATGAAAGCTCCCAAATTAAGGATTACAGAATCATTGATAGATAAGATTAACATGCACATTTCTGCAATTTTTCCCCTAACCCTGGCACACTTGCACACAGAGCCAGTGTATGCAATTTTCCCCCCAACCCCCCGAAGAGTAACATGCAAGTTAGTCCTCTTTCAGTCTAGAGGCTAATGCTGGTCTTGAGTGGGACTGCTTGTTGGTGAATGCCGTGTACATGGAGGCCTACATTAGGACATATTCCCTTCAGAGTAGACAAAACTCTGAGCTGATTGGCTGGTTTGACTCCATCCCACCCGCCAGTCTGTTGTTTGAGAACAAAGTAAGCTGTGAATCCTTTAGGATGTTTCCCAGTGGAATGCTGAAGGCACAGCATGGCTCCCTTTGAGCGGGACCTGAGTCAACGCAATGAAAAGGAGCCTCCTTATCTGAAGGATAGTCCAACCCCCATCCCTCCGCATGAAAGAGAAACCTTGTCCTTAGGGTTTTTGGATCGATCCATCCATGCATCTCATAAGCAGAAATATTCAGCATGAGGCAAAGCAGTATTTCTCATTTTTTGAATAGGAGGTCACTGGTAAGTTTTTGAGTTGTCAATAAAAGTCCATATTTTTGTTATAATACCCAGGGAGAAGCTACACCTTCCATGGGATCCACTACAGTGACCAGTTTTTGGGTTGAAGTTGATAGCACCACAGAATTGGACCTATTTTATGTTAGTAAGCCACATATTCGAATGGTTCCACAGAAGGGAAGCACAGGCAAAAGATCAGCAATGGTACAGTACACTGCGTGCAGGGGCGGAATAACTTCTCTGCTGGCCCTAGGAAACCATTTGACTGGTGTGATGCTTTGTGACAGTGAGGGGGGTTCTGATAACAATCAGCATAGAGTATCACACTGGCACTGGCAGATTGATCGGTCAGATTTAGTAAGTTTAGCATTCAGTTTTTCCCAAGCTGAGACCCCTGTAGCCTCGGATAGTCTATACTTTAATCCACGCCCGACTATGATTTAGAGTCCCTTCCAAAATAATCTTTCAGTAATTTTCAGGGTGTGTTCAAACCACTAGTAATATTAAGATGAACTTCATTAAGCCCAGAGGGAAATTCTTGCACATACATATGGTACATGTAGTGCAAAGCTATATACTTGATTTTGTTTGCTTTTTGAACATTTGTTTGTTCGTGGGGACTGAGCGCACCACCACGAGTATGAGGCCATTCAACTCTTGAATGAGATTCAGCCGTTTCCAGTAAAAGCGCCAATACTGCTGAAAGCATGTGCTCTCAAATGGATTAGTGAGCACTGGATGGGGATCAGAGGGACGCCTCTCTGCCTAATGCAGCAGCCAATTGATTGTTCCAGTTTGTGACGGGGAGAGGGTGTGTCAATTAAACATTAACTGTGAGGCGGATTTTTAAGGCTCCCCAGTGGTGAAGCAGCCCTCTTTTGTTAGAGTTTGATTAATCCTTTGCTGTGTTTCTACGGTGTTTGGCATTCCCACAGTGTGTATGCATGTCGGGGGGGATGTACGCCGTCTTGGGAGGAGTTGAGTTACTGTGGTAGCCTGTGTTGATTCACTCCATCTTTATCTCGTTCGTGTCTGAAAGTATCAAGTGTCGTTTCCAGTTTCTTCTAAATTCTGGAGAGGGCTGTTTAAACTAAAATTATAAGAAAACATTTTTATAATGTGAAATAAAATAAGTTCTGAAAAAATATGACAACTAAGTGTGTTTCGGAAGCTATCCAAATTAAAATAAAAGCTAACAGTGAATACTTCCCATAATACCTGGAACACGTTTTCCCCATCTTTAAAAGAAAAACCATTAAAACCACACAGAAAACTTGATTTCAAAGGAAAATTTAAAATAATATTAAAAAATATAATCAATTTTAAAAATCAAACCAATAAGAAAACTGGTTCCAGGAAACCTGTCTGGATCCAGCACCCTAACCCTAACCCTAACCTCTTTCGACTCCAACAACCCAAATTTTTCTCTCTTGCTGAAATGCCTCATTTTGCATTTGCATTTATCCCCATCTGTCTTTGATGACCGCACTTCTGCCCAGTCCCCATAAAGCCTGGAAAGGGAAATCCTGTCCCTGATGACTCTCTGCCTGTACTATGCAGTGCTGTTCACTCTCCCCTGGTTAGAGCACTTTTCAGTTAGAGAGGACTGTGCAAAACCCACAAGCCCCTGAATAGTCAGAGCACTTAAACACCGGTATGTACCTATATATCAGAATTGGTTGTGACTAGGTGTAGGGCTGCTATGTAATAATAATCGTTATATGTGTGCATTTGCATTAAGCACCACGGTGGTGCTTTAGCTAATGGAGTGTAAATATTAGTCCAGACACCAAGCACAGGCCCACGATTTGATAAACGTTGTAGCAGTACGTAGTGTGACACCCAAAAGTTAGTGAAAAAGAAGGGGGAAAAAGTTAGTAGTCTGTATAAATTCAGTGTATGCTTATTAAATTCGGTTAGCGGACCATGCGACATACTACTGGTTTGTTATACCATGGAAGCGATAAGCCCTGAAGTAGCAGAAAAGAAGGGACAGAAGAAGAGGAGATCTTGTGGATAAGCAAAGTAAACAGATGTTGGTGGTGTGGCGCTACTTTTGCAGTTTACAGTCCGACACATAAGGATAAACATAAGGATACGCCAAATTTATGGAGGTTACTTAATTTTGGCCACCGCAATGCGGCTCTAATATTTTATGTATACTGCTAATCTGCTTATCAAATTACGGGTGTAAGTAAACATCTGAATAGTACTGAATAAATGGAATCCGTCATCTAAAGCCCTGGTGATTATTAGGGAATGTGCTATATTATCACGGTGTTATATTATGCAGTTATATTAAGTACAGGAGAAAATTACAAGACACGTACATTTTGCAGTGTAATAAACACAAAAACAGTATAAATTACAAATTTATAGGGAAACACAATGTGAGGGCTTCTTAAATTAGTATAAGAGTACCATGTGCAAATGGCTGCAAAGTGCAAGGAAAAACTGTGTAAGATCCATGTGCAGATTTCACAGATGCAGAGCAGGCCAACAACCTGAAATAGTGCAAAAACAAAAAAAACTGATCATTGTCGTGCATATTTATCAATATAAATGTCCAGACATGAGAAGAACCCAACATGGATGATATTCCTGATGGTCAGAGTCTCCTTGATCACAGGGATCTTGCTGGAACGCCCTGGGACGTGTTTAAGTAGACCGAGCTGTTTTGCTCTGTAGGCCTAATTCCACTCAACTGTTTATTCGCCGTCTGCTTTATGTTTCTCACTTCATTGTGGAGACATCATCTGCTTGCCCGAAACACTTTCCGGCTGGCGTAAAAACCACATCATTATAATCGCTGTTTTTATTTTGTGGCTTATTTACTGCTTTTATCTACCGTGACTTACAATTGTGTGCAGTCGTACATCTGGATGTTTTATTGGAGCAATTCTGGATTATTGGGTACGTCAGCGTGCAACAAGTCTGCGTCCTTAACGACCAGTGTGCTTGCTTCTTGTTGATAGCAGTTCAAACCAATATGTATAATATTCCCTCTAAATCAGAACAGCTCATGAAAATCATGCAACGCCAGCTTCCATCCTCGTTAAAGAAAGCTCAGTACCCTCATATTACTGATTTTCTTTGAAAAGGCTGGCACACCAGTGAGCATTGAGCTTGTCATATACATAAAAGCGGCAGTTCATGTCCTGTAAGCTACCTAGCTACCTAGTAACCTTAAATAAGAATGTGCAGTTATTAAGCTATTCGTACATAAATTTGCAAAACGAAGCTATAAATTCTTAGAAACCACATGCACGCACATACTTGCGCAAAGACCCACCTTCCACCAACAGAACCCCCTTAAACCAGTCTTGGCTCCTCCTGTGAAGAGTGTGGGTGTGTGCCAAAAGCATGCAGCGCTCCTATTACACTCTTCCAACTCCCAGAATGCACTGGGATAAGCAAGCCCTTTGCTTTACAGAAGGCCAACCATGGCCTGAGGTCCAGCCTTTTGGAAGTGTATATTGCCCAGGAGACCACAGGCCACCTCAAGACATGAACACCATTGAAATCCCCACGGCCTGGACTGTCTGAGTGGTGGCTTTTCTTCATTGGAACAAAGTATGTCACTCAACAGTTGGTGTTGGCAGTAAAATGCAACCGTTGATGGTTCTGTTACAAGCCCCCTCCCCCCGTATGAAATGTGGGCCGGTGGGGACGTTCTTAAGGCTTTAAATATTTGCGTAATGCTGCACTTTGTCATTCGTATTCAATTACATTGTACCTGATAGTAATTTGAGGCTCTACATCAACTTTGAGTCTAAACATTTTCTTTCATTTACGTGAGTCTGACAGTCAGGGGTGCCACCTGAGATTTTGGGCCAGTTATGTTCCAGAATTTTAGGACCCCTGTCATTCAGTTACCCTTGGAATCATCTTACCTTCTCTCCCCCCCCTTTATGGCACCCCCTACTGGCAGGATATTGTCCTTCCTTGTACTGTGGACACTGACCCTGTACTCCTTGAGCAGTTGGAAAATGGATGATTGGATGTTAGTCTGAATATTCTGAGATTTTCATTTCCTACCAATTCATTCTCAGCAGCCCTAAATGTCAATGCAGCCTGTTCCATACTGTAATTAACCGTGTGAAGCATGCAGTCTAATTAAACAGCCAGTTAAATCAGCCCATTCACATTTTTTCCTGAATCACTCAACATTTGATGACTGGAATAGCGTTTTTTGGTGTAGTTCGTAAATTTCAATTTTGTATTTATCTAACTAAAGAACGTTCTAGGAATTCACAGAACAATCCCTGTGGTATGTTATAGATCTTGTAAAAGATTATTTCTGCTTTGTCTTTTGTCACGTCTTCTGCCCCCCAGTGAATTGCATTCTTGCTCTGTTTGTGGGGGGGTGAGTTTTGTTAGATTTGTGAGAACCACCTGAAACTATGGCAGGATGTGTGATGTTCAGCGGTGTGTGGTCATGACTCTGTGCTTGTGATTAGATGGTTGGCGCTTCCTTTCCCAGGGCAGCCGAGTGCTGCAACCATTGAGGCTTTGACCATGGCCCTTAAGCACCAGTTTCTGAAGGAGATCTGGATGATGGTTGCACTGGGACCCCAAAGCTTGCTCTCATCTGTATGTGTCTCATATAGAGCAAGATGGGATCTGTGAAAGCACAACTTACCCCTGGAAATGAATGAAATATCAGTGTTCTAATTACCTCTATACCTTAATTTTTCTATACTTTTTACTTTTTTGTCCTAATGTGCATTATTAAATTTCATTGTGCTTTGCGTGGAGTTTCTATAACCAGACTAATGAAAGCATTTTTTCATTGCATTGAACATTGATTACTTTATTAGCATTCATCTAATCCCTCCTGTGGGGCCCAGCAACTGCCAGAGGGGCTGTGGGGGTCGGGTTCAGTGTAGATCAGGTGGCAGTCAAAAGCAGGGACCTTGACAGAGCAATCATCGGCTGCCTAATGTGGCTCTAGGTACATGGAACGTAACCCTTCTGGTGGGAAAGGAGCCTGAACTGCCGTGGGAGGTACAGAGATTCCGACGAGATATAGTTGGGCTCACCTCAGTGTACAGCTTGTGCTCCGGAGTGAAACTCCTGGAGAGGGACTGGACTTTATTCCACTTTGGAGTTTCCCATGGTGAGAGGTGCTGGGCAGGTGTGGGTCTACAAATAGCCCCCTGGTTCGGCACCAGAACACTGGAGTTTACCCCAGTGAACAAGAGGGTCAGCTCCTTTCAACTTTGTCGGGGGACGGGCTCTGACCGTTGTCTGTGTGTATGCACCGAACACCAGTTCAACGTATCTGACCTTGAAGACCTTGATGGGGTACTGGAAACTGTCCCCTTCCAGTGGACTCCATTGTTCCGCTGGGGGACTTTGATAGGGGACTTTGGTAACGATAGTGAAACCTAGTGGGGGTGTGATTGGAAGGGATGGCCTGCCCGATCCAAAGCAGGATCTGCATCCACATGTTGTGGATACTCAGGTGAAGGAGAGGAGCTCAGCTGTCAAATGATCACCACCTGGTGGTGAGTCGGATCCCATGCTGGATAGACCTGATAGACCCAAACATATAGCGAGAGTGTGCTGGGAGCATCTGGTGGAGGCCTCTGTCTGGGAGATCTTCAGCTCACACCACCAGCAGAACTACTTCTTCATCCTGAGGGATTCAGGGAACATTGAGCTTGAATGGGCTATGTTCTGTGACTTCATTGCAGAAGCAGCTGTGTGGAGCTGTGGCCGTAAGGTTGTTTAGTGCCTGGTGTTGTGGCGATCCCTGAATCCGGTGGTGGACAGCAGCAGAAAAGGGAGTTAGGTCTATACTACAGTACTGGAGAGGAGGGTTCCCCCATTAGTCGAACCTAAGATCCAGGAGGAATGATGCGGATTCCTTACTGGTTGTGAAACTCTGGACCAGCTGAGTAGTTTGCAGTTGAGTATGAGGCGGCCAGGATGAGGATCAGTACCTCCAAGTCTGAGGCCACGGTTCTCAACCGGAAAAGGGTGGATTGCCATCTCTAGGTGAGGGATGAGTTACTACCTCAAGTAAAGGAGTTTAAGTATCTTGGGGTCTTGTTCATGAGCCTTCAGCAGCTACATCAAAAGGAGCCAGTTTAGATGGTTTGAGCATCTATGAAGGATGCCTGCTGGACGCCTCCCTAGGATGGTGCTTCTGGCTTGTCCACCTGGGAGGAGACCCTGGGGCAGAACTAGGACATGCTGGAGAGATTATATCTCTTGGATGGCCTGGGAACGCCTTGGTATTCTCCCAGTGGAGCTGGAGGTGGTGGCTGGTGAGAGGGAGGTCTGGGCATCCTTCCTTGGACTGCTACCCCCCAACCTGACCACCAAATAAGCAGCAGATAATGGATGGATAGATGGCATTCATTAGGGGTGGGGGGGTCGATTCTGTTACAAATTGCAGTTCTTCAAGGTTGCCATTTTAACATCATCATGAGTGGTAAACAACTGATTTTTAATCAATTTAACCATGGGTTGCTGAGATAATGTTGTTCACATTTGGTACAGCTCTTATACTTGCCCAGTTGCACACAGCCTGATTTTGTTAAGGGACTGGCATGCACACCTTTTGCACATTGCTATCACGAATAAGTAAGCATGTGCAGAGACTTTTCCTGCACCATCTCAATTTAAAGCCAAAACTAACTACAAATGTGTGAAATGTTAACTTTCACTGAATATCTCTGTACCTCTTCCCTGAACACTAAACAAACTGAACTACTCACATTGTTTTTAAACCGCTTCCCTGGGTTCCACCTCATTCATTGCAAGTCGCAACACTTTTCATACTACGGGATTTGGAGTCTCCGACAGGTCCAGATATTTAGCTTGCTAGATCTGCGATGCAATGGCGACACTGTCTGGTCACGTGATCGAGCGCTGATTTGCCATCGCCAAGCAAACACTCCAATCTGGAGCTTTTGTTGCTGATCGGTGACAACTTTCAGCAAACAGAAAATCGGGGCTAAAATCGTGTAGTGTGAACTTAGAATTAATGCAATTTTTTTTAGCCCGGTCTGAATTTCCTGCCAAAACCTTTGATGACTGGAATAGCGTTTTTGGGTGTAGTCCGTAAATTTCTATTTTGTATTTATCTAACTAAAGAACGTTCCACTAGGAATTCGCATAAACTCTGATAATGTTGTCTAAAATGAGTTAACATGTTGAATGTGTTTCCATAAAAATATCCGAGTTCGATATAACAGAGCCAAACAGACATCCTTGGTCTTATCAACTACTCTCTCTGGTGTTGGAAGTAATTTCTTCGGAAGCCAAAATGTTCCCAAACTGTTGATTTGTGATGTGTCTTTTGAGCTCTCTAGCACTAGCTGTAACCAGCTCAAAGCCAGTTAGCATAATGTTTTCCAAGTTGAACATCTACTTGTGAATTTAGGTTTCACCCATGTCAAGAAATGTATTAATACTTTTCATTGTGGGTTCCAAACTGAAAATGCTGTGACTGAAAGGCACATGACAATTACATGTACCGTTACAGCCCTTGTCTTTACTGAAATGCTCTTCAGCAAAATCTGCTTAGAAATTGATACATATTGAATCGGCAACCATATAATATTAATTCAGTCTGTCACTGACAATTCCCAACACTAGCATTCATCTACAATAAATAACATCCAGACACTTTCATGTAACTGGGTATATTTAGTAACTCAGGATAACAACCACAGAGCAGGACTATTTCAAAGACTTGAACCCTCAACCATCAGGTCAAAATCCCACATTTGTAACCACACTCCCTGAAGCTATTGTTGAACAAATCTGGCTTATTTTTCTGTTTTAATTCTGCTACATGCATTGGTTCCTTTAAATAAACATGCTAGTAAATATGCCTTTTAAAGGGTTCCTGATTAAAATTTGACAGAAAGCGATTCATAAACTTATCCTGTACTTGTGACAGATGTTTAGCTTATTCTAGTACACTATTGTTTCAGTTTGACATACATAATACTGGATCCTGCATCTGAATCTTCCTTAAATGTAAATTACTGGCAGAGATTCAGTTAGTCCATTAAGTTTGCTCAGTGTTATAAGGTCCAGGGCTGGCATGTTTGTTTCAGGCATGTTTCGGGAAGAAAGAAAGACGATGAAAAGCAGGACTACCTAGTGCTGTGGGGGATGGTGTGAAGGTGGTCCAGCCATCAATCCCATATGCCTTTGGGGCAGAATTTTGGTCATTGTCAGCAGAACTGAAACAACAAGCTATTGCTAAAACCAATGCAAACTTTTAGCTCCAATATCAGTAGAGATTATCTACTTGTCGCTCGCTCACTTGCTTCTTGCTTTGCTTTTTCTGGGAACTCTTTCAATATAACGCTGGCTTTGAAATGTCATTAATGCTGATGGGAAAGAGGAAATGGATGCTAATGAGCTCATTTTAACATCTAAAGCTTGTGTCCAGGGCGAGCATGGTGTCTAAGTAGCTACCTGAGTTCTTATGCACCACGATGAAGCCAGATTTTGCCTAACCTGTCCAAAATTTGCATATACAGTTGATATTTTGATAGAAAATTGATAGAAAGTGACAGCTGGGGAAACTCAAAGGAGATGATTCCATTTATAGTATCAAGACTCAGACCATTTTAACTTAAACAGGAGCGAGTTTCCAGTGCCCTCATGGTCATCAGTGATGATGAATCATAGCTAAAACACAATAATAATATGAAATAACGGTGTACGTCTGTGTGACTGGCATCCCATCCAGAATGAACACCTGCCCTGTGCATCCTGTGTGCCGTGTGACTGTGTGCTGGACGGATAGATGGATGTTGGGTGTTAAGTTATCTTCTGCACCTTTGTTTGCAAGGTCTGATCAGATTAGCACAGTCCACTACTGAACAAATGAGTTTCAACAGAGGAGTATCAGCATATTTTAAGCACCCATGATATTAGAATACATGAACACAAGAGATTAAGCACATAAATGCGCATTTTATGATGTATGATCTATGAATTATGATGCATAATTCTATGAAGTGTTTTGTTTATACATGTAATTATTAATGCCCTTGGGCATTTTACATTTACTTACTCATTAAACATACAGAGATAAAACAACATTTTACCCTCAGTTACTAGAACTTTGGGCAATTGCCCAGGGTGGTATCTTCTGAAGCAAACCACTGGCGCGACTCACTCGAGCCAGTCAACATCTTTTACTGCCACCACACCCCCCCAGTGCTTGACAACTTTTACTGTCTCCCCCCCCCCATCTTGCTGTTTTCACGGCTAGCGGTGAAGCACCACATGGGCGTTGACCGGCATTGTGGGCGATTATGAAATGTAATGCATTTATGACCTTATCTTCTTGCATTGAGCAATTTATATGGACATTTTCCTTTCGTACCTCTTTGTTTGTGCTGAGAGTTTAAAGTTTGCCTGGTCCTCAGCTAGCTGCCATCCCTGGCCGCCAAAATCCTCTTTTAGCTGATGACTCCATGGGGAAGGGACTCTCCATACCTGGGGTGTGGCTACAGGTGGGCAGGGAGTGGGCACTGCCCACCCAACAGAGACAGACTAAACTTAACCAATTATTACTGCTTTAATAGAATTGCTTAAATATAAAATTATTAACTCCTCTCCCCCTGTTCTACAACTTTTGCCTTCACCCTCCAAAATCAATTTTTAACATTGGTGCCCATCTGAATACCCAGCCCAGGTTGGCATCTTGGTAATGCCACTGCTCCAGAGAGAGATTGCCGAATTTGGCAACATTTAGAAACCTAATAAACTATTAAGAACCCTTTGTGACTGACACAACTCACCCGCATAGGAGGTGAACACAAAGTTCCCAAACTAGCGTCACCCAGGGTTGAATTCTCTATATTTGACGAAGCTTTTTTTATGCACGCAAACGTCTATTTTAGGATTGCACTGCTTTGCCCTTCAAGGTCACCTAAGAACTCTTAGCCAGGGATTGATGTAAACTTCACAGTGTTGCTCAGACGCAATCACTGAAAAGTTACACTATCAGCTGAAGAGAATGCTAGGAACTTAACTGCTGTAGCTGCAATACTTTGCGCAAATATGCTTGACGATATCACAGAAGTAAGCGCTAGAACCTGAGGACAGGGTCAATTAGAATCAGGATCAGAATTCACTTTATTGGCCAGATGCAACTGCATGTAGTAGGAATTTGTTTTGTTTATTAGAAAGGTATCGTTAACACATAAAATGATCATTTCATTTAGATGTTCTCATTATGCATTTCTGTTATGCTGCTCTCTAGTCTTTACTGAATGATTGATTTGAACTTTTGAAGGCTCTGCAGGAGTGATTTTTTTTAAAGGGGAGGGGGCACAATAAGAGACAATAATTCATACAGAGGGACCAACATTATCATTAGCAAGTGATATGTTTTTATTTGGTGTTGCAGTAATATGTAGAAGGGGAGGGGCACTCCAGGGGCCAATCAACCTTCAGATGGGGCCAGTGCCCCTGTGACCCCGCCCCTGTTTGTCAAGTTAACCCTTAGTATGCTGTTGAGATATGCTATGCACTTGCAAAGTAATGAAATACTTTCATGTATATTTTATACTTCTGACTCTGTTGTTCCAGCGTTGGTTCTACATTCAAGCTGAATGTCCTCTATGCAAGCTGAAGGTCTTTAATACCTTAGCTTTATTTTTTTAAATAATATGCTACCCAGGGACATAGGAACCCGGGGGGGATGACATGTACCACCTCAAAATTGAATTTGGCTTCAATTGTCCCCCACCCAATAAATGGACTTTTGTATTTAAATTATTAAGTTGGGTCTGTCATAGTATTAATCTCTCAGCTACACCCTTCTACATGCCTTGCATGTATGTACATACAGGGAAAATGACACAATCACACTCGCATCACGCATTTGCCCAGTTTGTTCGGTCATTTCACTGATCAGTCGTTCATTGTATATAGCATTGCATGTTCATTCTTTCAGGATCAGGAATGGCACGTCTAATGTCTAATAGTTTGCGAAAAAGGTGAGAATTAAGCTGAAAGTGAATTTAACACCAGTTTATAACATTGTTGGCAAGCCACTGTTTGACACCTTTGATTTCCAGACATTGACCCATCTGGGTTAAAAAGGCATTTATTTGGTATTTATACAAGTACAAGTGTTTTTTTTGCATGACCCATCATGCTGTGCTTTCAGACATTCACATACAAACATTTGAATACAGTTGAGCACTAAGCTTGGGATTTGTTCACAAGAACAGCCATTTATCCAGGGCTCTGGAAGTATTTTTAGGGTAGGGGTTAAGGGTCAGGGTGGCATGGTGGTGCAGTGGTTAGTACTGTTGCCTCACACCTCTGGGACCCAGGTTCGAATCTCCACCTGGGTTACATGTGTGTGGAGTTTGCATGTTCTCCCCATATCGTCGTGGGGTTTCCTCCGGGTACTCCGGTTTCCCCCCATAGTCCAAAAACATGCTGAGGCTAATTGGCTAAATTGCCAGTAGGTGTGCATGTGAGAGTGAATGGTGTATGAGTGTGCCCTGCGATGGGCTGGCCCCCCATCCTGGGTTGTTCCCTGCCTCATGCCCATTGCTTCCGGGATAGGCTCCAGACCCCCCGCGACCCAGGAGGATAAGTGGTTTGGAAAATGGATGGATGGATGGGTTAAGGGTCTTGCTCAAGGGCCCAGCGTGACAATTATACTGAGCCCAGGAGACCTTTCGATCACAGGCATAGAGACCTAACAAGTGAGTCAAACGCCACCCCCCACGTTATCACCACTGACACTGTCTGAGATTAGCAGTAGCGTACAGCTTCTCCAGTAAGGCCTGGGCTGTTCTCTTATTTTTGTTATCTCTATACTGCACACTAGGCCCTCCCCCTGGCCTACGCCTCCCACTCGTCTTACCCTTGAGGTATAGCGGGTGATAAGCAGGTTTTTTTTACTTTGTTTCCTTGAAACACAGTTCAGCTTTATATATCTCATCGACTATGAAAACTGGGCACAATTTTGAGTATAATGTAAAAGCCTTAAGTTGACCTAATTTTCTCTTTTTTGTTTTGTATATTGCACTTAGTTTCTTACTGTACTTTTGCTTGGGTGATATTTGTGCATGCAGAGTTTCTGACGTGAGGTGTTATGCCGTGTTCATAAAGCTCTCCCAGAATCCTCTTGCACTTGTTACTGGTCATGCATTACAAGTGCAGCTAGGCTGAGCTCCTTGACACCTGTTTGCTTGTAGTGTTATTACCTGCCTTACTTGTACATTCCTATGGATCAATGCAAGCATGTGAATGTATGCATTGGGTTTTCATTCTTCATCTTCTCTGTTTTACAGCTTCACCTTCATATATTTCTGATTGTCCTCTTCTGAATTTTGTTAAATTAGTAAATACTCTCCTTCACATTTCTTCATTTCAGTTCTTTCTGGTAATTGAGGAGATATATTTAAGCAGTTTTACTCCTGTTGTGCCAAAACAGGGCTTTGTTTGTTTGATTCTGATTGGTTCTGGTTGATTTTTCCTCTTCAAAAGTAAGCTGGACCCGGGTGTTGGCACTGGTTTAATACAGAAAGCAGCCATCTTGGTCACATGGCAACAGTACAACACAATGGGCTTCAAATGTGATTTTGTTGAGGATGATTCAAGGTCTACTCATGGTCAAATCACTGCTGAAGCAAATATAAATGCTTTGTGTACAATATTTACTCCAAATCACTTTTCTAAAGAAGAAATATGAATACCATCGCACAGCCTTCAACTAGGCTGTCATAGACTGTTTTCAGTTCATTACACCAGCCATTGTGGGCCACATCTGATGAGGTATGGCTGAAAAAAGTGTGTGTGTGTGTGTGTATATATAAATAAAATATATATACAAAAATATACAGAAATACTCCAAAACAATAGCCTCCCTCCCACTCTGAAACTCCCTCAGAAGACCAGGCCTAATCGTTTTAAAGGAGTTTTTAATCTGTGTATTTATTTTCAGTTGAAGGGACTAAACTTCTGTTCTAAGGCCCCCTGTAATGTGGGCAAAATTAAACCAGAGCACAGAACAGGTTGCGGGGCCATGCTGTGCTGTGGAGAGACCTCCATCAGTACTGGTGCCATCTTTCCCAGGTATAATTTCACTAATCTGATTAACATCTCAGCAGGAACACCTGGGTGGTGTGGACCAGCACACTGATCAGGGAACAGGAGGCCAGCGTGAGGCCGGGTTTGTTTTCCGTGCAGGGACTGATCGTGTGGTCAGGAATGGTTCAGGGGGAGCGAAGTAGGGGGGGGTGGGGTGGGCATGGACCAGTTCTCTGTCTAGATCAGTAATTCTCAGTTGGTTTGGCCTCAGGACCCATGTTTTCATCGGGCATTAAGTCTTGACCTATTTTTAAACATTTCCAACTAAATTTATTTCACAAAAGACAGTGCAGTCCTCGTAACTAGAACACTGTCATTGGCCGTCTAGTCTCAAAAACAACAAAAAAATGCACTGAGTTTTGGCTATTTGCTCTTCAGTAGTCCAGAAAAGCACATCTGCCACAGATTGGTAATATGTGTGAATCTTTTTGCAAACTGCCTCAGAATAAGTAGTGTGATGGAGCAACGCCCATACAGATGTAAAAAAAGAGGAGCAGGCAGCTGTGAGTCTGGGCTGCCTGCAGCATGGCGTGACGTTTACGTCGCAGTCGATGACTCGCTGCGCAGCTGCAGAGGCTGCGTTTCATTCCTAGTGTGTCCCTTTGCGTCGCCACAGGGAAATGCCTCAAATTTGTATGCTCTGCCTGTGTGTGAACATTATCATGGCTAATACCGCTCTACCACACTGTTGTGTGTGTCTACACAGAGAAGAGTTTCATTATCTTCTGTAATTCTGGGCCCTCAGTCAAACTGGCAGCTTGGGACCCTCCATTATATAATTTAATAATTTTGGGTATTCCAGAGCCCCTGTAAAATGCTGCCTCCCTCCTGAACCTCATGCCCCTACTGCACCCCGATTATCTCATATATACTATAAAATCCAGCCAGCCACTGTCAGCAGGAATTAGCACTGCTGTTTATGGCGGGTATGGCCGGAAGCGAATGGTACAAGGCAAGGGTGTACAGTCAGCCCTTGTTTATCACGGTTAGTCAGTTCCAGACTCTACCGCGATAAGTGAATTTCCGCGAAGTAGGATTCTTTATTTATAAATTGAATATTTTCATAGTTAGAGCTTAGAAAACCTGTTCATGACCTTCGAAATACGGTTTTAAACATTATTAGACATGAAATAACACCCTTTAGTCACCATTACTGTTATGATTGCTGGACTCAGAAGCAGGAGCGGGGAGACGAGGAATCAGGATCGAAGGGTTTAGTTGGAATCACTCCAAATGCAGAACACAGGAACATGTAACATCAAAACGTCAGTGACAGACCTGGGGTTACAGACTCTGACGTGGACTTAAATACACCAGAGGAATGAAACTGACATAAAACAGCTGGTCATGATTGGGGATGCACACGTGGTTAATAAGGGGGCGTGGCACACAAGAGGATCCTACAGGCAGGTCATGACAGTTACACTCGTATTACCCAATATATTAGACAAAATAACAGAAAATAAGACATATTAGGTGTTACAAATATATTATTATTGTACATTTAATTATGAAGATAGAAGTGCTTGTGTGAGTGAATGGTATGTGAGTGTGCCCTGCGATGGGCTGGCCCCCCATCCTGGGTTGTTCCCGCCTCGTGCCCGTTGCATTACACAAGATGTTTGAGTGTACATGTATAACTTTGCTACTATAATGATGTCACTTCCTGGAGTCAAGACAACAGGTTAATTGGTTCCCTATGTGGCTCAGATTTTCAGGGTTACGCTAGTCATCCTCCTGTATCGGTTTTGCTGATGCTGGTTAAATTTCAGAAATATGATTTCAAGTGTTTAGCACTGCCCAGTAGGGGGGCGCTTTAGTCTGCTCCAAGCAAATTATTTACCTTTATACCTTGCAGTTACTTGGGTATCCACCTGTCTGGTCGGTCTCATTGTTCTATAATAAAGCCCCGTTTAAACAGACCCAACAAAATACTCTTCTGCATCGCCCAGCTCGTTAAATGGGCATTATTAGTGAGATTAAGTGTTTTCCCACTTATTTCATACAAAAATGGAACATTTATTAATAGGAGTCGTTAATATGTAGTCTCAGTGAGTAATGCAGATTAAGAAAGAGAACTGCTTAAACCAAAAGGCTCCGATATGGAATAAGAGGATTGCAGAGGATGCTAAATGAACCAATGCACAGCATTGCCTTTTAAATTATTTGCAATGCACAGTATGTTTTTAGCTTCACATCAGGCTGGGCCTTGAAGGACAGCTCAAGAGCATCTACAAACAGCTGCAGTTATAATCCCAGTGAAACAGCAATGCGCCGGACTCCTCTCTGGATAACATGTATCTTTTGGCTCAGTGCTCTCCATTCCTAGTGTAATCCCTCCCTTTACTGTGAGATGCTTCATCTCCAAGGACTTTTCCCCCGAAGTAAAGAGTCATCAAACCAGATTATTAGAAGATGCTTCCCACTGAGGCTGTGTAATTACCAGATGAGCAAACAATTTGTTTATTAAAAAAAATATATTGTGAATGTATTCATATCCAACAGAGTCTGATTCAACCTTCCCACGGTTGACTTGTATACCCATTATCCCTTGTCCCGTGAATATTCCAAGCCATAGCAATTGTTTTCAAGGTTCCCCGAGACTGCTGGCCCTGCCCTTGACCCTGTCGATGAAACATAGCGGCCGCTGGCTGCAGCTGAAGTGGAATCATTGCTTTCTTAGTCCTGTGCTGTGGAACCCTGGCTGCAGAACCACATGACCATTGTTTGGGTTCTCGGCCAAGTGAAGGTCAGAAGGAGAGGTGAAAGGTTGGGTGCTTTGTAGCTCAGGGGATTAGGGATCTGTAACCATGCCCAGACGGTCATGGGTTCAGATGCCATAGCTGACAGAATAATAAGTTCTCCATGGGGAGGAATAAAGTACAGCTGTCCTACTACCTCTGATATTGTAGGCAGTATATCTACAACATACCATAGTCAAAACAATGAAGGTAGTACATTGAATTCAAGCAGTTGGTTGCTTTTGTCAGTGACTCGTGCCAGGAAACATGCTGTACTCCCCCTGAAACCTCTTCCAGATGATGGTGGTGTTGAGTGGGAAATTTTCTTCTGCCTCAATGACAGTGGTGTATCCTGCTTAAAACACTGCAGTGGTGATAACTTTTACTGCCCGCCCCCCCCCCCCCCCCCCTTGGCTAACAACTGCCCACCAGATGCCCCCCTACCAAGATCTCTCACACAATTCATGCACTACTGCTGTGACCCAAAACACCTAAATGCCCCTCAGGTAACGCTGCTGCAACACAGATATCCTTTCGGCTGACAAATGCAGAATTTTACAGCATGTTTTCTCGGTTCTCTTCCTTGGTTCTGAGCATCATATTACCATCACCAAAATACTGCACATGGACTGTAGTAATATAGAATGTTGATTTTTACTCTTCATCCTATAAAGGGAGCTTTGTGGCCTGTACTACGAAGCGGGGTCACTGACTTATCGGGGTAACTTGTTGGATTTAAGGTAGTCTGGGCAAAATGTAAGTGAACGAGTATGAAGTCCATTTAAACTGTGATACCTTAAATCCGACAAGTTACTCGATAAGCCAGTAACCTCGCTTCGTAGTACAGGCCACTGATGTGAATAGATACACTGAACTTGAATAAGGATACACTAGAAAAATACAACAATACCGGGGCAGATAACGTATCTCATAGCTTCTTCAAAAGGTCTGTTATGCTGTACTGACGAGTACAAAAAATAGGCTCTGTGTAGTTACGGGCTTCCCACATTGCCACAAGGCTGAAATTGTAGGCATAATTTAGTTTAGTTTGCAGAGGCAGGATTTTAAATATATGGGGGGAGGGGGTGGCATGCCTCTTGTTTGTAGTACTTTTATACGCTATGAGTCTGCATCGCCCTGTGAATTATTACCCTGGCTGCCGGCTCGGTAACAGATGGGATAACGACTCTTGTGGGATGTGTAAATTTCGATTGCGCTCTGCCGATTCATTTTCCAATCTTTTATTTAGCACTCGAGTTTTCGGGATGGATTCTCATGTACCTGAACGGAATTATAATAATTTTTCAAGCCAAGTTAAATTTCTCTCATTGAGTTTGTGTCAGTGTCTGTGTTTACAGCTATTTTAGCTGGTCTTCCCAGGTCTTTCTCTCTTGTCTTGTCAGGGATTGTATTAAGTGCATCATCTTGGTAATGATTATGAGTCTATCTGTCTGTATTCACAATAAAAACTGCTAATAATCAGTAAATTGAAGAGCAGATTTCTAAAACTTACTCAGTTCATTTTTGTTAGCTACCAATGACCTAATATCAGACTTCTTCATCGTAAGTTACAGTATTGAAAACCAAAATTCACTTAGTCCTCATGTAATCCAACAAAGAACTTCAGTTTAATTTCCAAAAACTCACTAAATCCACATAACCGTACCCTGTGGACTGAATGAGTTTTGTAAATTTGCTCTTCAGTTGTAAATATTTGTAAACAAAACCAGTCTTTGCTCTGTTCGGAAATTAGCATTTAGCCTTTTTTTCCTGTATACTCTACAGGTCAGTCAGGGCAATGTGCCTGGCATCGAGAGTGCTTCCCTGGCCATGGACACGGAAGAGGGCGTTGAGGTGGTATGGAACGAAGTGCTCTTTTCAGACCGGAAGGTCTTCAAAGCCCTGGAGGTACGGCAGATGTAACACATACTTTCCTTCAAGTTGTCCTGCTTGGCTTTTTCAGGTTTGAGGTGTTTGCCTTTGCTCTAGTAAATATAGTTGGTCCTTAAATATGCTTCCAAAACACCAGTAGGTGTAACTGCCTTCCTACACTTAGAATGGACATGAATTACTTTGCCCACAAATGTGTGTGATGTCTATGAATACTTATCTGTCAACAAAAACACCTCAAAAATGATTTGTTGTGTTTATTCCTCAGCTCCAGCTAATGTTTGCCAGCTGCACAACCTTCTGCCCCACTGGTGTGATTATTTCTCAGCTGCTGCTATCCGCTGACCTCTGCTGCTTCCTGTGTGACCATATACCCAATCTTCTCACTGTGCGTATCTGCTGTTCCATTTCAGGATAAGATCAAGGAGATGTTTGAGAATCTGATGCAAGTTGAGCACCCCAACATTGTCAAATTCCACAAGTACTGGCTGGACATGAGGGAAAATCAAGCAAGGGTAAGCTGCCGCTGGCAAACCGCCGGCCGCTCCATATCGCATAGCTCGAGCACCCATAGAAGCGCCAATGTACGGGCTCACTAGACCTCTTCTCATCCTTTTTGGTCCGTGTTGCAGCTGGTGTTCATCACAGAGTACATGTCTTCAGGGAGCCTGAAGCAGTTTCTGAAGAAGACCAAGAAGAACCACAAGACTATGAATGTGAAGGCAAGTCTCACTTAGAGGATAAAGTTCCTTGCAACCCAACTTCTGATGCCAGGCCCGACTCTAGCTATAGACAAAATAGTCGTTACCTAGGGCCCCTGAATAACCAGCATTATGGAGCAAGTGAAATGATCACCCGCTTGTCTTGATCGGGGGGCCTCCCAAACCAAGCTTTGCCTAGCCCTCCTGAAAAGACAGAGCCGACCCTATCTGACACAACTAACGAGCACATTTCTGAAACTCACTCAGTCCATTTTTTTTTTGCTGTTTTTGAGATGAGACCATCAATCCCCTGAAGTCAGGCTTGCTCATCATATGTTAGAGTATTGGAAACCAAAACTCACTCAGTCCTCATGTCATCCAAGTAAGAACATTCATTAAATTTAAATTCTCGAGAAACATATCCCGTGGAGTGAGTTTTGGAGATTTGCTCTTCAATTAGCCTAGTGTCCCAAAATGCACAAGAAGCTGTGAGAACATGAACCATCCTAATATTGAGGACACCTTTGAGTCATCAATAAACTTTTTTGATTGGTGGCATCTTGGTTGACCTCTGACAGATGGTTTGAGTTCTTCTTTGTTGGAGCTTCTGATATATACTGAGAGCGTACTCTAAAAAAGACTTCTGGCAGGCGAGTGTAGCATTTGATTTTCATGCCTCGGGATGTTTTGGTGGTAGAGTGGTTCTCCACTTGTGAAACTTCGTATTTTGCGTATTTAATGTATGCATTTAAATATTTTATAATTCATTCAGCAGCATGTCTTGGTATGAGCTTCGAGCAAAGAACCCCCCAAGGCTCTGTCACGTATGCATTTTTAATGAAGGCACTTAGCGGGAGTGCGCTACACAACTTGAAGGTGATCTTAGTGCTCACTTTAAGGAATGTGCTCTCGTCTGCAGCGCCATCATTTGGTGATGGGAGGTAATGCTGCATAGGTAACTAAATAACATTGTGACCCAATGAGTTGGATTTGGTTTCTAGGATAAATGCACAGGAAGTGCAGTAGTGCAGTTTTTCTTCAGACAGGCCGGTAGGGAACTAGACCTCATCCAGCTACTTAATAAGACGTGGCATCAGGGTTTAAATGGATAACTGAGTTTATTATCCATGACTGCTGCTTTGAAGTCGCTCTGCAGAAATCACACTTCATCTATGTAGTTTAATTCTGATGTTCGTTCTATGTGGGAAACCTTGTTCTTTGCGATTGAGAACAGATCCACAGGATTCGTGTGCTGGAAGACGGAAGACGGCGGTTTTATTAGCGCCCCTGGGATATTTTAGATGAGCAAGCTGAGCAACATACAAAACAACCATTTGGCTCTGGACTTAAATGAGTGAGACTGTAAACTCACGAGAGCCGGAGCCCAGCTTCCAGATCCTTCCCTCTCTAACAGGCACACGGCGAACTCGCTTTATGCTCTCAATAAAACCTCCATTGCTGCCTGGTGTTTTGCATTATCTTGTGCAAAATTTGGTGTATTTATTGGCTTGTTAGATTAGTTCATGCTCGCATTCTGCATGACTAACAATAGCATCAAAGGAAAGTGTTTCCATAATAGTTAACTGTGGGTGGCACAGTGGCTTAGTGGGCAGCACTGTTGACTCACCCCAGGGTTATGGGTTCGAATGAACAATCCGTTGTGTTGTGTTGCGTTCTGGGTGCGTATGCTCAGGTATGTGTCCTGCTATGGACTGGGACCCCATGCAGGGTGTACCCTAAGTTTGTGCCCTGTACTCTCTGGCATAGGCTTCGGGTTCCCAGTGACCCTGACTAGGATATCCAGTTAGAAAATGGATGTTCCTGACTGAAAAGAAAATCATTTATAGCAATGTAGAGATTTCTATAGTATAGTTTTTGTGACTAAGGTTCCATGGATGTACCAGCAGGCAGAGTAGATTCTGGAAGGGGAGCTTAGCAGATTGCCTTGTCACCTCACAGCTCCAGGGTTTTGGATCCAAGTCCCACCCCACTGACGTTCATGTGATGTTTGCACTTTCTCCCTCTGTGACAGCCCACAAACGTGCTGCTAAGCCAGTGTGTCTCAACCCAGTCATTGGGGATCCCCATACAGTCCACATCTTTGCTTCCTCCCACCTCCCAACACACCTGTACATGGTATTCAATGTTCTTGATCTGGGAGAGAGCAAACACCTGTACTTTTGGGTGACCCCCAAGGACTTGGTTGAAGCACACTCTGCTCAGGTGAACTGTTGATCGTATGCCCATATAACTGGATCTCTGTGCGCCCTGTGATGGGCCCCATGTGGCCCTGGGATTGCTTATATTATTGCAGCTAGATAACTGATTTATCAGCAATGGATGGAGTAAATGCAACAAAAATACATGAAACTAATATGAACTGTAATTGGTGGTTTGGCCTGTTTCTTTGTGTTTGTTACTGTGTTTTGTTTACTGACCCAAAAGCTGAAATAATTAAAAAAAAAAACTTTGGTCCCAGGATAATTCAATGTCCAGCCAGATTTCTGTTGTATAGATTATTATATTTTCTCATTTGGCAGGTTAAGAGCCACTTCCTACTTAAGGGAAGTTTTCTCTTCTGTCTGTATTGTTGCCTGACGTTTCCAAATGGCCTATTTCCATTTATCATAGAATCAGGCCTTCAGCAAACCTTCTTCTTCAGTAAGAGTAATGAACTCAGTGTAACCCTGTATTCTTTCTCCTAGGCTTGGAAGCGGTGGTGCACGCAAATCCTCTCTGCACTCAGGTAAGACAGACGTCCACAGGAGTGTTTTTTCTCCGCCGTACACTGAGTGTAGACCTTGTCATTCAGTTTGCAGCTTCGTCTCCTAGGTTCTCGAGATCGTTTTTTTTTTCTGACTGTTTAGCCATCAGTGATTCACTAAGAGCTTTGCTGTAGGGCAGTGTTTCTAATCTGTTCCTCAGGGACCCATAGACAGTCCGTGTTTTTCATCCTTCCCTGCTCCTCAGAAATATGGACTGTCTGGCAGGGAGCTCGGAGGGAGCGAAAATGTGGACTGGCTGTGGGTCCCCGAGGACCAGATTAGGAAGCACTGCTTTAGGGGGGTGCAGGGGCTCAGTGGGAAGTGCTGGGTCCTCAGTTTCTGCACCAACTCTGTTTGTCGCTAAATTGGCTTTTGCGTGTTCTCCGTGCCCTGTGATAGACGGCCATCCATACCAGGGTGTCCCTTGCCTTGTCCTTCCTTGGCTCCTGGGTGTCGGCAGCCCTCTCAGCCATTTGGGGGGTGGCGCAGTGTATTGCCGCTCTGACGGTGATCAGAAGGCTGCTAGGTTCAGCTCTCATGACCGGCAGACAGATGCTGCCATTGGGTCTGCGAATATGTTCAAATGCTCCAGGAGGCCAGCGTTTCATAAATGATTATGGAGTATGAATATATGGAAGAATAAGTAAAAAAGGGGATTTCTTACCCCTCAGTATTTTTCTTAATGAATAATATGGCACTTCATTTTCTCGGAAACTGAAGAGGATTCTGCGTTCTCTTGTGGGTTGGAGAGGTGAGAAGCTGAATCCCGCTTGTTTATACGGCATTTACCGAGTCCCTGATTTCTTTGGAAAACAAAGATAAAGATAGAATAACATGTTAGCTGAACACAAAGACTGTGTGTGTTTGTATTTTGGTCGGGAGAGGGATTGTGTCACCATGCATTGTTTTGTTTGTGTAATTCTGCTGTTTTCTGCTTAGGATTATTGTACAGACCAGTTACAACAAGCAGCAGAACTTGTTCCATTTCAATTTTTTTCTTATTTAAATATGTTTAAAAATTCACTACTTAGTCATAGAGCCATTTTTTATGTTCATCTATTACTGCGTGAGGCGGTATGACCATTAGTCTCTGTGAATTTAGCCAAATGCTGTATCTCGAAAACAGATGGTCCTAGTAACGTGATACCTCGACCAGGGTTTTTCATTCCACTGAGCCTCGTAAAAGTCATCCTAAGCCAGGAATCAATATGGATATCTCCGCAAGAGTATTATTTTCACTTAAGTACCTCTCACTGGTATGATAGTAGAAAACTCTTAATGGAGTTTCTGTGCAATTTATGTGGGTAGGGAAGATTTTAAATGAAATTAAGCAAGTCTTTATCCCTCCAGTGGGGGCGTGTTTCTGCTTGTTCAGGGCTTAACATGGACACTTCTGGACACAATTTGCACCACAGACGTCTAGGATGCTGGTGTCACATGTGATTGTTTGACTGGGAGGTGTTCAGAGCTTTATGCAATTCATGTTAAGAATTGCTGACTTTGGAAAGGGGCCACTGTTTCTCATAGGCTCTGACTTTTAAGGTCTTCAGTGTCCTGGCCTCGTTTTAGTCCCTCCTTCCCAGGCTGAGATGCTCTCACAGTAATGCCGCTTCTTATACACGCACACACAGATATACGCACACACAGTACTAATCAATACCTCATTGTGTTATTTAATTAAGTTAAATATTTAAGTGAGCTGGTGGTAAAATGTCACAACATATACATAGAATGGCTGGTGTGAGGTTTGGGAACTGAAGTGAAGTGAAACGGAAGGTTTCTTGTAGCCATTTAACAAGATGTCAGTGACTTTTTGGAGAATATAGGACATTCTTGTTAGCTTTCGTTGAATTACTCTTAATTTGCATATGCTCTACTGTTAAATTGTGTTTTTCTCTGAGCAGATATACCCAGATAGCTTTAAACATTTCCTTCCACTGTCTTTGGCATACTACCCTTTATGTGTAATGTATATATAATGTCTATACTGTAAATGTATATGTGCATTGTCAATGAGGAATGGTGCTGAGAGTATCGCTGCTCCCCAGAAACCCTATCTTAGCAGTGAGATATGCTGCATCCCTCACCTTTTCAGTGAGATATGCTGCATCCCTCACCTTTGCAGTGAGATATGCTGCATCCCCCCGCCTTTGCAGTGAGATATGCTGCATCCCCCCGCCTTTGCAGTGAGATATGCTGCATCCCCCGCCTTTGCAGTGAGATATGCTGCATCCCCCGCCTTTGCAGTGAGATATGCTGTATCCCCCACCTTTGCAGTGAGATATGCGGCATCCCTCGCCTTTTTCAAGATTCAAGATTCTTTAATTGTCACATACATAGTCATACAAAGTACAACACGTAGTGAAATGCAGTGAGATATGCTGCATCCCCACACTTATCAGTGAGATATATTGCATCCCCCATGCTGGTGCACAAGGGCAGTTAAAATGACAGGCAAAGCATTGTAATGCAAGAAATCACTCCAGAAAGTGGTGATGGCTGTGTGAGAGGTGAGGCCTTAGGCCATGTGTCTACTGTCCCATAGCATTATGGGGAATCTACTGGTAACCATACCATGATGTGGATATGATGGCCATGTGACATTCCAGAGGCATGCTGTCTCTCTGACTATCAATGCAAATAAGGATTTTGGGATTTGTGTCCCTATGGCAGTAAGCAGTGAACTGCTTATTCCCAATCTGACAGTTAAAAAGCACTTGATCCTTCTTAGCTGGGGGTGTGACATTTGGGGTGCCCCTCCCCACCCAGCCTGTTCTCTTCACAGTGGGGTCTTATAACTGTGGATGGCTTGCTTCAATGAATTTTCTGCACTTTATAAAATCACATTTTGTATTGCGTCCAGCTTCTTTTGTAATGCTTTGGAGCCAAGCGAGTCAGTCGTATTGGGGTTTTTCATAGCAGTACATGTTTCTGAACAAACGCTTTTAATGGTACTGTTGTATCCTTATACACTAGTAATTAATTCATCCATTAGTCTTCTAACCACTTGGTCAAGGTCACGGGGGTGGGAGCAAGCAAAGGACACAAGGCAGGGGTATGCCATGGACAACACGCCAGTCCCAGAGGGTGATCCATCCATTTTCTAAACCGCTTATCCTACTGGGTCGCGGGGGGTCCAGAGCCTATCCCGGAAGTAATGGGCACGAGGCAGGGAACAACCCAGGATGGGGGGCCAGCCCATCGCAGGGCACACTCACACACCATTCACTCACACACGCACATCTACGGGCAATTTAGCAACTCCAATTAGCCTCAGCCTCAGCATGTTTTTGGACTGTGGAGGGAAACCGGAGTACCCGGAGGAAACCCCACGACGATATGGGGAGAACATGCAAACTCCACACACATGTGACCCAGGCGGGGACTCGAACCCGGGTCCCAGAGGTGTGAGGCAACAGTGCTAACCACTGCACCACCAGAGGGTGATATTTTTAGAAATGAAATATATTGTTTGCTGTAATTTGACTGAACTTTGATTACTCTCTTTCTGATTTATCCGGTTTGAGAAACACTGCTTTATAGCAGACTTCTTCTGGGCGACATCCCTTAAGATGGGAGGGCTGGTGGATCGCTGGGTTAGGACCCTGTGTCTGTGATCTGAAGGCTGCAGGTTCAGATCCCAACATCAGCAGAGTGGTTTCACATTGGGCCCTTGAGCAAAACGCTTAACCATAATCGCTCAAAGGACTGACCGGCCCTGCTTTATTAACTGCGCATCGCTTTGGATAAAGGTATCTGCTAAATTAATAAGATGTGCTTATATTTTAATGCAGGTATGACACACTATCACAAGAATGTGCATAGTTTCATATCTGCTTGACGTAAGCAGCCAAAAATGCAAACATGACATTTGAAAAAGTGCTAATTAGTGCTTGTTATCTCTCCTAGTTACCTGCATTCCTGTGACCCACCCATCATCCATGGAAACCTGACCTGCGATACCATTTTTATCCAGCACAATGGACTGATCAAGATCGGCTCAGGTGAGCCACCATTTGAGCTGTCCTGGTAATGAATGTGGCAGCATGTTTGGCTCCGGTGAGATGCCTTGTATGAGCTCAGTGTCTTACATTGTGCTGGTGTGTCTGTCAAGGCTCTTTGAAGCCAACTGCTTGTCCTACTGACAGAAATGGGACTCATGGGATAGTGGTTATAAACAGGAATGAACAGCATGTCGACGAGCCCTTGATCTCAAAGATCGATGCACAGTAGAAACGTCCTGCTAATTTCTGGTTGAAAGTTGGTGCTCCAGCACAGAGCCATTCATCCTGAAGATGTATCATTCCGAACCCTGAGCTGGTCTCTTCTCTGCTTTTGCTGATGTTTTCTGCAAGCCATAATAAAATATATTATAAGCCTACAACCCAAAAATATTCTTCCCCCCAAATATCAGTCAAAACAGTAAAAGAAAGGTGAGTTAAATGGAGTGGTTTGTGGCTGTATGGGTTAGGATATCGTGCCTGTGATTGGAAAGCCATGGCAGGCAAAGTGGTCTTATTACTATTTGGGCATTAGCCCCCAAAACTACTCAGGGCAGTGCCAAATAAGTAATTAGCAGAAAACTTTGCTCTCACCTGTATACATGCATCTCGTAGGGGAATAAAATGGGATTTGTGAAAACTAAAGAATTCCTACGCACTAATGGCAAATAAAATAATATTATCATCAAATCTAACATCATCTTCAGTTCTGTATCTGTGTTTTCAAGAAACAGTGGTTATTGCTGTTGTCATTGTTACTGAATAGCAGCATTAGATAAATGTGTTTTAAATCTATTCATTTACTACATTGTCAGAGATAAACTGAAAGCGTGTCACCTGTAATTCTCCTCTATTGCTTGGAGAAGAGTAGCTTTGACAGCCAGCTCTGGGCCTCACTGCCAAATGCATTGTTGTGTGTGTGTTCGTTTATTTCTGTCTGACACTGTGATTAATTCTCATTTACTCTTTCTCCTGCTTCTCTCCTTCACCCTGTCCGTCCACAGTGTGGCACAGACTCTTTGTCAATGGTAAGGTCCCTCTCCTGTGTGTCATTCCACTATCACTCTGGAGAATTTCTCTATAGATGTTATTGTGCTTGGGTTTTATAGACCAGAAAAAATTATGTACCCAGTTATGTACATGCACGCCTCTGTGTGCGTATGTGTGAACCAAATGTCCCCACAATATGATAAAGACCTGTTATTTTCATGATGTGGGGACCATTTTTTCGGTTCCTGCTAGGGGAAATTCAATTTTATAAAAATCTGTGAATGCAATCAAAAAACGAAACCTTCAAAAGTATTTTGTTTGGTTACTTATGGTTAAGGTTAGGGATGGGAAGGGGTTAAGGTCCTCATTGTTGGCATTACAGTAATGGCATAGAAATGAATGTACAGTGGATGGTCCCCACAAAGATATGAATGCAAGTCTGTGTGAGTGGGTGTGTATGTATGTATGTATGTGTGTGTCTGTGTGTGTGTGTGTGTGTGTGTGTGCGCCTGTGTACATGAGATGTCTTCCTTGTTAATCTGCAGCGTGCGTCTGCCTGCAACCGCCTTCATTCCCAGCTTTTGGTTGGTTACATAAATACAGTATGTTTAATTTAGTCAATAGAGCTTGTTTTCGTCATGCTAGCAGTCATGAACACTCCTAGGAAAATTCAGTTTAAGGCCTAAGTGAATTAAATAGGGTTTTTGTATCTTGTTATGGAAGCTTCTTAGGAGCCCCTGTAAATGTGGGCCGAGTGAAGTTTGCAAATCGCAGTCTCTGGATGAAGATGCCGGGTAATGCAGATTTTAACCCCCACTGATTCTCCCCCTTTTCCCAGTGTTCCCAGAGGCCAGTGTTCACGGCAAAGTGCGCCACCACCGTGACGAACAGAGGAACTTGCACTTCTTCTCCCCAGAATATGGCTGTGAGAGTTCCCCCCCCCCCCCCCGCCTCGATGCTTCCCCCTCTACTGACACCATTTGAACTGGACACGGGGCGATTCTAGGATTTTTTTATTATTATTTAGGGGCATAATAAGGGCCATAATTCATACACAGTGGCCACCCTTATCATTAGCCAGAAATTTGTTTGGAATCAGTGAGTGACAGGGGAGGAACACTCCTGGGGCCAATCAGCTTTCAGTTGAGTCCCTGTGGCTCCACCCCTGTATACACCCATGACTGGGCAGCTGACTTGGGAGTGGATTTTTTTCTCTAGTAAAGTTGCCGATGGTCACCTTGTTGTATGGGAAAATATTTTGTTTTAATTGTTAACCCTTGGTAGCTCCCTCTTGTGTTGTCTATGGCTTGTCTTGTGCTGTTTGTAGTGTTATTTTTCCAGTAATTTCAAAATTCACCTCCCTATGAAAATAAATTGCATAACTAAATGCATTTATTACTGTGTACAGTTCAACCAAAAAAAATCATGATCTAATTGCTCTGTGTCTATGATTTAATTTATTAATTATTAAACTGCACAAATTATTGGTTAGGCCCCCTCACTTCGTTCTGCAGCTTCTCTGCCTGACTTACCGTACCGCGCTTAGAGGGGAGTTCTGCCTTCTCGGTTTTTATCCCTAGGTGTCACTAGAGAGCAGCGAGGGACTTGACGGTCTGCTGTGTTCCCCATGCCCTCGCGTGTCGCACAGAGGAGGGTTAGACCAATGCACCATGCAGGGCCTCTGCACTTTCTGTCTGTCTTTGTTTTTTAAACCTTGCTTCAAGCAAGTTAGTTTGTAGGGATGAGAATGTGGGTTTAGTTGGACTTTAAATAATATAATTTTTAATTAACTTGACAATCAGGGCAGCACAGTGTCACAGCCGGTAGCAACGTTGCTTCACACCTCCAGGGCTGGGGGTTTGACTTCTACCCCTTTTGCATGCTGTCTCCATCTTGCTCCGGTTTTCTCCAGCAGTACAATGACATGCACTTTAGGCTGATTGACTTCTCCAAATTGCCAGTAGGGTGTGAGTTTACCCTGTGATAGACTGGCATCCCTCTTTGCCTCATACCTGAGCTTGATAGGTAGTTGAAAGATGCATAATAATAATAATAATGATATGGAACATTGGTTCTCAATTGGCCTCAGGACCAAATTGTTAAATATTTTGACCCACATCTACTTCACCAAATATAATAGTAAATAATAGAACAGAATAGAATAATAGAATAAATAGAACATAGTGCAGTAACAGCAGCACAATACTTCATGTACTGGAAACTCCAATATTTAGAAAATATTTTCTACTTTTTCTCCAAACAGACATTCTGCGACCCAGTGAAATAGTCCCACGACCAACATTTGGGTCACGACCCACCAGTTGAGAAACAGTGGTTTAGAAAATGCACCCCAGAAAATGCTTTGTGGCAGGCAGCTGAATCGTCTGCAGAAATAACTGTTTCCTTCCCAAAGTGAAAAGCTGCTGTGTGTCGGGACACTAGGTTGTGCTTAAAGGAGCCTGGTGATGCCGCCCTTGTACTCGGCAGCTACATGCTCCTCCACCTCTGCTTGTTCAAAAAGCAATCTGGCATCTTTTTACGAAGCCATTTAAATGTCTGCCAGGTGATTAACGTGTGAAATCCATTTTAATTCATCTCACAAGTTCAGTGTTGCCGGCCATCGTAGGAACATGTAAGGACGTACTAGCTCATCGTTTCCCCTGCATCTCCTCTCTGCATTTCTGCCTGTGCATCTTTTTTTTTTTTTTGCAATCACACTCTTCTTTTCATGTTGGTTCTTTACATCTCAAGCCTTTTGTCTTTCTCTCACCCTTTGCTTATTTCCCTTGTTTTTCCAGCTGGTGAGGACGACTATGCCATCGACATCTACTCTTTCGGGATTTGCGCCCTGGAGGTGAGAGACGTCTCTTTTCTTGGCAAAAAGATGTGGCAAGAAAGCTCCCTCCATCCGTCTGTTTCTTGCAGGGCAATGGCTTGGTGTCCCTGCAGCCAAACGTGTGTGACTGAGCGACAGGCAGGGGCGGGGTGTGGGTGGGGCAGGGTGGGATATGGGTGGGGCACGCCATCGATGGTTACCCTGCCCCTGCAAGCTGAACCGAGAGACCTGATTGGCTGGATGCAGAACTCTGTCGGTCGAATGCAGGGGCGCCGGAAAGCTGGAGCGGACTGCGGCCAATTGAGCCAGCTGTCTCTGTCAATCCGATGCTAGCAATGCAAGGGATGTACCCTTCTAACTGCAAATAGTAAATGTAATCTATGAAAACTGTGTTGATGTTGGGTTTCCAATATTTAACTGGTAATTTCTGGTTTTACAGCAGCTGTGAAACATCAGCAGCACTGCATTCGGCGGTTTCCTTTGTATTTTTTCTTTATGTTTGGGATTAGCATTTGTAGAAGTTGTGTCACTAATTGCTGTATTTGATATGTTTACTGGCTCTGTGTAATAAATCCAGTGTTTTTGTCAGTTTCCCCATTTTTGGAGGGGACTGTTTTGTGAGCTAACAATAGAGCTAATGTATATTCATACATGGGCACACAGACACAAAGACTGACAGAATCATGGCAAATGGTAATGGATGCACTTGCCGAAGGGGCTTCTGATAGTCTGAGCCAGCAAAGGCACAGAATTGATGGGTACCTGCAGTTCCCTGCAGGTGCCAGCAGCAGGAGGTTGGCGCGAGCTCTTCCTCCCAGTAGGGAATTTCTTCCATGGCACCATGTGACCTCCTTTGTATATAGAAATCAGTCAGTCAGGCTATTGCATTGTGATGCATGTTATTTTTTCTATTACAGTGATGATTTTGTTCATCAGAGTATTTGTAATCTTCATCTCTTCACAGTTGTTTTATTTTTTCAGTTTGACGTGAATCACATTTTACTCCAACTTGAAACTCTTATGGGATAAAGCTTATGCTAATGAAAAGACAGTCCAGTCATTGGTTTAGAGAAAAACTGGAGCAGTTCTAAAACTTTTTAACATGGGGGACATAAGAGGGACTATAATTCATACAGAAGGGCTAGCCTTATCATTAGCCAATGATATGTTTTGATTCATTAAGGGGCAGGGGCACTGTGGGGGCCAATCAGGTTTCAGCTCGGGCCAGTGTCCCTGTGGCCCCGCCCTTGTATACCCTCCATTGAATAACATTGCCAGCAATACTGTCATTTCGTGCAGATGGCTGTGTTGGAAATCCAGGCCAATGGGGATTCGGTTGTGTCGAAGGAAGCCATAACCAACGCAGGGCAGTCTCTAGAGGATCCACTCATGAGGGTGAATGTCATATCCTGGTTACAGTTACCATGGGAGACGTTAATGATCACATGTGGGAGTTTCTCTTAGTCTTGCTCACCTATCTTGAGGTGGGAGTGAGGTAGCGTCTTCTTAACTTCGAGATAAATCAATACTCTTATCAAATACCACTGGCTCACTGCAACCCCCCTATCCCATAATGCTGTGTTTTCACACAGGAATTTACCCAGTCGTGTGTGCGTCATGAGGCAAAGTTGAGACCCACGGCACACGACCTCTTGTTCCACCGTGTGCTGTTTGAGGTCCACTCCCTGAAGCTACTGGCTGCCCACTGCTTAATCAACAACCAGTGTGAGTCCTTATGGGCAGAGGGCTTCTGAAGACCACACAGATGTTCAGAACTTCCACATGATATTGCCATTGGTGCCATCATCTGATTAGCATGCTAATCATCACACTCACTTGGTGACCGCTGCTAACTGTGAGATTTGTGCAGTCTGTGCTCTTCTCTGACGTGTGGTTCACCTCGTCTCACTTCAGGGAGAGCATTCCGTGCACCTTGTTGAAGACCTGTGGTCCAACTGGAGAGCAAATAGTTTTTAAGATGAGACCACCAATGACCTAAAGTCAGGCTTCCTCACCATAGCAAAACTCAATTCAGTCCTCATGTAATGCAACAAAATACTTTCGTTAAATTTCCAAAACTCACAAAGTCCATAGAAATTTTCTCAAAACATGTACAGTGGGTTTCGGAAATATGCTCTTCAGTTGTGAATTCAGTTTTGGTCCATCAAAGGCTCCACTCTTCCATCTTTTTCCAGATCTCCTCCCTGAAAACTGTGTGGAGGAAAAAACAAAATCCTTTGATCCTAATGCCATCATGGCTGAGATTGAGCACAAAGACCGGCCAGGAGTACAGCTCAAGTGAGTCTTGACTAGCTAAAGCAGTCGTGAAGCGTTTTTTTAATAGCAGTGTCCTCTGAGAGATATCATCATCCTCTCCCTGCGAATTACAGATACTCCCACGTCTCCCCGCTTGAACTGGACAAATTTCTTGAAGACGTCAAGTAAGTCTGTCTGCCGCAAGTGTGCCGATGGGCTCTTTGGCACTGATTGGGTTACGGGGAGAGGTGAGAGTAAGGTCCAGTCGAGTTCCTTACCTGAAGGTCTTAGCTTGTCCTGTTAGACACAAAGGCTTGTGCTTCTGCCATGAGTTGCATCATGGCTGTCGTCTTATACTCCAGGAATGGCATATACCCCCTGATGAACTTCGCCTCTGCACGCCCCCACCCTATTCCTCGCACCCTATCCATGTCCCAGGAGAATATGGAGACGGTGAAGACCCCAACCCCTGAGCCACAGGAAATAGAGACCAGGAAGGTAAATGTGGAGCAAGTCAGTAGTGGACGAAATGGGAAAAACAACAGTTATACTATATTCATCCCCATGGGGAAATTGTCTTTTCACCTGTTACATTCTGCTCTCCATGAAACACAGACACATATACAGATGACAAGCAGGTTTTTGGGTCACAGCGCAGGGTCAGCTAGTTATACTGAATAATACTGGGGAATTCTGAGATTCAGTGACACAGCTACACTTCATTCAGTGATTTGATGTGTAACTGCTCATTCTGTTTTTGGTGGCCTGCCCTCTTTCTAACTGCAAGTCCTGCTGTTTACATTGCAGGTTATTCAGATGCAGTGTAACCTGGAGTCCAATGAGGAAGGGACCAAAACCCATGTAAATAATAGGTTAACTTCACATACAAATCTCAAAACAAACTAGGAACCGCATTTTGCCTGCTTTCCGTCACCATTATGAAGGGCAGTAAATGTTGTCGTCTCACTCATTGGTTGGTGTGTACAGGCAGTCCGAACGAGTTACGAATGAGATCCGTTCCCTATGTCTTTCTTTAAGTCGCATTCATAAGTGGGAACTATGCTAATACAGCTCATAATAATAATAATAATAATAATACAATAATAATGAAAGTAACTAAATATAAGACGGTACTGTACCTTGAGCCGATGAACCGCTCAAGCTGTGCAATGTTTTCATGAGCATCACTATGTAGTGCGTGCATTTATTATTACGACCCATTGTATTTAACTTGAATTTTTGATATAGTAGGCCAGGGATGGCAAACTGGATCCATGGAGAGCTGCTGTGGGTGTCGGTCTTTGGGATGACCTCTCTATCAGCCAATACTAGAGGGCTGTCAGGCCTGGAGTTGATAACCACTGCTTTATTATTGGCTGATTGAGAGGTCATCCCAAAGACCTGCCCCCACAGCAGCTCTCCATGGACCCGGTTTGCCACCCGTGAAAAATGATTTCCAGCAGTCCGTTCGTAAGCATGAGCTGTCCGTAAGTCAGATGTTCTTACCCCGGGGTCAGCCTATAATGTTTCATGGCACCCAGATAAGTTACATAGCTCTCCTTAACATTGCTGATGTACACCTGTCGTGCAGCTGTCTTTGTTCCTGAAGATGGACGACAAGCTGCATCGACAGCTGAGCTGCGACATTCTGCCCGGTAAGTTTGTCTCTCTGCAGCGCCTGATGGATCTGAAGGAAATGAAGCCTCCTACGTTCCGCAGATCCTCTCGATGGGTTTGTGCCAGGAGTTCAGAGCTGCAACCCGCGATCAGTGTTTAGACAGATGTGATGCTGTATACCATGTGACTCACTGAGGGTAGCATGTTACGGAGTTTATATCCTACGGTCAGGCAATCTTTTGTTTGCTTGGGAAACACGGGAAGAACATAAAAATATCCAAGTGATGAAATGTCCCTTTAATGTCTGTGAATAGACCTGGCTTTGGCTACCTTAGTTTTTGGCTTTAGCTAAAAGAGTTTCTGCTGCACTGTGGTCATATAAAATGTAAAAGTCTCAGACTCTGAAGTCATTTTATAAATGGATTCCAAGAAGATATTTTTTAAACTTTTTTTCTCATCAATCATTATTCAATGGCTTATAAGTAGCTGATAAACTTAATAGTACTGAACTTATATGACTGTTCTGCCATTTTAGCTTACAAAATGACTTCTTTCATTTCAATAACATTCCTTTTAATTACATTTTATCTCAAAGTTGCAGCTGGGATTATATGCAGGCTGAGGTACCCTCAGACGTGTATATCTGCATCTGTCTTTATAGTATAAAGTATATCAGTGTAGTTTTGCAGAAATCAGACAAAAATATGAAATCATCTTGGTTTGTCTGCCCTGTCTCTGTAGATCGGGGGTGGCTTACTTTAGCATTTGTTAATATCCTGTTGGGGGCTTTGTGTGAATCTCACTTTGGTGCAGACCTCCGTGTCAAAGCTGATAATAATGACGACAGCGCCATCTCTTTGTCGAGTAACATATTGCAGCCATGCCTGCGATCTAGTACCCTGTGTCATACATCAGCCTTGTGCTGTAGTTTTTCTTTGTTTATAAACTGTGAGGATCCACCCAGGGAAACAGTCATTCCATAAATGAGCAAATGCTGCTCTGGTTGCCAAGCTTATGTTGTGGGGGTTTTGAGTCAATTAACACACAGCGGAGAACCTTCCAGATGTCTGTTTCGAATCTCTGCTGATACAGACAGAGGCAAAACCGTTAATCAGTGCCACCTAGTTGTTTCAGAGTCCTAATGGGTTCCCTGCAGACACCAGCCCCAAGTTAACGAGCCAGAGGCTCGTTATTACAATTTTATGGTGACCTTAATTATCCGTCCGTGCAAAAACTACACAGCTGACTGTGCTGGTGCTGAACACCATCCATTGCTGTTTGGCTAATCCACACACTTCTGTGATTGGCTTAACATACAACTGAGTCTTCTCATTGGCTAGGTGGCCACTAATGGGAGTGTGACATTACTTTTATTGTGTGTGTGTGTGTGTTTTTTTTAGGTGATAACTCAAAGGACCTGGCTAATGAGCTGGTTCACTATGCCTTCATCAGTGAGGTATGTGACAGAGAAGGGATTGTCATTTTCTGGTGTCTCATTCTAAAAGTGGATGCACCATACTGATACTGCAAGACAATAAATGATGTGTTGTTAAAATGGGCATTTCCACTAAAAGTTCCTGGTTAGGTATTTCCCTCCCCCTTCACAAACTAACCAGGAAAACCTGGTTAGTCTGAGCCTTGAAGGTATCAAGTCCTGAATCCAGGCCATTTATCTGCTTTAGTTTTTTTTTTTTCAAGGATCCAAATGTTCCACAGCTTTGTTATTTGTACAAGTACAATGAAATACTTGCTTGTTAACTTCCCTGCAGACTTAAGCAACACATAATGAGAAATATAAATAAATAACAGAATAGTGAACAACAAAATATAATTAACTGTTTTTATTTTACTTTGGATAAGAGAAATGTGTGTTACAAGCAATTTATGATTATTTTTGTTGTTGTACTATTATTATTATTATTATTAATAATAATAATAATAATAATAATAATAATAATAATAACTAATATACATACAATGTTTGCTGAGATCCAGTAATTACTGGGATCCAGTAATTCGTTTTTGTCCTCTGCAGTGGACATTATGTGTTGGCTCATAGCTCTCCTACTATACATGTCAATCTATGGAGTCCTGTTGTTTTTTAAATAGGACAGTTAGGGCTTTATATACACCCCTGCATATGACATCACATATGCAGGGGTGTGTGACCTTGCCAACCTCCTCTTCCTGTCAGATCAGGGGCTAGTTATCATTGTGTATTTAATATTGTTATTACTGTTGAAAAATAGCTGATCCTGATTGTTGACGTCCAAGTCCCTATGGCCATTCCTGAGTGCTGATGACATTCTCCCCCCTTGCTCTGTCCCTTGGCTCCACTGCAGGAGGACTGCGATAGGCTGGCTGGTTTCCTGGACGACGCGCTGTCCAAACACCGACCTGGGGTGGCAGGCTGCTCTGGTGGGACAGCAACGACAGCGATGTACTAACAGGGGAGAAGAGGACAGAGGAGGACTCAAGCAGGGGCGTGGCAGTGGCCAATGCGGGCTGGCGCGCAGGGGCCACGTAGGGGATGGGTGCGTGGACTAGAAAATGGGAGGGACCTCAGCGGCGTGATGCGGGGGGGGGGGGGCATGTGGCAGTTGTTACCAGCAGAACGGGCCTGCACTGAGAGGACGAGGGCTGAACCCTTCACTTTAAGATCCTTCATTCCAAATGGCTGCTTGTCGGAGGGCTCCAACCAAAGCCTGTTCTGGCGTCAGTAGGGAATCAGTTTCAAACCCTCACAGTCCTGTTTCTAAGTTCTCTGCCTGCCCTGTGGTTTTATTCCAACACCATCTCACCCTGTCTTCTGTTTGTGCGCCGAGAGATAAAGCACAAAGCTTTTCTCCCGGGGCAGCTGGGGTGATCCGGTGCCACCCACCCGTGACTGAGGAGGACCTTTTCAAAAATCCCAGTTATCTGTTGATTATTTGATTTTTGGGGGCCCGTATGGTACCGTGAGCTCCCCAGGTTTAGCTGACGTCCCAGTTGATTGATGGGGAGCTCTTTCATGAGCAGATGGTCCGCAGTTATCTCCTGGCCACTGCCGGAGCGGCGGACACTTCCGGAAAGCTGAGGACATAATCTGCATATTATCCTACTCAGTTAGTGAAGTGAAGGTTTTGCTCCAAGCCATCGTTTGAGTTAGGCTTGAGTGCCTTTGTATGTGCTGACAGCGGTCCAGCATGTACGATGTTGTAGTTCCTTGCTTGTTGTTATTTTATTCTTTGGCCCCGATGTTCAAACACATCTGAAACCCCTGTATTATTGATGATAAGGGGGCACAAAGGCCTTAGTAACAATACAAAAAGGAAATTCTATCAGGACCAGCCACTTAGTAACCTTATGCAGTTGTGACCAGAACTCTTGAGTTTGCAATTTATAACTGAAATATCCTTCATATTGGGTTGCTGTGAAAGAGGATGCCTCCCAGCCTCTAAACTCACAAACTATCCTGATCCAGTAGGCATTCAGAGAAAATAATGTCTAAAATGGGCCTCTCTTGTTTTTAGGATTTGTTTTTTGTATCTAGGGAAAGCAATATGGTAAAAGTGCACCGTTTAGGTGTAACAGACTTGTCATTTTGATGCCTTTAAGCTGGAAATACTGTTTCGCTGTCAAAGATCCTTTGGCCCTCAAAACCGCGTGAAACATTTAAACACCAACAATGACGTATATGGAAAAAAACAATTTTCGAAAGAGCACTCCATACCTGTTGACTGATGTATTGGCGCAATGATGTGAAAGGGAGGGGCAGACAGTGGTGTCCCACTGTAACTGGTTCAAGAAGAATTACATTTTTTGCACAATTTGCATCTAATGGATCTGCTTCTCGGAATATACGTCTATGTTAGTTTTAGAGCATTTTATATGTAATGTAATTATATAATGCACAGTGCAAGTTGCTTGAGATAACATTGTCTACTGTTGTCTACAGCTATATAATATATACTTGGTTTAGTACTCTGTGTAGTATATATAATTAATATCATCCAGCAGATGGCTGTTATCTAAGGTTGCTTACATTTAGCCTTTTTTTTAGATTGCTCCTCCTGGCCTAATTGGATTGTTACATGTGCGATGCCATAAAAACGAGTGTGATAGACCTACAATCAGTTTGTCATTGAGAAATATACTGATGATCTAATGTTAAAGAAACTCATCCTATCCAATATGCCCGTTCCACGTTTATTTCCTTAAGTGGACTGGTGATACAGTTGTCATTCTAAAAATTTATTATAGCATCGGTGATGATGAATAAACAGATGAAAATAGGGATTAATTGATAACTGTCCGTCAAATGTCCAGGTTAACCACATAGTGGAATGATATCCAGTGTATGAAAGCCTTAAAAGAGAATAGTTTAGTGTATCGGAAGTTTGTATTAGAACTCGGCTAAAATTGCTAGGTTTATATGGCACATGTAGGGCAGACATAAAATAGTAATACTCTTAAATTCACACCATCCCTGTGCAATACCAGGAACTGAATTTGAATGTGAGTTTAGGGTGGAATTTGAGTTTGATGATTAGAAAGACAGTAATTTGTGAGAAGCAGGAGAGATGTACAGAAATGTATTTTTCCATGATCAGTCTTCTGCAGTCTCCTCTTCTGTATGCAGAGCAGGGACATGGTGACCTTATTGTTTATGAATGGCCGCTCTGTGTCTGTGTTCAAACTGAAGCTGCATCCTTTCTACATCGGCCAGTGCTAAAAAAGATCCATTGTCATTTCCAGTAATCTCTGCTGGAAACCTCTGATCACTCTCTGGCTGTTTTACCATGGTGTGCTAGGTGAGCATGAGCACCCTGTCGCCGCTCTGAACCTTGTGCATCTTCACCGAAACTCCATGAGGACGACTGAGTGGGATCATCGCTGCTGTAGCTGCTTCACAATTAAATGAGTAAATGGGCGGGCGGCCGTACGGACGATGCCTGGGGAGCAGAATGGATGCGCAAAGTCTAAAGGAAAATCCCTATGTCCATACCTCGCTTAACACCTCCATCTGCTCTTCTTCCCTCTATCCTGGAGCCTTTTCATTGAGTGTGGCCTCCTTTTGTAATTTCCAGGTTCCCCTTTTGTTTGATTTTGTTCTCATGTAAGATACTGTACAATAATCACAGCAATTAAAATAATAAAGCAGGAACATGTCGACGAAGTCCTGGCTGCGAGTGATTGTTTCTGAACATCTTCTTGATTCAATTAAAAAAAAAAAAATCTTCTGTGGTTAAAAATGACAACCTCTTTCCACCTGGGAGTAACCATAGTTATTTGCTTGTTAGGAAAAATTGGGACTCTTGGTTTTTTTGTATCCTACTTGTATGACCACCATTAACATTTTAGTACAGGAACATCAATGTTGTTCTGCTGCGAGCTCTGTAAAACATTTCCACCTCATGTTAACCAAAGACAATGCAACGGCTTGTCTTGGTCACTTAAAACTTCAGCTGGGGAGCATCTAACAATCATACCCTTTTACTAGGTTTCAGGCCATCCTTCATAACTAAAGATTCAGCAACCAGAACACCATCAGAATAATATTACAGCGCATGGGGAAAAAGACGGTTGTAATTGGAAGAAGGGAAAGAACTGGCTGCCTAACTGTTTGAAATCAGACAGAAGCCAGTATGAACTAATTAGGAGTCCAGCTCCCTCTTAACGTTGATCAGCAGATTAGCCAATGCCAGGAGAGGGTCAGTTTTCGGCCGAAAGGGCTTTTGGATATGCAGGTTTTCATTGCTTACTAATTACATTACTAATTAGAGGACTGACTGGCTGAAGAATTCTCATGCCCGAGTTTCAACAGCTGGCCTAAAGGTTATCCCAAAAACTGGCATCACACTGGCCCTTTGCAGATAAGATTGCCCACCCCTGGCCCGTGGCATTGTATTACAATAGGGACGGGCAATATCACTGATTTTCTTTTTGATTCAGTTCAATCTGAGGTTGGTATTCCGTTTCCTTAGTGTCTCAGACTCAGACACAAAGACTTTATTCAGCAAGTATGACAAGATTTATAAGAGATACTGCTTTAGGGAAGAAGCTGTTGGCCAGTCTTTGAGGTGTTGAAAGAGGCGATGACCAGGGTATGAAATGTCCAAAATGATCTTGCCAGCACGCTATAGGACCCTGCTGTTATAGCTGTCCTGTAGGGAGAGCAGATTGCAGCTGATTTTTTTCTACAGTTCTAATCAGCCTTAGCACCTGAGATATGCCCAGTTTCTTCAGCTGTCTTAGGGAATAAAGTCTCTTTTGTGTCAGGGCCGCATCCCATTTCTGATGTGTTGCTCCAAGGGGGCTTTAATATATGAATTTAACCAGAATCAGGCCTTGGGCCTCCACTTAAAAGGGGCCTCAAAAAGGACCCCTGGCCGACAATGATTATCATTGCCATCCCCCCAAGCCTGATTGATAACTATAGAATAGCCCAGTGGCCCCTGATCATGTTAATATGCCTCTGCCTATTATAATAAATAAATTTTAATTATCAGGTAAAAATCAAAATTTAAATCTTATACATTTTTAATACTGTTCGGCACATCTTTTTCCAAGTCTTGCAGCTCAGCAGGGCTACCAACTCTCATGCATCTGGTTGTGACACTCATGTATTGTTCCATTATTAATCCTAAATTAGCAACACCCAAGAGGTGGGGTACTATGCAAACCCTACAGACTATTTACAACCTAGCAAAACTGAAACATGCATGTAAATGAGTGTTCAGACTTGTCTGGAATTGGAAATCTCATGCCAGCCATCTGACCAAAGTTGACAACCTTGAGCTCAGACACAGGTGAGGGCTTACAAGACTGTTAATGAATGATTATCACTAAGTATATGACTGCACATGACAACAATAAAGTATTTGCAAATACTGAACTGATTCAATTCCCCTTATGTTTATGGTACTATATGTATTATTTAGTACCTGAGATTAGAACTGGCCCTGATATTTATTCAGTATCACATTCATAATCCAGGCCATTTAGATAAAACTATTCACATAACCGCATGATTTTTTTGCAAACTGCCGCGACTCTCTGCCAGCTCTGGACATCAAATCCAGGCACCATTATCGCCCAGGAAACGGCTCCTGGTTTCCTATGCACAATGCCACGGGAAGTATATGAGACAAGGGAAACAATAGCAAAGAATTCAAATCTCGATTCCTTGTTAATTTCACATTCATTCTTACAAATGAAGTGCACAATGACAATGTACGAACGTCTTTATAATAAAGTCGGGGTGATGAAACATAATAATTAACAGGCGTCTCTTCAACTTTAAAACACGGAAGGCACAAGCGCCTAAAAATTTATCGCGAGATCACCATCCATACAAGCGACCTTTTCAGGTTTCTCGCGCAGTCTCGCGGGACTTTCGGGTTTCCGAATTCAGTCGGCGCTGTGTACGATAGTGTGCTTCATGGCGGTGGCGGTGGCTGCGGTAAGGAAATCGAAATTTAAGCTTAAAAAAATCGCGTTTTCTTATTTTCCTCGTTCCATATGCTTGTAATCTCACGGAAAGTGTGCAGCAGCATTGGCTGTTTTCCTGTTTGGGAGCGCAGCAGGCCCGGTTGATGGTGGTGGGGGGGGGCTGGCTACGCGTGGCCTCTGTTCCCGGGTGTCCTACTTGTCCGGAGAGCTGAGCTGAGCCCAGCCGAGCCCAGCCGAACGGAACCGAACCGAACCGAACCTACCCGACCGGTGCTGTTAGTAGCCCAATGCAAGCTCGTCTGTCTACAGCTTTTCAGCTTGTGCTAGAAGAAAGCTGTTTATGCCGTTAGGCAGTTATGTAGCTTCGTGACGGAGCTGCGGTTGCGGCTGGCTCCAGGCTTCCACTGTAGCTATAACACAGTGGGACCGACTAGTCATTTAAACGTTTTTTAAAGCCTTTATACGGGGTAGGTAACCAGTTTGTATGTTTGGGGAAGAGCTTCGGAACAGATACTCCGCGGGTATCATCATGGTTCCGCGATCAGATGTTGGTAGGCTTCGACAGATACGGCAACTTATCCGGTCACCGTTAGGCCGTGATAAGGTGCCGTTTATGCTGAACGGCTGCTACGTCATTAACAGGATTTAATGGTTTTATTTTGATGTCTGTTTCCTAAATACCGAGACTGGATCGCCGCTGGGTAAGGCTTTCAGTCGCCTGGGCCAGGGGCGGTCGGCAAACGGTCCAGCGAGTCGCCCCATAAGGAACTGTGGTGTGTGTTAACTCCGTTTGGCGGACGAAACGAGCCTGAGTTGATTTCCCGGCTAAATCCTTCCCTATTCCTTCCCAAAAATGTCTCAACCCGTCCAGGCTGGCAGGCGTTGATATAAATGAAGACGCGAGTCTTAATATTTGCTTGATATCTGTTAGTGCTCAGTGAGTAATGTGACGAAAACACAGCGACCGTGAGCGGGAAATACATATTTATTTAAAAAAATAATCACCTAGCATGTGACATATCACAACTGATAGATCTTGTTCATGTGCTAACGTAAGTTCCTATGTCTGTAATCTATATTGATAAATGTGACACATTTCGTGCTTGCGTGACAAACTGTTTGCCCTCTGTATTTATGCGAGACAAAGTACTGGCTTGCATACAAACAAAAGACTTCTCAAGTATCTTATGCAATGAACTGAACTCCTGAATTATTACGCCCTTAATAGATTTTTTTTAGTAGTAAAAAGGAACCCATGTAAAAGTTTGTCTTTCTTACACAGGCATAAAGTGCACACACATGCTTTATGGCCTTATGTTATTTTTATTTTTAGACAAACAACTTGTTTCATTACTTTGCATGACCTTGTATGTGGCATTTCTGGGAAGAGAGCCTTTGGAAACATGTGTAAGTTAACTCAACTAAAGGCCTTTTCTTTTCCTATAGAGCCATTTGAACATATAAAGCTCTTCCCATTATTTATCTCCCACGGGTAAGGTCCCCGTGACCCCGACGCAGCGCGGGTGCTAGGTAAGACTCCCGTTTTCCCAGTGTGCAACACGCCTCTGAATGACAGCCATCTTTTCAGTAGAGCCGACCCGCTTGAGTGTGTTCTGTTCCAAAAAATACATTACTGGACCAAGTTTAAAAAATCTTGTAGACTGTCACTTAGCAGTTGCTGGAGTGCAGTAATATTGTGTAATTTTCATTTTGACTGGGGGTATAACTGTACATAAAATTCAAGGATCGGTACTAACCTTGATTTTGGGTTCATGGTTCTTTGTGATTTAGCTAGAGCAAGGAAAATGCAAGCTGTTTTGAAATTAATTATTGAAACTGCAAACACAATTAGGAACAGTTGTAAACCAAAGGTAAAGTGTCTGTTCATGTGTCTAAATAGCAAAATTTCCACATTGTAAAAATAAACACATGAAGTAAAATATATCATAATGACAATTTTGTTGTTCTCTACTGTTGAGTATAGTCATATCTATTTTGATAAACTCCTATATCTGTAGTTTTTTTTTTTTTTTTTTTAAAAAAAGCCCTGTCTCAGTTCATTGAGAAAAGCGCCTAAGATGCCATGGGGAGGCTAACTTGCCATAACTGTTTCTGCCTTGTTCAGGTCATCCACATGTCTTCTCTAATAAGTTAGCAACATATCTGAGTTTGGTATAACAGAGCCAACTTACATTCTAGCAACACACAACTTACATTCTACAACTTACATTGTCTGCAATGTGCCTGTATGGAGAGATCCTTAAGTGTATGATAGTGTGTGTTCTGTGTGTATTCTGTCTGTCAGTTGCAATTAGGACTGCTACTAGTGACTCTTTCTATGGATTAATCTTAGGGGTGGGCTGATTCTCATGGTTTCAGTTGCAATCTGATTCTGATATAAGACCTCTTTTTTTCTTTATTATATAATATATATACACATTAATATTTTAAAGCTAGTTAAATACAGATGGAAAAATGGATGCAATTTTATTTATTTTTTTTGCATTCTTGAAGCATTTTGCTGTTCAATCTGAATATCTTCCAGGAGAGTATACACAACTGTCGAATGCTTAAAATGGCCCACAATGTTTCTCCCACTGGCAACAGTTTGTAATAGCAGCCACCTTTGTATCACAAGCTGTAGCCAGTGTGCAAAACAGCTCCAGGTAGCGACTCCCAAATCAGCCATTACTTTTTTCATATTACTCACGTTATCGTGCACAATTGAGTGTGCTTTTAGTGGGATTTCCGACTAAACTACTCCCACCTCTCAAAACTTTTTTACAAAGACTGTAAATCACTGTGCTACTCATTGCTGTTAAAAGCGTAACATTCTTCCAGATCATGATTGTCTTATCTGATGTTATTATGCTCCTCGTACTCCAAAGGGTATTTGCGTGACGTCACAGCAAGTGGAAATCACAGCACCCCCACCCCCTGAGTAGCAACAAAAATGAGTGCAGCGTTAGCGTTCAGCTTGAATGCCGCAAAAATATGTCTAAAATGGGAAAGAGCTGTAGTGCAATTGTACAACTGGATTTAGTGTGTAATAGGAGCTACCTTTTTAAAGATTGCCAAAACCTAGATGAGTAAGTCACCGATATCAATCCGAATATCAGATCAGTGCATCTCTAATTAATCTATCGACTATTACTGATTGGTTGACTAACCCAAATGATTAATTTTCCTCCAGAATATCAGCTTGACCGTTTAAGTTCATTTTATTTTCATAATAAACTGTATGTCACTGCATGGATTTAGATAATGGACAATGACTTTTCTGCACTATATGGGCATTATTTTTTTGACCACAATTCGACAAATAGATTGTCTCCCTAAAATAGTAATGAGGTCCGTATTGTGATGCCCAAAAGTTAGTGATCTGCATAAATTCGACGTATCCTTATGCTTATTAAATTTGGTTAGCAGAGCGAGCCACATGCTACTGTCTTGGTAAATCATGGAAGCAATAAACACTGAAGTGGCAATGAAGAAGTGGGCATTTTAGCAGCCGTAACTTTTAAAAGTGGAGATACTGTAGTTGAAGGTAAAAGACGTTGGTGGCTGATAGTTTTCATTTTTATTTCAATTCACAAATTATTTTTTATTTGGTGTGCGATAATTAGTCCCAACAAGTCCATCAGACACAAACTTGCACCGTCAGTTAACATAGAATAAGTTCAGATTTTAGTGTAAATATTTTCAGATTCATTATTCAGGTGAAACACTAAGTTAGTAGGCAGACAGCTTTACGGCTTTAATGATGAGTATGTTTAGTAGGTAGACAGACAGAAGATGTTTAAGATGTTTAAAAACCTTTTGCCTTTTCTGGCTCATTTCCTCTTTAGGTGCTCGGGCGGAGTGCTACCGCTGTGGTATGCCATCGAAATTTTGCGCAGTTTAAAACCACCTTTTTGATTTGTGATAATTTGAACTACTGCCATAATTATGTAGTGATATTACAGGAAAACATTTGTTATACTGAATTGAAGTGGTGCATCTATTTAAAATATCAATGTCAACCTATTTTTAGCGTCAACGACTACGTTGACTATTCGCAGCAGCCATAGTTGCAATCCTATCATTTGTAGACACATCTAAAGTTCTTTTCTCACCCTAATCATTTTTGACATGTTGGTTAACCGGCAAAAGCAAACAGAAGGTAGTGCCTTGGATTTCTTCTTCTCTCCCTTTCACACCCTTGTCCCAACATGCCAGACATCCCCTGTTTGGCAACATATCGGCATGAGCAACATGCCTAAAAAGAATTTCACATCGGTAATATGGAACTTGTTTGGATTTAAAAACCTGACATAGTTACTGTAGAGTAACTTGCAGAATAGTTTGTAAACATGAAAAAGAATCAGGATAAGACCGCAGATCATGAAATCTTGATATTTTTGCAATATCGCCTACCCCTACCGCTGGTTATGACTGCCATAGCCATAACCGACTCCGTCACAATTAGAGTAATGTTTTTCCATGTTGATTGTAAACTTAGGTTTTCAATAAATGTATCCATTTGTTTCATTGTGCTTTCTGAAACAAAAATGGTGTACCGAACGGTACACAATGAATATGTGTACTGTTACAGCCCTAATTCTGACTGAAACATTTACAGAATTAAGCAGGCAAGTTTCTGGGTAAGATTGTTATGGGGCAAACCTTATTACAGCATGAGAAAATATGTTGCCTGTGGTTTTATATACAGTTCATGAGGAATATGATGAACATCTTTTGGAAGGCAGGATTTGCTGTAAGGATGTAACGATTGTGTTTTTCGCTGCTAAACCTTGTATCTAAACGGTCTCTCTACATAGGCACTGTCACCCGTATTTATTTCCAGGGCGGCCGACACAAAAGTAGCCTCACTTGTCAATTCTGTTTAAGATCCTGGGCCACTTTTATGTGGACCACCCTCTATATAATATTGCTTTTCTTGTATGTATTTACAGTATTTAGTTGCTTTTTATAATTTGTGTTGCAAATGTTGGCTTTAATTTTATGATTTCTTGTAATGTGGAAATGCAAAATTGCTGTGTGTTAATGTGTTTATTTTCTGTTGGACTTTTATTAAAGTGTTTTTCAGATTTTTTTTCTTTAAAGATTCATTGCATAATAGGCATATTTGCAGGACTGTTTTAATGAACTGCTGTGAATGGATTATTTGCAGACATTTAAGCTGTTGGGTTGAAGCACAGTTAAAAGAAAATGTCTGGATCAGCACAATAGTGAGTTGTTTGATGTGCAACACATGAAGTGCCTCTCTGCCTTTATGAATAACCGGTCTGTCTTTATGATTTCCATGCATATCTGTCTGTTATCCTGATGCCTCTGCCCACATCCACAGGGGGGCGAACATCTAACCATGGAGAATGGACAGGGCACTGGTGCCAAGCTTGGCCTGCCTCCTCTCACACCAGAGCAGCAGGAGGCCCTGCAGAAGGTGGGAGCTGCTGCCGGCACTGTCCCCTCCTGGGCTGTCTGCCCCAAATTTGCGTTGTTTCCATTTTTTTATAGGCCACCGCTTCTCGGGGTAACTTGTCGGATTTAAGGTAGTATGGACAATGTAAGTCAACGAAAATGAAGTTCATTTAAACTGGGGTACCTTAAATGAAGTTGTCTAGCGAACCAGCAAATCTTGCTTTGTGATACAGCACCTACAACATGCTACAGACACTTGTTTTCTCGTAGCCATCCATGCATGACAGACTGACAATATGTTAACATTTTCCACATGTGGTTCTGTAAGTTAGGAGTCTGTGCTTGTGTCCCCAAAGTCTCTGCCTAGGTGACTGGCAGAATAACTGTCATTGCTGTGCCTTTCAGTTTCAGCTTAACCCTAATAACTGGTACTGTGGTGCCGGAAGATTCCCTGACCCTGCAAAACGTCCCCCGGCTTTGTCTCAGCAGCATAATGTGTTTTATAAGAGAGCAGGCTGGCATATGTGAAAATAAAGAATTCCTGTGCACTTGTACAAATGGTGAATAAATAATCATTATCGTATTGTTTATGCCCTGCAGCAAATGGGGAACTTCCAGGGTCAGAGTCTGGCTTCAGCTGTGTTGTTTTGAAGAAGCATTCTGTTCAGCGCTCAGTATATCATCATGCAGTCAGCGGAGTGCTTTGTATGGCACTTCTGGATGGCGGTCTTCACTGATTACAGTAAAGGAGAAATGATAAATTATGAATGCAGTCCTTTTTGGCTTTAGGGGAAAAGCATTGACATATATCTCATGGTGCTGTGTGTCTACAGTCCTTTAAAAATCTGCATATGTCGATGGTGATAGAATTGTTTCACTGCCTTCAGCCGATATAGCAAACTCTTAAGCTAGTAGATTAGTTTGTAGTTGCTGGTATGTTCTATCTTGTAGTACTTGACTATTAGTCTGTGTGCGTCATCAGTTATGATGCTACATGCTGTCATGTTTCCTCATGTTTGTTACTGTGCCATTACCTTGCAGATAAAACTTAAGCTCGTGTTTCCCTCATTAGCAAGAAAATGAACCAAGTAGCGTAGTTCAGTTTTGTTTGCGTGTCATCCCGAAACTGGTGGGTCCTTTTGGATTTTACTTATTTAGCAGATGTATATCACTTTGGATAAAAAGCATGTTTCAGAAAACAGGGTCAGCTTGTCCCTGGAGCAGTTGGGGTTAAGGGCCTCGCCTAGGGGTTCAACGGTAGAATCACTCTGGTGACCCTGAGATTTTAACTGGTGGCCTTCTGATCACAGGCACAGCCTCATAACGTGAGGGGCCACACACCACCCCAATTGTTAGCTAATCATCTGCACTGCGGCCAGTTTTTTCATTTGAATTCTGTTTCTGCCTCGTCTCCACAGGCAAAGAAGTATGCTATGGAGCAGAGTATAAAAAGTGTGCTGGTGAAGCAGACCATCGCTCACCAGCAGCAGCAACTGACCAACCTACAGGTGAGTGTGCACCACAGTGCTCCCCCCATCCCCCATCAGCTACAGCACTAACCTCTTAGGGCTGTGGGCTCTGCCTCCCTCATCTGTCGCCGTGATGCAAGTCGACAGAGAGTAATTGAGTTTCTCTGCCACATTTGGATAATCTTACAGGACCGAGTTTAAAATGGTTCTAGATGGATGCCCCGCCTTCCACGTAATTTGTGCAAAAATGCCTCAAATACCAATGCAGAGAGGCTGAAACACAAAAGCATAATGTTTTATGTGTGAGATGTATTTGGGAATGGCTTGAACATTGTCTAATATATCCCTTTTCATGGGGGAAAAAGCAAGGAGTAGTGATAACTGCAAAATATTTAAAATGGGGAGTAGCTTTTGTTACTGAAACAATATATGTATAATTTGGAGCTCCAATAGTCCATGTAGCAAAATCTATGTACATGTGCTGTGATTGCTTTATTTTGTATGTTAGTTTGGGTAATGTACTTGTGAATGGTGAAGGTAGAGAAGATGCTGTACGTTACACTGCATTAACTGATTCAAGGTTGTTTGACCTTTGACAGTGCTCTCCTTTTTTGAAGTGTTTGTTTTGGGGCAGTAGAACAACTCAAAAAGAGAAATGTGTAACTTGTTTGCCTTGCACCCCCTGAGCTCTTGTGTTCATGGGGAAAAAAAATGTGGACTCTGGAGTTCAGGGGGGTGTGGGTATGGGTGGGGGGGGGTCTCGTCATATTAGATGGAGCTGAAAGACTGGTTTTTGAGAGAGGCAGTAGCAGCAGGTTTGAATTGTGTGTCTGAGTTGATAAGCAATGAGCTTTTAAGAAAGAGATTATCTAACCTACTTTTCAGCACTTTTCCATCTTTACTGTCTTTCAGATGGCAGCAGTGACAATGGGCTTTGGAGATCCTCTCTCACCTTTACAATCGGTCAATAGAATATTAAACTTTTTTCTTTGTGCGCACTCCTGTTAAAGGGACTGTTACCCTTCTTTAAGTGGCCAGTCAGCCCGGAACCTCGTCCCTGTTGAACTGATTAACAATGCTGCATATTTAAAAAGTAGACATGGCTTTGTGTGTGGTGGGAGAGGGGGGAGATGCACATACAAATGCAAAAACTACTGAATGCGATGAAGTGGTAAGTGCAGTTTAATTGCGTGTATTTCCAGCTGAATGGGCAATGATTAAGTTTGGCTTAAATTGGTCCCTGTGCCCTCATTGTGGACTATTTACTAGTCATATTGGCTGGACGGGAGCACATGGAGTAATCTTGAAAGTTGCCGGTTTAGTCGGGTCCTGGTGGGATGTGAGAATTTGCTATTCCTACAAAGTCAGGGCCACATGCAACCAAGTCAAACACCAGTGTAATATGCACACAATTTAGGAGGGAAACTCATCCTAATTTAATTGATATCATACTGATACCGATTTACCTTTATTTCACACGTAAGTCCAAGAATGACAAAGTATTTTCCAAGTCCAAGAATGACAAAGTATTTCTCCCCCCCCGAAATCTGTCCAAATGATGAGATTAGCACACTATTGGTGAATCTCAAGGTTAAGTCCAAGAATGACTTAACCTTTAGCACACTGTTGGTGAATCTCATCTCCTCATTTGGACAGATTTTGGGGGGGGGAAATGCTTTGAATTATCTGCATGAGAATTAGACTAAATAGCCAGAAGCAGTGTTGTGGGTTTATGGACTGTTATGTAATTAATGGGCCCGTCTGTCATATCAGTTTCTGAAGTTACCATGGTGATGATGAATGTAGTGGCAGGGATCCTCATGGGAAAAGTGGGCTACTTTGTGAGCATCTAAATAGGATCATGGTGGTGTGGCTTTTTTCCCTGCTGTTCAATAGCAGACAGCAGGCATTCATTGAAATGGAAACTGTTTAAGGCAGAATAATAAGACACTTGCTGGTTGCTCATTCACACCACAACAAGCAAAGAGGCGTTGTTCAACAACTCATTTGGCCATGTTCTGCCTGAGGATGGCAGTCAGGTGTGCTAAGGGTTAAAAAGATTATTGCATAAACCTGTATTTATTAATGTTTTTACGAGAAAGATGAGGATCTATGCTGCACAACATACCATTTAACCAGGGAGAATCTCAGCGCTTGACATGAAAGAAACATTTGAACAACAGTGTAGCAACTTTCAACCCCTTACGTTCCTGTGGGTTCTATCAGTAGTGGAGCTTTGGACAAAACTATTCTTTCGTTTGTATAAAATACTATTAGTTTCAGAGTTTGGATTGTGACGTGTCAGCTGATGTGCTCCATTCAGTTAATATGAATGGAAAAGTCATTAAACTGTTCAGCTAATTTTTGCTAAGTTCACATTATACGACTTTTGGAGTCATCATATCATTGTACTGTTCACATTACATTACTTATCTTGTAATCAGGGAACTTGGAAGTCATTGTGGTTTGCACACTCTGACTGATCAGCGACCGGAGGTCACAAATTCTGAGATTCTTTCACCCGGAAGAATCCTCAATGAGCGTGTCTAGTGTCCAAGCTATGCTTTGTGTCAGAAACATGCGAGAAATGACACACTACAAATTGTTAAAACACTTGAATCAAATCACAACACATGATCCACATTTACAAACACCTGCCAAATGAACCCTTGTATACATAGGACTTTCAGGAAACGCTATTGTATACCTCAGGTCTTTAGTGACCCGGCATATCAGGTCACATATAACTAACTTTTACTAAATACCTCTTCCCTGAACACTAAGAGCAGTTACTAGACAAATTGAACTTTTCACATGTTTTTAAACGCCTCTCCCTGGTTTCCTTTCATGCTGTCTTGCACTCTCATGGACTGTAGCATGTCACCACATTCATTGCCATTCCACATCACAACACTTTTCACTCTACTGGATTTGAGGTCGCCAACAGGTCCAAATATATAGCCTGCTAGATGTCTGACAGGTATCTCAATGCATCAGCTAATGTCAGGTCGTGAACAGTTCTGGAATCGCAATTGAGTGCCAGTTTGCCAGAATTGAGCAAATGCCTGTTTGCCTCTGATTGGAGGCTTTTGCCGGCGATCTCCAAAAACTGTTGGTGAGCAGAAAATCGTATAATGTGAACTTAGCATCAGTTAATGTTAAGATTTGTGAAACATGTCTTTGCGGGTAATGAGGTCTGGATTAGTTGGGCTTAGAGGATGGTCCATGAGGGCTATTAGCAATTCATCCAGAATCGTTGGGTGGGTGGGCTGGGCTGAATGTATTGCTGCTGTGAACTTAAGCCCATGTCTTCTTTATAAATATGTGACCACTTTGGAACAGGACAAATGGGTAATATGATCCTTGGCTTGGTATTAAAGAGGGCTAGCAGTCACTTTAAACCATCCTAAATTACAACACTGCTCAAACAGGGACCTTTTGTTGGCTATGTTGGTTGTTTTGGGGTAGGCCAAGCAAGTCATTTTTTTCATGTCATGGATGAACACTAAAAATTTTTTAATGTGTGTAGAAGCTTTTGGACTTCAGTAAGGAAGCCAAAAATCAGCTCTGTTTTAATAATCCACCCCACTAGACTCAAGCAAAACGTAAGTTCGACTGTTTTTATTGGGCCACTTTGGTGTCTAGATTGCAGCTGATTTTAGAGCTCTCACCTTTTCTGCATCTCAGGAGTGCCGGTCAGCTTCAGAGCCGGACAGCAATGAAGGGTGTTTAGCCCGGCCCCTATTGAAGTAGTAATGTATATGACACACTTCAGAGGCACACTTCAGATGCTTGATGTACTGAACCTAATCCTCCTCCATATTAATCATTAAATACATACACATCCTGAATTTTTGGTAAGAGTACCACTGCTTAGAAGCCCTCTCCCTTTTTTCCACGCAGATTTATTCATAATATTACACACTAACAACTACATTATGCCCCGTTTCTCTGACACTGGCCTTTTCGAGAGACACGGAGGACTTAAGGCGCCCTTACGTGCAGGAAGGTAGATGTAGCATTTACAAGCTGCCCCCCCCGGCCCCGCCCCATACACCCATACACATGTATATGAGCTGCTTGTGTGTGTGTGTGTGTGTGTGTGTGTGTGTGTGTGTGTGTCCGGCTGTGTAAACGCTAGTGGACATCTCTCCTCGTTGGCAGGTGGCAGCCCAGCGGCAGCGCGCGCTCGCCATCATGTGCCGGGTGTACGTGGGCTCGATTTATTACGAGCTGGGGGAGGACACCATCAGGCAGGCCTTTGCCCCCTTCGGACCCATCAAGAGCATCGACATGTCCTGGGATTCTGTTACCATGAAGCACAAGGTCAGAATTGTCCTTCATTTTTCTTTCTTTTTCTCCGCTTTTTGTTTGTAATATATTGTTCTTTATACAAGCGTCTCGTAAACCTTCACAATACACATCTGAACATTTAAATGCATGAACCAGTCCTTGCTGTAATAGCTGAATTTTACCTGTCTAGGGCAAATAATATTAATAATATTAATAGTAATAATAATAGTAATAAATAAATATGAACGCCCAGTGTTAGTCTGGTTATCATACAAGCATAATCTGTTTTAGCTCAAAATAAAGTACTGCAGCTGAATATTATATTCTGAACAGAATTAACCTTCCTGAGAAGAGGCTACATTCTCAGCACTGTTTAGCCGTCACACAGCACTGCAACATATTGATTAAAAAATTACGTTTTAATAGTATGCATTAGAATCCTTTTAAATTGCATCATAAAATATTACGAGTGAATGAAATTTGTAATGCGTCTATTAGATGGTTTTATTTTTTTTCTTTGAAAGGAACCTGTTTGTGGAGCGGTGGACTGCCAGTAGACTCCCTCAATGATGAGCCTGCTACTTACTTGCATGAATTAACCAGCAGTTTCCTGTGTTTCTTACATTACCCCCCCCCTACCCTGAAGAGCGGCACTCCTGGGGCAGCTGCTCTTCTCTTGTCGTCCTGCCTCTTTAGCCTGAGTAAGAGCCTGTTCACCTCCCCTGCAGGGCTTTGCCTTTGTGGAGTATGAGGTACCGGAGGCCGCACAGCTTGCCTTGGAGCAGATGAACTCGGTAATGCTTGGAGGGAGGAACATCAAGGTGAGGAGCCAATGGAGCGGCCCAACCCCCACGCTGCTCACGGGAGACTTTGAACCAGGACCCCTGGGATTGCACTCACCTCAACCCCCTTCTTTCTTTAAAGCTGGAGAAGGAACCTGCTGGAACGTCCAATTGTTCATTCTGACATTCAGTGTGTGTGACTGAAAATGGCACTTGTCTTTCCCCTCACATGCATTCCCAGTATGTTTGTTTGTTTCCCGATTCAAACGTCCAAATGCATGGTAACTTTGTGTGTTTGCACCGTGTGTCAGCCGGGTGTCTCCCTTCTCCATGAAATGTTGCTGTGCTGTCCACATGACCCAAAACTCTTTTAGAGAGAAGGTCCTTCTGGGATGCCCTGATTTCTCGATGTCCACCCGGGACAGCACTCCGCTGACTGGCACGAGCTCCCGTTGTGCTGATGATGGGCTGCGCCTGGCTGATGCTGCTTGGCTGCCCCACCTGCAGCACAGATACTGTACAAGTCGTCAGCTCAGTAGAGGAAGCTTGATCCAGCCTGGAAGGAACTTCTAACTTAAAGATAGATGCGCTGTGAATGCGTTGAGAATATTTGGCAACGCTGAAGCTCTTCCTGCTTCCAGGATGAGCCACTTTGGTTGTTTTTGGCTATACTGCCAGTGACTAAGCTGAGGGAAAATTCAGTCTGAGCAACTATGTGAGCGTTAGCTTGACGCCCAGAATATACGTGGCATGATGTTGCCTTGGTGGTCTGAGGCGTGTTGTAGCATACTATGAGATAAGTGTAGAAAATCTAGAGTTTCTTTTGCGTGACTTACGAACAGATCAGTTATACCGCCATAGATTTTTATTCTTAAGTACGTTGTAGGGTTATGAAAGGTTTACTTGAATAAATCACACTGGAACTGGAATCATAGTTGGATATAGCTGATTTTCATCAACTTGGGTGTTTACTCAAATTAGTTTTGCCTTTGCCATATCTGTATTTGTGAAGAATGATAGGAGCAGCTTTTTAGTGATATTTTCATATAGCAGTCTTAAGTTGGTTGGTATTAGTGTCTGACTTTATGAATTCATAAGAACCATCTCTGACGTTATTTAACGTCCAGTAGTGCTTCTACAGATAGCTAGTTGTGCATACTAGGTTCTTTGTGTGGGACTGGTAGGTGTAGGAGCAGCTATGTCAAGCTAGTAGGATAATTTGCTGAGATTTGTCAAGAACTGGTGATGTGAAGTTCCTCATGGGTGTCAGGAAGTTTGAGGTGCGTTGTTCAGTGTCTGTCTATGACACACCTCCATTGAGTGGCCCTGTGCTGGTATCTGTGCTGTAGGTGGGGCGGCCAAGTAACATCGGCCAGGCGCAGCCCATCATCGATCAGCTGGCAGAAGAGGCTCGCGCCTTTAACCGGATCTACGTGGCGTCCGTCCACCCTGACCTCTCGGACGAGGACATCAAGAGCGTCTTCGAAGCCTTTGGGAAGATCAAGTCCTGCACATTGGCCAGGGACCCTACTACAGGAAAGCACAAGGGCTACGGCTTCATTGGTGAGCAGCAGTGCTCTCGTGGTCCCTACACCGTCATGTTGGTGCATCGTTCCAGCCCTTCAATCTGGTCTTGCTCCCCGGCAGAGTATGAAAAGGCCCAGTCATCCCAGGATGCTGTTTCTTCTATGAACCTCTTTGACCTGGGTGGCCAATATCTACGAGTAGGCAAAGCGGTGACCCCACCTATGCCCCTCCTGACTCCCACGACCCCAGGTGGTCTGCCTCCCGCAGCTGCTGTGGCTGCTGCTGCCGCGACTGCAAAAATCACAGCACAGGTAAATATTTATGTGGAACGCTGAATAAATGTATAAAAAGTGCAGGAGTAAAAACAATATGTACAGAACTGTGGAAGATGTACAAACAGTGCCATAAATACAACGAGCAGGTCTGAAGATCTGGTCATGAAAAGACAGTCTTCCACTATATGGAAATATTAATATTCCACAGAGATACGATATTGAGTAGAAGCAAGTGATTTGTCGGCCCAGCAGTCTTTGCAGGCACTTGCAAGGCACCACTAACTTATTTTCCAGAATTTTGTTTTTAGATAAGTTTTATTTAGCTACATAGTTAATTTTCAACTCCTAAATAATCGCAAACACTTCAAATATTGCATTGGGAACTTTTGCCCGTATTGTTCAGCCCTAACATACGTTCACAAAAAGTCATCATTAATTGGGTATATGTACCGCATTATGTACAAATATCAAATAAAAATGAGGCTGTGACTGTGCTAACAGTTTTAGCAGCAATAATCTTGACATACAGGAATCACAGAAAGTAAACTAAGCACCAAGAAAGGCTAACCTACTCCTAGAGGTTAAATGGTGCATATCTATGGCTAACCTTACATTATTGGGTGAGCCTGTCAAACCTGAATGTCATCTTTTATCATGTATTTGCATTGCAGTCGTCCTGTGCTGATTAGTTCTGCTTCGCAATACTGGCTGATGGTTGCATTGTCAGTCACTTTTAATGTGAAGTGCTTCCATGCACATGATTCTTTCGCTCTTTATTTGGATCCTCACGGTTTGTGGTGTCTTCCTTCCGCCATATTGCAGAGTAATCGATTTTTCTCCGATGCATTTTAACAAGTGTTTTGCCCATCGTCTGAAGCCCAGCTTTTTTCTGCACATGTACGATACAATATCAGTGTGACATCACCCAGCCTTAGTTTCAGTAAAATCTTTTAGGCATTGAACTTTGAAGTTGTGGTTGAGTATCTGAAGTTTGCAGCATTACTAAAATAAGCAGATATTGTAGGCAGTTGTGACCTTCCAATGACATACAGGCTGTTGGCAAAATTTTAACTGTTGGCGCTTAGTTAATATCAGACATATTGCATACGTATTGAAATCTAGCATTTTTACAAAAATGGGGCCTTATACCCAGTGTAAGATCTTAACTGGGAACTTCATGCTTTGTTTGCTCTGTAAATATATTGCCTTAGGCACATGAGTGTGTTACAGCTATAGTTGGTGACAGTGGTCAGCTGACTACGCTCATTTCCAGTTAATTGTTACTCTGCCCAGTATATAGTTTCACGCTGAGTTTCAGAGTGAGAGTCAGTGGAGACTTCACTGTGTTGTCCGCCCTGTTCCATGCACCAGCTCGCTGGTGCTGCCTGCTTAACCCCAGCTCTGCTCATCCAGGAGGCCGTGGCGGGAGCGTCGGTGCTGGGGGCACTGGCCTCACCCCTGTCCCTCAGCCAGCAGCTCAGCCTCCCCCAGGCTGTCATGGCTGCCCAGGCACCGGGAGTCATCACAGGTACGCCAGGGAGGGTTCTGTTGGGAGTTTTAATTAATCATTTGATTTATTGATTCATTCATTCATTCATTGCTTCATGGGGGGATATTACATATTAGCAGCAGTGTTTGTACATGTGCATGTCGATAAACAGCCATGATGGATGCATGCATGAATATATGGATGGATAGCAGATCGAGAGAGCCAGCAATCCTGAAGGAAATTGCAGGTTTACAGTAGCAGAATATATACATTTAGATAGTAAAAACATTTAGACATTAATATGCCTGGGTGCCCCCACCAAATTGCAGCAACCCGTTTTGTGGACCCATTTTGGCATTGCCTGGTAAGCTTATCATTCTTTGAAAACAGCAGCAGCCACACAAATGGACATCAAGATGTTGGTATTATGTTTGTTACTGTAATTCTCTTTAATGTCAGTGATCTGTATTGAACAATGGAGTATCTCTGTGATGTACTGGAAGGCTATGTAGCCTTTGGAAATGATCTGTAGCTGATCGTACAGCCAATAGTACAATTTAGGATTAGGGCTGTGAAATACTACTATGTATATCAGAAAACGAAATAAAACCATCATTTCATATTATACTCTATTTTGTGACGTGGCAAAACTCACTGTTTACAGCAGCATTTTTTTCATTTGGATGATCCCTTGGTTTTCCAGATTTCTTTATGGACGAATTATTAATGTTTTGCTGGTTATGTTTATACTACACGTTTAGTAGCCCCACTGTCTTGTTTACAGTCACTGGCAGTGAATGGACACAGTGCAGTTGTTAATAAATTCGTGTAAAAACACGTATATGAGAAATACATAGTATGCATTGTCCCCCATAGTTTAATGCTTAAGGCACACTTAACTGGACATGTCTGTATTGTTTAGATTTATACCCATTTGTCCATTAATTCTGTTTACTTTAAATGGACACAATTCAGTTGTTTAGTAACAGAAAAATATTACGAGGGAATGCAGAACTATTGTGAGGGAACTCAAAACTATTTTTAAAATATTTCCGCAAACCTCTTAGGGAGTCTGTATACAGCAGCTGCTCTTTACAAAAACATCAAATTCATCACTGTCAAAAAATGTTTCTTTTTTTTTTTGTACAAAATCAAGTCCACAAAAATAGGGAGTGATGTGTGTACAAAAGGGGTTTTACATATTTCTGAATCACTTCCTGTCTATTTGTGGATCACGTTACATTTATTTCCCCCCTCTATTACATATGGTGTGATCTTTACATTTGAAACAGGTTTTTCACATCTGTGGATCATTTCCTGACTATGAGGATCGCGTTACATTTGCCACCGTGCTCCTTTTTATTTGCAGATTTTTGTCCAATTCGTACCGCATCTGATTTACAGAGGAAATCCATAAATATGAGGTGCATCTGCGATGTATGTCATTAACGGGATATGAGATTTTGGTCATATCACAAAGCCTACCTCAGGACTACGTAATTCAGTCTGAAACCTGTTACCACACAGTGTCTACAGGAGACCAGAAAATGCTTAAAGCATTAGGCTTATGAGGGAGTGATACTGTGATAAGTACGGTATTGCTGTATATGTGAACCATTTGACAAGACATTTTATCGCCTGAAGGTGCAGGCTGGTTCACAAAGTAACTACTCTTAAGCAGGACTGAGAAATGAGGCTGTGCCTGGGGCCTGGTAATCTGTTTTTACAACCACATATCACCCTCTAGGGTGCTGTAATACAGGTACTTAGTAAAATTTCAGGTTTGTACCCCCTGAAATTCATTTAGTCAATTTGCTCCCTCCTCCCACCTGGTAAAATCTATCAGGAGACACCTACGTGGACCCCACCCCGAAATGTAGTTCTGGTAATGGGCCTGGAATATTAAGCTTCTTTTTGTTTTCTCTTTTTTAAAAATACAGGTCAGTTTTTTTTTTTTTTTTTAAATAGGTCCGTTTGCCGTATGTTTTAGCAGGTCTGTTTCGTTTTGTCGCGTTCTGAGTTTTCCATCGGGTTGCGGCTAGATTATTCTCTACTGACCCTTTTGAGGTCCACATTGGCAGAGTTGGACACGTTTGGACCCATACAAGTTTTAGCAGGAATGGTCAGGTTCCAAGATTTAAATCGAGGTACAAGTCGAAAGAAATTCGACAGACCCGTCGATGTTCGAGTTAGTCGAGCTGAGAGGTGTTTGAGTTCCAAGGTTCTACTGTACTTGATGACCATGTTATGACGGCAAACTTAGAGACATGCATATTTTCAGTCATTTTTACAAATGATATTTAGCCAAACTTGGAACCCCATGCCCCCTGCAGGTGTGACACCAGTACGGCCAGCACTTCCTGTGCTGCCCCAGGTCGGCCTGGTGAACCCAGTGCTGGCCTCACCGCCCGTGCTGGTCACGGCCCCGGCTGCCACCCAGGAAGCCAAGAAGGAGGAGGAGGAGGAGGCGTCCCAGGATGGGGCAGCCCAGGAGATGCTGAGCGAGCAGGAGCACATGAGCATCTCGGGCAGCAGTGCCAGACACATGGTAATGCAGAAGCTGCTGCGAAAACAAGAGGTGGGTGTGGGAGACACACCCAGCCGCTTTCACCAGAGTTCTGATACTTAGGCCGTACCTGGGAGCGATGGTGACGCTGGTGTGCCAATAGGGGGCAACTCATTCTGCTCTTCATGTCTCTATAAAGATATTCCACCTCATTTCCTTATAGAAGTTGTTTAATCTGTTCACCAGTGTGTGTGTACCTAATAGAAGCACTCCTGATGCTCTCTCTCCATGCCTACAGTCTACAGTAATGGTCTTGCGGAACATGGTGGGGCCCGAGGATATTGACGACGACCTGGAAGGTGAGGTCACAGAGGAGTGTGGCAAGTTTGGCACAGTCAACAGGGTCATCATCTACCAGGAGAAGCAGGGCGAGGAGGAGGACGCCGAGATCATCGTGAAGATCTTTGTGGAGTTCTCCATGGCTTCCGAGATGAACAAGGCCATCCAGGCCCTGAATAACCGCTGGTTTGCTGGTCGTAAGGTTGTCGCTGAGGTTTATGACCAGGAGCGCTTCAACAACAGTGACCTTTCTGCATAGGACTCTGCGCCGCCTTGTCCCCCACACCCACTGCGATCAGTCATGCACGGCCCTCGCCTCTGCCACTAGTGACCTGGGCCTCTTTTAAACTTGTAATTACTTTTTTATTGATGTTGATATTAATATTATTAACCATCCCTTTTGGGGATTTTGGAAAAACCTCATGGAAGCCCCCCCCCCCCCCCCCCCCCAAATTCTCCTGTCACCTGCTGTAAAAGACTCTACTTTTTTTTTTTCTTTCTTTTTGCTATTCGAAAACGTCATGAGCTGGTTATCGTTCATTTTGCGATTTATTATTTTTTTTTTTTAATGATGACCAAAGGTGGCTCCTGTAAGGACTTGAATACCTTGCTCCAGAGCTATTGGTACCAGTTGCCCAGAACAATAAATTCTTCAATAATGAAACTTTGCAGTGTTGTTACTGTGTGTTGTTCAATATTTAACATGCATTAGAATTTTCTAGTAAATTCTTAAATATACAGTTATGGGAAACATTGAAAAATGCAGAACTTTGTAAATTTACAACATGGGTTACTCGTTAGCTGCTCTTCTGTACATGTACTACAAAGCCTGAAGATGATCTTTGCTTTGCTCATTGAGGGCTATGGTGCTGACTTGTTCTCATCTGCTACCCCTAACATAGTCTTGCGTGCTTTTGTGGTACCAGTATTGGTCTACCGAGAGAATCAAACCCAGTGGTGTAACTTGGGGGGGGGGGGGGGGCAATCCTAAGATTGTATACTCCCTGTTTGTGCGTGTCACCTGTTACCTAGAAGAGTAACTAGGATGAGTGAGTTTGTGTTTTTTTTTTTTTTTTTTTTTTAGTCTAAGTATTGTCAGCGTAGGTTTCTGGACCTTCTGGGGAAGTAACGTCTTGTTTTCTGACCGTAACACCTATACCCAGCAGGGTGTGCCACCGCACCGTGGGTGGGATATGCAACAGCCTGCAAATGGCCTCCGAAGCTTTAGGGGTCGCTGTCGTTTGGCCGGCCGCTTTATAGCGTATGCAGGGGGGCGGTTAAAAGGAAAGTAATAGTCCACAGCGACGAGGCGGTGCTGGTAAGCGGCGGCAGACCCCCTCCTCCTTTAGTTGTTTGCTGTGCGCCCCTGGGTGCGAACACTGGAAAATCCCTCCCCAGCTGAGCGGAAAGTAGGCGCCTCACGTCGGCTGCTCGCTGCCTGCATGAGGAAGAGACCTGCAGGGCGGTACGAGCTTTTCCCGGGAAGCAGACGAGCGGAGAGGCAGGCACAGCTGGCTGGTCCCTTTGGTCCCGGCCTGGCGCTAAGAGAGGAGCGAGACTCCATTTGGACGGGATTTTGCTTTTAATCCATTGATTTCTACCCCCAGCTCGCGGATTGAAAGGGCGCTTGTATCGTATCGGCCCCCGAGCCTGCTGTGTAGATAGTGCCTGCTGTGTACCGAGCCCAGCGACGGAAAGTCCGGGCTGGCCACCGGCACCAGCGCCGAGCCGTGAACGGGGCATGGCTGCGGGTTACGGTGAATGGGGGATCGTCCGCCGCAGTCTCTGCCTTACATCTCCCTGAGGAGCGGGGCGATTGAACAAGTCATCTAGGCGACCTTACAAAGGAAAGCGGTTTTTAATAAGTCATTTTATTATAATTGAATGGAACTTCCAGCTACCCGGACAAGCCACCAGCTTCAAAAGTAGAGCTCTGTTCATATTTTAACGATTCTTTTAAAGTTATTTAGCTCGTTTCTTTTAATGTACTAACTTAGTTACTTGCACAGAACAAAAAAAAAAAAACAGAAGAAACGTGGGGGGAGTGAAAAAAAATCACTGTTTTTATTTAATGTGACATAGCTGTGAGAACTGCCTTTTGATGGATTGCAGTATTGCAAAGGAAAGCTTAGATGAAAACCAGAGCTGCTGAAGACAACCGGGAATATTGCTTTTTACACACTTTCTATTTTTCCCTGGATTAATCTTCCTTTTTGAGAATTGTTCTACCCGTTGGATTTTGTGCGGTTTCCACATTTTTCTCCTGTATCGTTGTTTGTGGATATTGTGTTATCGCCCATCTGCCCCTCCATTTCCCCCCCTCCCCATCACCCCTACCTGCCCCCACCCGGTCACCCTGTCCGATGCGGAGTACCTGAGCGGCCCCAGCGCCCTTCGCCCTGCCGGACATGCTGAAGTGCATCCCGCTGTGGCGCTGTAACCGCCACGTAGAGTCGGTGGACAAGCGACACTGCTCCCTGCAGACGGTCCCCGAGGAGATATTCCGCTATAGCCGCAGCCTGGAGGAGTTGCTGCTCGATGCCAACCAGCTCCGGGAGCTGCCCAAGGTAAGCCAGCGCAAGCAGGGAGCCGTCCCGTGCCATCTACCGGAGCGACTTTATCCAAGGGGTGGGGGAAACTGTGGTTAAATGTTTATTTTTATGCAAAATATTAAGCTATCAAAATAATTAAGATTTAAAAGCAGTGTCATTTTTGGAGAAACGTTAATCACGTCCTTAATAAATGCCTGATCTACCCTAGTTAGTTCTAGATACTCGTTAAAAAAAAAAAAAAAAACGAAATGGCACGATAAAACCTGAAGGTGCGGAGACTGTTGGGTTGTGGGATTGTGTGGTGTGATGGGTCGCTGGAGCTTGGGGCACCCAGCAATACAAAGGATCAAATTATAGATGGAGAGGGGGAAGTAAGTGCTGAGCAAAGACCACCCACTCCATTTTATTATTGTTGCAGTTTTCAAACCGAAAATACCAACACCTTCATTCGATTAGTCCGCCTTGACACTTTGTGTTTTCCCACAGCTTATAATATTCGCTTTCCTGCGTCTTGTATTAACTGGGTCCGTTTGCTTATTTCCGAAAAACTGTCTCCATGAGAGAATGCGATCTTATCACGTATAGGACTATTTCATTTAATTTCCCAGATCGTAACATTTTCGTGAAGGGGGGGTCTCCGTCAAAAGGGGTCGATGCATTCCTTCTTTAAATGCATGCATTGGACGCGTTGCCCAACCGGCTTTAAAACCGGCGATTTGAATTGAAACTGTAGCACATAGTAGTATCAGTGGTGAACCCAGCGGAAAACTGCCAACAGTGAAGACGCATGAGATCGTTTCATCCCGTAGAGAAGGGCGACAGCAAAGCGTCCTTTTGTTGTTTACTTTCGGGGGGGGGGGGGCTCCCCCGGACGGAGCGTCTTTGTCCCGGTCCCCTGCATGCGGTTGTACAGAGACCATGAAGCGAGGTCGTTTGCCACTGCCCTGGCGATCCCTTACGTCTGCCGGCTAGAAAAATAAATAAATAAAATAAACAGATTGGGGTACTTTAGATGATGCTGTTGTGCCTTTCTGGGATTAGGCATAGGAATTTGCGTTTGTACAAAGTGTGCAGCGTTTGTCCTCTGCCTTTTTTTGTCTCCTGCTCCCCCTCCCCTTCGCGTACGACTTGGCCGCTATCAGCCGGTTCTGCCAGCGCTGACACAACGCGCTGTTTTACCGGTGCACAGACGCGCGCTTGTTTTATATTAAATCCCCCGCCCCGGCGGCTGGACGGTGTGCACCGGTAAGATGTAAAACCGGTTCCTCCCCAGCTTCTGGCGTTTTCACTAGACTCGACAGACCGCCACTTGCCAGCCGTCGGGCCGTGAGGCCGTCCCCTACGTTGTCCAGACGCTGAGTGATATAATTTGATATAACCTAAGATATTTTTCTCTAAAGTTATGTTGTTACCTTCCGTTAAAATGTCATTGAAAAACATGTTATTTCATTTCATCCTTGTCTGTTAACCTATAGACAAGGGCATCCATATTTCATATTTGTTTGAATTTGCGCCTTAATTTCTCCTTTAAAACCATATACTTCCTACTTTCCCCTCATCTTTTGTTGTTATAGTTCATTTCTTCTCTGTTTATTTTGGTTTATTTTCATGGCATCCTGTTTTATTCTTTATTTTAACAAACCTTGCCAGGAGATGACTCCAATACGCAGCGCTTCCTAAAATCAGACGCCGTCTGGTAGCCTCATGAGTGATGCCGCGTTTCCACCCCAGCTTCTGACGCTTCGCGAATTTTCCTGGTTATCCGATTGTGTGCCGCAGTCAGAGCTGGATTGGTTGACAAAGAAAGAAATTCTTTTTTCTTCCGTACAAAAAGATATCTAGAGTGACATTTCTGGACAGAGAAGTCATAAGTTGAATCAAGCGTTTTGGGCCAGTTTTTGCTCCCGTGGATGTGCTTACCGACTGGTACCTGGACGAGATGAACATGAGCTCTTGTCGTGTCTTTCTGTGCCAATCTTATGGAAGAGACTGCAGCCGCGAGGCCTCCCCTAACGTGTCAGCTGGCACTCGTTAATTTCCCTTCTCATGGGCCTCATGTTTCTGGAGGAACCTGTGGGTTTTTCACCGAAGTCTGTCACTGCACATTGCATTATACTGCATGTAAGTCAGCTGACTGTCGTTTCCAGCAAAAACGGGGCACTAATTAAGACGTATGTCAGAACCTGTAGTAGGCCAGACTTCTGCTTGAAAGGATAACATTTGCGATTTGCGTAATCTGAGCTCAGCCAGAATATATTGTGACTTGGGTGGGGGTGGTTGACAGAATGTCAGATAGATGACACGGGCACTGGGCCATTACCAAAGACGGCCGGGTAGCTGGACTCCCCGCTGGTGTCTCAAAGCTCTCCAATCCCTGTTGCTCCTCCTCAAACATTCATTTCGATAACAGTATATCTCGGGTGATGGCATTAAGCTGGGTCTTCTTGGCGGTTCATGTGTTCTGCTGGTGCCTCAACGCTAACTCAAGGTCTCCTGTCCCTCACTTTATATGTTTCGGTGGCTTGTGCACCTGGGGTCTGCGCTGTGTGAATTGCACCATGCAATGTGAGCAGAGCCTTGCTGGTGAGATGTACATCAGAGTGCTGCATTATAGCCTTTGCTTTATTTAGAACTTAGGAAATCGCTGTTTTTGGTTTTGCTTCAGTTGCGGATTCACTTTGAACTCTAGCACCTCGCACCTCTCATCTCCAGACGTCCTTCAGACCTTTTGAAACGGTGGAAAAATGGTAGATTCGGTAGGATCACACCTTCCAGGTTGTAGGTTTGAATCCCGCTCTTGACTCTGCTTGTGGAGTTTGCAGTCCAGAAAACATGGGGCTGGGTGAAGTGGTGTGTTGTTGTGCTGCAGATGACTGCCAGGGTGTCTCCTGACTCGTACCCCGTGCTTCCTGGCAAAGGCTCCAGGCTCTCTGTGCCCAGATACTGGATAAGTGGCGTGTCAGATGGTTGGATGGTTCGGACTGTTTCCAGTCGTTGGAACCCTATTGCTCAGGCAGTTGACAGCTTTCAACAAAGAGATGACCAGCAGAACATTGCAACCTCTCAGAGTACAGACTGAGAGCGCATGTTCCGGAGTTATGGTGAAAAATAAAGGCATAACAATGCCCCCCTTGTAATCATGAAATAAGTAGTTCTTGTCAAGAGGCCAGTGTTCCAGCGGCTGCTTGTTTACAGAGGAACTCTGCAGAGATACAGCTCTGTTCCTGTTGTAAGGGCACCAGTTAATCTGTGCTGTTCCTCATCGTTCCGTTAGAGCAACCGTTGAGTAATTTTCCACAGGCCAAAAGCCTGGTTGTGTTGGTAACAGAAACAAGCTGTTCCAGGGTTTAATTAAAACGCCGGTCCGAAATGCGGATTTGTTCTTGAACCTAACGGGACCTCCTCAGAGGCCTGGAGAAGGTTGTTTTTCAGGTTGAAATTAATTGCATAGTAAGTGTATGCCCTATGATTGCTTACAGGGCGGTCTCCTGCATTTAAAGGGTTTTACTGCTTCCGGAAACTGCCGTGGGGGACCTTTTTTTTTCTCCCTTTGTGGTGGTGTATGTTTATATCCTCTGACAGTCCCTTTTGAAGCCATGACAGGTTACAGTGCTGCTCATCCGCAGCACGTGCTGCACCTTTCCTGCTGCTCTGTGTATCGGATGTCCCTGCCTGTGCTCCCTTTCCTTCAGGGTATATCCAAGCACCTTCTAGTGTTCCAGGCCATAATCCAGAGTCACTCCCCCCCCCCCCCCCCCCCCCCCAAGTTTCTCAACCCAGTCCTCTGGGACCCCCAGACAGAAAACACTCTTGCTCCCTCCCAGAAGACCTCAACCAAACAAACATGAAGAAACCAAATGTTGAAGAGCACCGAATACCCGGTTTAGCTGTGCTGGGAGTGGCAAAAATGTGGACTGTCTGGGGATACCTGAGGACTGGGTTGAGAAACACTCAGTTGGAATAAAAGGGCAGGGGGTAACCTTTTTAGCCCCTCAAAGGTTAATGCCCCCCCGGAAATGCCAGCAAAATTAGTTCCTTAGCATTGAGTGAATTGTGAGTATGATGCCGGCGATGTGCAGCTGAGTCTTTTGGTGTGTTCGCACATTCCTTGGGAATCATGTGATTGTAGAGAATTCCTCTCCCCTGAATTGAAGAAAGTCCTGTACTCTTACTCACCCAGCCCAGCACTGAGTCTCCCATTCCTAAGGTCCACGTGTAACAGGAAAAAGGGTATTAAGTCACCCATTTGGTTAATATTTTACATTGTTAGTTTGTTGCGCAGGATCTGTAGTTACACCTCCCAGTTTCTCAGTGGAGGTTATGATCTTTTCTCAAGCCTTGTGTGGAATGCACACTTTGACACATCAGTTGAAATGTATGAAATAATCCTGTCTTGTATCTTTTTTTAATTACCTCTGTGACTCTGTACCTGTGACAGGAAGGTCGCCCGCTTGAGTTTGGACCTAATAGAAATAGTCACATTTCTATTGGGCCCTTGAGCAAGACCCTTAACCCCCTTCTTCAAATGATCCAGGCATGCCGGATAAGTGGCCTGTTCCCGTGCTTGGACTGCGCGAATTGCAAATGAATGATCATTTCTCTCTCCTATAGCTGTGCAGACTGGGTTCATAGCTTTAAATATCAGTCATGTTCTTTATCCAGGCCTCCAGGAGAATGTGGTTCTGTGTTGTTTAACTGCTCAACACTGTAAAATGTATTTTTTCCCCCCTTATTAGGATATTAGCCTAATAATGACAGACAGCAGTAGGATGGCCATGCCTTGCATGTCTGTCTGTGTGGGTTGTTTTAATGCTGGAGATCCATCACCTGGCTAAACACACCCACCTGGTCCTTTAATACAGGCTTGTAAACCGTAACTGGTGCCCTGTTGCCTTGTAAGGTTGGGCGTGGCATTTGTGTTTGTCAGCCCCCGTTATCTTAAGTCGCTTTCACTGCAACACGCCGTCCCTGGCAGGCTGAGTGTGTCAGCCTTTGGGGGGGGCTGTTTTCCAGGTGTGGGTCACTGAAGACTTTCATCAGGGTGGGATCTGCGGCAGGATTTGTTGTTTTCTGGTGACGTTATCGTACACTGAATTTAGAGAGTATGAGAGAGAGTGACATGTAGAATGTGTTATGAATGGCCCATTTTAATCATTAGTCATAATGCTTTATTGTAATACCAAACAATGACACGCATTTTAAAAACTCACTATTTTTTAACAGACCTGATGAGTAGGGACCTCACTTTCATGTGCATGACCGGTTTAATAACGCAAGTCAAATACTCATATGTTTGCTCATTATAAATGAGTCGTGACGCATCTTTTATCTAAAGTAGCGACTATACTTGGTCATGATTTGTTAATGATTTATGCTTCAGTTGTAACTTAGTAATAGAGTCATTACTAAGTATTGGTGGCCCCTCGAGTAAAGATTTACCAGTTACTTTTTTATTCAGTTTTCCAATTTTAATATCTTTCAACAAAAGCAAGCATCACCCCTTGGTGTTCCAGATTTCTTTACAGGCAAATTTTATTAATATTCTAGAGCTTAGCCGTCTTGCTTACTGTCACTGGCACCTATGAGTCCAGCACAGTGCAGTTATTAATCGATACGTGTCTCACACACGTTTTTGCGAGATGCAGCAAAAGTCCATGTGTTTTTTTTTTTCCCCCCCCCCTCCATGTCCCTTCCGGGACTCCACTGAAAAATTGAGGGTGAAATTGGCCAATATTTTAGCTGAAGGTTAGAAAGTCATTGCATTTCACTGGATAATTTCTCTGTGATTTGTGAAAGGAATATCAATAAGGTGTAGGTTGGGAGAAGGAATAAGAGAGATCCTTTGTTGCGTTTGTGGGCAGTTTAGAAATAATGGGTTGAATCTGAAGCATTTCTACACTTTTCTCCAACCAATGTGCTAACGTGCCTGGAAATACTTTTAGTCAAATGAGTGATCTCTTGCGCTGCTCCTTCCCCAGACAGTCTGTGCTGGATGAGTGGATGGAAGCTGTCTGGAAGTGCATATTATGCAAAGGATTCTCCTCTCCTCTCTCTCGTCAGCCCATTCGGTTTGTTTCGTTACTTCCTGTGTTTACGGGGAAGCGGAATGGAGCCGCAGTGTTTCCCATGCGGGCCGGCCAGCTAATTGCAGCTCGCCTTCCCTCACGCCTGTCCGGTTCAGCTAGTACCCCTTCTGACCGGGGCAGGGGGTACCCTCGGAGAAGCTTGGCGCTGTGGGTTTGGCAGTGTGGGGGGTGGGGTGGTACAGTGCCGGCCTGTTGCTGGACACACTCTCACGTCGGAGGGGGATTGTTACCCCATAGCTCTGGGCATCTCACATTGCTTAGAAGCTCCGGCTCACGGTCATTAATTTAGTCATTTGACTGGTGCATGATACATTTATTACTGCTGTCTTTCATGGGAGGTTGTACCTCCTGTCCTGCCACCATGATCCTTGTTTGTGCATCGCTGCTCTTTAAAGGTCCGTCTAATCAGTTGTTTGGTTTGTTCTTTGTTTGTTTTATGCTTGTTTGTTTGGTTCAGGTCTGTTGGGAGGGAGCAAGGAGGATTGTCAGGGGTTCCCTGAGGATTAGGCTGGTTACACCATCACAAATTCCGGCGTCCCCCTTACTGTGGTCTTCCTAGAGCCCCTCTGGAAATCCGAGGATTTGCTGAATTGAAAATAGTCCTCACATCCTGATTTCTCTCTTAAAACGCTCCATCCGCATGGTGACCCTGCCTGCATTGAATGACGCGGGTTGAGTTCACTGGCGTGGATGGGGGAGGGAGGAGGAATGTCACCTCACCCGCTCTCTTGAACCTGCTCTTCTGCCAGAGGCTGTTTCATGAAGCTGAGCTATCTGCCTCCCCCCCACCCCATATCGTCAATACTTTGGTTTGCCTGTGGTCTGAGATGCTGCCAGTTTCCCACGCCAGTCAGCCCGGCCCAGACTTCCAGGGATATGGGGGGGGGGGACACAGGAGCTCTGACCACAGGCTGCCCTGCTTTGCCTGAGCTCTTTAAAGCCAGTGAGGCATGTGGTGTTTCAAATCTGGCTCTTGGTTCCGCATGTCTGGTATCTTTTCTCTAAAAAGAACGAGGATGTAGGTGCATTTCCTGAGATCGGTGCCCTTGTGCCATCGTGCCGCTGTGTTTACATGTCAACCAGTGGCTGGGATCCGGCCGCACCTGCCTGTGCCCGTCTGTGCTCACAACACTCTGATTTGTCACGTGGCTCGTTGGCTCAAGAACAGAATGCATTCTGCATGTGACGTCCGACCCAAACTTATCAGCCAGTACTTAGACCTTGAACACTAATAAAATATGTCGTACCAGATCTAAAGACACAACTGTTACAATAATGGACATGATTACATTAGAAGATCGGCTATTGTATGTTTGACGCCAGTTTGACCACGAGTCAAAAACGTTCAGCAAGATGGAGCACATAGGACTTTAGATCCAGATGTTTTAAAGCTTGGGTGACTGCACGGTTTGGGGTTCTGTGAGGGGGGGCAAGTTTGCTATATGTGCATCTGCACGTGTGTCCTGTGTCCAGAGCCTTCTCATGTACAGGAAGACAAAATGATGGGTACGGCAGAATGACCTGCTGTTTTCTGCTCTGGGGTGTGGCTACACTGTCTGCCCTGTTCCTGTATGCTGCGGCCAGGTGGGGGTAAGATCCTCACACTCGCTTAGAAGTGCCCTTCACTGCACTCGGGGGTCGGGTGTGAATGGCATCGGGGCTCAGGGCATCCCCAGAAGGGCAGTGTCACACCCTCCACATTGCTCTCCTTTCATACTCCCTTCATACCCATGGTGCTTAGGCTCGGAGATGATCGGGTTCTGTTTGGACGTAGGTTTATGAATGGTCATAAAAGACCAGTGAAGCCCAGCAGTTTGTTTCTCTTGTCATATGAAGTGTCCCCCGCATGCCTGCATTAGAACGGCTGCATGTCTTTGGTCAGCAGATCTGGCTCCTGTCCAGGAGGCTTTCGACATAGCTCCATCGATGGGTCGGGTCGAGTCTTTGCAAGCAGCCAATGGGAGTATGAGGGGGTTGGCGGTGTGCTGTGATATGGGAGTAACAGCGGGGCGGGGTGGGGGGTGGTTGGTGAATGTGAGCCTGTGTTTGTGTGTCGGCAGTGGGCGGCGGGTATGTGTTGATAAGAATTGCTGATATCTGACTTTCTAGCAGTGCTTGTAATTGGACCTGTTGATTACAAAAGTACGTCATTTCCATGAAGTGTTGCTGTTGTCTTGGTGAGCCGGATGCCTCGTGTGAGTCGGCCCAGTTCTCTCCTTCGTTATATGGCTGCCTGGGAGATAGTGTGCCACTGGAGGAGCCGAACGTAGCCTCCCCATCGCATGTGGGACCCCCACCCCTGTGAGAGCCCTGCGTACCCACCTCTCCCCTGCCTCACATGCATGAACCCTCTGCGAGTGGCTCTAGTGAAGCGATGTCTCTGATTAGCTGGGAAAGTTTGCCTGTAAGTTTTTGTTTACAGTCTCTCAGTCAGTCGTGACATGAGCCCCCTGAGAGCAGAGGCCTCGCCGGCGGCGTTCTGCCTGTGACACTGCGATAATGGGGGTGTCTTCTGAGCTCTGCGCCAGCCATCGCCTTTGAGGGAAAAGACTGACTCTCCATTTTGATTTTGTAGATTTTTTTTTTCCTTTGCAGTCTGCTTCTTATGCCCCATCAACATTTAAATCCATTAAAGTCTTCCCCAAATCTTTTTTAGTTTCAATTACCATTTGTGTCTTAATGGAGACTTTACTCAGGATTTCTATAGGCCTTGGGTACTTAGAGCTATCAAATAACCACCCTGTCAGCGAAATCTACCAAGGATGACCCCAAACCCCCTGACTAATTTTATCGGGGGCAGTTGACCTTGACTTGTAACTTTTGGAATTTGGACCTTGGGGGAAAATAATTCAGTGCCCCTGCTTTAGGCTGTCTGTCTGCATCTGTTTTTTTTGTAATTGCCGATGGCCTGTAGGTTATCCTCTGAACCACCTTGGGCAGCAGCCGAGGCCTGCGGTTTGTCCCACAGCCTCACCTTTGGGACTCGGGCCTCAGCCCATGTTCCGTCTCATCGATCTCTGTCCAGCTCCTTTTTGTTGAGAAAATTATCCCATTTTTCCAGCACGGAAGCTTTTTGCGTTTCTGTTCAAAACGTAACAGTGTCTTGCTTGCCATACCTGAGAAAATAGCTTGTGTTTGTACAACATGCTATGTTGTTTTACTGCATGGCATTCTTTCCTCTCAATGACATCTCAACATACTTCTGATGATACTCTGTGTCTCATTGGCATGTTGAATCAAAAGGCATGTCTGATGTTAAGCTTCCCGGGGGACAATTTGTCTTGGGTCCCAAACCACTGCATTCCATAACATGCATTGCATTCAACAGAATCTCACCATACAATATACACAACATACTTCATACATTCATACTTATACGCATACTGACTATAAAACAACCTGTAAATAGATCCACTAATAATAAACAATAAATTGAAAAATTAAGACCTAACATACTGTAATTTGTTCTTATTTAGCATCTTAATGACAGATGGAATTAATGTTCTTGTATCTATTCACTCCACAATCTGTCAGGTTGCTATAAGAACAGAGAGGGGTCACAGTGCCGGGTTTACCTTTGGAGTCATTGTCTGAGCATTTTTAGATTTTGCTCTTTGTTCTCTCCTAACATTAGTTGATTGCACGCAACAATAAAGGTAGTCTGCTCAGGTGAGGTGGGCATTAAAGCAGTGGGTGGGATTATTGAGCTGTAAGTCACAGGCAGGTCTGCTTTTGTTGGTACCACTGGTTGGTTTTGATCTCGTAATGAATAATTTCACATGACGTCATACTGTTTTGGTGCGATACAGACAGGTTATGAAACAGTTGTTATGTCTGACTTTTTAGTCTCGAACCAAATCCAGCACTAAACAGGATTCATTATTTACATAGAGCTTCCTTCTCCGGAGATTTAGACAAGGCGATGTTGGCGCTCCCCAGTGACCTCTGTGCAGGAAATGTAGATCAGCCTTATTCACCGCAATTGCGGGCCCAGGTCCCCGCAGTCTTTCCATTCATTAATGCCATGCCTTTTGCCGCAGTCACTCTTCCTGTGAAAGAGCACGTGGGGAGGTTCAGGGCTCTTTGAATCCTACCAGTTATGTTGCTGTTAAGCCACCAAGTGTCTCTTTAAGTGGAAAACGCTTTTTGGCTTCCCACAACATTTTGACATTTGGCTAGTTCTGATTACAACTAGCGCTTAGAGTTATCCGTCGTTCGGTCCACCGTGTTCGACTCTAAATCGTTAACCTAACCAGATTCAAAACGGCAGGCAGCTGGGTCTGTTCAGGAGCAAGAGCATAAAAATGTGCAAAGCGCTTCACGGCATCCTGGCATGCGCTTCTAGGTCTAGCGTGTCTACACTCTTTGCCATGTGTTACAGGATATCTTAATCCATCAACTGCCACTGTGGCCACATCACTTGTGAGTGGATGTTGTTCTCCTTGACCTTCCGATGAACCCACTCATCCCGTTTCCCTGCCCGCCCACACTTTGCCCTTCCTGTTGGGCTGGTGGAGATCTGGCTCAGCCGTATTTGTGCTGTGAGGTCCTGCATGGCTGGGTTGCCCCTTGTGCCAATCAGTTTGGTCTGCTCTGTCCCACTGAGTTCTTTTGCCCCAGTGTCCTTCAGGAGTCTTTTCCATTGCCAGCCATTTGTTTTGCATGGTTGGCACATGCAAGCAGCAGTAGAGTATCCTACTGGTGGGTGGTAGAAATGGAAATGAGGTGTTGAGACTTGGTTAAGGGCAGAGGGCTCATGGGGGAGAGGGTTATGCCAATAGAAAAGTACGTCATCGTACAAAGTAGCCTCTTGTGTGCTAAACTTCATGTCCAGGACTTCCGTGAGGCCAGGCTGAGGCAGCCTTGAATTATAGATTATTTCTGTGGTGCCTGCAGAAGTCAAGAAGGGGTCCAGACGGAGTTTTGTGGTCCATTTATTAACGGATGGATCAGGGTCCCTTTACGAGCAGAAGAAACTGTCACTTTATTAGAAGAATGTCTGTAAGAGGGCAGGAACTTTTCTCCTTTTGGGGTGTCAGGCTGTATGATGTCACATTGCAATGTGCAAAATTTCCTCAAGTAACACTGATATTTACAAAACAAAAAAGATTACATTTCCTGAAATAAAGTTCTACTGGGCTATAGTTACTTATGGAGTGTGTCAAAAAAAAGACGGTGTTGCCACAAGTTGTGTCAACAGACACAAAACAGTGCTGACAAATCTGATAACTGTGTATGCGCATATTGCAGTGACAATGCTGGAATCGTATAACGAAATTCTTTAGTGGCTGGAAGAATCGAGGTCCCTCTAGGGCTGGAAGAAGCCCGAACAGAAGCCTGACGCTTAAAGGGTCTTTGGCATGGTCGCGGTCATCTCAAACCGCTGCTGATAACTCGTTCATTTTTTAAATGACAGGATTTGTTCAATTTTAAATTTTGCACAGTTAAGAGCAAAGTTTGTTTCTCTGTATTTGAAATTCAGCGCAAATACCATGTCACCTGACTTGGACATTAAGTATCACTTTGAGTGAAAAACTGCATCAATGGATCTGTCTCTCCCTGCCTTTGCTGCTGATTCCCTAATATATTTGTGGCTCATAATCATGAGCACTGAAGTGGTCTGATGTCAGCTGGGCCTGGGATAAATGACCCTGAACTCTGACATTGTGGCTCTAGAGTAGTTTGAGCTAATTTTGACCAAACGGTTTTGTTTTTTTGTTTTTTTGTTTTTTTTTTTAATCATGCAAAATGAAATCGGCTTTGGTTTTTCAGATATTCAGATAGTCTTGTGCTTGTTTGATTTTTGTCACGGGTGACCTGGTGTGTCCTTTTCCAGAATGATGCGTTTCATTCTAACAACTCATTTAGGCTATGTGCTCCATCCTGTTGAACGTTTTTGACTCGTGGTCAAACTGGCGTCAAACATAAAATAGCTGATCTTCCAATGTAATCATGTCCATCATTTTAACAGTTATGTCTTTAGATCTGGTACGACAGACCTTGAATTGGGGGATCACCATTGATGGATGACCAGCCATTAGCAGTGACCGACCAACTGCAAAGCTGACTCGGGAGGTTCAGGCTCAGTATTTTCAGAATAGCAGCCGCAGATCATCGTGAGGGCCAGTGGTGGTTTTGTGGGATGTGACTCCTCCCACAGGCAGGGGCTGAGGACTCTTATTCCATTGTGGGTAGGTCAGGTCGATGCTTGCCTTAGTCACGGTCCTTCCCTTCTAGGAGACTGTATGGAGATCTCATGCTGCGTCGTTATTTGCTAATGTGCTGTCCATCATTTTGGTCTCTCTGCGAACCGCCTCGATGTGCTGCTGGTCACCTCGGAGATGGCTGGTTGCCCAGCAGCAGGAGGGGGGAGGAGTTAAGGAAGAGTCTGTTGCTGCCATCCTAGGGCTTGATGGAGACCACGTGCCTTGAGTGACCAGTAATACAAACGTTCTCTGTTGGTTACTGGGTTATGAGGAAGTGTTTGTACTTGATCTGTGTTTGTCCTTGACCAAGCAGTGGTTTTATTGATTCTTGCGTTTCCCTTTCTCATTTCCCGTATCGGTTTCAGGTCAGGACATTTTGATATCTGTAGTGTAATTAACCGTTTAAATGTTTTTTTCATTTCCTGAAGATTGGGGCGTGGGGGTTAATTAGATCTATTGATGATTCTGGCAGTGGCATGCTCACGCTATTCACACCCTGACATGACCCAAGCGCTTCATTCCTCCATGCCTTAGGTGCAGCTGCCTGATCCTGACGCCTCGTTTGTATGGCTACTGGCTTCCTGTTTCCTGTGTTTAATATACAGACCCGCTTTGCTTCATCTTCCTGTTTTAGTCTCTGTTCAGGAGCGTGGATATGGAGAGAGAGAGAGAGAGAGAAATAAACCACTGATGTCTTAAGTATAAAAAGGAATCATTTAGGCTAATGTTTGCTTCCTTTTTTTTTTGACCGCAGGGCAGCACTGGCAGCTCATGCGGGGGGCCTGTCATCTGCAGGTGTTTCATCCAGGGCATCATGTCTTGTTTGACAGTGTAACTAACAAACCTTGGTGATGAGAGCAGCCAGTGGGTCGTTGTGGACTAAGGGGGGGCAGATCCCATGTTTTTCGCTTGATATGGCCGGGATAACTGCGACATTCGTCCCAGCAAGTTGCGTGTGCAGTGAGCCTGAGGGGGAAGTTACCTGATTGCAGGGGAGTAAAACAACGCTTTGCAAACTTCCTGTCACCCAACTTCAGTCGAGCTCTTGCTGCAATGTTTTAGTCTAGTACCAGCATCATGCTGATCCCTGCAAAGTCTGTTCTCTCATCAATGTTTCACTGGTTAGTTCAGGAGGAATTTTTTTTCCTGACGTTGCATATCGAAGAAATTTTGGTGATTTATTCTCATGGTTTAACACAAACTGTATTCCTGTCTATCAGTGCTTTGGCCCAGCCCTGTTCTCTTCTGCTCTCATTTTCATGCCACGAACGTCTGGCCGCTAATGAGCTGCATTAACCCCGCAGTGACAGGAGCACAGGATGATTTTAGTGAAAGTGTGTGAAAATCTCACGTGGCGTCTGTGATATGAGGATGTCTGCAAGATAATGGCTCACAAAAGCAGGAGTCAGTCTCTCTCCATTCTGGAAACTGGAGATGAAATCGTTTTGGTTCCTATAGCGGGACGAAGCAGTTTCAGTGGTTTGGTTTGCGTGACGGTGCTTCACCGCATCGCACGTCGATATGCGTCATGCACACGGCTAACTCTGATATGACTGGAGATGTTCTGTCCAGATTTGGGTTTATCGGTCACGCCGTAATTTTGTGGTCGCATCCTCTCCCCGACTTACCAGGAATCTGGCCAAGCCTTTCCATTGGCCGTCGGTTCCCTGCCTCAGACGGCTCTGACGTGTGAGAACTGGATGCTGTTGGCGGGAATATGGTCCAGCGGGTGCCGGGTGCCACACAAAAGCACAGCTTGGGCGCTTTCAGCATCCATTCATGCAAATGGGCGTCATACCGGAAAGCGGTCAGCTCTCAGTTGGACATAAGCTTAAGAGAGTCTGCGCTTCAGCAAATGAAAAGGACACTGTGCATGTGATCAGAAGGTTACCGGTTCAAATCCTGTGGTAATTTACCTGTTGGGCCTCTGAGTAAAGCCCTCAACTACCAATTGCTCCAGGGACTGGCTGACCCAGCTTTGCTGGATAAAAGGTTCTGCTAAATAAATTAAACGTGAATGTAAATTTCGTGTAGCAGTTGTGCGTCTGTATTCTCGCTCCCTTCCCAGCCGCCACTGGGATCTCTTCACAAACAGGCAGTGGTCCAGGCTGTGAAAGTGAGCTGCATTCCTCTGCTGTGCTCCGGTTGCTGGCCCACCCCCCGCGCTTCTTGGGCAGCCCTGGAACGCGGAGGCAGCCTCCCCCTTTCCCGGGCACATGATCCTCCCAAGACGGACAAACGATGCTTTGTCGGCCCTGCCGGCCTTAAATGCACGGACATCCTGCAGGCTACAGCACCGCCTCCTTTTACATACCATTCTGCGATGCTCCGACCCAAAGCCAGCAGACATGGAGCAGCCCTGCTGTTTTCCTCCTGGGATTAGGCCACTTGGAGCAGCTGCTGATTTTGGTATTTAAAAGCTGCTTACATTTTTAAGGAGGTTATCATGGCCTCCTCATCCCCTACAGATGAAATATAAAATTTATATGGGGCTTGGCACAGATTAAATGCCTTCTGGGTGTTAATGGAACTGGGGACTGTTTTGTTTTTTTTTTTTGGGGGGGGGGGGCTTTATCTTCCTGCTGAGAGAGATGCATTGTGGGGGCACAGGGTCCAGGTCTGTTTTCCGTTTTTCCTGTTTTTCCTGTTTTTCGCGTTAGCCGTTCAAGGAAAGGCTAACCTTATCACGTGAAGCTGCTTTAAAGTGTGCATGTATGTGTAATGGTGCATTCATGTGGCTAACTGCAGCAGTGGATGAAGAGGCCATTTTGGGTGTTCCTTACTGGGACGCGTCTTCCGTCCCCAGACAGGATACCCTGCAAATGAAACAATGCAAGGAGTGGCCATGTGCCCTGACGTCAGCGGAGGGTCACCATCGCCCTGTCGCATGCCGGGTTTGGGCCGTCTGCGGAAGAAACATCCAGCTTTTCCCAAAACAATGGGAAGGTGCCTCTGAGCCCCACCCGTCGAGAGGCTGTCTGTGACAGGGTGGGCTTGCTTCCGGAAATTCCACCGCATTTCAGCGGGGTCGTTATTTCACACGAACCTGGTGGTTATTGATAGAAGAGCCATCCCTCTTGCACAGCAAGCGCGAGCACATTAATCCTGGGAGCTTTCATCGCAGACATTGTCTTTGGCCCCCTTAGAGGCCCCACACCCTAAATAACCTCTGCCCTCGCATGTGAGTCTCTCGCTGGCAAACAGCACGCTGATCTCCAGCCCACGTGGATCCTCTTTAGTGGTTTTAGGGATCCACGACTCCCCCTCTCCATTCTCGGAGCAGGAGAGAATCTTGCTCACAGTCACCATCCCCCCCCCCCCCCCCCCCGCAGGTAGGCTCTTGCACTTCGAACTCCCACGCTGCTGTTTGTCTTGTAGTACATCCAGCAAGTTGGCTGTTTGAGGGAAAAGTCCCTTGAATTCTTCTCCATGAAGGTAGCCAGTAAGTTCTTTTCCAGAGATGAAATAGACTTGCAGATGTGAAGCCAGCTAAAATGCCAGTTGCTCTTCGACTTGCTCTCCCTATCCTGCAGCTGGATATTTCACTGGAGCTGATGTAGGACCCCTCCAAGGAGCACTGACTATCCTAAGGTTTGCTGGTTGCAGCTCTGTGAACTGCCTGCTTATATGCCAGACATATTTGTAGAAATATAACAATGAAATATAACAAGTCACTAGTGATCTGCGTCTGAGTATGATTACTGTTGCTTATTAAGGAGTTTTACCATTTACAGACCTGCACTTTATGTCACTTTTGTTGAGTGGCAGCAGTCAATGATCCAGCCAGTAATTCTTCTGTGAAGTCCAGACTCTTCTCACCAATGTCTGCTCTGGTCAGAGGTCAGATGTGGAAGGAAGGTTACTTTCTAACACTTCTTATTCTTCTTATTTCAGGAAAGAGAAGCCAATTTGGCAACAACCATGAGTTTGGGTTGAAGGAACTGTGTTTGGTGTGCATTATGTGATTGATGTGGTCTGTTCCATGTTAATTTCTAATGGGTGAAAGAATAAATATGAATAAATTCCAAAGAGCTTTGTTTTGCCTTATTTCAAGGCCATATCATGTCATGCTTACATAAGACCCAACCTGACTCTCTTGGTCCACATTAAGGCAATCAAACCCATCCAGTGTCAGACTTTTTTGTTCCCGGATGAAAGGATCGAGTGAAATCTGAGCCAGCAGGCTTGCCTCGGAAACACTGGGCTTTCATGGGCCACTGTTGAGGGAAGGAGGAGGGGGTCGTGTCATCAGGAGCTTATTTTTTCTGTGAGAGTTTGCCTTGACTCAGCTGGCACACTCTGTGCCTTGCCAGGCCAGGAATCGGACATGAAGAAAGTCACTGCAGGCTCAGTGTTGGAGAAATATGTGGACTGTGGCATGAGGCAGCCTCAAATAAGGGTTTTGGGGACCTTGTTTGTCAATAGAGCCTGTGAAATTCTGTTAATCCATTCAGTGGTTCACTGCCAAACGTGAGGGAATGGAGGGGATGTTACCAAACTATGAAGGTCAGGCTTTGAGGACCACCAAAGAGGCACTGGTTAGACTCTTCTGCTAGTGGGTCAGCTGTCAAATGGCCGCGTGGTCCCTCTCTATCCTAACGATACTTTAGGAGGATAGAGAGAGACCTTTCAGGGTTGCATAGTGATTCTGCAGCCAGACTCGGAAATTCACAAATCCCTGACCTAATTAAACTTGTCCTAAGATGGCGATACCATTATTCTGAATTCATGAGCTTAAACATTCATATGAATGAAGTGATGCACTAATTTAATTTGTGTTTTTTTTCCCAATGGTGGAGGTTTTATTAGGAGGAAACCTGTGGGTTTTTAAACTTACCCCTTAAATTTAGGTGTTGAATAACCTTTCTTGGCATTCCCAGAGTTAACTTCTAAAGCAAAGTCTTGATTTAACCCATAAAATGGAGTGAACATCAGCACTCCCCCCCCCCCCCCCCCCAAGCCCTTAAGGCCTAGGGTAATAAAATGTAAATGGTTGCCTATAAAAGAGTACTAACTGTAGGGAAAGTGTGTTTAGACTCTGGGAGGTGGTGGGGGGCACACAAGCAGCCCACCCTAAATGTAGAGAGAACAAAACGACTGAGTACTGTGGGACAGTGTGGAGGTCCAAGGACGGTGTCTTGGTTGGCCAGTCATTAGGACCTTAGCCTGGAGATTGGCCATGCTTAGGGGGTCAGTGGAGTGCGTCGTTTCACCATCAAGGAACCAACATCTCTAACGTTTCTTGTGTTGGTTCAAATCTTGTAATTAACTGGGGCTGTGTCCCAGGATGTGCTGCTGGCCTTGGCGGTGATCCCTTTACCACACCTCAGTTTACCGAGACCTTCCCCCTCCTAAAAGTCTGCTTTTTCATGCATGTGCCTTTCCTAGTTTAGTTTAGTTTGGCCATTCATAAGAGTGCTTGTGATTTGTCTCTGTACACAGACAGGGACTCTGAATGGCGTGTTAGGGATATATGCAAGGTCTGTTAAGGGTGTGCAAAGCTTATCTACTTGAATAGTCAGGTCTTCCTGGTGAGCAGCCAGACCTGTAACTTAGGTGCTGACCGACTTGCAAGGTGCTGGTAATCTGCTCCGTTGACATCAGCAGTCTAGGCACTCTGGCTCATCATTCCACAGCCCCATCGTGCTTATTTGGGCTTGCTGTCATTTCTGTGTCATGGCTGTGCTAACGATGACTTTCGTCAGCAGTTCACATCGGCGTAGAAAATTTGCTGTGTTAGCCAAGCTAACCGCTTGCTGCGATTTAGCTTAATTCTGAGGCAAGCAGATCCAAAAACAAAGCTGTGTTCTGTACAGGATACATGAAGGTTTTTGTTATTAATGGCTTTGAGTTGTCAACCGCGTTGTCTGTAGAGGCAGAGGGTGAGATTAATTACCTCACGTGGGAGGAACCACACTTAAAATAGGAACCTAGGGAACAATGGTGAGGCCAGGATCTTCCAGCAATTTTTTTTAATACCATATAATAAAAGTCTTATTGTTTGTATGCTTATTGAGTTGATAGAACTAGACATAATTGTCCCACACATGGCTAATTCATTAATTTCTCTGCAATTCCTAACACATGACACTTGAGAGCAGTGTTGTTGACAAGTAATTAAAACCAAACCTAATATAAAGGTGAGATTGTTAATTTGAGAAACGTTGTATAAATGTTGACTTGCTCCTTGGAAAGTGATTAACTTCCTCTTGAGTTTGTTCTTAACTTCCATTTGCGTGGCAGACTAGAGATGGTGGGGTGGAGTGTGACCCCATTCTCTGTAGCAGACTGGCTGAGGGTGGAACGAGGGACAGAGCTGAGCTGAACCTCCCACCCCCCGCCCCCCCAAACCAGGCCTGATTATGAGAAGCCTGGCCCATCCTCCTGGGCTGCATGGTGCTGCGTGTGCATCTGCTAGCCTGTCACGTGCAGCACTGCCCTCAAACACACGGACACCATGCTGAGCTCACAAGTCAACCAGCCAGCTTCTTGAGTGCACAGGTGGTCTGGCGAGTTGAAAAGAGAGAGCAAGGCCCAGACTGGACCACAGAGGCACCACGAGTGGAGGCCCCATCTGTGTGGGCCTCGTAGAACCGGCCCAAACCGGTTCAGCTGGGCACCCTCCAGCAAGCCCCTATGGCATTTGCATCATCCCCCACCCCCCAAAGTGCTGCTCTGTGTTTTACCATGTCGCCCACTTTACAGAGCACTACCTCTTCTGCATTCAAAACAGTCCGCTTTTCTGTGCGCTCGGAAATCCTACCCCAAGCCAGCACCCACCCCCCCCACCCCCCGTCTTTGGTGACTGTGCTCAGTTAGAGGCCCAGCTTTTGTGACTCTGCTTAGTCAGTAAGGGGCAATGCCTGTGGATGTGCCGGCTGGCATAGCGTGCAGCCTGCAGCCTCTGAGAGCTCCCCCATTGTCCCCATTGCTGATCAGACAGAAAGTTCCTGTTCCTCTGTTTAGACTCTGGACCTGAGGCTGTCACAGTGAAAAATATTGTCTGCGGCTTTAAGTGACTCTCCATAATTGAGCATGCTTTGAAAGTGGACTTATCGTAATGGGGGTGTACTTGAGGTGAACCTTTTTTTCCCTTATTCTTTCACTGTATCAACTGGATGGTGAATGGGGTTGGGGGGGGGGGGGAGGTCAACCATAACACCATGGATTGGAAATGCATTAATAGGAAATCGTTTCTTGTTTTTTTTTGTTTTTTTATGTGAAGCAGTCAGAGATGAGTGTGTGTGCGCCTGCAGTATGACTTGCTCCCAGACCCTTAAGTCTAAACCCGCCCCCATTCATGGGAGGCTCGGTGGGGATGGGTGCGGGACAATAGGCCAAGAGTCCATCAGCATGACGTAATGCCGGAACCATGGGCTTTGGTTGGTAACCTTTGCCTCTGCCGAACTGCATGAATAAACCCCCCACCCCCTATCTCTCGATCATACGCTCCCCCCACATTTGAGCCCCATAGTTTCTCCTTTTCTCAGATGCCTTTCCACTTGTTTTCTCTCTGTTCTGTTGACTCTTCCCTCATTCGCTTGTATTCCTTTCCTGTTATTGACTCTCCCTTCCATAGCCTCACTTCTCCCCGCCCCTGTCATTGTTGTCATTACTCTTCCACCCCTCCTCCCACTCCCTTTCTCCACTCTGCCCTTCTTCCTTCGGAGTTTAATGGAGAGGTTGCGCAGCCTCGACTAGGGGCCAGCGGGATGGTCTAGTGTTGGTCTTGCATGACTGACAGCCCTGTATTGGGCTCTGTGCCAACCAGCTTTGTTCCTGCGCCAAAGAAAAGATGGGGGGAAATTAATGGGGGGAGGAGGCAGATGTGGAAGCATTCAGTCCACCCCCCACCCCCCCCCCCCCCCCACCCCCGCCATTCAAGGCATTATTGATGAGGGATGGACACTGGGAAACAAGCCTCACTATTTTCATATGCCAGAGAATAACAGTGGTCATGAAATAACAATATCACCCCCCCTTCGTTAATTATCTATTGTACAGTCCATTGAACAGACTAGAGAAAGGCATTGGGAGCATAGCCTTGGAGAAGTCAGTGGAGAACCAAGGCGAGTCCACAGACAGTATAGTGATGCAGTGCACGGGTCCTCTGCCGTTTACCAATGGTGTCTGCTGCTTGAGATACTGCCTGTTTTCACTCCAGGGTTTCTCCCCTTCTAGTCTGGAAGAAGAGCCTGTTTTTAGCCGACTTCCTCCCCCACTTGGCTCACTCATTAGCTTGGCTCCCTCCCCTCCCCTTCCCTTCCCCCAACCATCCTGTGTTCCCCTTTTATGATAGGGGAGGAAGAATACAGCTTGTGGTGTTGGATTGGAGAAGGGGACCTGGGAAGGGGTGGAGAGGAGAGATTAAGAACAAGGACTGTGCCATCTTCAGTGTCTCTCAACCAGGGCTAGGCAATTAATTGAAAATTAATCAAATCCGACATTCAAAACTTCTAATTGATGTAATCTTGGCCATGTCGGTTACTTGATTTTTTTTATTCTGTTAATATTTAAGCAAATCAGTTAATACTGTGTGTGTTCATGTCCTGTCCCCTTAAATACTACTGCGTGTGTTGTCATGTGACTCCGCCCTATCCAGTCTGTGACGTGGAAGCAACATGGAGGATGAGAACTCAAACACTGAGCTGACTGACTGAGCAACTCAAGCAGCTTGTACCAAAGAAAAATGCCATATCCATCGTTTGGACACATTGTGGCTTTAGTGAGGAAGTCACCGAACAAAAAGAGGTCAAATGTAAACACTGTGGAAAAAAATTACAGCTGCCAAAGGTAATACTAACAATTGATTTCAACACTAGCAATATTTAAAATACAGTGAAAACTGCTTGTCAGTTATAGTGATCAACCACTTTTATGGATCAAAAAGCTTGAGACAGAATCATTCCTGTACAAATATTGTTTAAATAATTTGCTTATAGTAATCAAGTAGTTCACTTACAGTGTTCATTTTGGGTCTTTTTAAACATACATAAAAATAAAACTCTGGTAATTCTTTTTTTACTTGTCTACTTTGCCTTACGGTAACCTGTATGCTTCTGGCTAGCTACCTGAAGCATTTTAAATAGCTGTGCTGTATTTTGAGAATCAATAAAATTTAGTAAATAGCGACACTATACATTTTATTACCTTATATGCATGTAATAAATATACCACCTAATTCACATTTGTAATCTGCCTGAGAAAGAAATTTCAGATAATGATTATCTGCTTTTAGTGATCAGTTTCTCCCAGACAGACGTGATCACTGTGAAAGGTTACCACTTATTTCTTTTGCAAGAAATGCAAATTCTTTATATTTTACTTTTTAGAGAACTTGCTTTTTACATTTAAGCTAAAATGTGACCTTTTTCATAAGATGTTTTCATTTCAAGCAATTTGTGCGTTTATTTTGACTGTTCAGAATATTCAATAACCACAAATGATTCATCTGTGTGTGTGTGTATTCTTCAATTCTTGTAAAATCATGTAAAATGCTCAATCAATCGTGCGATTGATTTGAGGTCATATCACCCAGCCCTACTCTCAACAGCTTAAGAGGGTTATGTTCACTTAATGGTGGGTTATGTTCACTTAACAGCTGAGTCCTGATTTAGCATTAACAAGGAGGCTCAGATGAGTGGAATTTGCTGTGCTGGTGCTGACTATGAAAATTCAAGATGCAAATGACCGGGTGGCTGTGTGTTCGCGTTGTGCCTCCAGGTGCCATGTTGCAGTGCTCGGTGCCCATTAATCCATGTTGTCAAAGGGCAGCTGGTAGCGTAGTGGTTAAAGGAGCAGACCCACAATCCAAAAGTTGCAGATTTTTCAGAACACCGCACCCATGACAAAGATGCTTAACCATTACAGTGAGACGCAAGATACATCTAAGCCTCAACAAGAGGCTTTGGTGTAGAATTTGTACTTGTGACTGTGTTCATCAGCTATAGTTTGAATGGTGTTAGTAGGATCTCATCCTGCAGCTGTTTGCTGTTGTCTGTTGGACCAGACCCACTTTTACATAGACTGTGGACATAAAAATAATAGTATCCTCGTGCCAGTTCATCTTTTGGCGTGTCGTGTTTTCGGTTTCCGGCAATCCAGTACCACATCCTTGCTTAGCCAGTACCAGTTTGTGAGTGCCCGGGCAGCCCGGCCGGCAGCTTGTTTTGAGAGCAGTTGGTGTGTGAATGGAACCGCTTGACTGTGACGCTCTGGTCCCACAGCGCTGCCACTCCATGATGCCCCTTCCTGGTTCTGAACCAGAAGGAGGAATGTTTCTGAGGGCATCCAGTGCCACTTTGAATGAACTAGTGGCCTCTTGCTTCTGTGCTTTCAGCACATCATTCGGTGGTATATTTAAGTTTAACTGGTATCTCTTCTACAGTGTGCCTTGTTCTCTGTACTCCAGACTCATTCCACACAGGGATGGATAGATTTTTGATTAAATATTTGCATAGATGGAATGCAGACATGCAAGGAGTTGGATGAGGTTCCAGTGAGTGTTTAGTGTAATTTGAAACATTGAAATCATTGATGAACTTGATGTCTGTTGATTGTTGACATGTGATAGTGCTCTTGAGTTGCTGCGATGACCTTGTGGTTTCCAGAGCAACCTTATGGTAGATCCATTGTTTTTGAAGACCTTTCTCTGCAGGCCTGGGTCCTTTGTTCTTCTCATACAGTCACATGAATATCTTTGGATGGCTTGTTCTCTATCAGGCACACGCTATTGAGATTCCTTCCCTTTTGTCTTTTCTTACTAGGGCCATTATTGGTTTCTTTAGAAATACGAGTCAGGTAACTAAGTAAACTTTCAGGATGTTCCTCATGTTTTTAAATCCATCCTGAAGGGGGAGCTTGCAGGTCATTTCATATTAAACATGGTAACACTGGACGTTCCCTTACACTTCAAGGCGTTTCTCAATTTTATTCCCTCTGGGTTCTCCTTCCTTTTCTGTCAACACCGTAATTGTGATTGTTTATTGTTTTCTGTCATGGCCAGTCCTTGCACTTGGTTTTATATTGTAAAATGGCATGGGTGTCCCCATGGGGCACGTTTTTTTTTTTTAGTACGTTGTCCCCTGCCATAAAATTTTAAATAGCCTCCATGCTAACTCCTTGTTGCTTTGGATGACAGCAGCTGGCAAGCGAGTGAACACTTTGCTGGCAAGGAATCCAATAAAACCGACCATCATGGAATGGACGAGATATGGGGTGAAGTCAACTGCTGGGGATGCAAATAGTCATGGTGAGACATCAGTACTGCAGTATGTGGCATTTTAGAATGTCCCTCAGTAAAAACGGAAAGACATCTTGGGTAGTCCACCCATTTCAGGCAAGCTTGCCGGCCGGCCATGTGAATGCAATTCTGAGCTCGTCAAGGCTGCTCATGATAGCATGTCTCCCAAGTCCCCCACAACCCCCCCACCCCCATCCCACAGTGAAAGGCTCCTCTCTCCCGAACCACTTTACGGAATAGGACTGACCTATTTTCCATCTCCCAAAATAGGCTTCTTGGTCGAGAGTCAGTCCACACACCGCAGCGGGTCGTGGGCCACCTCTCACCCATTTGCCTGCTCCCCACTTGTCGCAAGGCTTGAGAAAACATGTGTGCCGCTTAGCACCCTAGCGAGATGCGATGAGGGCTTAAGCATTCACTTGATGCATGCCCGACTAATGGTTACCTACCAGGCTCTGTTTACAGAGCTGACAAACATTTACCATCAGCCAGGCGTATTACGAGGGCAAGGCTTGTCTTATTTGTAAAGATGAGACCACGGTTGTACGTGAAGCTGTGAGAGCCTCGGTATGCTTACAAACCTGCCGGCTGTTCAGTAGCTACACAAGTTCAGTTTAATTGTGCGCTATGCGACTCATCAGTCCATGACGGTGCAGTTTAGTGACTCAGGCTAGTTGTAAGCAGGCAGTGAGTAATAGGATAAAGACAGCTGCTGTGTGCACGAGACACACCCATACTTTGTTGAGTGGTATTTTTAAGTGTTTTGCTCTTGTTGTGAATGTGTTTCTGTAGAGGTTGCAAAATGGTTTGGAGTAGACCCAGTATGGTGAACCAGGTTACTTGCATGGTGGTTTGAGATCATGAAGTATAGGAATATAGAAACCCTACATATATATTGGGGGGGGGGGGGGATTTATGGGTCTTGTTGATAAGCCAGCCAGGGAAACATTGAATTGTACTGTACAGGCTAAATTTTATCAACAGCATAGAACCAAGGACTGGCTCAGATATTCTTCTGTTATACTGGTTTAAGTTAGGCCAAACCTTTGATACTTGTACACTGGATTTGTCCAGCAGGCTGCCTATTGAGAAGGAGACTGGCCAACTCGGCTGACGTGGCCTAATTTCAGCTTGAGGCATCCTCCTTTACACCATTGCATTCCTTTAATAAACGTTGGTCTTGCCATGCTACTACTGACGTTAGCTTGGACACTGTCTGTGAACCAGCAGGGAAGTCGGCAAAAATAAAAACTGGTTGAGTAAACAACCCCTTCTTCCTTGTAGGTGGTAAGTGGGGGGAGGGGGGGGTTGGTGGCTGGCTGCATGGGAAGATCCTTCAGAATCTGCTGAATGGAAGCCTTTGTGATGGCCTCATAATCCACCCTTCTCTGGGCTTATTGCATTACATATGCGACGGCTGAGTGGGGGAGGGGGGCTGCAGCTTTAGGAAGAATTAACGCAAGCTGACCAGCTAATCCCCGACACAGCAGCAACTGATGGGAAGCAGTGGTGGAGGACCTCGATGCACCAGCTGGGCCTCCCTTAACGGGCCCCATTCTCGTTGGCACTTGAGGCGAGAAGGTTTACTCTTAAAGTACACTGTTACTGTAGGGGGAAGGCCTCAATTAGCATGTGGCAGCACAAAAGTCTTGATGTCTGGAATGAAGCGTGTTCTCTTGATGTGAAGCTCTCATTTTGCTTTGGAGCTGCTGTTCCCTTTCCTCCCGCTTTCCTTGTGAAGGTGACAGTCTAGACCATCATCTGTTCATTGAGCTGCCCTCCATCTCCACCCCACTCACTAGAGCCTCTGTGAATGTGCATGTTTGTGGACTCCCTTTACCCAGGTTAGCTTTCTCCTCAGCGGTGTGCTGAAAGTTCCCCCTCCTTTGAAAAACATGACACGCCTTCCTCCATCAGCACTGCATCGACCCAGGTCAAGCCGCAGGGCAGCCATGGGGCACCTTTTCCTTTCCCAGAAGTCTGATCTGTATCTCCTTTCCGGCGATACAAGGACAGTTAAGATAGAGTGGCGGTCACCTTTCACAGTCGGCGTGGCCTGATTCATAAAAACACTCTACGTCCTTCTTTTCCCACTCATTTCCTAGAGCTCTGGTTTTCAGAAACCCGGTGAAGCACGGCAGAATTTCAAAGAACAACATGCATGCCAATCAGCTAACAAGCTCCAAATGCTGGCTTGGTCAAAAGGCTCTGGGAATGTGAGCTTAAATCCTGATTTTGGTGCAGGAGCAACGTGATCGTTCCTTGCAGAGCGCCTGGCACGCTGCAGCACATCAGCCTCTCATACCCGCCGCTGCAGCGTGTTCCTAAATTCCGGTAACCTTGCAGTCCCTCAAAGGCGTCCCTTATTCTCCACATTCCTCTCCAGCATTTGAAGTGAAATCATGCTAGTGATGTGCATTTAGTTTCTTTAGCACACTTGGCAAAAGCTCAATGTGTTTCACAATAAAAGCAAGTTTACTGGAATTCCTGCTGTTAGTGGGGCACTGATGTGAGAAGTTTCATAACTGCTGATTACCAGTATATGTATTCTTTCTAATATTACTGATATCGATAACCGCCTGGCCTCTAAGCTCCACAAATCTAGTGAAGCTGTTGATGTTACTTCCTAAGCTCTGTGAATGTATTTTCGCCATCACAAGAAATAGCACAAGCAGTGACACAACATCAAAGTAGCGTTGACTTGGAAGGCTATAGTGAAGTTCTAAGTAGTGAATGAACCAACAAAATCCCTTGTTCTCCCCTACAGAAAATGCCTGGTCATCCAATGCAATTATCTCCATTATTTTAATATTCATATCTTTACCTCTGGTGCTTACTTTAAATTTTGGTGAAGTTTAAATATCGACTAGCAATATCGACCAAGAGTGACACATCGGACTAATTTTCTGAAGTTGACCAAACATCGACAATTTCCAATATTTTAACTGACATACCATGCATCTCAATCTCTATCTATAGCTAAATCTTGTTTCCTTGGATGCTGCTTGTCTCATTTAAACTATAAGGTTGTTCTATTAATGAGGAGGATAAGCAGAGGTACAGTCACCTATAGTGCATAATTTGGTCCTAGGAACTTATGTCAATTTGGACCGTTCAGGTCTAGAAGGACACGTCATGGTTGGTATATAATGGAAGTCACATGGGTCGGTGACCCAGTCCCAGCAGGGGCCATTGAGAAGAACCTCAGTTCAGTGTCCTCTCTCTCTCTCTCTCTCTCTCTCACTATCTGTAGCCCTTCTTCAGGCTGCTGAACCTGCGCAAGCTGTGCCTGAGTGACAATGAGATCCAGCGGCTGCCCCCAGAGGTGGCCAACTTCATGCAGCTGGTGGAGCTGGACATCTCCCGCAACGGTGAGGACGACGTTGACACCTGCTACCCCACTTTTTTTTTTTATTTTAAAGTTCGCCATTGCTTTTCAGCTAACTCTGCTAACGCAGAATTTAAAGAAATGCTTAATTACCTTGTATATTGATAACAATTTGTCAGAATATAACTTCTCTAGCTTACATATACACAGATTTACCCTACATCATGGCTGCACGATTCTGAAAAAAATGTGAACCACAATTCTTTTTCTTGGAATTGATCACGATTCTCTGTAATGTTTTTTTTTTATTTTATATATATATATATATATAATATATATATATATATATATATATATATATATATATATATATAATTATTAAACATTTATTGCATTCCTGAAACTGCAAAAGGAAACACAACAAAACATGACTGTCCCAAAGATATGACTGATCCAGGACTAGCGTATCAAGGAAATGTTCAATTAGCCATTCATTTCGGGTAACCTAAACTGGTACACCGAAATTTCCAGTATCAAAAGTGCCAGTGGGGTATTTTTTTGGTACTTCAGTACTTTCGGGTCGGACTTGAAGCCTGCTTCTTAATTGCAATACAACCGCCGCATTGAAAACAGTTGCGAGCTCTGAAAACAACTATAAATGAAGTAAAAAAAATTTAAATAATACTCGATGTGTGGACAGATGAAGTGGCCCAAGCTTTAAGTGCAATCTGGTTGGAAAAACCAGCAATCAGGATAGCATGAAAAGAAATAAAGTGTTTTGTATAATATACTAGGACAGCACGGTATTGGAAAATTTCTACATATTGCAATGTGATTTTGTGGTAATAAATATTGGGGTATTTATAAAACAAAGTTCAACATAAATTTTAGAAAAAACCTATCTAAGAGTGATTTAAACAGCAAGGATGAAAATAATTATGATGTCTCTGAGAACGCACGCAGCAGTCATGCAATAGCAGCAGAAACTTTAAACTGAATTTTAAACATATACAGTAAAACCTTGGATTGTGAGTAACCTGATCTGCGAGAGTTTTGCAAAACAAGCAAAATTTAAAAATAAGTTTTAACTTGATAAACGAGCGAGTTCTTTCAGTACGAGTATTATGTACATGCTTTGTCTGCCTAGTGTCACTTAATCACGACTGAGCCGATGGTGGTTCTCTCTCTCTCTCACTACGGGATTGTGGGTAATTGTCTCCCATGCTCGGTCTCAGTCGGCGTGCTTCACTCTTATAGAAAAAATTTAGTAGAAAAGCACCACCCGAATAAGGGCGTAGCAGTGCGAGCGATGAATCTGTTTAACGACAATGCAATGTCCACATTTCTGTTGTGGAACGAATTATCTGAATTTCCATTATTTCTAATGAGAGAATTCGCTTTGATATATGGGTGGTTTGGATTACCATCATGTTTCCAGAACAAATTACGCAAACCAAGGTACCACTGTACTAGATAATCTTGAAAAGGAATAATAATTAAAATTGCAAAACTTTACTTTTTTTTTTCTCTGACGGAGTAAAAATGTTTCAGCAAACTCCCTGCGCTATAATGTCCGTATACAGAATTGAAAATAAGAGAGGCTGGTCTTCATCTAGCTGACCGGCAAAGAAAGAATTGTACGTGCACAACATGCGATATTAGACTTAATATCACACATCAGCCAGCCTTATAAAATACAGCCATTTTTCGAATTCAGTACAAAATACCCCGCCTCGCGCCATGATGTCATTCAGTACTAGTACTGGTTTTTACTCCAGTGGAAAACCAACACTCTGAAATACCATACTTTTGGTATCTTCTTGAAGTACTAAAAGTAAGGTACCTGGTGCGCTGGAAAAGCACCCTTTAAAGACAATGCAGAATTATGGAATGCTTGAGCCTCTGGGGGGAAAAGTAGGCTTGTTTTGATCCGTTGTCATTCAAGACTGAGATCACATAGATCACGTTTTTTTTGTTTACAATTAATTGTGCAGTCTTACCCTATATTTCCCACTGATTGCGTCTTCATTGCATACACACACACGCACACACACACAGAGGCGTACGCACACAGTCTCTGTGTGTCCGCTGTTGTCGTATGACTAATCACTTGGGGGTCTTCTAGGATGACCCGAGTCCCTGTTAAGAGGCCTCAGGCAACTTGATCCATCTTTGTTTGTGTCCCTGTTGGCCAGACACAGTCATCTCTGTCAGCTTCTGTACTGTGACAGCCAGCGAGAAACTTCTGGAAATAATTTCTGGCCTGCCTTTAAGGGTACTGGCATAGCGGCTTTTTATCAGTGCTTGACTTAATAGGGCACCATGGTCAAAGAGCAGATCACCAGGGTCCTGCACCACCAAGTCAGACGCCCGTGATTAGAAAAGGTATCACTTGGCACCTCTGAAGGGACAGAATCACTAAATATGAAATCACAAAGGATGCAGCTGTCACATTTGAAGACTTGCATCATAAAAGTACTATGGTCTGGATGAGTGGTCACTTAAGGCATCAATTTCAGCACTTCAACAGAGGTGGAGAATATTGTCTTTTGTCTTCAGACAGAGCTCAAAGCTTGAGTCTTTGCTCAGTTAAATTTTTTGCTTTAAAGCCTTCAAATCGTACACGAACGTAACGTTTTTGGAAGAAACTAGCTACCACCTACGTTTCAGACTAGGAGACCTCCTCCTCACTGATTGGATAACAGGGTGCAAGCCTAGCTAGTGGTGATTATGGAAATCACACACCCCCAGTGAGGCAAGAACCACGTCATGGACTCTTATCTTGCCAGCACAAAACATTTCATTTTGTGGTCTTTATCAGTTTGTTCTTCAGTCAGTTATGGCTACTGTGCTACTTCCTCAAGCCAAAGAGGAAGCAGGAAGCAGCCCCTGACCCCTCAAAACACCTACAGTTTGAGTCGTACTTCATTCTGGATCAAGTCTGCGATCCATTTGTTGACAAACGAGGCTTAGTCATAATCCCTTGTATGCGGGGAGTTTGCATGGTGTCTCGCTGCCCGACTTAAAGGGCCCCCCACCTACAAAACAACTTGCCATGTATCCCAAGTGAAATCTCATGCTTCCTCAACACATTTTCCATAGAGGGATGAGGGCGATGTAATGCCTCATTGGTTTGGGACTGTGCCTATGATCCAAAGGCCGTCGGCCCAGATCCCGGGGTCAGTGATTCAATTCTTAACTCCCAGTTGCTTCAAGGATCGTGTGACCCTGTTTTCTCAAAAAATTTATGTTTCTCTGAATAAAAGCATCTGTTAAATAAGTAAGATAATTAACAGCTAGCGGGGGCTTTGCTGAGATTCTGAGTTTGTCTACACGGGAAACATTATGGGGAATCACGCTTGGGGTCAGACGCTTGCTGCCAGTTCCAAGATTGTCTCAAAGTCCTTCCTTCTAGACCATCTGGTGCCTATTTAATGGGGAGCCTGAACACGTCTGGCGGCCCTGCCCCCCCTACGCACCCCTAGTCTGTAAGCAACCTGCTCACCACATAATCCCCCCTCTTCTGTTATAGACATCACAGAGATCCCCGAGAGCATCAAGTTCTGCAAAGCACTGGAGATCGCCGACTTCAGTGGAAACCCCCTCTCCAGGTCAGTGTCATCCTGCTTATGTGTTTGTGAGCTATGGGGGGGGGTGGGGTGTTGTTATTCTTACAACTGGTGGAGGGTCTTGTGAGCAGTCGGGTGTTACTGGCTCAGTGGGGGAGACAGCTGTTTTGTTTTAGCGCAGTAATTAATCACGGCAGAATGTGTTTTCTTGATTTAGCCATGCACAAATTGGCGAGTGGGGGAGGGGTTTTTTACCATGCTGCCATTTGACCCCATCAGGAATGCGATGTAGGGAAGATGAGATGGTTCAGCTTTCTCTGAACCGGCTAATGAAAATATAAAGTAACAGACACCGTCTAAGATTCCTCGTTTACATTGCCGTGGGATTACCGGTCACCTGGTGCGTTACGGTATTTAGCCCAACTGTGCCTGAGCCACGGGGTGGTAATCCTCTCCGTCACGGGTAGGACTGCTGGGATGGGCCCAGGATGGTGACAGCACTTTTCAGAGTTTGGGGAAACTGACCCGGGGCTCATTTTTAGTTTGTTTTTTTAGCTCATCAAATTTAAATGGATAAAAAAAAATAAGACAATGCCTCAATAGAATGTTTAGCCCCACCCCTGAGGCCATCCCATTCACATGGGGGGGGGGCGGCGGCATCTGCAGCTTCCAGGCCTGCATGCTTTTGTAAATGCGCTGTTGTGCAAGGTGCCTCCTTCCTTCCGCTCCGCACCCAGTAACAGGCTCCCACCCTGTGCTGGAAGGGGCTGGCCTCCAGGGGGCCCTGGGGTCCCCCATGTCTGTCACATTCACATCCCTCGTCCCAGGAAGGCACCCCCAGATATGGTTCAGTTTAACTGACATTTTATTTAAACCGTTTCATGTGCCTTTAGGCCATTTGTATTAATAGTGAGCTGAGGCTTTCGCCATCCTGACATTTGACTCTGTGGGGAAGACGAGATGGTTCAGCTTCCTCTGAACCGGCTAATGAAAATATTAAATAACCGACACATCTCTGCTTCCTCACTCACATCGCTCTGGGATTCCCAGCCACCTGGCGCATTGCACTGTTTGGCGCTGTCAATATTAATAGTGAATACTTGTGCCTGATACTGACAGTTTTGCTCCTTTGTTGATTGTTGGGGGGGGGGGGGGGTGGAGGTGCCCCGGGCTTGTGTCCGGCCTGAAAGGGTGGGTGGTGTGTGGCTTCTTGCGTTTGGAGAATGTTCCAGTGGTCAGATAGTCGCTGGTTCGAATTTCAGGGTTAGCAGAGTGGAGTCACCATTGGGCCCTTTAAGCAAGGCCCTTAACCCCAATTTCTTGAGGGACTGCCTGACTTTTTATTTTTTTTTTAACTGGTGTATCATTTTGTATAAAAGCGTGTGCTGAGTAGTCAATCAACATAAACGTCCCTCTGTCTGTCTGTCTTCCCCCCCTCCAGACTGCCCGATGGCTTCACCCAGCTGCGAGGCCTGGCCCACCTGGCCCTGAATGATGTGTCGCTGCAGGCTCTGCCCAGCGACATTGGCAAGTGAGTGCCTCGGGCGCCGGGAGCCCCCGCCTCCTTTACAAATGCCACTGCCACTTCGGCTTTCTGCCCCATCCGGAAAAATCACCCTTTGGGTTTCTCATCCCACAGCCTGGCCAATCTGGTGACCCTGGAGCTGCGGGAGAATCTGCTGAAGTCTCTGCCCACGTAAGCAAGCCGAGCCCCACCCCCGAGGAACACCGAAATTTCACGAGATCAGGGAATCCCGACTGACCAAGATTGCCAGTAATAGGAATGTTAGGAAGGATGCGTGTTATTTTGTCGGATAAAGCCTGGGAGTTTGGAGGGGCTGTGATTCGTCCAGAAAATATCGCATAAATCACAGGTTTTCTGACTTTCTGGGTCTGCAAAGTAGTGGGCACATTTGTGTCTGGGCCGTCCTGCCCAAGGCTCTGCCCCTTATGTGACCTGGTCATGTGACAACAGTTATGATGTCATGAGTACGTGACTGGCTCCTACACCCCCTCAGTCCAGCTTGCACCACAGCACTGACACGGTTTCATCTGGACCCCGCCGTACAGTCCTGTTGTTGAGCTTCTTGAATGTAAATGTGCAGGACGGACACCTGACCAGGAGAGCCTGAAACGCTGAGAACTGAAGCCCTGAATGAATCTGAAAGATCCTTAAGTGATTTGTTTAACACAGATGTTACAGCCATGTCTTCAGTCTGACAATGCCCTGCATCACAGCAGTCCTTATCTGGGACCCTGTTTCCCATAACGTAATAAAGCCACCATCATAACTTCAGAGAGAGAGTATTGTAGATGCTGGGCCTCAGACAGATTGGGTCTCTGGGTTTTGGGGCTACGCCCTTTTTATCATAAGACCCTAACCACACCCCTGCACCTGACTGTCTACAGCAGACAGCCATGTTTGTTTTGAGCCTCGTCTCAGCTGCTGAGGGGGGTCTTGTAGCTCTCCATTCATGCTGAGCACTTGGCAGCCCCCCCCCCCTAATTCCTGAGACAGTTGTCACAACATTTGTATAGCTCTGTATCTCTTTGGTCGAATCTTCAACCATTTCCTGCTGGTCCTGGTCGTTGGGGCAGACGTCTGCCCGTCTATGAAATGGAACCGAATCGAACTAATCGTTGCACCCAGAATGGGGGTGCCCACGGGCCTGCCAAAGGAGGCTTAAATCACTGCTAGGTGGTATCCATTTGCTGATTGTGGTGTGGGAAGCAAGAGCAATGAGGGTTGGGGGGGGCAAAGGGTGTCAGCAGCAGCTGTCAGTGGAGCCTAAAGCGCCCCCCACCCCACCTCCCATGCTGACAACTGTTAATTAAGGTCTGCTGTGACCTGTGGTCCTGAATGTTTGCATGCCTGAGGAGCATTGCCGCTTGTAGCAGACCCCCTGAGGACCCACCCCCTCTTCTGTGTTTGGAAGGGGGGGTGTGTAACTGAATGTGGCTCATACTGGCTGACCATCCCTCAATAAACCCAACCCTCCTCGCAGGTCGCTGTCCTTCCTGGTCAAGCTGGAGCACCTGGACCTGGGCAGCAATGAACTGGAAGTCCTGGTAAGAGCCTGCCCCAATTAACCGTCGCACTGTCAGTTTCTGCATGGGTGTGTGTTTACTGGTATGCTCACACGAACTTGCATTGACCTTTCTGGAAAAAAGCGTTTTTGTTCTGCTCTGAATATTTTTGTGTAAACGACAATGTGTGTGTGCGTGTGCATGTGTGCCTGTGCCAGTGTGCATGTGCATGTGTGCGTGTGCATGTGTGCGTGAGGCCATTGACAGTATGGACTCCTAACAAGGCCCAGTGAACTTCTCCCTCCTTATTGTACCTGTGGGCTCTTATTCTCCTTGAGTTCTACAGCCCAGCAGAGGTGTCGCCCAACGGGTCTGACCACAAACATGCCTGGGTCATTTCATTGGTGTTCGTTGCAGATTAAGGAAGTTATTTTTATATTCGATATATTGGATGGATAGCGGGGGTGGGGTGGCACAGGTGGTGGTGCAGATTCAGCTCAGAGATGTACGAGCTCTGAATCCCAATGCTGTTTTTCAGAGAAAACACACTCAAGGGTGAAGGTGTCAATGGGCAGTCTCCTTCCGGGGCGACAAACCCCACTGATGTTTAACGAGGGCGGAAGGGAGGACTAGGCCATGGGGGGATTTTGAGGCCGGATCTCGTGGGCAGTGAGGCCCCTGTTCGGCTTTGTTCGTCCGGATTGGATCAGCAGCAAAAACTAACTGTACAGAGCGAGTATGAAAAGGCATAAATGGAGTGGATTAGTCTCTCCCTAACGACATCACTCAGTGTACCGCCTGCCCCAGGGCCGTTTGGCTCTCCTCCTCGTCTGCTCAACATGCCGCGGTTTTCATATGCAAACGATCGCGCCAGCAGGTCCCTCCCCGGCATTAGCCCATTATCCGCCATTGCGCTTTGTGTTTAGAGCGCAGCCGGAGCCCGTAATTAGTGCTCGTCACTGTGACTCAATAGCTGTTTTCACGACTGTATAAGAGCCTCTGTCTGACAGTGTCGCATCGTTGGTGCTGATGGGCCATTGTTTTGATCTGCCGTGTGTCCCTGTTTGGATGTGCGTGTGTGCCACTCGTGTGACTGCTGTATGAACTCACTGGGGAGTGACAGTCTTGTGTCTATGCTGTGTGTCCTTACTGGGGTATATGTGCTACTTATGCAGCTATGTTGTGTGTCCTCATTCCTTCCCAAGCCTGACACACTCGGGGCCCTGCCTAACTTACGAGAGCTGTGGCTGGACCGGAACCAGCTCTCTGCCTTGCCATTGGTCAGTATCAACCTCTCAGCGCCTCCCCTCAGTGCACACTGGTCTGTGGACTGCTTTCAGCGAAGGCCTTTTTGTGTGCGTGTGTGTGTGTGTGTGTGTGTGTGGGGGGGGGGGGGGAGGGGGGCGGTGTTTCAATTTGTCGAGATCAAATATCCCCTCAGTGTGGTAAAACCTCTTACTTTTTATCTTGTGGGGAAATTCTTATGGTCTTCACAATATAAACATCAATTTGATGAAAAATGTGACTGCAGTCAAAAAACAAAGTGAAAAGTGAAACCAAAAGTGTTGCATTTTCTTTGGCTACTAGTGGTTTAGGGCTAGGTAGGCGTTAATATTAGCATTAGGGTTATGCTCTAAGCAATGAATGGACTGTGTGTGTGTGTGTGTGTCTCTGCCTATCTGTGTCTGCCTGTCTGTTTGCGTGTGCATGCACTCATGTTGAGAAACCATATAGTTTACATAAAGACCTTCCTCGCCTTTGGGATTTCAATGGCTGCTTTGTTAAGGTTGGCCAGCCACCTCATGCTCCAGTAGACCTCAGCTTGATGCTGATGGACACCATCTTGTCCCTCCCATCTCCAGGAGCTGGGCAACCTGCGTCGGCTGGTGTGTCTCGACGTGTCTGAGAACCGGCTGGAGCAGCTGCCGGAAGAGCTGAGCGGCCTCCTGGCCCTCACCGACCTGCTGCTCTCGCAGAACCTTCTGGAGAGCGTCCCCGACAGTATCGGTGAGCGACCCACAAAGGAAGCTTCCGGAACCAATGTTGTATTAGTTGTTGTTGTTGTTGTTGTTACTGTCTCTGATGTGGTACCTTAGTATTATTGAACTGTAATGGCCCATTATCAGACCATTATGGCCAATTCCAGCAGGTCCCACACAGTAATTTGGGGGAGGCTTTTCGCCAGCTCACACACCCATCGGTGCACTGGGAACATGCCCAGTATGCCAGATGGCCAGTCCACCCCAGTGTTCCGGCCATAGATTCTTCCATTCAGACTGAGTGACATTGATAGTTTCATTTCATTGGTAGCAAGGGTTGACCGACTGAATTCACTGACGAGGACCATTTTGAATGAACTTTAATACCTGAATAACAGTACTTATTTTGGCCTGGAAACTACCTATATTTTGGCCGCAGAGAAATGATAATCCTTGCTGTCAGTCCTATAGTATGTTGGGAATTTCCACCTATTGGTTGCTGGAGCTGGGTGTTGTTTAGGTATCATAAGGGGAAACCTTTGTCTGGGAAAGGTTGGAAATAATGGAACTGAGCCATAAGTTATTGCATGCTACTGCCCTCTGCTGGCAGGACTCAGCCATTGTAACCATTCTGCTTACCATCTAATCAGAAAGGTTCTGCGTACATTCTGACAAGTGCTTCTGCACTCAGGCTCCCTGAAGCAGCTGTCCATCCTTAAAATGGACCAGAACCGGCTGACCCACTTGACGGAATCCATCGGCCAGTGCGAGAACCTGTCCGAGCTCATGCTGGCAGAAAACCTGCTGCAGGTAGATGCTCAAATGCCAGTCGCCCTTCCCACCTGTCGTCCTGACCTTCCGTTATGTCATCTTATGACCTGCATGAGAATGAAACGGCTTTCCATAAACCTTGCCAACCATGCAGTGCCTTAGCCGCGATGGGATGCCCCTAGCACCTTCTCAACTGGATAAAAAGAGGAGAAAAGGTTGTTTTCTGCTGGCGGCTTGTAATTCAAGACTGATGAATGGATTGTTTTCCATTATGTCATTTTCGCTGTTATGTGTTGCATAGGGGAACCTTGAAGCTGTGTGTGTGTGTGTGTGTGTGTGTGTGTGTGTGTGTGTGTGCGTGTGCGTGTGCGTGTGCGCAATATCCCCCCTCCCTAACAGTGTACCTGAACTTGGCCTCATGGAAATCCTTTTTGGACGGTTAAAGTGTTATGAATGTGACGTTTAAACTGTTGTTGGCAAACAAATTATATGGACAAGCTTGGTATCAATGAGTCAGTCTCTTCGCATTATGCATATAGACAAATCCTTAAAATTCATGTAGTGATTTTCACGTTAAAAATACATAGCATTTTATCAGCGTTTTATATCTCTCTCATTACATCCTGCCATCTCCTTTGTCGCATTTTCTTAAACTCCACCACAACCCTGTCAGACGCTGCCGCGCACAGTGGGCAAGCTGAAGAAGCTGACCAACCTGAACGTGGACCGCAACCGGTTGGGCGGCATCCCCGTGGAGCTGGGCGGCTGCTCCAGCCTGAACGTGCTGTCGCTGCGGGACAACCAGGTGGGCCGGCTGCCCAGTGAGCTGGCTGGAGCTTCCGAGCTGCACGTGCTTGATGTGGCTGGCAATCGGTGAGCGCCCCCCACCTTCCCGGAGGCCATACTACCTCATCTATTATACTGGCGATACAAATTATTATCTTGTTTGAGATGTTAACGTAAACCCTGCCCTGATAATTGGAGACCTGCCTTTCACTTCCAATAAGAAAACTGAGGGTGAAATTTACCTATATTGTTGGTCAATCTGTTGAAAATTCATTGAGTTTTGATGGATAATTTCAATGTAGTTTTTGAAATAACATAGGCATAGGTTGGCAAAAACGATAAGACATTATGTTTTATGTTTGTGAAACTAGTTGTTTAAATGTGACATTTCCGGACAGAGATGGAAGCTGAAGTGGAGATTTTTGGGCGCTTTTTACACTGTCCTGTAATCAATGCACTGTGCTGCGGGTACCTGCTTTTATGTTCTTCGGGGGTGGGGAGTGTTTGGTAAGTTGTCTGGCACTCCCTGGGTTTTGTGACAGCAGTGGTTTAAAGGCAGTCATCTGTTATGGAAGGAAAACTAACTAGAAACCAGGGAGACTGAGTCTCTTCCCATCTTTCCATGCATGTTCGGGATAATTCCGTGGAACTGTGCTTGATTTCCTGATATCTGCCCCAGGCTCCAGAACCTGCCCTTCGCCCTGGCCAACCTGAACCTGAAGGCTATGTGGCTGGCGGAGAACCAGTCGCAGCCCATGCTCAAGTTCCAGACGGAGGATGACGAGCACACGGGGGAGAAGGTGCTCACCTGCTACCTGCTGCCCCAGCAGCCGTCTCCCAGCCTTGGTGAGAGACCCCCCCATCTCATTACCTGCCTCTGACAGCTGTCTCCAACAGCTACTACAGCCCCACCCTGGGTTGACCACATGTCCTAGAAAAATGTAGAAAGGATACACGCATCACTTCCCTGTCAGCTGTCATTTAACGATGGCCGCTAACCTCCACTCCCGCACCCCCATCCCACAGAGAACCTGCTGCAGGAGAGGCCCGACGACAGCTGGACAGACACCAACCTCAATCGCGTGTCGGTCATCCAGTTCCGGGACGAGGCCAAGGAGGAGGTGGAGGAGGTGCCAGAGGAGCGCAAGGCAGGCACTGTAAGTGAAGATGGATGGATGGATGGATGGATAATTGCTTACTTACTTGCCCACTTAATTGCAAAAGCTTAAGCAGCACAGTACGTACATTTAAACGGGATAAAACACATTTTTTATATTAATTGGCATATTTAGGATACACTTTTGCCCAAAGCAACATGCAAGTTAGGATAATAATGGACAGTAATAATAATTAATGCACAATAATTAATGCAATACACAGTCCATTCAGCCAGTTGGTCCTGCCCGTCATTGGGCGAGTCTTTGTAGTGTAATGGTTGGGTTGAATGCATGACATTCACAATGATTCGGTCCGTCCATCTGTCTGTCAAAGGGCCTGCAGCGGCGGGCGACACCACACCCCAGTGAGCTGAAGGTCATGAAGAAGGTGATCGAGGAGCGGAGGAACGAGGCATACACAGCCAAGCCTGACGGGGATGCAGATACGCCCGAAGCAGAGGTGGGCGTCCGCAAACGAGGCGGATCGTTAGAGCTTACAGCTTCAGGCGGGCACTGCTCTGTGACTGAATGGGTCTGTGAATTCTGCTAAGCTAGTGGGACTCTGGAAGCTCTTATGCTGCTCAGCTGCGGAGAGTTAGGGTATCGCGGTGTGATATGGAGCTCCGCCCTCATCTGGCAGACGTGCTAGACCCTGCGGCTTCCGGAAAGCCCCTCTGATCGTATTTCTATTTGCTTTCCTAGGAGAAACGTCTGAGCGGCCTGTCCAGCAACAGTCACAACTCCCAGGCCTCCTACAGTACGGCGTCTGCGGGTTCTCATGAGGAAAGGCGGGACCTGCCAGCTGAGGGGGAGGAGCCAGAGGATGTATACACCCAGGATCAGGAAGAGGAGGGGCTCGATGAGATGGAGGTGGAATATATTGAGGTTGGTCCTACATTTACGGAAGTATCCAAAAAAAAATGTGGGGAAAAAATACTCATCACTTAATGATGAGTCAAAGTACAGCAGGAGGGACCTGATTAGACTTTGTTTCATTTCTATTAAAACTTGTAGATTTGAGGTTGATTTTGGTAGACAAAATAATTCTTGTTTTCTGCTTAACTATATTACCAAAAAGTTAATACATCTTTGCCTCTCAGCCAACAGTGCACTTTGCCGATGAACCCATCATCCGTGGAGGGGACGACGAGGACGATGAAGACGAGGAGGATGGTGACAGGGAGCGTAGTGATGAGGAGGAGCTGCCCGCCTTACCTGCCGAGCGGCAGCGGCTCATCCGCAAGGACACCCCCCACTACAAAAAGCACTTCAAGATCACAAAGCTGCCCAAACCGGAGACCGTGGCCGCCCTCCTGCGGGGCTTCACCCCCGACGGGGTTGGTGATGGGGATGACGAAGAGGAAGATCAGGAGGGGCCAGCTGATCCCAAGCTGATCGCCACACTTCAGGCGGAGAGCGAACTGCCAGAGTCTGTTGACAATAGGCTGCTGGACAGGATCACCTCCCCCTTGCAGCCCATCAAGGTAGGGAGACGTGTGAAGGGAGATACCGGCCGTCCTCTGTCCTCTAAAAACGCTCAGGGATCAGTCAGAGAAATGGAGCTGCTGCACACCCCAGGTAGTGTTCTGGGTTACCACGTGTGGATCCATTCTCCCTCAACGTCAGCATTTTGGATGTTTCTTCTTCATTCTCAGGATTTCCAGTCTCTCGAGTGCCGGCCAATATTTTGCACCCAGAAAAGCAGGTCACAGAGCTTCTTGAGGTGCCACGGAATTAACACCTTCTAATGTCATGTCCTTCATCATGCCATTTTAAATCTCTTTCAGGCCTGCAGTTTGGAGAAACCTATGTGTTTTAGGTGCTATTAATGTACTTCACTGAGAACCGCTCTAACGCCTAGATCTCAGACTTTTTAATGTTCTCCAGAGCTAGAGACTAGGGGTGTAACGGTACACAGATATCACAGATCATTATGTACCTCAGTTTGAAGTCACGGTTCGGTATGTTTGGGTACAGCGGGGGTAAAGGTAACAAAACATAAATAGCTTATTTTTTCTTTAGTAAACAGTGGCTTATTGAACAAAGTATGACTGTCTTTCTTCAATAAAAAGTCTCTGTCAATACCGCTGCAACCTACTAATATAAGTAATTTACTTAAAAGAACATATTTTTTCAAACAAATATCCATTAAGGTGCACATTTACAAAACTAACTGTACCTGATCTGTACTGTGTTCACATCAGCAGCTTTCAGTTTCATATCAGAACTTTGAAACACAAATATTGTCTCACAAAATACAAAGCATAATGAAATAAATATCCATTATGGTGCAGCATGTAAAAATACCTGGGCTGTACTTGTGTTAACATTAGCAGCCTCCAGCTTCGCATGTGTAGCGGCGCAGATTCATCCACCCCTTTCTGAATGTTGGTCGGAGGAAACACGCAAACACACACAGGTTCCGCGTTTGCTGCATTTGTTCGGTACATATGCGTACTGAACCGAAAGACCTATACCGAAAAATTTTGGTATGAATACGTGTACCGTTACACTCCTACTAGAGGGGTTTTGTCTGTATACTGTCCCACCGCTTATGGTTGGTGTCATGCTGCAAAACGTGGTTTAGCTATTTACCTGCCAGGGTGATGAGGTTGGGGTTAGAGTCCTGAGATTGTTGTAGGCATGGTCAGTTTTGGTCAGGCTCAAGTTAGTTTGAACAGCTTGTCTCTTTGTTCCCTTTCTGCCAGACACGGGGACTCAGGATACATCTATGCCCCTTGGGGCACTAAAAACTTTCAGATCTTTGAGACTTTTATAAGTTTGTAGAGCCAGGTTTACAACTTCGGCCGTCAGGGACTCCTCCTTACACCTCAACCCACGACAGTGGATTCAATGAAACTGTCTGAATGAACGTTGTAGATGTATGGAGAACCATGTCTTCTGCTTGGTCTTGCCCTCAGTTCCAAGGTAGACTCTCCTCACTACCCTGCTGTCAGTGTCCCTCTGACCACTCCCAAAGTCGCTTGATGTCTTTTGTGTTCTGTTTTAAATTTTCAGTTGTAAATGCCATTAGTTGACCTTTCTTCTGCTTAACTCGGTGACCTCTGAAGTCCACAGCAATTCAGATGTGATGTGAACTCCTTGTTTCTGCCTCTTTGATTCCCTTCAAGTGTTTGATTGGCTGCTCTTCTCCACAATTTCTACAAGCACCTCACCTCCAGTCTGATAGCTTCATACCTGCTATGCCTCCTGTCTAGATACTCATGAGATTCAGATTGGGTACTCAGATGATGAAAGTATTCACCAGGTGCTCATTGCAGATCATGAAAGAATTCACTGGCTACTCACTAGAGATAGTGACAGAGTTCAGTGGATACTCACTGCTGAACTGAGCTGAACTACAGAGCTATTCTAATACAGTCTAGTATTCAGTAGCTAAATTCAGGTGGAGAGAAGGTGGTGAAGCATTGAGTGTCAGGGGGTGGGTCTTCACTAGCAAAATCCTTCCTGTTCTGCAGAGTGGAGCTGCAAGTGGCAGGCTTGCCTGCCCACCCCCACCCCCCCAATGCGTGCGTGCGAGTGCGCGGTGTTCATTTTTGCCCCACTAATCCGCATGCTTCTCGCTGGTTCCTGTCCTAACAGGGGGTGTCATTTGATCAAGTCAATAATCTGCTGATTGAGCCTGCTCGAATTGAGGAGGAAGAGGTCTGTACCTACTCTTTCCCACCCATCCATCCATCTCTGTGTCTCTCTTTCTCTCTCGCTCATTTTGACATAGCAAACACCTTAAATAACCCAAGCCAATCACGAGGGATAACCTCTAAAGTTTGCCTTGGAGAGACTGACCCAGCTTGGTAACACCTTCCAGAAAGGCTATTGTATTTTTATGGGATGCCTTAACCCACAGGCTTGTTAAAGATGTCACTTGTCAGAATGTTATTAGCCTTGGATATGTGGTCTTGGGAGAGCACCAGCTTGGTCAGTCAGTCCTTTCCATTCTTTTCTGGTATCTTCACCCCGCTGTAACTGGTCCACTTCTGGTTCACTTGACTTTCAGCCTCTTTTCCCATCCTGCCGGGTTGTAGCCTCCCAGGCTCATAAGATGGGCTGGAGGTGGGTGTAAATGCTAAGAGCTGTAAGTTGTCATCACGTCCTTAAGGCGAGTGTCAAGGGCATTTAGGGGGGATGGAACCACAATGCCCTGAAAGCTGATTGGCCCCTGGAGTGCCCCCTCTCCTGTCACTCACCAATTCTAAACATATCATTGGGTAATTAAGGTTAGCCCCTCTGTATGAATTACTGCCCCTCTTCAGCCCCTACGAGCACCCTGGCGCTGTCTTCTGTGCAGTGATACGATTGGTGTGTGGAGTTTGGTAGAAGAAACTAGTGCCAGCATTTTACCGCTGACTACAAAGTTTGTGAATTATCTTGCGTAACCTGGTCATGATTTTTGGTAAGAGACTCCGCTGCTGGATTTTTGGTGGTTTAATCACCACCGATAGAATGTAATTCACTCCATTGTATTCCAGACCAACATTTCTCCAACCAATATCTCCAACACTAGGCAATTCCCAGCAAAACGACCCAGATAAATAGATAGCACTAAAGCCCCCTACAACATATTGTTTTCCAGTTTTAGGGTGAACTGCCCCTTTAACGTCTTAAGAACATGCTGTCAGAGATATTAATCGCCTGCTCTGTTTTTGTTTCCTGTAAAGGAGATGGGTGCAAGAGACATTACTGAAAAAGAGTTAGGCTGATGGAAGGGATGGGGGGCCACAAGGGCACTGTCTCCAGCTGAAAGCTGATTGGTCCCTCGCCCCCTCCCCTGTTACTCACCAATTCAAATATACCATTGGCTATTGCTACGGTTAGCCGCTATGCGTGAATTATGGCCCCTCTAATGTCCCCCACTTTAAAAAAATTCTAGAATTGCCCCAGGAGAAGGTGCAGAAACAGCACTGTAGACCTGTGATATGTGTAGATCATCTGGCTTAACAGTACAAGACTTGCAGTGCGGTGCCGTGAGCCCGTACAGTATTAGGGTTAGTCTGTTAGGGTTGGTCTATTACATTATTACGGCAGGAAGGTAAACTATTGCATGTGTATGATTTCTCTCCTCACCATACTAAATTTTCCATCTGCACTAACTCCGATCTGCCACGGCTTGCCTCACTAACATCCACGCCTCGGATGGGGTCCCGATAGTTGTGTTGTGATTTATTAACACCCCCTCCTTAGTCGTGTTTTCATGGTCTCCCGGTTCCACGTCGTGGTTTGCAGTAGCTTCCCGCACGTTCTCGTGTGTGTGTGTGTGTGTGTGTGTGTGTGTGTGTGTGTGTGTGTGTGTGTGTGTGTGTGTGTCTCTGTGTATGCAGAGTTGTCTGTCTAATGCACCTTTTACAGGTCGTCCTGCATTCTGAGGACCTGCTCTGTTCTGCATGTACTCTGAGGTGCCCTCCTGTGGCACGGATCAATCCCCCTGGATGGGGGGGGGGGGGACCAGCACATCGTTTCGCCTTCTGGCTTCTCCGGGCCCGGATGCTTCTCACAAAAAGAGGGGAAAAAAACCCTCCCCAGCTTTTTTTTTCTATGTCGGGGACAAATCATTCTTTACAGGCCTTTCCAGAATGTCCCCTTTCTACATTGCTAGTCACCACCTTTTACCCAGAATCTCTCCAGTTGAATGAACCCTCCCGTTTCCCCCAGACCTGGTCAAGCCATCCTGTATCCCAACCCATTCTCCGATCCCATCCCTCCCATCAGTAATGTGACATCTTAAGTTTCAAGGTATAACAGAATCTGAATTAGCTGCCCTGCTCCGGGCCCCCAGAAAACAAACGGCAAGCGTTGTTTTTTTTCCCTGGAATGTTCTTGCCTGGGACTTTGCCTGTGTGGTGAGTGCCCCCTGGTGGCCGGCCCCACCAGCCGTGCTCATCCATCTCCTCTCCTTCTAGCTGACGCTGACAGTCCTACGGCAGACGGGTGGCCTTGGGATCAGTATCGCGGGGGGGCGTGGCTCCACGCCGTACAAGGGAGATGACGAGGTAAGGTGGGGGGGGGGGGGGGGGGCTACGGAGCATCCAGAGCTGAAGTTCTGTGCCGGTCTCTCGTAATCCTGCCTTTGCATTGGCAGTTTGGAATGGATAGGGGGCAGGTCGTCCAAGTGATGACCTTTGTCCAGTTGGACACCCTAGCAGGGGCACAGGGTCTCACAACTGTGGCGCTCCACCCCCCCAGAGGCCTGTGGCGAAGTAGATGGTATATGAACACACATGTCGGGCCGCATTTTACCTTCATGCAGTAGGGATACCCTTCGCCACGCTGGGGTCATGCCGTCACAAGGGCCATCATGATCATTCGTCAATATACAGCATGATTCAAGCGTTATTCCTCTCGGGGGACAAAACACTGACCCATTCATTCAATACATCTATGCCATTGTCATCTATCCTTGTGTCACATGTGAGCCTTGAGGTCACTCTGATCAATGCTGGCCAGTGTCCACTGGCCGATCAGTGACATTAAGGATCGCCAAGGTCTCGCCGCTAATGGTACTTGCTCTCCCGGCTTCTCCGGGGAGGGTGATGCAGATCACTGTTCTCTAACAGGCCCCCGCTTTGTGTTTTTAAAGAACTCTGAGGATCAGTGAGTACCGGAGCTTGGACATACAGACTGGAGTAAACAGATGTGGTGTCTGATTGGAGCAGTGTTCATTTTTATCTTAAAGAATATGGGCTTCTCAGAGCTCTGTGGTCTAGGGTAAAGCCCCCCCCCCCCTCGTTCTTTGCGTCCTTCACCAGCCCCTTAATGGAAAGCTTGATTGCAGCAAGGCCTGATCAGCCGCAAATGAGTCTATGGTATAACTGCAGACAGGTATCCCCAGTCTCTTGGGATCTGTGATCGATTGCTTAGGTTTGCATTATTCCAGACTTTCTGTCCTTCCCCGCTCTCTTTTCTTATACGCAAGCAATATTTACTTTAATCGTGTCTATACCTGCTGCCCTGCAGAGTACGGCGTCTTTAACAGTCTGTCCTGAAAGTTGTAGGTAGTAGGACGTGCTGTTGTACGTTTAGTCAGGATATGTAGCTGAAATTGAAAGGAAAAATTATAACTCATGTCAAAACGGTGGCCTGTTCAAAGCAATTGTTCCTATATTTAACAGCTCTGAGTGTGTCTCCCCACCCCAGGGTATCTTCATCTCCAGGGTGTCAGAGGATGGCCCGGCTGCCCGCGCTGGGGTCAAAGTGGGAGACAAGCTGCTGCAGGTAGAGAGAACCCACAAGTCTTGGGCTGCGTACACATGCGTGTGTTTGTGTGCTCGTGTGTTCGTTTGTTCCTATGCCTGTGAATGTCTGTCTAATCGTGACATTAAATAGGATTGATTAAATAACCAATCAGAAATGGGAATGTGTCTCCGTCATACATTAATATTATAACCACCCTGTAGATATGAAGACGAAACAGCTGTTAACTTTATGGTTCTCTTTAATCAAGTGACAATAGCCAGTCAGAAATGGAAATGTCTTCTTACATTAATAGTAGAACCATCTCATCTTATTGAAATGACAAGGCTAACAGCTATAAACGTATAAATGGGGATCTTTAATTATATGACACTTAATAACCAATCAGAAATGGGAATGTCTCCCTCTCATATTAATATTAGAATCACCTAAGCTTGATATGATGAAGCCAACGGCTATTAACTTTGGGGTCTCTCTAATCATGTGACACTTAATAACCAATCAGAAATGGGAATGTAGATGTGATAAAGCTGACGGCAGATAACTTTATCAAATATTGCAAATTTGTATTGTGAAATAGTACCTTTCAAAGGTCCAACAGCAGGCCCTAGCTAGACTTTTTGTGTGCCCAGGTAAATGGTGTGGACCTGCAGGGGGCAGAGCACCAGCAGGCAGTGGATGCACTGCGTGGCTCTGGCACTGCTGTGTCAATGACGCTGCTACGGGAGCGCATGGTGGAGCCCGAGAATGCTGTGACGACCACGCCACTGCGGCCCGAGGACGACTCGTTCCCGCGTGAGCGGCGCGGCAGCGGCCTGCCCTTCTGCCTGGAGCCTGCCGCCGGTCGCCAGCGCCTCAGCGCCTGCCTCATCCGCAACGACAAGGGCCTGGGCTTCAGTATCGCCGGAGGGAAGGGCTCCACCCAGTACCGTACCGGCGACACCGTACGTCAGCTCGCGTCTCCTTTACTCTTAGCCCTACTTTACTGTCGCATTTTATTTATTTATCAGACACTTTTATTCACAGCAATTTACATTTTTGAGAAAGCAGGGTCAGCCAATCCTTGAAGCAATTAAGGGTTAAGGGCTTTGCTCAAGGGCCCAAGAGACACCATTCACCACTGACCCTGGGATTCACTACCCAGAACCGTCTCGACCACTGGCCCAGGGTCCTAACCCGCTAAAGTAAACTTTACTGGTTTGGTCACTAAGGTATTTAAAGCACATTGTGTGGTTGGTCCTTAGCCATGTACCTCTTGGTAGTAGGGGAGAGGCCAGGCACCTGGCTGGTCAGATCTCTGCGCACATGAACAGGTAGGGGGCGCTGTGTGTCTAAGTGGGTAAAGACTGTGGCTGGCAGAGTGATGTCGCTGGCCCTGGCACTGGCCCTGGCACTGGCCCTGGCACTGGTCCTGGCACTGGTCCTGATCGCTCCAGGGACTGGCAGCCCCTGCTCTTTGCTCATTTCTACATTGCCTTAGACAAAAGGTTCTGCTAGCTAAGTAAAGCTAGGTAGGTAAATACGAATGTACCATGTGAATGGTGCAGTTTCCCAACAACCCGAGGCTGTGGCTTTTGTGTGAGGCTGTCCCACTGTGCCAGCCAGGTGAGTCACGAGGCTCTTCCGTGACTGAGTGACGAGTCAGCGCTGAGTCAGAGTGAAGAGACCTCGGTCTAAATGTGAGAACGCTGTCTTAACCACATACCCTCACCCCCCGCTGGATTCCCGTCCGAACGCCACCTGTTTTCAGTTTGGACGGGTCGCCGTGGCAACATGGTTATGAATAGCAGGCATGGACACACAGTCAGACCCCCCAGTGGTATTTCGGGGGCTGGTATTTTTTTTTACCTCAGTCCCCGTGTCCTGTTAGACTGGGATTCAGCCGGTGCGGACCAGCACTGCCTGATCAGTACACGCGTGTGCGCTCTCTAGACCCGCTTCTGGTAAGTTCTGCCTTGTACAACTTGCGTCACGGGAAAGCTTGTGCAGAGGGCCGCTCAGGATTGCCAAGTGCATTCTGATCATGAACGCGAGCTTGAGAATTAGCGGTAGCAGGAAACGCGTTTCTGACTTGGATTTTAAAGGCCACCGTTAGCTACACCGTCCTCACCCAGGCTGGGGGGGGGAGGGGGGGGCTGTCGAGCGTATCGCAAACGAAATGTCGTCCATCAGCGATCTCTCTCTTCGTGACTCAGGGTTTAGTGGGGGGAGGTGGCTTTGCATCACAGCTGTGTCCAATGGTTAATGTATCCAGTGACAGAATGAGCAGCCCCCCCCCCCCCCCCCCCAATACGTGGCCTTTCTCTATAAGTCCCAGGGATTGGGGGGGCGGGGGTGTTTCGCTGTCCTGGTAAAACATGGGTAAAACGTGGGTCGCTGTGATACCTTTTGCATTCTCTTGGGGATTAGCAGGATACGGCATTGCCTGCAGCACTGATACAGTGAGACCCTGAGAGGGTCCGTGTACCCAGAAGAGGGCGCTGTATCAAGCATGTGTCCCCTTCCATTTTAGACCCCTAACACCCTTTCTGTTCGGTCTTGTTCCTGGGGTCCCGAACATGAGTGTCACTGTGGCAGCCCAGAAGATGTTATCTCACACCCCACAGTAATCGCCCTTCTTCTGACCACCTTCAGCTTCCTTTCTCTCCTTACCACGTGTTTGCGTTGTTGGTCTCTGCAAATGAGCTCATGACCCCAAGCACGGTAACTTAACACATTTGTTGAAACACTGCGATTCATTTATAGGGGAGTCTGTATGTTTACAGCTGACTGTGCAAATGTGTGTCTCTGCCCTTTGTCATTTATAATTACGTAACTGTATGCCTGTGAATATAAGAAACGTGTCTGTAGTCTCTTGAGCATTTAAGAGTTTAACTGTCCTTAGCTACTGAAATTAAACCCTCACACCCTACTGGTTCGCTCTGTCACCAGTACTTAGTTCTGGGGTCTTTCTCTGCCAGCAGGGCATCTTCATCTCCCGGATCGCCGAAGGTGGGGCCGCCCACCGTGACAGCACGCTGCAAGTGGGAGACAGGGTCATCTCCGTGAGTACCACCTCCTCCTCCACCACCTCCTCCTTCACCTCCTCTTTCCCGCTGTATATCCCTCCAGATCCGATATTTAATTCTGTTGCTTACGGGAGTGAGCCGGCCTGTTTCGTTTCATTGCTGATCTGCTCAGGGCTCTGACCTGGGCTCTGCTTCTGCTCCTCTCTGTCTCTCCCCTTCTCTCCTCACCTCTCCTATGGATCAGTTTATACCTTGTATGGCAGTCATTTCCCATAATTCCCTTCGGGTTACCCTAGCACTTGCGTACTGTTAAACTTCACCTGAAATAAGTTTTACTTATCATGGGCTTATCTGAGTATAATCAGATCTGGTGGTGAAGAGGGCAGAAAAACACAACAGGGGGCCTTGCTTAGGGAGAGGAGCTTTAAATCATTGTTGCCTGTTGCCCCCCACCCCCAAGCCTTATTTGGGATTGGCAGCTACATCCCCAGCCGCCAGTTTGGGAGTCACTGCACCCCTGGTTTCCACACGTCAGTGCTCACCTGTCTGGTGTCTGTTAATTTTGGGTCTTGAGTCGTGGCTTATTGAGCTGTCAGGGAAGCTGCTGACTTGGATATTGGGTGTAAAATGATTATTTTAGCCCACAGTGATGTTTTCATCCCATTAGAAACACAAACATTATAGTTCAGCTGTGATTTTGTTGGGTCTTCTAGGGGGTGCAGTTGTACTTGCTCGTATGACGTGTCTGTCTCTTCTACTCCAGTTTTTTTTTTCTTTAATCATTTCACTCCCTCTCCTACCCCTTGCTCGTTTCCCATGTCTCCTCCATACTTGGGTGGTGGGTGTGGTGTTGGGGGAGGTGGGGCCGCTGCCATGGAAACAACACGCCGATCCGGAGATAAATGCTGATACTGGGTGGTCAGTGCTGACCTCTGTCCCTGCTGTGAGACGCCCTCAGTTCCCCAGTCATTCGCTGGCCTCGGTTCGCTGCTCCATGACAGGTCGTTAGCGTGTGGTTTTCAGCTGTCTCACACATGTGATTGAATGGGAGATGCTTGATTGATGCTGCTGTGATGCAGGGAGCGTTTGATAGTTCTGACTTGGTAGACATTACAGAGACAGGCCAACCAGCAGGGAGGACACATTCCCTTACATAATTTGTATTATATTTTGCTAGTCTTATGGTTTTTAGTCATGACTTTTCTCTAAGTGTTTGTGCTGGGCTCAGGAAGAATCTGGAGGCGATACCGTGAGCCGTGTGCGCAGCGTTTGGGAGCAGGGGCGGGGCCACAGGGGCACAGGCCCCAGCTGAATGCTGATTGGCCCCCGGAGTGCCCCGTCCCCTGTCACTCACTAGGTGAAAATTGCACATGCCTCCAAACACATTAACATTGGCTTTAACCATATATACTAGTGCATCATCTTGTTGTTACACATGGGTACTGTATGTATAACATTCATATATAGGTTTATATATGTATATAAAAGGTATGATGGATGGGTACAGTACTATCACAAAGGAAAATCTCCATGGAAGTCAATGCTGGCCTGTCTGTTGGTACCGAGGTCAGTACTGAGGTTCTCTCAGTGTACAGACCACACAGGCCTCCCCACCCCACTCACCTGCCCCTTCCTCAGGTGGTAGGTCCTCCTCAGTTCCCCCTGAGCACTCTGGCTTGTCTGCACTGTCCCAGACTGGTTTTTGTGTCCTCAGTCAATTGGTCTGTTTGTCTCTCCCTGGCTGGTCTGTCAGTTAGTCCCCAGCCAGTTTTGTCTGTTACTTATCTTTCTGTTCCCATCTGGACTGTCTGTCTATCTCTCCCCAGTTAGACAAGAGACGGGAGACAGTCCTCCTTCTCTCAGCTGGTCTGTCTGTCTGTCTCCACCCAGCCAGGCAGTCTGTCCGTGGTCAGTCATTCTGTCTGACTCTCTGTCACTGGTCTGCCTCTAGCTGGTCTGTCTGTCTCCACCCAGCCAGGCAGTCTGTCCGTGGTCAGTCATTCTGTCTGACTCTCTGTCCCTGGTCTGCCTCTAGCTGGTCTGTCTGTCTCTCTTGATGTTGGCTTGTTTTTTTTGTCACTGAGCACCTCTAACCTGCACCCTCTCGCTGGCCTTAATGTGTCTCTATGGAAAAGAGACCCTCAATCACCCGATCTTCACCTGTTCACAATTGATAGTCATTATAGCATTATAGCATTTTTGAAATTTAGATGTATATAGTGCTTTAGTTTAGGTGTGTTTGTGGTACAACAATACACACAAAATCTTGAAGGGAATTACCCCCCCCCCCCCCCAAAAGGATGGTTTCCTTTTGTTTTCCTCATATGCGGCTGCTCCACAAAATAGACAGCCAGGCAACTTAAAAAGTTGCTACAGAATATGTTCTTAGGAAACTCAGGTGCTGGCCAGATATGAATGTCCATGGTCCACTCGTCTTTTGGGAAGTTGGTCAGATCCTTGTGCCTTTAATTTAAGCACAAAATTTATTTTCATATCCTATTATTTTACTTTCTTTTTTTATTGACAGATTAATTCTTTGGCACTAGTAACTGTACTAGAGACTTCAGTCCAATTCAGTTTTGCTTGGCCGATAACCTCTGTTCACCAGCAGGTGGAGCCACTGCATTCAATGTTCCATTCACAACATCTGTAATAAATGCCTGTAGTTTTATTGATTTCTATCTGTGTGTGTCTTGCTGTAAACTGCTTTACATTTGCGTATTTTGTTCTTAATTGTAATGATATAAGTACGGGATAAAAGTACATGTGAAGATTTTGGGGTCCTTTTCAAATTTCAATGTTTCTTCTGGGTCTTGTTCTGTCACCATAGAGACGTGTATGGAAGTTAAAGTGGACCTAGTGCTGCTTAATGCTCGCAACCGAGCCCTGAATACTGATGATCAAATACGTCTGCAAATCACATTAGCAAGAATGCCTGTAATGGCGGAGAGTTCTCTCTGGGTCCATATGTCTTGTAAATGCTCAGGTTCATTTGTTTCAGTAACTGAATTGTGCAAATTTTTTATTCAATTGTTAGTTAGCGTTATGTAATCTTCAAAGTATTAGATTAATTGAAGGAATGGCCACTGTGGCCCAACTGAAGGGGAGGAATGTAGAATAGGCCTAATTCCAGTGGCCAGCAGGGGGCGTCTGTGAGCCGCGTGCTGTGGCTCATTTCTGTCTGGAGGCTGACGCACTGATCTGTCGATCCAGATCAATGGTGTAGACATGACAGAGGCCAGGCATGACCAGGCAGTAGCTCTGCTCACCACCGCCTCCCCCACCATCACCCTGCTGGTGGAGCGTGACCTGGCCGAACCCCGGGCCCGCCCACACTCCCCCCCGCCTCCTCAGCCCACCAGTGCGGCAGACCAGGAGGACCAAGGCGAACAGTCGAGCCAGCCAATGGAGGACGAGTATCCCATCGAGGTGAGAAGTGGAGGCGAGGATAAGGAGGGAACGGCCTATAAGCAGGAATTATGATAATGTCTCTCATTTGCTATTAAAACAATAGAAACAAAAAAGATGATTTCGTTTTTATTTAAAATGAATTAATCTACCAGAGAGAGTTTTTTAGCGAGGGAGATGCCATTATAAAGATAACAATGAATTCTGATTTCATCCTGTCATAATTATAACCGTTACTTCCTGTGCCAACAGGAAGTGATGCTGGTGAAGGCAGGCGGCCCCCTTGGGCTGAGCATCGTCGGAGGCAGCGACCACGCCAGTCACCCATTTGGCGTCCGTGAGCCTGGAGTTTTCATCTCGAAGGTGAGCCTGAGGAACTGAGCAGCCGGATCCTGTGTGGAGTTTCCCTCCCCTGTCACTCCCCGGTTCACAGCTCATCATTGGCTGATAAGGTTTGCTCCTCCGTATGGATTATCGCACCTCTCGTGTGTCCAGGTGATCCCCAATGGCCTGGCCTGCAGGAGCGGCCTGCGGGTCGGCGACCGCATCCTGGAGGTCAACTCCATCGACCTGCGGCACGCCACCCATCAGGAGGCCGTGCGAGCGCTGCTCTCCAACAAGCAGGAGATCCAGCTGCTGGTTCGCCGTGACCCCGCCCCGCCCGGCATGCAGGTGCGGACCTCACCCTAACTCTGACAAAACCGGGCCCTATGTGTCTTTGATTTTATGCAGCCATTGTTGCAGAAAAAGGTGGCGATCAACAAACGGGAAAGAATCATAATATTAAAGCATATAAATCTGTGTGGAGGGGGGCAGTTGGCTGGAGTTTCGTGTACAGATGCACTTCCTGAATGTAAATTGGTCCATACAGTGCGTTCGCTTTCCTTTCTTCACATTATTTTATGTTGCAGCCTCATGCTGAAAATATTTAAATTCATTTTTCCCTCCTAAATCTGTAATCAACACCATAATGACAATGTGAAAACAGGATTTTAGACATTTTTCCAAATTTATTACAAATAAAGTTCAGGGATCAAGATATTATCTGAATGCATTGTGTGATTGGTAAATATGGGTAAGATGGTTGTTTAAGGTGAATCTTGTGTTGGCTTGTACCCCATTTTGGGTCTTTGAAGGAATACGCTCAATATTCAGCTCAGTCACCCCAAGTACTTTGCTCTGGAAGTGCTTGTTTTTAGGGGTGTAACGGAAAACTGATTTGAATCGGAAATCCCAGCCCAAATGTGTACGATATGCCAAGATCAATTCAAAACCCTTACTGTCTGTGTCTGATTTAGAAGGAAATCAGTCCCAAACCAATAAACCATTGCAGATCAATACACCTGTAACATCATCGTTACTGTACATCACTTCCACATTAAGATCTTAGGATCAGCTTCAGTGCCTTAGTTTCTCCGTTTTTTGCTCTTTAAAATTAATTTGACTTGTTTAGAAGACACATTTTAGATGTGTTTTTATTGAATAGTGGGACTTTTCATATCGATCATAGACTGCGTGATTTTACAGGAAGGCATCTGTGGCTGTAGAGCTGGAAGGCCTGGTCCTAGATGGGAGGATTCTGTTCTGGCAAAGGGTCTGCTGCTTTCCTGATTTAATAACCCTCCTCCCCCCGCCCCCCCCCACAGGAGATCGTCATCGAGAAGTTCCCCGGAGAGAAACTGGGCATTAGCATCCGTGGGGGGGCCAGGGGCCACACCGGCAACCCCTTTGACCCCACTGACGAGGGCATCTTCATCTCCAAGGTGACCATCGTGTGGGAGGTGTTCCTGTTCAGTTGCGGATTAGATCTCAGGGGCGGGGTCCTGACCTCTTGCTGCCATGCCATGCTTTTTCCAGGTGAGCGCCGGCGGGGCAGCTGCGAGGGACGGACGGCTGCGGGTAGGCATGCGCATCCTGGAGGTGAACGGCCACAGCCTGCTGGGCATGACGCACACGGAGGCTGTGCGGGCCCTGCGAGCCACAGGAGACACTCTGGCCGTGCTGGTGTGCGATGGCTTTGACCCGCAGGATGCTGCTGCCATCGAGGTGCCAGCAGACCGCCAGAGACCCGTCCACACTGTACCTGTGGTGCTGTCTTCTTCTCTTCATATGTCACCTCCTCTGCCCCTTTCTCTCCTCTTTTCCCTTCTCCTGTTTTCTCCTCCTCTGTCATCCTTGTTCTCCTCCTGCATCTCCTCATATGTGACCTCATTTTCTTGTCTTAGTCATCTCCTCCCCTTCTCCATACTTCAGTTCCTCCATTTTCTTCTCATCCTCCTGTCATCTTTTTTCCTCCTGTATCTTTCCTCCTATGTCGCCTTCTTGTTCTCCTTGTTGTCGTTCTTTTGTCCATTTCTTCCTCTCTTTTTCCCTTCACCACTTCCATTTTCTCTCCCACGACCTCCGTCATCCTATCCTCCTCATGATACCTTCTTTTTGGTTTTCTTTCTTGTCTCCTCCTGATCCTTATGCTGTGTTCCATTTGAACTCGTAACTCATAAATTCCTTGTCAGAAATTTCCACTGGAAGGCCCCCTCAGGCTGGAATTCTGACTCGTGAACTTGAAGGAAATGACACAATCCCAAACTCTGAATCCAAGATGGCTGCACCCCTTTTCAGCAAAAGTGAAAGTTTCATACTGTTTATTTAGCACTTGCGTCTTAATTTGACCAGAACTGTGTGCACAACTATCTGTGGACGTGTTCCTACAGAGTTTTATACGCAAAACACAACGTAATGTGTCAACTAATATTGCTAAGAATGGCTAACAATTAACCGGGCTAGAACTGGATTTCATGTTAGTGGGGTTATTTGTCGGATTTAACATAGTCTGGGCTAAATGTAAGTGAACGACGGTATAAGGCCATTTAAACTGGGATAAATTAAGTCCGACAAGTTATCTGGCTAAGCTTTTTGAAACGGGTCCCTGGTATTATGGCTGGTAAATGGCTTTTCTTCTCGCTGTACTGGAACGCATTTAACTTGTGTGTGACGCCATTCCAAGTTCTCTCCTCTGATGTAAATGGAACACAGCATTATTCACCTCCTCCTTTCTTCCCCTTCCTCTCCTCCTTTGCGTCCCCCTGCTCCCATTTCTCCTTTGTCATTTTGTCTCCACCTCTGGCGGTTTGTGCTTTATTGCTAAAGCTCACTTTTATTTGTCTACCCAGAGCAGTGGATTCTTTTACCTCCTTGGCGTCTACGTGCCTTAATGTCTACACTCCTGCTCTCTTAGGCATCCCCTGGTATCATTGCCAACCCCTTTGCTGCGGGCATCGTTCGCAAGAACAGCATGGAGAGCATCTCTTCTATCGACAGGGACCTGAGCCCGGAGGAGATGGACATCCTGCAGAAGGTGAGCCATCTTCCCCCAACAGAACAGCAGACGCAGTCGTTTGCTGAAATAAACACATAATAGTCTTTAGATAACAGCCGAAACATTTGTCTGGATGCCGGCGTTTTGTTACTATATGGACACGTACTTAGGCCCACAATTTGGTTAGCAGATTAGTAGGGCATCTAAAATATGAATGAGAGTTATATTATGACCCCAAAAGTTAGTGATCTGTATAAATTTGTCATAGCTTTTTTTTAATAAACATGCCAGACTATAAACTGTTAAAAGTACCATCACACCACACACATCTTTTTTACCTTGCTTATTATCTCCTCTTTTAAAATATGTTGTGGCTGCTGAGCTGTCCCTTTCTTCACCACTGTACTTCTCACTTTCATGATTTACCAAAACAGGAGTATGTCACATGCTCCACTAACCAAATTTAATAAACATAAGGATACATCGAATTAATGCATATTACTAATTTATGGGGTACACATTAATTACTAATCTGTTTGCCAAATTGTGAGCGTAAGTAAATGTCCGTAAAGTATTGAAAAGCTGGCGCCTGGACAAATGTTTCGCCCCTTATCTAAAGTCCTGGTGATTATTGTGCATGCAGCATATAATCGGCAGTACATTGTGATGTGATATCATGCAGGCCTAATGTATAATAACTTTGAACTTCTTCCTCGTGGGGATTAATGAATTATAATAGATAATAGGAATAATAAATTATCAAGTAATTTCATGGATTCTTTTTATCAGTAAAATCTGCATGTGATAGATGTTCAGACTAAAACCCGTATTCGGAGACCACTGCTGTCTCATCACGACACATGTCTGTTTGGGTAAATGTCGTTTGTCTATGTGCAGGAGGTGGAGATGGTGCGAGAATCGTCCCAGTGGGAGAAGGAGGAGCTGGAGAAGCTGGTGAGTGGGAATGGTGGCTAAAGGTTTCTGTGTTTGGCTCAGCATACGGCAGCTCTGAGTGTGCAGGTATTTCATTGTGTCGTAGTGATGATCTGCTAACCCTTAGCATCGCTTGCATCGGATGGTCACGTTAGAGCGGGAGTGTTAGTGTCTACCCACCCCCACCCCCCCCGGTCCTGCTGTGACCCACTGTCCTCTTCTGCTGCCTTTTTGTGGGAATATTCAGTGGGACTACCTGTCTTCTAACATGTGTGGATTCTCTTCTCTACCTCTCTCTCTTTCTCTCTCAATCTCTGGTGTGTCTGGGAATCCATCATTTCTCTACTTAATTCCCATGGTTCCCTTCACCTTTTTAATTTTTTCACCCACATCATTTTCCCCTTTGGTCTGTTGATCCTCCTCTGACATCATCCCCCTATCTCCTGCATGTATTGTTGCGTGATTGGGTACCCCCTCCCCTCCCCCATTTTATGGTGCCCCCCTCTGGTGAAGGAGCGCATGCGCATGGAGCGTGAGGAGGCCAATCGCGTGCTGGAAAAGGAGACTGAGGTGAGGGCTCCCTTGTCCATTCTCCACTTCTGCTCGTGGGCTTGCTGGACAGTCAGTAATCACAGGAACGGCCTTGGCTTGTTAAGGCATGAATACTCAAGTACAGAATCATCAGCTTGGATGGCAGAACAACTTCAAGCATGGTTTTTCATGCTGCTGTCTCAAAAAGTTGCTCACAAAAATCATCATACCTTAAGCCCTGATTATTGTCCCTATTCCGTGTCCTGCTACTTCCATTCTTCTCCAGGACCTGGACGCTGGGCCCCTCAAACTGGACTACAGGACATTGGCTGCCCTGCCCAGCTCTGCCGTGCAGAAACTCGGCCAGGTGAGCACCCCGCGCTGGTACCGGCGTTGACCTGTGTTGTGTCCTATTAATTCCTCACAGGGCTTTTCTGGGTTCCCAGCCTTACGGTACGGACACTGAAGGACCTCTCCTCTATTGAATGCTTCAGCTTTGTTCATTTATCTGTTAAGACATAGGTGCCCATTAGTATTGTGCTGGGGATGTGTTCAGAGTCCCGATGGATGGATGGATGATTTGTTCGTTGGTTCATTTATTGGTTTGTTGGTTCATTGATAGGTTTGTTTTTTGGTTGGTTCATTCGGTGGTTCATGTGTTACTTCATTCAGTCATTGGTTCATTGGTTTGTGATTCATTCGTTCATTGGTTGGTTCGTTGCTTGGTTGATCGTTGCTTCTTTGGGTGTGTGGATCACTTGATTCGTCTGTTAGTAGATGGTTGGTTATGTCTTTGGGTGTGTGGATGACTGGTTGGTTTGTTCTTTGGTTGGTTCGTTTGTTGGTTCTTTGATAGATGGTTGGTTCTTTGGATGTGTAGATGACTGGTTCGTTTGTTGGTTGGCAGATGGTTGGTTTGGGTGTGTGGATGACTAGTTTGTTCTTTTGTTCATTGGTTCGTTTTTTAGCTTGTTAGTTCATTGGTTGGTACATTCGTTGGTTTGTTTGGTTCATTGATTGGTAGATGTTGGTTTGTTCTTTTGTTGATTTGTTGGTTCATTTATTTGTTGGTTTGTTCATTTGATAGTTGGTTCGTTCATTCTTTGGGTGTGTGGATGACTAGTTGGATAGTTCTTTAGGTATGTGTATGACTTATTGGATAAATGGTTCATTAGTTGGTTGGTTTTTTGATATGTGGATGACTGGTTGAATAGATGGTTCGTTGGTTGTATAGTTCTTTGGTTATTTTGTTGATTAGTTTGTTCTTTGGTTCATTCGTTTGTTGATTCATTTGTTCGTTCATTCATTGGTTTGTTCTTTTCATGGTTGGTTCATTTGTTCATTTTTGGATGTGTGGATGACTGGTTGGATTGATGGTTCGTTGGTTGGATTTTTGGGTGTGTGGATGACTGGTTGGATCAGTGGTTAGTGGGATTGTTCTTAGGGTGTGAGGATGACAGATTGGTTAGATGGTTGGATGTGTTTGCGGCTTGTTGGTTGGGTTTATGGATAGATGGGTGGGTGGGTGATTTGAGGAATGGTTGATTTGATGCATTATAATATGCTTAGGCTTATAAACTCGACTCGTGCTTTTGTTCGCTTTAGATTTATCATATTTTCTTATTGGCAGCAGATAACTTGGCAGGAGTTTTGCTGTCTGGATGTCCTTGTTTCTACACAAGGTGCAGAAGCTGATTTTTCTATGCAGTAACAACATAAGTAAATTACCAAAGTTTAAGGATAAATTCTTTGGGTAGAAAAGATAATTTCCTGAAACTTGAGAGCTGGACATAAAGCATTTCTGGTGTATTTTTTGATCTGATACTAAAAACCCCAAACATGAACTGCTAATCTTTGTATTTTGTCTGTGTTCTGCGGGCACACCCATACCCTCCCTCATCTGAGAATAGCATTCCTTCTGAAATATTTTTTTTCTCTGAGGAATCTTTTCTTGGACCCCTGACCTTTGATCCCAAGCAGGTGCTTCTGATAAGTGGAATGCAAGCCAGTGTTTCCATCCTGGGTTCCCAAGCAGTGCCTCTCAATGATGGGATAACCAGAGGTTGTGGGTTACGTTTCCCGGGTTCCTTACATTCCACTCGATGCAATGAAACTTACTACTACCCGCCTGTGCATGAGGAGAGGGGCAGCAGCCCATTGTGACATTACGCATGCATACGCGCTGGGTTTGTTCAGAGTGCCTCCTCTATTGAAGTGTACCTGAGATTCTAAAGCCAGACTGAGTTGAATGTCCAGGCAATAAGAGAGTCAGCCCTGTTCAGTGCATCTCACCTGCAAGAAAAGCATCTTTAAATACAGAATCAGAATCAACTTTATTTGTCATGGACAGCGCAAGTACACGGAATTTTGCTTTGGTGCCATTGGTCACATTTAAAGTACAATGAAGTACATGATATTGTGTATTAACATAGAACAAAAACCAACCTGCAACAGAGTATACACAAGTAAGCAAAACAAGATGTCCAGTGCAGGAAATCTACTAAAAATGTATATGGTACAAAAAAATATTTAGGAGTATTATTTATATATATATATATATGGAGGATTAGTTGTCCCACCAGTGGCACCATCACAAAACGACGCTAGCTAAAAAAGGATGCAACTCATGCATCATTTGAGCGTATCTCTTGTGATTCTGTTGTCATCCCATGAGCGCTCTTTGTCCTCCGTCCAGCCCTGCATTTAGGTGCAGTTCAGGATACTGCAGGACATGATCTGTTGGGGAGGGGGAGGGGGTGCTCTCCATGCCCCAGAGGGCCCTACGAGTGAGGTATTCAAGGATCCGGCGCCCCGTACGTGGTGGACAGCTGCCAAGCTCGGCTGGCACTTGGGGGGCGGCGGTTTATTTTTAATCCCTTTCAGGCAGTGGTTTGATGGGCTGGGGGTGGAGCTCTGCATGTAAGACTTAGAGGCTTAATGTTCAGTGTCCTGAATGCTAGCCAGAAGGACATCCCCCTGCGCTCGGTCCCACTACCGCCCCACTGTGAGTGCCATGCTTCTTTCTCTCTTTCCTTGCTGTCTTTTCCTGTTCTTCTCAATCCATTCACTCTTTCTTACTGCTCTTCGAAGTTGGGAGGTTCAGCCTTTCTTGTGTGTATATTTGAATGTTCTGGGCCACATGGATGTCGTCATTGGTTAGTAGCTTAGGTTTTTGCCATTTTTGTCTTCACGCCACAGCCCTGTTGCTCTTTGCTTTGAGTCTGGGTCCCTGTTTTTTTTTAAAGCATATTCCCATCTACTGTAGGTCAGCACAGAGTGATGTCAGGGCTCGTACAGGATGCTTTAATCGCCCATGAGATCTTTTTCTGGACATCTTTAATCTACCACGGCTATGCAGCTGTTGCTGATGGTATTCTTAGGTTACATACAGCAATGTAGACTAAACTCAATCCCCTGGTAATCGCCGTAGGATTTTGGTAGTGCTTGATTGGTTAAGGGTTTCTGTCCGTTAATACTGATAACTGGCGTTTGTGGTGTGGCAGATGATAATCGTGCATTGTTCATGAGCAGAGTGCATTTGCTCCCTGTATTGTACTGCCAGTGCCTTACATGGTATGTGCGTGGTAATGCCCCCTACCCCCACCGAATGCCTGGAGTAGATGCAGTGGTGCAGTGATTGTGTGTGGGGGAAGGTGGGGGGGATGGGGGCATATTGGCCCTTTGCTGCCCTCCCATAGTGCTTTTGGTGCTGGCCCTTATGGCCTTATATGAACAGGTCAACACAGGATATTAATGTAACCCCATTCTTGTGGTACTGAATGCCTACCCCCCTCCCCCCCCCCAGATTCAAAGGCTGTTTGAAGTCAGTACTGCTTTTTAAGCCAGTCACTGCCCCAGCCACTGCTATTTTAGAATGTGAATATAATGAGCTGCGCCATGTAGCTTGAAGGCCCAGGTTTTTGTATGGTTTATGTTAAATGGCACGTTGGTCGTGTGCTTTCTGAAGGCGTGGTATGATGTCGCTCGATCTTGGAAATAACATAACGGCCTTAGTGTTTTGATGGGCAGGGCACCATTATATAACATTGGTGGGCACCTGGTGTTCAACCTCTCCAGACTTGGAATGTAGGCAGGCGAGTTCTAGCTGGCTTTCAGTCCAGGGCCATTGGACTTGTGGAGTATGGGGGGATTCATTGGACCTGGCTTAGACATTGTCTCCTGGTTTTATGCTTTAGTCTTTAGTGCCTCTTCTCTTTATCCCTCCATCCATGAGTCCTCTGTGTGCTCCTGTTTCTGTCTTCCTCACCCTCCCCATCCCTGTCTCTCCTTGCTCCCCCTCAGTTCTCTCATTCCGTCACTCTGACCGTCCCCATGGAGGCGCCCCTACAGGCCCATCTCGTCGTTTCTCTGGAGTCTGTAGGCTCCAACCCTGCAGAGCCCCCCCAGGTCAGCCCCACCCTGTCCCCGGCCTCCAGCCTGGAAGCCCATATCTTGCGGTGTCCCCCTGCCAAGGGCTCCCCCCTTTGCCACAACCTCAACAGTTCCCCGTCGTCGCACATATCTGGGCAGGAAGCCACGCCCCCTGCTGACCAACCCGAGGAATCGCTCGTGGACTGTAAGCCGATCCTCTTCAGTGAGAACCCTTTCCTGGTTGCCAACCGTAAGAGTAGGGGCTGTCCCCCGGAACAGCAACCCCTGTCTGGGCCACCTGTGGGCTACGGCCGGCAGGGCCAACTGCAGACCTCGTTGTACAGCAAGGCAAGGGGCCGCGTGACCCATCGGCATGGTTATATTTGCCCTAACCCGACCGGCACCTTCCCCTGGACCCCTGGCTTCAGCCACCTCTACGGAGCTTGGATGATGGCTTCACCGCACCCGTAGTGTTAATGGTTATTGCAGCTGCTCCCATGGTGATAGCAGGGGTTCAGAGCGTGCCTCTGTATTCCTCCTATCAGGATGCTGTTTATTACTGCCTTATTGTTTGTGTATGTGTTAGTGCGTGTGTGCACGGGAGCCCTTTGATTTGTTAGCATCCCACTGTCCTATGCAAGACCTAAGGAATTCACCCCCCCCCCCCCCCCCATGTATCTGACCTCACAGCATGCCTCTGTCTTATATAGTCAGCAACAATGTGATCCAGTCTAAGAGTCATAATTTAGCTCAGAAAAACCTCCACCTGAACCTGTGTTTATACCCAAAGCAGGGTCAGACAATCCCTGGAGCAGTTGAGGGTTAATGGCCTTGATCTAGGGCCCAGCAGTGAGATATGTCAATCACAACGAGTGTCCATAACCCACTGAGCCACATAACATTATAGTTGTTTATTATTATTATTATTATTAGTATTAGTAGTAGTAGTAGTAGTATGAAGATTTTCTCTATTCATCTTAAACATGCTTCAGCAGTATTAAGACAGTATTTAGGCAAATTGCCCCATGTCTGAAATGCTGGGCTCATGTTTTGCTCACTGTACTGATACATGCATTACTGAGTCTGCCACCGGCCATGCAGACTCCCTGCTCTTCCCCTCCACGCCGGCCAGCTGCACCGGTCCCGCTGCTCGCCGTGCTGCTGCTCTGCATCACCGTCACGTAACACCTCTCACCTCAGGTTATACATGCAGCCTGATGCAGCGCAGCTGTGCCCACTAACTACACTCAGACAGTAACAATTTGCTGTTCAGCAATAACCTGCCACATGTAGGTGTGTTCTGGGAGGGGGGGGGTCATGATGATCGTCCCGCTGTTTAAAGAGCGTCCTGAGGGCACGTTTGTAAGTTGTGGGTCTGATCCCTGTGCATGTTTCTTTGTGACAGTACCAGTCTCCGTCAGTTGACACCCCCCGGCCGAGGAGCCCCAACAGAGAGGCCCCGTACCCCCCCAGCCCCCTGCCGGTGAGTACATGCCAAGATGGCTCCCCCCATCCTTTCATTCATCAGTTCCCTCCTTACTCTCCTGCTCCCCCAGAATGAGGAGCTTATTTGACGAACAGTATATACCTTTCCACCATCTACCTTTTCATCCTCGTCCCCCATCCCCCAGTTTTCTTGCTCCTTCCGGGACCCCCTCGCCCTCAGGGGGGAGACTCTCTTCGTAAGTGGCCCGTGGGCCTGCTTGCCCCGGCCCAGTGGGACGGAGACCCCAGGGCAGGCTCTCTAACGACAGTTACAGGCTGCCTTGTACTATGTCGGCCGAATTCGTTAACGAGGATGATGGCGCTTTACTTAACTTGCTGATAAGCTTAATCGTAACTCTGCTCAGACCACAGTCACAGGCCCCTTGTGAAAGGTGATTGGCCCACTCTCTCATTCAGAATGTTTCATTGGCTAATGATATTGTTGCTTCCTCTGTTAGGGTTAGGGTTAGGGTTAGCCTTACGGCCTCCATTCTTAAAAACATCCCAGAATCACCACTGCAGATCAACAGCACATATAACCAGACACAAGAGCATCTTCTGCAAGCACTGGATGTTTATTCGTTATGTTAATGCGTACATTTTAATACTCGAGCACTGCTCAGGTTTGCTTGCTCATCCCCTTGCTTGGATGGGGTTTCCAGTGGAGTTGAGCCGAATCACACATGGTTTTCCCAGCCTGTCACTTGGTGCTTTCCCTCCATTCTCCCTGTATCGCTCTATCGCTTTCAGGCCTGTTAAACTCTCCTCTTTTTTCCATCTTCCTCAGGCAAGCATTAACTATTCCTCCCATGTTACACCCAAGGACAGCGTCCCTGTACGTGCCCTTTAATGTCTGCTAATATGCTGCTCTTCCGGCTGTAGCAGTACAATGTTAAATGTAGTATGTTTAGAATAGAACAGCTCCTCTTAAGGCTCAAGTGTGATTTTCGTGTAAAGAATATTCTCAGTATCCATGTTAAGTTCAGTAAGACATGTTGGTGATCTTTTAGTAAGGCCCATCATCTCAAAGACTGTTTATCTTCCCACAACTCTAAGGGTTCATTGAGGAGTAGAAACCATGAATGGTTTGGGAGAATTCTCCTTTTACTGTAAATATCAGAATATATGGTTACAACATTTTGTCTTTGTTGTACACACAGACTGAGTATGCTGTAGTGATGGCAGTATCAAATGTACCTAAATATCTGAGACCATAATGTAAATGGAAACTTTCATATTTGTCTCTTGATGCTCATTACCTATCGGTTTTACTTTATGACTGTTCTTAGTGATAAGTTTTTGGGTGGAATACCTCACTGAAGAGGTGTGACCTCATTTAAAAGTAAAACCAAGGAAAATAAACCATACCCCTCCTCTATGTTTCTGTCTCGAAGACAAAGCCTGGAACGATCCAGCCCCTCTCTCGCATGCGGCACAGCGGCTCGCCCATTAGCCTGGATGGCCAGGGCAGTCCCAGTGCGGCCCCCCACCGCGCCTTCCTCCCCGCCTCCTCCCACACCTCTGTAAGTGGCAGTGTTACTAACACACTCTGCCATTTTCGCACTTCATATCACAACCACAGTCCCATTCGGCCTGCAATGCTCTCAACTTCAATCGGTTTCAAACCAGCCTCCACTTGCCCAGAATCCTCCTGTGGATTAAATCCCATGCTCACATTCCCTTATTCCTTTCTGACTGTTACACTGTGGCTTAAAGGGTGAGACCACAAGGGTATTGGCCCTACCTGAAGGGTGATTGGCTCCCAGAATACCTGCTCCCCTGTCACTAATTCAGATCATATCATTGGCTAATGATATGGTTGGCACCCCTGTATGAACTATGGTCCCTCTTATGCCCTCCACCTTAAAAAATTTTAGAATCCGCCCTGCTGTTGTCTTTAGGTGGTCTTTGTATCCCCTCACATTGCATGACATGTTTTTAATTGACACCAGGTAACCTGTGTTCTTCACTGAGACCCTCCCTACAGGGTCTGTCCCTCGCTCTCCCACCCATATTCTGGCTCCTCCCCCTGGGCCTAACCCTGCTTCTCTGTCCTCCTAACTATTTCCTGTCTCCCTTCCTGTCTTTCTGCCTCCCCCCCGCCTCCACAGCCTCGCACCCCCTCTCCCTTCACCCCCGACGAGTTCCCCATCAGTGCCAAGCAGGCCTACAAAGCCTTTGCTGCCGTGCCGCATTCTATGGCAGTGCTGGAGCTGCAGCAGGTAGGGGGCGCCGTGACGGTTCGCAGCGGCGCACCTGCTGGTTCATCTCCCTGACCCTTGGATGTGTACAAGGGTGGGGCCACAGGGCCACTGAAAGCTGATAGGCCGCTAATGATAAGGTTACTCCCTCTATGAAATATGGCCACTCCTAGGATCGTCCCAGACCTAAGCTCTCTGATGCCTGGTTTCTCTCTCTATCTGAAACCCTCTGTCACCTGACTATCTTATCTTCCTATACATTTGGACAGCTTGTAGTGAATTGAAAATCTGTCTTGCTCTGGAGACTGCAGAATGGCAGTTAGTAGGTTATACACAGGCTAAACAGAAAATAATAATATGGTAATGACAATATTTTAGTAGATTCCTGATGAATAGGAATGCCTATTTTTCCCCCTCAGTAACAAACGGATGGTAAGTGTTGCTGTTTTTCTTTTACCAGGATTCCTTCAGCCAAAGGAGCCCTGACACACCCAAGCCAGAGGTGAGTCCAGTGTCTGAGTGACCGACGTACGAAAGAAGCGCTAATGTAACTGCTGTCAGCTGCCATCTTTCCCAGTTAGGAGCTCCTACTTTATTTTGTATTGAACTAAATTGATGATAGGATAAGGACATGGCTTGTTCCAATAGCAGCCAATGAAAATTTGCCACTCAAGCAGTTTGCTTTTAAAACGGTGCTCTCGGTGTCGGATCTGCCGGCGCCCCCTACAGACGCCCACATGCAGCGGCAGCCTGGAAGTCCCAGAGCAGCGTTCCTTTAGAGACAGACAGAAGTACTTCGAGATGGACATGAAGCAGCAGACCCCCGACAGCAAGCCCCGCCCCCGAGTGTGTCTGGTGGGGGAGGATGACCTGAAGAAGATGAAGGAGGAGGAAGGTGAGCGGCGGTGGCTGGCTGCTGCTTCTCGCCACGTTTCTGCGGGATACCCCTCTATGTGGCTTTCCATCCAATAAGCGTGTTAGGTTGGATTTGGCCTGTTAATAAATTCTTACGGTGACGTCTTTTTTAATTTTAATAGTCCTTACCAGTCAGACCTGCCAAGCCTCACGCATTTCGCAAGAAAGACTCCGTTCACGTATTTGGAATGATATTCTCACAAGCCCTTTTTGTCACACATCCCTGTTTCACCATAAGCAATTAAATTAAGTTCTACTGTTTTAGTGCATTTCTCTATCACGGCAACATGGTAGAGGCATCTACTCGTTAAGCTTTTAAACATTTCTCCTGCCTAATTCTTCATGACCAGTCACGGCTGTTTGCTGTTGAATATAAGACCATGCTTGGTTGATTAATAGATAACCTTCTTTTCAATTTTTGTAGAAGTGCAGTGGTAATTATTTTGTTCAAAGGGCTAAATCTTGCCTCAACAGTCCCATGGAAACCAAATTCTGAACGTCAGTTTTTCTATCAAAAACAAGTTTGCAAAAAACAGTAATATACAATTACTACATGCAACTGTTAAATGTTTTACCAACATATAATTAAAAGAATAAAACTGTGTATGCTTACAAATTAAGTATTTTTTGTCTTCAGTCATTTAATCGGCTGAAAAAAATGCCCTGGAATCAGACAGTTCAAAAGAAAAATGTTCAGAATTAGGAAGCATTTGGAAATTTCAGAATCTCCGGCACGGTAACTCCTCAAAAAGCCAATTCTCCAGCAAAGTTTAGCCAAACTGCAAACTGACACAACACCCCTGCAGGTCTGTTCAGCGTTTTTAAACCAAAATAACATTACAGGCCATATTCAGTTTTTATCTTGGTACCGTCATCCCTGATAAAGTATTTTACATGCTGATTATGTAGTGTATATTTATTAATAAGGTAATTAAATGATTGGGATAAAACTGGCCTTAGTGTTGGGCCTCCAGGAGCATGACTGGGGTCCACTGTCCCAAGACAGGCATGTTCAGTTAGGGAATCTCCTTTTAAAGATACAGCCGTACGTGTTTGAAATGCGCTGTCGAACCTCACTGTCTGTCATCACACGCCAAAAGCCCGGAAGGTCGACCAGCGCCCCCCAGAGTTCCTAATGGATGATGATGAGGAGGAAGAGGAAGAGGACCTTGCTAAGCAGATGGCTGACCTGAAGGCGCAGGGCAAAGTGGTGCTGGATGGAGTGGAGTATAAGGTCGAGAGTGTGCGTGCTCCCTCTGGCTCCTCCCCCCGACACTGTGCCACGCCCCCAACTTCAGGGTAATGTTCGACTCCTGTCTCAGCGTTAAGCTCTGTATGAATGTTTTCCAGGATTTAAGAGTTTTATATGTAATATGATAGGGTACCAAGTAATGCTAGGCAGACATGCTTCGCTGATTCGCTCAGTGCGCAAACATCTTCACACCTCAAATACTGTAATTATGAGATGAAACGGAGTGTGATGAAAAATGGTATGTAGTGTGCATGTCAGAATGCATTGCCATTGCAGGACACAGGTTAAGTATATATGGACGGTACGTGTAAAGGATGCATGTGAACATTCAGCACTGTGAAGATATGCATGAGTGTGGTTATGGCGATTGACGGCCGGGGCGGCGGCTGTGTGGGTTTGAGCGCCCCTTATTTGTAATCATCTTCTGACAGGAGGCCAGACTCTCAGAGGAACTCCCTGGAGGACACCTTCAGGCTGGAGCACAGGCCCAGCTCCATCACCGGGTGTGTTCCATGGGGTCTCCTCCCCGTTATGCCATCCAGGAGCGCGAGTCCCAGCTTGCAGTGAAGGTGCCTCAGCTTGCTAGCTGACGCCATTCTCCTTGCCTCTCCTTCCCCCAGCCTGGTTCCGGCATACCCCGAGGGATCCAGCGCCCCCATCCGCACGGCCAAGGCGGAGCGGCGGCAGCAGGAGAGGCTGCGCATGCAGAGCCCCGAGCTGCCTCCGGGGGGCGATCGTGAGCTGTCCCCGGCCGAGAAGCGGGCGTTAGAGGCCGAGAAGAGGGCCATGTGGAGAGCAGCACGGTAGGCGAGGCCCCGGGGGGGGGAGGGGGGTGGTAGGATGTGTATCTGGAGATGGCGTTGTCTCTCCCCCACCTCTTCTCTTTGTCTCTCCTGTTGGTGCTAAAGGAACTCCCAGAATTCTTTTATACAGCTTTTATATACTCCTTTTTATAAGTTATGTAGTAGTTAGTGGGGGGGGGAATAACATCAGTCGAAAAGATGTCACCTGCTTTCTCTAAGCCAGTGTTTAACCCGGTCCATGAGGGATCCATAGACAGTCCAGATTTTAGCTCCCTCCCAGCACGACCTGGACCAACCAATGAATAGCTGGTACAGGTGTGCTGGGAGCTGTGAGGGAGCAAGAATCTGGACTGTATGAGGGTCCCCAAAGGCCGGCCACTTCAGCAGCCACCTTGCTCATCTGCAGATGAACAGTACTGGTCAGACCCGCTCAGGTTTTTAGGAGCTGAGCTCTCAGCAGTTCTTTTACAGTCCAGGATTCTCCAGGAGTTTCTTCCCAGATTCGGAAAGCAGCTCAGACTCCGCTCCTGCAGACGCTGGGTCTTCTGTCTCCCCCTGGTGGCCAGCTGCGACCTCCCTCTTGCTGAACCTCCTCGTTTCGGTGTTTCTGTTGCTCCCTCTCTCTCTGTCTGTATGTAACCTCCTGTCCTCTCTATTCTGAACTCTTCCCCCCGCCCCCCCCGTGGTCCCCCCTTCCCTTGCTCCTTGCGGGGGTCAGGCCCTATGGGTTAGAGGAGGACGTTAGGCAGTATGAACAGGACCTGGCCAAACGGCTCTACCAATCCCGAGTGAGGGCGTCTCAGGCCTGCACCCCACCCCCTCAGCCTGCCGGTGCCAGGTTAGGCCCGCCCCCCCCCCCCCGTCCCGCCTGCCACGCCGCATTCTGGGGGTGTGCTTGGGCACGGAAGGGGGCTGTGAATGGCTTTGCAGAGCTTCACCTCTACACTGTGAATGCTGGCCTGTGTTCTTCTGCATGCCTCTGCTACCCTTCTGCAGTAGGATCTGCTCCTTCACCTCCTTTCCATCTGATCCCCTCTTTATCACTCCTCCTCCCTTTTTCCCCCCTTCCTTAACGCCCCATCCTGCTCTCCCCGTGTGTGTCACTGGTTTTTTTTCCAAAGAGCATGCGGCTTTTTGCAGCTCTGTGGATGGCTAACACGCCCCCTGGTGGGAGAGAAGGTTAAATCACCAGGCGCTCAGATGCCAGTGTGGACCTCACGCCTCCGTGACCTTTATAGGAAGCCCTGTGGTCTCTACAGGAAGTTCCTCCACGGTGTGTCTGTGTCATCATTCCGAAGTCCACGGCAAGCATCAAGGCCCCGGAAACCAGGGCGCAGACATGCAGAATGGTTTTTGTAGGAATGAGAAGCTTCCGGAATATAACATAAGCCAGTCATCAGTTGTATTGTTCCTTTTCAAGTTTTCACTCCTGTAATTTGCTATGCCTCTATATTCTCTAAGCTCATAGCAGCATGTTGTGCATTTCTCCTGATTAAAAATGTGATCGGAAGGTTGCTGGTTCAGATGCCATAGTGGGCAGAGTGATTTTACCATTGGGCCCCTGAGCAAAGCCCTTAACTCCGATTTGCACCAGGGTCTGGCTGACCCTGTTTTCTCAAAAAATGTGTGTTATTTTCGATAAAAGAATTTGTTAAATATGTATGTTCTCTTAAATAAAAAAGAGAAACTCCGTGTTCAGGTTTGGAACATCCTGGATTGATCTGAAAGTTAGATACATCCTCTTCGGGGAGAAAAGCAATAAAACTAATGGTCTAATTTCAGCTGGTATATGCAACATAGTCAGTGTCTGGGGGCATTGTGTGGCTCAGCAGGTTAGGATGTGATACTAGCATTCAGAAGGTTACCGGTTCAAATCCCAGGATTGACAGTGATTTCACTTTTGGACTCAACTCCCAATAGCTCCAGGAACTGTGCTCCTGCTTTTTCAAAGAAAATGTATATTGCTTTGGATATAAGCATATGCTAATGCAATGTAAATGATTGGGAATGTGAAATAGTCATAGGTCTCATTGGTGGGGGAGATGTGATTGAGATGTTAATGGCAGCTGTTAATGCCTGGTAGCTCTGAAAAGCTTAGGTAGTGGCTTTTGAATGTGAACCTGCGGAGCTGCATGTTGTGATGTAGCAGAGCGGCTGGAGAGTCTCGCTGTGAGGAGCAGACCGATGTAGCTCAGCCCCGTCTCTGCCCTGGTTCCCCAGCCTTTGTCTGTCGCTTTGTGGTTCCCTACTGTCCTTGCTGCCCCTTTTGCTCTTTGACAGTCTCCCCTCTCCCACAGCATGAAGTCCCTGGAGCAGGATGCCCTGAAGGCCCAGATGGTCATAGCCAAATCGCGTGAGGCCAAGAAGCGCGGAACACTGGAGCGGCTGACGGAGTCGCCGTCCCCCGCCCCTACGCCATCGCCCACTCCACTGGAAGGTCAGTGCGTCGCCCCCCACCAGGCGACTTCGCGGCGTGTTAAAGGTGGCCCTGCCCCCCGGCTGAGCTGTCTCTCTGTGTGGTTCCCTCCCGACAGATCCAGCCTCCCGCTGTGTGACATCACCAGGCAGGCTGGTAAGGACGGCAACACGGCGGTCCTGCAGTGAGCCAGTGTGACCTTTAGGGGGTGCTGCGTAGCTGCGCATAGGCCCATGTGCTCATTCTCATGATATTCAATTGAATTGAAAGTGCTTGGCTATGTGCAGGGCCAGAAGTATAATGGAATTCTTGCATGGGTTTTGCAATCAAGGGTTGCAATCTGCGACAGAAAGAAAGATGCATTCAGAGTTTTACTATAAAAATAAACTTAGATAAAAGATAAACAAGGTGTTTGAGTGATGGATAAATAAGCAGCCTTGAGTGTCAGAAATGGGTGGCTGGGTGGGGGAATGATGCAAGACTCCAGTATGACAGCCATCGCTGTGGGAGTGCGGGTACTTCAATTTATTCAAACTTGTACTACAAGTTCCTTTTAGTCTCTGAATTACTTCAGGTCCTTCTAGTAGTACAGGGCTGCCTAATATGGGATGGTCTGCTAATACAGCTGGTTTAATTTGTCGTGAAATTTCTCTGTTAAATGTGACTCGTATTTGGGCCTATAGGCTCAGAATTAGCCGGAACAGATTATTTATCCTAAATCGTCGTCCTCCTCAAATAAGATTCTCTTTATATTTCTCTTAAATGCTAAACATGATTTCATTGGTTCATTTTTGGGCTTGTAGGCTTGGGATGAACTGAAGCAGACTACTTCTGCTTAATTTTCCTTGTCTACGAAATGCCTTTGAACGACGTGTTTACTCTGTAGATAGTTAACAGTGGTCTCCAGTTTAGTATCTTGAATGCTGCCTCCTCCCCCAGCCTGGGGCTCCAGAAGGTGGCACTCCCTATGCAGGGCTTCCCCGATCTCCCCCCACTCCCACTCTCCTCTCCTCCTCTCACCGCAGTCTGCTGTCCTTTTAGTCCCTGTCGCAAAAGAAGTTTGACTACCGGCAGTTTGCAGCAATCCCCTCCTCAAAACCCGTATACGACATCCAGGTATCACCAGCTGCATGCTCAGATCCCAGACCCCCCCTGCCACCCCACTCCAGCCCCACTCACCCCCTCCCCCCCCCCACCCTCACGTGTCCCACTGGGAGAGTCCCGCCACGTGTCTGATGTGTGTTTGGTGGACTTCAGTAACATGGTCACATGGCTCGCAAAGAGCCCGCGCTGCAGACACCCAGAACGTTCTATGGTGCCACCATCAGCGATGGGCTGTGCCTGGTGTGATGAGGTCTCTCTCTCCATACGTGAACCGTAATACACCAGACTGAATCCGCGATTATTTATAAGACCGATTCTTCAAGTCTGAGTAACCAGACCAGGCTCAATGCCCGTTGTCGTCTTCTAGCCCAGTGCTGAGAGCGAGCAGCTCTCCTTGGGTCTGGACTGATCTGTTTGCGCTAGCTCTGTCTGTAACGGCGTCCTGTGTCCTCTGTTAACTCCCCCTGGGTATGGGGCTCGTCGTAGAGCCGGCCGCTCCTCTGTGTGTTTGTCTGCCTGCCATGGATGAATCCACTGTGTCTAACCAGCTGTGTGTTGAGTGACCTCCTGATATTCTTTAAAGTGCATCTTTGAGCATGTGGGGCACAGATGTCCTGCAGTGTCACTGAGATGTTCACATCTTTCTCCCCCCCCTCCCCCTTTCAGGTGTTGGAGCTGTCAGACAAACCTTTAGAAGTGCTAAGTTAGACATCAAATTCTTCGTTAGTTCAAATAATTAGAAAAATCTGAGAAAAATGGGATCCTTACACCCTATTGTTCAATGTTTTTGCTGTACATGAAATTAGATGGATGCATAGTACAGTAGAAGGTTCATATCATCATATTCATCTATATTCAGCTGATGAATTTGATTGGCAAAAGGTTAAACACAAGTATTTATATTGTTTATCTGATGCTGTTAAATGATAGATACATGATTGCATGTATAGCTGTGTAATTTTTTTCAGGATGTTCAGCAGGACATGTTGCTTCATCATGTCAGCATGGTTAGGGATGAATCTCTAAGAGATTCTCATGGGAGGCTGGTTTCCTTAGATGAACTGATGAGTTTGCGATGGACAGACAGTCCTGGTAGCGCTTTGAGTGTCTGACCCCAACCCCCCTGCCCTGCTGCTGGCTTATGCTCCCCTCTTGCCTTCTAGTCCCCGGACACTGCTGATGACGGCCACATGGACGGTTCCAGTAGCCCAGGTGAGGGAGATGCGTCGACACTCAGCACTTGGCTCAGAGAGCCTGGGACTGAATGGGCTTACAGAGCTGGAAGGCAACCAGTGCTCCGTGACCTTTAACCTGGTCCCTACTTTGACCTTTGATTATGCTCACTCCAGGTCACTTCCTGGGATAAACAGCTGCCACATTTTGGTAGGATACCCGTGTGTGTGATAAATAAATAACGGTGATTCTGCTTTATTGTGTGCTTGGTGTGAGATTCATTAACAGCCTGCTCAGTGGTTTAAACCTAATCTTACACCTGATCTTGGGTTTTACTAAGCTGGGGGTGTGTCAGTGCTCCGCGGTGCTTGTTCTCAGTGTTGTGCTCCAATCTGCTTAGGCAGACTGAGGTCTTTGCTAATACTCTCTGGATGTGAATCGCTGTGGGATGCGGTCTGTGTGGATGTGCTTCCTCTGGATGTTAATCGCCTTGGGATGTGGTCTGTGTGGATGTGCTCCCTCTGGATGTGAATCACTGAGGGATGAGGTCTGTGTGGATGTGCTCCCTCTGGATGTGAATCACTGAGGGATGAGGTCTGTGTGGATGTGCTCCCTCTGGATGTGAATCACTGAGGGATGAGGTCTGTGTGGATGTGCTCCCTCTGGATGTGAATCACTGAGGGATGAGGTCTGTGTGGATGTGCTCCCTCTGGATGTGAATCACTGAGGGATGAGGTCTGTGTGGATGTGCTCCCTCTGGATGTGAATCACTGAGGGATGAGGTCTGTGTGGATGTGCTCCCTCTGGATGTGAATCACTGAGGGATGAGGTCTGTGTGGATGTGCTCCCTCTGGATGTGAATCACTGAGGGATGAGGTCTGTGTGGATGTGCTCCCTCTGGATGTGAATCACAGAGGGATGAGGTCTGTGTGGATGTGCTCCCTCTGGATGTGAATTCTGCTGGTTTCATGTCATCCCTCAGAGGTGGACCATGTAGCCATCCGCCTTTTTCTGGTCTGTGGCATTGCTGGAGTCTGCTAGACACCACGCTTTAATCGCCTGCGTGGAAATTGCTTTGCGAGATCGGGTTAGCAGGGCCGGTATGTGGTACAGCAGGTTATAAAACTGTTCTGTACTGTACTGTAATCAGTAGGTCACCGGTTCAAGTGCCAGCTACATAGAGTAAGCATAAATTGTTACTATCGGTTGTCAGACGTAAAGCAGCACTGGCAGGATGGTGGTAGGCTGTCACCCTGAGGCTGAGGGTGTCCCACAGCCTGCCAGGCACAGCCCTAAAGTGCAACTAAAGTACCCTTGATATTTGGGGCAGTGCAAGACCAACATCCATGGATTTTTACCGTCCTCCTGTACTTGTGTTCTTAGATGTGGAACTAGAATGGAGAATGGGTACACAAGTGAAGTCAAGTACGCTTATTGAGATTCACCCAAGCATTCTGGGAAAATGTATGGGCATTAAGAACAGCTATCCAGCCTTCATTGATGATTCAGGACAATGTATTCCACTAAGATCCATTTAGAACATTGTCTTCCAGTTAGCACTGATGTAAATTCACTGATGTTCTCTTCATTTCCCATCTGTGGTCACTCCCTATGCAGCAGCAGCACCCCCTGCAGACCCGGCTGTAGAAGTGCCCCCTCTGCTGCCTGTGTCCTCAGCCCTGGAGGAGATGGCACTCTACAGCAACAAGCGCAAGCTGAGGCAGGGCCGCCGCAGCCTGGAGACCGCCGTCCCCACGTAGCTGACGCTCCCGAGGACCATCGCCAAGACACTCGCTCTCTCTCTCTCACGCACACACACACACGCACACACACACACGCACCAGCAACACGAGCCTCATCGCGAGCCAGCCAGAGCTCCGCCACAATTCCACCACAGAACCCATCTTCTGGAATCACATCAGCTTCCTCATCAATGTCCACTTGAGGACATGAGACATTTCCATGAGAGAGTGATGACACTACAAACGAGATACCTTAGAATCACACACGTGGGGGGTGGGATGTACAAGCGGCACCCCGCCAAATGGATAGAGCAGGATGGGTGGGGGGTCCGAAGCCTTTTCTTTTCTTTTTTCTCTTACACTTTTTCAGTTTGCAACTTAACTGGTGACTAATCCTGTTCGATTCCTGCCACTCTGGTTGCTGTAAAAAAAAAAATGAAGTAAAAATGAGATGAATTGTAGCAGTTTCACTAACTAATTTTTAATTTGGGAGGTGTTTTATTTGAATGGCTTGTAAAATTCAAGGGTATCACAGAGCTTTGGAAAGAGTGTAAATAGGGCTTAAAACTTCTGCTACGCAAGCAGCCACCCGAACACATATTTCAGCATTTGTTCTGCAATGTTTGTATATTGCCCTACCCCTACTTGTTGTGTAGGAAAAAAACTTTTTAAAACTGATTTTAGAGTAACTTATTTTATCAGTGTATCCCCAATACGTCTCCATACATCTCTGTATTAATCCGAGTGTGTAAAACGTGTTTGTTAAATAACTGTGTTCAAGAGAATTCATCTAAAGCAAAGATATGTGCATTTCTTTGTATTGTGTGTTTTATATTTATGTCTTCGGAAACAGAGGTCAGTCACCTAAATACACAAGACGAGTTAACAGAATTTTTGGTCTTGAAGATTAAAATTTCCTTCACCAAAAATGTTGCACACTATCTGGTGGTGTAAGAGGCACGATCAGTTACACTCAAATTGTTTCATTCAGCAATTAAGGCATAAAATATCAAGGAATTTTATATTACCAAAATTTAAGGCATGAAGATGTACTTTGTCATTACCTGAACCCTTTCCTGAAGGTAGTAGCATGTGGCATTTGTCAATCGAAATTTAGCAGCTGCAATACACACTGTTATATTGAACAAGACTACACTGAGTTGATACAGGACTGTGCACCCAAAGGGTACCAATGCCAAAAAGTTACAGATTTGTGATTTTCTGCTGCCTATGCAGGAAAGGTGAACATGTAGGTCTCATTACCTGTGGTACCATTCTCCCTACTCTTCAAAGGCATGTGGATGATCTATGTATGAGCTACAAACCGGTTAGCAGGTGGTAATAGTTTTTTTTTTTTTTTTTTTAAATCGGACACCACTGAAATCTGTGAATAATGTACATACGAAAACGAAAGAAGCAATGTCGAGGTCAAAGCTGAGCCGATCTATGCAGAGACCCCAGCTGTTCTGTTTGCTGGGTGCTGTGTGCATGTAAATTGGCTGCGTGAAGGTTTTTCATAAGATATATTTGTAAGTCCTCCCAATGTCTTTTGTATTCTCAATGCACTCTTTCTTCCTCTTTTGATCTACTGTTAACAATCTGAATTGTGTAATAGCTTCTGTTATTAAAATACTAATTATAGTTTTTTTTAATTGACTGAAATTCAGTTTGGATAATTTGTGAATGGATGATTTTTTTTCTCTCTCTCTTCCTGTTAGATAACGTCCTTTCTGGGATTTACCAAACAGTGGGTTTTAGACAGATGTAGAGCCATTTTTTTTTCTCCTTTTTGTGGGAACATATTTTTCCAAAAGGGTGGGAGGGAACGGAATGAAGTCATGGGGTTATAGCAACACGCCTGTAACTAGATAAGGTCATGGGGGTCATAGCTCAAAGACTGTAACTAGTGAATTTGTAAAACCAAAGAAATCTATTTTGTGGTTCAGGAACAATAAAGTTTACTTTGCGTTTAACTGATTTACAATTTTGTGTTTGCAGTTGAAGACACTATCGATAAAATCTTTGGACAAAGACTGTGGGACATTGACAGGTTATCTGGGTCACAAATTCATTGTGTTTCTAACATCACCCATCTGCAATAAAAGAATTTGCAACACTTAGCAACTGAACTGCTGTTTTCCAAAGTGCCTTGAGTCAGAGTCAAATTACTCATGAGACAGATGCTTGTTGATTCTTTTTCAGACATATAGTTAAAAAATCCAATATAAGATTCTTGCACTGATGTTTATTGCAGTACAGCTATCAATTAGATCAGTGGATCTCAAACATTTTGGTCCAAATACCACTTATGATGAAACCAAAGCAGGCAAGTACCACATGGGGAGGGATCACAGTAACCTGAATCACAGAAAGAAATGACCGATCTTTTCTTGGGTACCACCTGGTACTTACCAAAATTTGAGAGCCATTGAATTAGATGAGAGATGCCTTAACCAACATTAATCAGGTTTATACAGTGGTATCTTGGAACACAAACTTCATTTATTTCCAGAAGGCTGGTCGAGTTGTGATTTGGTTGAGTTCCAAGTTGATTTTCCCCATAAGAAATAATGCAAATGAATTTAATCCATTTCAGACCAAACAAACAATTGCCTATGTAAATGTATCTACCTGCCTAACGACAAAGAACAATCAACATAAAACCTAATACAGGTGTCCCCCGTTTAACGTCCATTCGAGTTAACGGACCTGGCCTAAAAAATTAGCATGAAAATTAAAATCTATGTAGTGATGCCAGACATAGCAGCTGCTGTTTTGTAACCCCTCTATCCCTCCTCCTCTTCACCTGCCCCTTCCAGTATGCCATCAGCTCACCTCAAAACAGGTAAAATGCTCAAAAACTGTCCTTTACTTCAGGTTTATTGCTATTGTATGTGTGTACAGGTATTCCCTTGTTTACCATCTGCATTACTTTGTGTAGAACAGGACGTTAATTTGGGCGTTGATCGAATTAACAAATATCCATAACTAAGTAAAATATGGTTGAGTTCATTACAGCACTGTAGCATAATATACGTCAGCCAGCGCTGTACAGTACAGGGTCTTTTTTGGCTGACAACGCGCTCTACAGTCTGCCTGCTCTACCTATTGCCCGCCCACGCGTTTTCTTTGGAAGGGGAGACGCACCTATATCCGTACACGTTTTAGCAGGTCTGTCTTGTTGTGTTACAAGTTCTTAAGGTTGAGTTGCAGCTAGATGTTTCTCAACCGACACATTCGAAGTCCAAATTTGTGAATGACTCTCGACCCATACAAGTTTTAGGAGGGACGGTCAAGTTCCAAGACTTCAGTCGAGGTACAAGCTGGTTGAGAGCCGTTCAAGTTCCAAGGTTATACTATAATTAGACAGCAGTTTTAACTTCACAGTATGCTATGAACAGAGTTTATCAAATTTCAGTTCAAGGTCCAATGAAGGACACATAAAACATCCTGTGTGTGATTTCTTCCTCTTCTCCCTTTTCTCTCATGTGGCCAGAGAAACACTAAGGTTTGGATTCAAACCTTAATGTTGGATTCAAAAGTAGATATTTTAAGTATATGCATTTTGTTTCATATAGTTAATAGTGGGTACAAGAAAAGCCTTCTGCAGTTGTCTTGCAGGTGTAACATGGATAATAAATATTTCCACTTGCCACTGTGCGCATTTTGGTTTAGTGTTTGGTAACTTAAAAATATTTGGGCCCAAAATGATGCACTTTACGTTTTCCTGTTTGGAACTGCCCACACAAGCGGTCGGTCGTGCTCATAATTGTGTCATTTTAGAAAATTGTTTATTTTTATCGACGATTTTGTTATATTATAGTATGTGTACCTGGACAAGTTTAAATATGGACAAAGTTTTGTGAGGTTGAACGACTGTATATCCATTCTATCTGTTCTGCGATCCTCGGCCCTCAGGCTATGCACCAGCCACCAAGTTATGTGTGTGTGGTAAAGTGAGTGTTTTTGTATTTCCAGAACAGTGCTGTGATTGCAGTGTTCATCTTTTCACAGTTACATATTTACACTGTAATTGATATTGCTATCCTTGCGCAGTTTGGAACTGCCCGCGCAAGCGAACAGTGCTCTGATTGCAGTGTTCATCTTTTCACAGAATAAACCAGCTCAATTAGGAGTCTTGAGTTGTGGTGCATTCAATTAACACAACGCAAGATCGTGCCAGTTACACATGGAATCAGATTTACGTGTTTGTCCACGTTGGACTACGAGAATTGTGAAATCCTTCCACGCGGTGTCTTGGCTGGCACCCCTTTTAGGTCACAGACTGGCTGCCACATTCTTCTCTGGCTCCCAAATTCCTCATCTGTAGGTTCGCTGTGTGGATGGGAGGGGACAGTCTGTTGAGTGTCTGAGTGAAACAGGAAGTGCTTAAGTTGGGGTGACCTACCCTCTGCAGCACCCTGTTGTGCGCTGTGTAGTAGGGAAGGGCCCCAGGTTCGTCTGCCAGCAGCTCACGGCGGAGGTGCTCAAAGGGGTCCTGCCTGTCATTCTCCTTTGAGATTACAGTCATGTTAGACAAAGCACCATGTACCTTTATTGGGCTGTATCATTAATGGACATTGAAGGACGCTCGGCACTCAGACTAACCATATTTAAGGCCTTTTCTACTGGTATCAGTCCTGGTGGAATTGATCCTCCTGCCCTTAGTACAGCCTGGACCTCTTCAGTAAGCAGGAAGGACTCGTTGTACCAGCTTTCAAACTCTATACCAAATCACAAAGAGATGTCAGTCTTCTTGGTCTATATCTTACCAGTGAATCCAGACACACATTTCAACTTGATTGATCCGAGGGGGAAATTCTTGTGCATACAGCAGCAAGGTACATAGATGTACAGCGCAATGGAGACGACATGGGGAGAACATGCAAACTCCACACACATGTAACCCAGGCGGAGACTTGAACCCGGGTCCCAGTTGTGTGAGGTAACAGTGCTAACCACTGCACCACCATGCCACCCCCCATTCATTACTAATGAGTTACAATTAGTTTTATTTAGGTCATTATTAAGACTTCATTCCTTATGTAAAATGCATACATTAATTTCTTAATGTTCAGAAAAGATCAACAATATGTGGTTGAGCACATCATGTGGCAAAACACGAGTCTGTGACTGACCATCCCTTCAGCTGGACTTCAAAGCACAGTTTGAGGAACGCTGGCACACAGACTGAAGTGAGGTAAACAATTACAATGTAGGTACTTTATACATATTTTAGGCAGTAACATTTTGTAGAATGAGTTGTACGTTATACAAACAAGTAGGAAGAAAAAAACCTGTTTTTCCAAAATGAAAAAAATGCCAAATACCATCGAGAAGAGTAGCCTATACGTCCCAGTTAGTCCAAAAAAAGCACTGATCATTTGATGAGTAATGACTACTAATAACTACTAATGAACTAGTAGTTATTAGAACTAATCCATAGTTAGTAGATAATTCCCAGTGAGACCTCCAATACTCAATAGTTCCTAATGAAGTACTAGCGAACTACCATAATAATTAGTTCACTATACCTATTGAATAATTAAGCATAACTCTTTAGTAGTAAATAGTACTAATTTAGGTGTTAATGAAGCACTACTCTTTTGTTGCTACTTACTTCCTGCATATTTACCTGTTAACTGCAGAACAGTATTATAATGTGTTACCCAGTACTGTACTCTTGCGTGCACTGAAGTCTATGGCATTTCGACAAAGGCGTAAGTTTATTTAATGCATATTGCTTTATTTAAGCTGTGTAAATACTTTTGGTGTCTACAGCTTTTTAAGTTAACCATACATAGTTTTACTCAGTGATGTAGAGGTGATCAGTTAAATTTGGATGTTGTAAAAACAGTGACTGTTGGAAACCATTTTAGAAAAAATATTATTTCAAACTAATTTTTTGTAGTTTTTGTATTAACTGAGACAGTCTACATATACAAGTACGGGCTACCTGTTAGAATACATTTTAAAAGTATTATTTTTTAATATTTTTATTTTACGTAAAACTGAAGGTATGGGGTCGTACGTAATAGAGTATGCCGTTACATTATAGAGGAAATAATAAGTTATGAAGGTACTCATAATATTGGAGATCATACTGCCATGTAGAAATATAATTTCCCTATGAAACAGATATTTCATGTTGAAATATTGATATGCAATATGTGCCCTTCAGAGGTAAAGTGGGCTATGCCACATGTCAGTCAAAAATGAGTTTAGTGTCCAGTATTAATTATTGAGGGTCAATCAATCTTTTAAATATACCGAGATCTGTGCTACCTGTGATATATATCAATTGTAGGGTATAGGCACACTGGTTTTTTGAAAAAATGTCAACTTTGGAGCTCATTTTCTCAAAACTTTGTTTTTGTGGGATAGCCCACTTTACCTCTCAAGGGCACATATTTTATGTTAATGACTGAGTGTCCAGGAATTTTACAGGACTGGGGTGGCAACCCTAATTTTCAAAAAAGAAGATAGCACTGGATTCTTACAGGTGAGGGTGAGGAGTGACAGTATAGGCGCCCAGGGCCTGTTTCTGGCCTCTCGAGCCGAAAATTGAAGCTCACCCGTGAGCAGGCGGATCCTGCACTGGTCCACCAGGTGCTGGCAGTAGTTGACCTCAGACCTGGTGCTGCCCAGTTCTTCATGTTGCTGTCGGTACTGCACCTTCAGCTCCCGCAGCCTCAGTACCAGGGTCAGCTCCTCCTCTTCCATTACCGGCTGACCCTCCACAGTCACAAATATTCCTGGATGGAGAGTTATGGGGGTCACGGCCGCTGCTACAGATGTGCAGGGGGAGGCTTATTAATATTTGTGAAGAAGGTACTACACACTGACCAATCAGGGAGCGCGCTCTAGAATATTAATCAGCCCCCTTCCACTGAACTCATGAGTCAGTCAGGTACCACTTCCTGTACGAACATTAATTATCCTTCCTCTAGCATCCTACTCCCCGATCAACGAAGGGAAAGGGAAGGTCTGCTACAAAAAGCCAGCATACTTTGGTTATTGGCAGAAGGGTGTCCACAAAAGGAGGAACTTCCTGTACACAAAAGGAAACTGGGCAGAAAGGATTGTGGGTAGACACACCGTGACGCTGTTGCTGGAGCTGCAGGGTGCTACTGGCGAGGTCAATCTCCCGTTTTGTCGCGTTGATGCCATCCCTCAACTCCCTGAGTCGTTGCTGGCGGTCCCGGAGCACTGCCTTGTTCTCCTTCAGGATGCAAGTAATCTCACTGCCATGCTCCGCTTTGAAGTCCTCGAAGGCCTCTGCTTTTGGGGGAAGGGGACTGGGAGAAGAGGAGCTGTGTCAGTGAGTGAGTACCAAGTAGTCATGGTCACTTCTGGATACCAGTATTGAAAGCTATAATGCAATTTCTAGAATTATGTTAGGTATCCTGTCACACACACAGAGCAGAAGGGGATAGGGCTTAAATAGTGGCTTTTGTGTGTTAGTAGGTACTGGCAGGTAAGAACATTGACTGGAGGTACCCTATTTGGCATATCTCAAAACCATCCATTCATTTTCTACACCCGCTTGTCCTATGCAGGGTCTCCGGGGCCCGGAGCCAATCCTGGAAGCTAGAGGCATAGCATAGGCAATAACCCAGGACCGGGCAGCAACCCACTGCAGGGTGTGCAAACACACACCATTCACACACCTATGGGTAATTTGGAATTTCCATAATGAAAGATAATGACTTGAAAATGTTTGTCTTTATTTGGTTCAAAGATAAAATATTCTGACATTAAATGTGACCAATTTTCAATTATTACCTGTCAGTACCTAGTGTTAGCCTAAAACACAGACAGTGGCGAGAAGACAAGTAGCTATGCTCCCTAATGATGAGGCCTATTGAAGAGCACAACCTGGCAACCGTAAAGCACTGTTAAAGGTTCAGCCATTTGCTCCACGGAGCTGGCAGGACCAGGTTTTCCTGAACAGAACAGGAAGTGACGTGTCGGTTGCTGGTTCTCTGTACTCTGTTCTGAGGAGGTTCCCCTGGGATCCCTGGTTCTGTTCGTCCGAGTTGAGATCCCTCTGGGACACCAGGAGGGGATTGCTTCTGTCCAGTGCTGCGGTGTCAGCCTCTCTGCTGTAGGTGGGGCTAACCGCTCCTTCCTTCCTCCCTACACTGAGGAGGACAGTGTCAAGGCTTTCAGCATAACAGAACGAGGCAGAGTCCTCTTTTCAGGGTCCTAAGCAAAACTTTATTTAACCAATTGTCCTTTGACACCCTCCTTCCCATTCTGAAGCAAAGAAGCCACTTAGTGGGCTTATCCCTTGGGCCAGCCCTGTGTCACATTATTATGCTAGATACTTGGCTCACACATCCTTTCAGTTTTCTCTAGTTTAGTGCTTCTCCATCTTTTCAGCATTTTTTCCTCATCAGTTACACACCAGGGCTTAATAAAGTAGCTAAATTATATGGCTTGATTTATTTTGAAAAAAATTTAAAAAGCTACACTAATGTGAAATAGCTGTGTTTAAATATGTACACACCTGGAATAACAGTAGCGGTTTTGATGCTTATTTGAACCCCAAATATCATACATTTGATTGTTCTTGCTAGATCACAAGCTCAGTAAAACACCCCAGTAAGTACCGTCTACTCCTCTAACAGGAAGTCGTGCACCTCTCCTCTTACCTCACATCCTTTGCTTTTTTAGGTTTGGTCTTGTGCCTCTCTGCCCCCCCGAAACCCACTGCTTCCGCCTCTCCTACAGGGCCCTTCTCTCCTCGACGCTGAGACAAGAAACAACACAAGCCAGTTTTCTCAGAAAAGGTGCCCGTCTCCAGCAACAGGCCAGGCTACTAGGGGAAAAGTAAAACGCACTGGTGGGTTTGGCTTACTTGTATATATTCTGTGTTACTGGTTGGTTATCGCGTGTTACTGTTGTTAATGCCTTATATTTTGTATGTTAATACCTTATATTATCCGTATATATGTATGACAAGCGGTTTGGAAAATGGATGGATGAATGGATGTTATCTTCGTAGTTTATTTTAGTTCATCAAAAATTCCTTGTACCTGGGCACAGTAAATAAATTTGATTCTGATAACTGGTATTTAGCGAAATTGTCCCCAAATACACACTGAAGAACCTTCATTAGTTAGACCTAGAAACAACCAAGCCTACATATTCATGGTTCCCATGAAACTCATTAGTTTTCTTGCTTATTAATTAAAGTTGGTGTGCATGTGTGAGTGAATGGTGTGTGAGTGTGCCCTGCGATGGGCTGGTCCCCCATCCTGGGTTGTTCCCTGCCTCGTGCCCATTGCTTCCGGGATAGGCTCCGGACCCCCCCCCCCGCGACCCAGTAGGATAAGCGGTTTGGAAAATGGATGGATGGATTAATTAAAGTTTATGCAGTTGAAATCATGAATGAATAGTTCTCAAATGGCAGCGTGCCACAGGTTCAGTCGCTGGTATAGAAATAAATGCAGGATGCTTCCATGGTCACACTAACCTGGGACCTGGGACTGCTTTCAGCAGCTGGGGCCTGAGGTTTCTCTACCAGGCTATGCTTCTCGGTCAGCTGGGATCTCAGCCTCTGCTCCTGCTGCCTGGAAAAGAAAGCCAACATCTATTGGCTACATACTGAAGCTACGAGCATGTCGTAATACGTATGCTTGGATGATCGTGTATTAATAAAGACCTTGTACGTAGTGCAAAGCGTCAACTTGAAATGCCAGCTGAATAACGACTTACTGCAGAGCGAGTCTGAACTGTGTGAACACCTCTTGGATCTGTCTAATGTTTATGATCTGAAATGGAAAACGGGGATCAGGATTTGGACACATCATATGTATCCAGCAGCTGGGTGACCTCGGCTATAACTGAAGGCAACAAAAAATTGTCAGCCATCTTACGTCAATCTCGTTGCTGGTCCCATCCAGATATTGCCGAACTTGACGCTGAATTTCTGCCACCTGCCTGTCAGTCAGTGTGTCATAAGACACCCTCATCCGATTGGCCTGCAGGAATGGGGGGGTGGTCATGGGCATTTACAAATACACACTTACGCGAATAGACCGTTCTTCAACCTTTTATGTGAGTAAAAATTTACGCATGTGGGATTCCTTATTCTTTCCCACCATTCAACAAAGCCTAGCCTAGTATTTACCAACCCAGTTCTTGGGGACAGTCTACATTTTTGCTCCCTTCCAGCTCCCTATAGGGAGCAAAAACGTGAACTGTCTGCCTGGGAAGGAACAAAAACATGGACTGTCTGGGGTTCTCCAAGGACTGGGTTGGGAAATACTGAACTAGCCCACCCTAGTTGCATATAGGACACCCAAGCCCTACCGCGAAGAAAGACTAGTTACAGCACGGTTCCAGCTTACTTTCGTTTTCCCCTGCAGAAGGGTTGGCTAAGTAAAGGCATTGCCTGGTTTGGGGAGTGACAGTGATGTAAAACCGAAGAAGTGTTCATTTATTGTTCACACATAGTACATCATGATTTACTATGTGAAATTATTTAGTTTTTTTTTTTTTTTACAGTGTGCTAATTTCTGCTACCACATCTGTGAGAATCGCTGTGTTATGCATGCATCAAACACTAGCAGAATTAGCATTCACTTGCATAAATTTGCATTATGAATCTGTTCTGTTCAGCTATTCTATAGTACTTTTTTAAGTAGGAGGTTGGAAATTTTCAAGTTCCGAGGTATCGCAAATGCTTCAGTACATTGTGATGTGCAGTACTACTAATATTGAATAATATATAGAACATTTGCTTTTTCCTTCAGATAATCCATGCGCAGAACACAGGTATCTCCATGCATTTAGACCAATCAGATGGTGTTAACACAACCAGCACAGTTTGGTCACGCTTTTGGCCCTTCTAGGAAACAGGTCCATGTTAGCGTAGGTACCGGTCGGGTACAGCCTGGGTACGGCTCGCATACTTTACAATGGATAACTGCCAGGTCACAGAATGGCTCAGTTCCTGGTGGCAGTGGAAAAGTGCCATAATTAGAACAGGTGCGTTCACAGCACAGAATGTGAGAACTAGCAGGAGACACTTGCCTGCATTGTCAGGCTATGCCAGCTTGCACTTTACGTACTTCAGATGCTTTGCCCAAGTGCTATTCATAAATAATGTGTATGGTGGGAATTTCTTATGTAATTCTGGATTTACACATGTCAAATTCACTTAAGCTGAGGTTTGTCTGTATTGCAATACTCACCGTCTTAAAAAAAAAAATTTTCATTAACCTTCATTATGTTCATTAAGATTAACATAATTAGACTGTGGGACATGTTCCTGATGTTCTAGAAATTACGTGTTCTAATTCATAAATCACATTTGGTTGTTTTAGATCAGTATTTCTCGGCCCGGTTCTCAGGAGACCCCCAGTCAGTCCACATTTTTGCTTCCTCTCGGCTCTCAGCACATCAGAACCAAACAACCAAGAACACAGATTACCTGTCACAGCTGTGCTGGGAGCTGGGAGGGAGCAAAACTGTGGATTGTGTGAGGGTTCTCTGGGACTAGGCTGAGAAACACTGCACACTGCTTTTGGAGAAGCAGGAGGTGGGCATGTGGGCATGTATGACCTCTACATCCACATGTGGACACTCACCAGGGAGTCATGGATGAAAAGCTCCTGCTTCAGCAGCTCGACCTCCTTCTGCAGCTTCCTCACCTGAATCTGCACACATGGGCGAGATCAGAAGGTTCACTCATCATGTGATCTGCACACAGCCAGCAGTGGCCATCTTGACGTGCCAGAGATCCATTGTTATTGTTATCATTCCATCCATTTCTTTTTCAGATATCAATAAAAAATCCCTTGAATCACCACCCAGCCAAGCCTATACACCATAACCAATCTCAGTGCATTCGTGCTGTTCTCACCACAGGATCAACATGCTCGTTGATGGCCGGCTCCGTCTGCACACGTTTCATCCTACCGGCGAAACGCAGGGTGGACAGCTGGGGAGCAGAGCAGGCCAGTATGAACTCAAGACCTAGATCTATAAACACTGTGGCTGTGGTCCCAGAGGGTACTGGCACAGAGACACTCTTTCTGGCTGAACATCGCCGCTCTCACCGTCTCCTCTATCTGACCAGCCTCCCCGTAGATGTTTGCCACCAGCACTGTGTTGCAGTTTCCCCCTGTGGTGAGGAGGAGGACAGTCACAATCATATTCCAATAGAACAGTCTAAACCAGTGTTTCTCCACCCAGTCCATGGGGCCTCCCAGACATTCCATGTTTCTGATTCCTTCACGATCCCAGCACAGCTGAATTAAACAATCAAAAACATGGAATACCTGGAACCAGTGTGTGTGCTGGGATCTTGTAGGAAGCAGAAATGTTGATTGCCTCTGAGTCCCGGAGGACTGGGTTGAGAAATACTGGTGTAAACACTATGAAACTATATGTAACTAGAGGCAATATGTCCCACTTGTCTAGCATCACTTCTGCTGACCTGTTAGCATAGCAGCATAGGTGATTCAGGGATGTTTTAAGGTGGGGGGCATAAAAGGGATCATATTTAATACAGAGGGGTCAACCTTATCATTAGCCGAAGATATTTTCAGAATTGGTGAGAGATAGGGCATGGGGCACTCCAGGGGCCAGACAGCTTTCAGCTGGGGCCAGTGCCCTTGTGGCCCCATCCCTGGAGAGCTGTAATAATGAATGATATCTAGCATCAGATATCTAAACTGCACCTGCTCCTTCAACCCCTCTTGGAGATATTCCAGTCAATTGCAGGTCAACAGTTGGCTGCTCCACAAGGCAAACCAATAGCCTGAATGGTTCTCACATTCCTGCCCAAGCCGTAAGGTACAAACACCTCTGACTGCCCCATAAAAGGTGGTGAATCTTGTGTTGCAAGTCAGTGCCCCCTCACACTGCCCACGGCCCTGCTCACCCAGACAGTCCTTGAGAGCATGTGTTAGCTTGCTCTGCCTGAAAGGCACGTGTTCCCGCCGCCGGTCTGCTAGAGCCAGGATGGCCTGCTCCAGGAAGGACAGAGACTTGTTGATATAAGTAGCCTCTTTGAGCAACTGGCCCTCTGACTGGCCGGGGGAAGAGGAGAGAGAGGGGGACATCATGAGACCATTATCACAGTACAGCTCTTAAAATCACTGTCTACAAAACCTTAAAACTCATATCGAAATCAATAACAGGGAGGTCACTGGTTCAAATCCTAGAGTTGGTGGAGTGATGTCACCACTGGGCCCCTGAGCAAGCCCCCTAACTCCCAAGTGCTCCAGGGACTGGCTGACTAAGTTATTTTATAACTAAAGGAATTCACAGAAAAGGAGAAAAGAATTCATGTTTCTCCAGAGCAAGACAACAGCATTCAGAAGGGTAATGGATGCCATTACTCACGCCACTTTTGCCTAATCTCTCTGAGCCAGCCAAGTCCACCAGGCTCAGCTTGGAGGTGAGAAACTTGGCTTCTGATAGTGTCCGTGCGCGAGACTGAAACACAGAGTCCATTAAGCTAAATTACGGTGCACATTTGAACTTATGACAAACAGCTTTGATTAGATGTGTCAGATGTACAAGTATAGCAGCATAGAGGAATAATATTCAACATGCAAGCATAGCATAGACTGCAAGCAGGACTCAGTGACTCTTTAATCATTTGTGGCCGTGCTGTTTGAGGTCTTTCTCAGCTCCCTGTACCTCGATGTGGATCGAAAGGATGCAGTGAGATCTAGAAGAGTTCCTATTGAGGGTGTGAGCTCCTATGATCCGGTTCATATCCCCCTGAAGATTCCAGAATATCTTTTACTTTTACTTAATATTAACATTAAGTAGAACAACAATATTTAAACAAAAATCCATCAAATTAGCAACTGATACATATGCAACAGGGGTCAAAAAAGTACAAATAAAAATTACTCGCCAGTGAAATCCTGAGAGCAACTGCATGTACCATCGTTAGTAATTTCACATTTTGACAGTATTTTTAATAATTAATCTTAATTTATTTTAAAATACCATTTCTTGTATTCAATTTATTAAAAATGTACCTTAGACATACAATAAAAAGGCATTTTATGCATTTAGAAATTCTCAATTTAAGCTTAACGGTGTTTGAGAGTTTAATAAATTTACTTTGGGATATTCATTATGTGTATTATTTTATTCCAAAAAATTTACTCATGAAATACCACCAGACAATTCAGACAGCAACTGACTGATGAAAACTGTCTTTCCTACCTCAAAGAGCAAGTTCAGGGCCTCCTCCTCACTGTGAACCTGGTGAAGAGACAGTCCTCGCACAAACACGCCTCCCCCAGCCTCTTCCACAATGGACATGCCTCCAAGTGCTGCGCTCTCCTCAAGTGGGACAGAGGAGAGCAGGTCCACCAGTGTCTCATTGTAGATCTCCAAGAAGGACAGGTACACAGAGATGGCGTGGTTTGTGCGCTTCTCCACCTCCCTGAACACCTGCATTTTCCACAGATGCACAGTGAAAGGTTTACATGATAGGACATCTGTGTCGACTCCGCTCAAGAGTCCTTCTTAATGGCAGCCAGTAGTAAATGTTTCACAACACAATCCCCAAAGACCCCCAGAAAGTCCACATTATAGCTCCCTCCCAGCTCCCAGCCATTCAAGAACATCAAATACTTGCTACATGTGAGTTGGGAGCTGCGAGGGAGCAGAAATGTGGACTGTCTGGGGGTTCCCAAGGACTGGATCAAGAAACACTGGGTTAAGCAACATGGGTATCTTTGAAACAATGGCGTTGTCAAGGGCAGAGGGGGGCAAAAGGAGCCACGGCCAGCCTAATACAATCATTGACCCCTTCAATGCCCCCCCCCCCAGCGAAAACAAGTGACTACATGGAAAATAAATTAACTGTAAAATAAGAAACCAAAGTATATCCTTAATTTGACAGTTTTCAGCTAGTCTATATACTACAACAGCATGATAGAGTCCCTGAAATTCAGTTATCGATTTTGGTTTTGGTGTACCCCTCAAAAATTTTCAGTGGCCCCATATGGCCACCCCTATGAAAAATTTCAGAGGGCGCCATTGCTCTGAGATATACATGGTTCAAGAAACTGCATTTCGAGGTCCTGGTGGATCAGTCCTCTACCAAACTAAGCGTAATTTGGAAAATCACCATGAGAAATAAAACCATGTTACCCCACTCAGACTGGGAAGACCGGGGCCTTGCCCTGGAGCCAGGCCTGGGACGGGAGCTCGAGGGCAAGCATCTGGTGGCCGGGCCTCCACCCATGAGGTTTGACCGGGCATGGCCAAGAAGTAACATGGGTTTACCCCCCTGTGGGTCCACCACCTCCAAGGGGAGGCTTGGGGTTTGGGTGCAAAGGAGATTGGGTGGCAGTCGAAGGCAGAAGCCTCAATGGACCGATCACTGGCTACCAATTAGCTCTAGGCATATGGAATATAACCTCTCTTGCAGGATAGTAGCCTGAGCTAGTGCGGGAGGTAGAGGGATACTGACTAGGTATAGTCAGGCTCGGACTCTGGAACCAAACTCCATTATTCTGCTGGGGGACTTCAATGCTCACATGGGTAATGACAGTGAAACCTGGAAGGGTATGACTGGGAGGAAGGGCCTGCCAGATTGTAATCTGTTATTGGACTTCTACGCTAATCACAGTTTATCTATACTGAACACCATGTTCCAGCACAATTGGTACTCATACTGCACCTGGCACCAGAGCACCCAAGGTCACAGTTTCAGGATCGATTTTGTAATTGTACCGTTGGATCTGTGTCTATATGTTTTGGATACTCAGGCGAAGAAATGAGCTGAGCTGTCAACGGATCACCACCTGGTGGTGAGTTGGATCCAATGGTGGGGGAAGATGCGAGATAGACTTGGTAGACCCAAATGCATAGTGAGGGTCCGCACCTACGGCATAACTTCTGTTCTATCCCAAGGGAGTCAGGAGACATGGGGCCTGAATGGGCCATGCTCTGGGACTCCATTGTTGAGGTGGCGGTATGGAGCTGTGGCGGTAAGGTTGTTAGTGCCAGTCGTGGCAGCGATCCCCGAATCCAGTGGTTGACGCCAGCGGTAAAGGGAGCTGCCAGGCTGAAGAAGGAGTTCTTCAGGGCTTATTTAGCTTGTGGGATTCCAGAAGCAGTGGACCAGGCCAAGCGGGAAATGGCTCTGATGGTTGCTAAAGCAAAAACTCAAGTGTGGGAGGAGTTTGCTGAGGCTATGGAGAAGGATTTTCGGTCTGTCTTGAAAAGGTTCTGGCAACTCAGGAAAAGGAAGCAGGTCTTCCCTAACGTTAGTTATAGCAGGAGAACTGTTAACCTCAACTGGGGAGACAGTGGAGGAAATATTTCAAAGATCTCCTAAATCCCACTGATACACCTTCCTTGGAGGAAGTAGGGCTGGAAGACTCAGAGGAGAACTTGCCCGTGTCTGGGGCTGAGGTCACTGAAGTGGTAGGGCTCCGGGGGTGGATGAGATTCATCCTGAGTTCTTGAAAGCTCTTGATGTTGCTGGGCTGCCTTGGCTGACACACTTCTGCAACATTGCATGGATGTTGGGGACAGTGCTTTTGGATTAGAAGACTGGGGTGGTGGTCCCAATGTTTAAGAAGGGGGACCAGAGGATGTGTTCCAACTATAGGGGGTCACACTCCTGAGCCTCACTGGGAAGGTCTATGCCAGGGTACTAGAGAGAAGGGACCGTTCTTTGGTCGAACCTTGGATCCAGGAGGAACAATAAGGATTTCATCTTGGTCGTGAAACACTGGACCATCTCTTCACCCTCAGAAGGATCCTGGAGGGTTCGTGGGAGATGAAAATGGATGGATGCATGCATGCATTTTTAATAAATAGAAGGAAAAAAATTGTCTCCAGGCACCTGCTGTACCCCTGTTATTAAGATCAGAATCAGCTTTATTCACAAAGCACTACACAGGTACATGGAATGTCAATGCTCTGCTTAATACTGCATTCAAGGAACATATAGTATGTACATAGGAACAAATACAACAGAAAACACTGAGTGGACACAAGCGCAGCTACACGAGGATGATGGGAGATGTAGGCAGTCCATGATAGATTGGGGTGGTTGGCAGTGAGATGTTCATCTGTATAAATAACACTAATAACTTGAAAAAACAAAGTGTGTGCTGCAATAAACCTCAAGCAAGACTAGTTTAAATTTACAACCAACTACAGGTATTTTCAGGGTTTTTTGCATGACAATTTGAGAGGGCTGATGAGGTTGTGGAGGATGTGGAGACCAGCCTTGTTGAGGAGCAGGAAAAGATGCCGTACCTCTTGTAAGGCCCTGGGAATGATCCCTCTTTCCTTGTAGTTCTTAGTGGCTCCAGTCATGGTGTAGGTCTTGCCTGCCCCGGTTTGGCCAAAACACATGACCGTGCCTGATGTCGAGAGACAATTAGAGCAGCTCACCTTGGGGATTAAACTCAATGGGCTAATATTTGCTCAAGTAACTGCAGTTGGAGATTTCGCAGTAGTACATAAAATGAAAATGAAATTAAATGTTTCATTTGTCATTTCCACAAGTACAGGTACATTGCAGTGCTTCTTTTCACATATACCAGCATGGTCTCCTTTGAGACACACACATACACATACACTGATCAGCTTTAACATTCAAACCCCTTGCCTAAAATTGTGTAGGTATCCCTTGTGCCACCAAAACTCGGACTCATCGAGACATGAACTTCACAAGACCTCTGAAGGTGTCCTGTGGTATCTGACACCAAGAGGTTAGCAGCAGATCTATTAAGTCCTCTAAATTGTGAGGTGGAGCCTCCTTGGATCGGACTTGTTTATCCAGCCCATCCCACAGATGCCTAATCAGACTGAGATTAGAAGAATTTGGAGTCCCAGTTAATATTTTGAACTTTTTTTCATGTTCCTCAAACCATTCCTGAACAATTTTTGTAGTGTGGCAGGATGCATTATCTCACAGAATGAGGCCCCTGCCATTAGGGGTACTGCCACCATAAAGGGGTATATTTGGTCTGCAACAATGTTTAGGTAGGTTTCACATGTGAAAGTAACATCCACGTTAATGTGAGGACCCAAGGGATCCCAGCAGAACATTGTCCAGATCATCATACTCCCACTGGCTTGCCTTCTTCACATAGTGAATCCTGGTGTCATCTCTTCCCCAGGCAAACAACACACACACACTTGGCCAACCACAGGAGAAAATGTGACTCATTAGACCAGGCCATCTTGTTCCTTTCCTCCATAGTCCAATTCTGATGATACTCATAAATCTATTTTAGGTGCTTTCAACTTCAAGAACTGCCTGTTGACTTGCCTAACTGTCAGGGTCAGCACCCATCTGTATGAGTCTTTCATGTTCTCCTCCCCGTTTGGCCAGCAGATGTCACTGGCCATCCTGTCCTCCCCGTTGTCAGTATTTAGTGTGTTTCCTTTTTCGCTTCAGATGGCCGCATGGCTCAATGAACTGAGTATGCAGCTACCTGTAAACCCCTCAGTTGTGTGTTCAAATACCCCCTCCTCTGTTTTTGTATTTTGTTCCCTAGTGTTTCATTTGTATCGGTTTTTCTAGTTCCTGTCTTTTGTGATTTGTATTCGGATTTGGTTTTTTGCTTTGTGCCTGTGTTTGGTTGTGTTTTACCTGTCCTTATTATTCCCCTTGTGATATATTCTGTTTCCTAGTTTGAGTTTCGTGATTTGGTTTATTAGATTCACCTGTTGCCCGTTTTACCATCCTTTGTTAATTGTTCTCACCTGTCCTCCGTTATTCTTGTTATCCCCTGTATTTAAGTTAGTCTTTGTTTTTCCCTATTTGCTTTTTGACCCCTCATGGTCCGTTTTTGTTTTGTAGTGTTCCCAGTGTTTTTCCCTTTCTGTTAATAAACCCCTGTTTTCCTGTGAGCCACAAGTGGATCGTCCACCTTCCTTTTCCCCACCTGTACGATGCCCCACCCTCGTGATCGACACTCCCGAGAGTCCCTGACACCTAACATATAATGGCACCTGTCAAGAAGGTCAATGTCATTCACTTCACTGTCAGTAGTTTTAATGTTATGGTTGATCAGTATATATATTATATATGCATAGTTGAAAAAAAAAGCTTGTGGTTCTAAGCACAAAGTCGGCCATTTATCCAGCACCCCTAGAGCATTTGAGGGGGGTTAAGGCAGTTGAAGTTCAGTTGTGCTGAAGACAGGATTCAAACCGGTTGTCTTCCAATCACAGGTACTGAGGCCTAACCCACTGAGCAATACACCACCATAGTAGCAACAACACCAAGTAACAACAACAAAAATTCCCCCCACTTTTAAATAATATTTGAGGGAAAGGTAGAGCGTTAGAATGGGAAACTTGCCGTTGTAACCATCCAGTGCCCCCAATACCACGCTGCGGGCTACACTGGCATACATCTCCTCCTGGGACACATCATGGAAGACCCGGTCCATCCGGAATGACCAGGAGCACAGCTGGTTATTCACAACCCGCTTCCGAAAGCCTTTCCTCAGATGAATGTTTACTGTCTGACAGACAGAAATCAAATGGTGATTATGGATGAAAAGGTGAAGATAAATGGAACAAACAAAAAACTATTAGAATAAAAGATCTGGAATGCTGCTTGTGTCTATTATATGAGCTGTCAGCTAAGCTTGTTTTTGTACCAGAGACATTATAGAAACATATAAAATTATGTAAAATGAGACACAATACAAAACAGAATAAAAAAAAAACATACACTATATGTTTATATTTGGCATTGATGAGAGATAATACCTGCCCATCTGGTAAATACTGAATAAGGTCTTTTGCAAAATTGGCAGTGGGTCTGGTCCGAATGAATACCTTCACATCACTGACATGGGCACTCATCGCCCCTTTATGAATATAGAAGAAAAAGACAAAGAGTGAGAACTGTGGGAGTACAAAAATAATTAGGCTGCTCAGACACCAACGGAAAATCTGGGTCACGGGGAGATTTAAAACTATGTTCTTAATTTAAGAATCTTAAAGTCCTGACCAGCGTTTAGGCTGCATGTTTAAGGTTATATTTTAACAAACGAGCATGAGTGATTGTGAATTAGACTATTAACAGCTCCTAGTGAGATCACTTTGGACCAATATATTGTCATGAGTAAAATGGTTAAATTGCAAAAACTGCATTTTTATTTGAACTTGTATCTCTGCTTTTCATTCATCAGGTTATCTGATTAACTTAACCAAGTAGGAGAGAACGCAATACTACTGTCATATTTAGCTGCTTGTCTAAATTGCAAGATTCAAGACTAAACGACAAATCATTTTCGTATGAATTAAAAGCAGCATGTTTTTTCTGAAATGTTTCTGCAAGTTGTATCAATAAATGAATTGCAAAAAAACAACGTTGCGATACATGTTATATTGCAGCACTCTCCTGCAGTATAGACATACAGCAATCCACATTGTCACAAGTGGGTTAACGTTGCAAGATTTTTGATATTTTAAGTTTGTTATACATAGTTGCTTAGCAACTCACAGCAACTATTGTAGCCTACCGGTAATAAATCGTACTCACTGTTTGTTCTGGTGTAACTTAATTTCGATAACTACGAAGTACGATGTTTTCTGGTATTCGAGATGTCTGCCTAATATAATTGCATAGTAGCCTATCCACTCAACAGCTTGAATGTTTATAACGCTCCCAGGGAAACCATGAACTGCACCGTAACATTTATAGCGACAGTGGTGGATGACGTCACTTCCGATAGCGAAGTACTTTCCAAAATGTTGTTTTTAACTGAAGTAAATCATTGTTCAGCTAAGCAATTCGGCATAACTATAAATATAACCCATATTTGACCACCCCAACCAGTGCTAAGGTATACTAAGAAAGGATAAAACTTAAAAAATAATCTAAATTCACCAGGACCAACTGTATATGTTGGTCTAAATACGCCGTAATTCCTCAAGACTACAGTGAACATTATACTGAGTTTAACATTTATCGTTCCAAAACACAACCTTCGAGTTTGCTCAGTTTATCTTGGTGAGGAGTTTTTTTAAATTTATTTTAAGTTGACGGCTGTAGTATACTCAAAAAGTGACAGAAATACTCAGGAAATGGTTTGCTGTACATGCTGCAATCTCACATAAAATCCCGAATATAGAATTTATCGTGTAAAATCCCGTACAGAATTTGCATGCACGAATTCCATCCATCCATCCATTTTCCAAACCACTTATCCTATTGGGTCACGGGGGGTCCGGAGCCTATCCCGGAAGCAATGGGCACGAGGCAAAGAACAACCCAGGATGGGGGGCCAGCCCATCGCAGGGCACACTCACACACCATTCACTCACACATACACACCTATGGGCAATTCAGTGACTCCAATTAGCCTCAGCATGTTTTTGGACTGCGGGGGGAAACCCCACGACGACATGGGGAGAACATGCAAACTCCACACACATGTGACCCAGGCGGAGACTCGAACCCGGGTCCCAGAGGTGTGAGGCAACAGTGCTAACCACTGCACCACCATGCCACCCCCATGCACGAATTCATCCAGTCAAATATGCTTAGCAAACAACCTCGAGTTGGAGCTATTTGATGAAAGTGTTGTAACAGCCTGTTTGTGTAAGTCTGTTTATGTACCATGCAGACCTTGGTGTGGTCATAAGGTACAACCCTATGCTCTCCAGGCAGTACAACAGATTTTACTCCTACAGAAAGATGAAGAGACCGTCGCTGCTGCTCCTGGCCACCCTTTTGGCCTTAGCAGCTGCTGCCCCTCGTCCGGACAGACCGAAGAGACAGGTGAGTCTTTTTAGGAAATGGCAGTGGATGTGAACAACAGGCCCGGCAATCATATTCGAAGCTGTACAGACTTATAATATAATCGGATCGGATCGGAAACTAATTGTCAAAGCCTTTTTATGGTGGAATCAATAAGGTGGAAAATTGGAAATGACCTAAGGTATACATTAAGTTGCATATATTGAAATGATTTTTCCATTATGAAAAACATATTCGGAACGGCGTATTAAGGTGTGTGTGTATGTACATATATAACATGTTTTCCAATTAAACAATATCTGACGTCTTACAAACCTTTCAAGCTTATTTGCGACGCTGATTTAATATGATCCGTCAGGCCAAAAAATTCAGGTTTCAAGTTTCATTTAGAATATCAAACACTGCACAATCGAATCAAATATTTCTCTGCACTACAGTATGAATGAGGAAAATTTGTATTGAATCGAAAGCAAACTTCGCCAAACTGAAATTAAACCCAAATACTCCTGTTATATAATCAATAGTTTTTATAACAAATCAATAAAAAATAAACACATAAATGCTGCTGTGGTTTTGTATAACGAAACATACCAGCCCCCCCACCTCCCCCAAGAGAAGCTGAAAAACCTCACAAACACACTTCAGCAAATAGTACAGAATGTTAAGGAATGCCTTGTTATTCAGTACTAGGGGTGACGGAGGGACATGAATATCCTAGCTGATTCAGGGGCCCCAGCATTTCACAGGGGCCCCTGAATACAAAATAGCAAATTCTACCATTGGGGACCCATATATTTCTTCAGACTGAAAGCGGAAAACTTCTAGCTTTGCTCCTGTTTGGAGCACTAAACCAGGTAGTCTTATGTGTTACCCTACATTAACTGTTTGGCTTCAACTGTTAATTGATGAGAAATAGGATCATTCTCAATTCTCAGGCTTTACTTTTGGTTGTCCTGTTCTAATATTTATCGATTTCTATCTCTATTTACTCATTTAATCATTACAGAAGTAAAACTTTCAGTAATCTCAGGAGAATCTTTGATGTCTAAGTAATAAACCACTAGTTTAGTATTTACCAAATAGAGCCATAATACATTCCTACTACAAAATAAAATGTACAAATCTTTCCTAACTGAAAATCTACATTAGAATTTGATGAACATTACTTGTTATTTATCTATGAAATCCTCCCCATTTGGCAAGCTCAAGGGCTGCTTTGCAATGTGGGCAGTAAAGTTTGTTTGCAGTTTTTGTTTGAATATAGGTCTCTGATCCTGCAAGTTCAAAGTCCAGGTTTGTGGAACAGGGTTTCCTTAGCTTCTGGTAATGCAGCTCACATGGAGAGATGTTTGCATTTCATTCTTACATGCGTGGGATATTGGGACGAATTTCATAACTTGCATATCATTTTTAACACTGACAAGACTGAAGGCCTTGAAGTGTGTGTTTTTTAAGTGTTCAAGGAAGACTGGCCCCCCATCCTGGGTTGTTCCCTGCCTCGTGCCCATTGCTTCCGGGATAGGCTCCGGACCCCCGCGACGCAGTAGGATAAGTGGTTTCGAAAATGCAGTTATTCAAGTACTAAAATTATTAATTTACTAAAAGAGTACTAAAATTATTTATTTGAATATGACTAGCTTATTTCAGAACCTACAGCACTGCATAAAGTAACTGCTGGTTGCAAATAAATGCTTAGGTAAATATTTTTTCTTGCTCACATGGCTTCTGTTTGCGAACTATTCCGGAGGTTAAGGCTCCATAATATACGGTTTGAGATTTCCTTCTTGTAGCAGTAGAGAGCGTCCTCTTGTGGCTGAGTGAAAACGATGACAGAAAGCCCTGTATGTCTGGTACTTTCAAATGTACAACAGCAAATCTCCCCTCAGGGCCGGAACTAGAACTGGTTGTCCAGTAGCTCAGTTCACATTTCTTAGTTTGCTTCCCGGAATGCCGAATTAATTAAATGTATTTAAGATGGTGTAACATGGCAGAAACTTATTTCCAGCCTGAGCTGCTACACTGCTGACATACACTGACCTGTGTGCTTTAAGGTGGGGCATAAGAAGGGCCATAATTCATAGAGGAACCAAATTTATCATTAGCCAATGATATATTTTGAATAGGGACGGGTGGGAACTCTGAGGCCCAATCAGCTTTCAGGTCTGCCCCTCTATACACCCCTGGTGGAGTCACATGGAGTAGCAGTAATCACTGAAGATGAAGCAAGGACCTTCCAAGCTTCCCAGCCTTGATGTTTTATGCTCTGGGTTTGACACGAGTGGATGTTCAAGGACATCCATCCCCTGGTGATTAAACGTGAGCTTCAGCAGATCTTGTTTGCGATGAGCAGGTGAATACTTCTCTCAGGTGGAACCAGGCCTGAGTTTAGCAGTCCTGCTTCCTTCTGCTGTGAATGGGCATGTGACAGAAGAATGTTCACGCAATCTGGGTCTCCCCTTCTGCCGCTAGGCCCATTTCCTTGGAGATCCATGGAACTGCAGGATGTGCCTATCCAGCCTTAACGTAGAGGATGCAGCCCCAGAGGATAAAATACAAAAGGTCAGTAGTCGCAGTTGTTTTCCAATTAAAATGACATCTGCAGACTATTCACAAAATTCACAAACCCCAAATTTCAATTATTCACCAGTTATTCTGTCTATCCCAGGCAGTAAAAGGCAAGGGTTCACCCTGGACAGGATGTCCAGTCTTCGGGGATCCCCAGATAGTGAAAAATTTTGCTTCCTCCCAGTTCGCAGTACACCTGTACCAAACAAGAACACCAAATACATGGTGCAGGTGTACGGGGAGCTGGGAGGACTGGGCCGAGAGAAACAGATCTAACCAAATGTTATTCATTCCAGATGCAGATCCAGATCCAGGACATCAGGAAAAAACTGATCCCACAGGTGCAGGAATAATATTCTTTAGTAGGGAATTACACATCTAATTATTGTTTGAGAACTGGGTTGAGAAATATCGCTCTAAATGAACTAGTAAAGCTGAAGATGAACCACTCGCAGACCATGCCATGTGTCAGCTTTCCTGCCAGATGTCTCACCATGTTCACACTGAATGTGAAAATATTTCATTCATGTCAGGGTCAATTTTTGGCTCTCAAACAGTTGTCCTTCACAGGTTATAAGGAACCACCTTACAGATGATCAGAACTGGGTTGCAGAGATCTTGTTTCCCATGGAACCAAAGCCCACTTCTAACCTTGGATGACTTTGCTGTGACAACCCATAATCAGCCAGTACACATGCTGGGTGATTCAACTGAGAACAGAAAAGATGCAACTGGTTGGATGTGCACCACTGAAAAAAAAATCAATACAGATGGTGATATTTCCTTGCTGCATTTTCATAGTCTGATCCATTTCTTCTGAAGACAACCTTGCAGAGATGTGAGATTTGAATAGTGAGGTGCAGGATGTGATCACATCTCTCACACACAAATTACCAGCTGATGAAACCACTTTTGGCACCCATCATACCTCTATATGAACCTGTCCTTGCAGCAGTTTCAGACGAGACCACCTTTCTCGTTATTGGCTTAACATGCTTTAGTCATCAACACACGTTCATTTTAACCAAGTTTCCCAGCACTACCACTGTCACTGTCAGTAGTGTTTACATACCACAAATTATTGCTTATATTATTTGTTCCTACTGACGTGCTATTTTCTTTACTTGGTTCTGTCACAGAAATAATGCACTGCTCTCTGACAAAGTTTAAAAGAACTCAGATCCACACATCTACCAGAAGGCACAGAAAATGGTAATGCCAAACTAATGCGCATCCCGTCCTCAGATCCGTACCATCCAGACCCAGCATGCCACCCAGACGTAGTTCTTCCTGCTAATCCTAATCAACAAGTTAACATCCTCAAAAATCTGCCCCCCTCTCCAACCCCAGCCCCACATATTGTCATTGGAAGCAATCAAAATGTAAGGACATCCACACTTCTTTACAACTTTATTATTATATATATATATATGTTTTCATTTCTCAACTGTTGACAGCCTGAATATGTCCCTAATAGACTGTACAGAACAAACTTGCACCACTTGCATAAAATTCAGTGATTAAACATATTTAAAATAGAATGCGTCTCATAGGCACTTGAGAACATTTGCTTCAGGGGATGACTGGGTAGGTTTCTTTGTAGAATTATCACAAACCTGGACAAACCCAGTTTTTCCCCAACCATCAACTCTCTTTGCATCTCTGTTGACCCAAACAGGGTTCTAATATCAGCAGTACTGAGGAGGTCCCCTGCTCGGTTTACCCACCAAGTCGTTACCAGCTTAGGGAGACCCTCCAGTGTGCAGATACAGCCACTCCATGAACAAAGAAGGACAACCTCCATCGCACCGTTAGAGCTTTCTTCTTCAAATATCAACAGGAATTGGGCACCAGACCACGACAGACAGGCACAGATTTCAGAACGAGACATTTTAGTAGTGAATTTGGTTAGAAAAGGCAAGTTTAATGTTAACCAAGGAATCATCAAATAAAGCCGTGAAATAAAGGGGGGGAGGGGGTCCAGACACACACCATTTTCTCGCTACTAAAACTAAATATGCTATGCAAAGAAAGTTTAAGGGAAACGCTGTCCAATGCAGATTTTATCAAACAACCGAATACCCCACAAAACACAGAAGGACAAAAAGTACAACTTCCTCTGACTAATTTTCATAGTTTCCTGTATTAAGGCTACTTTAAAAAGTCTCGGGTGAAGCGGAGCCTTAACCACTTCACTGTGACAGCTGGCAGATTCCCTCTGTGGAAATGTTCTATTCCAGTCTGATGGGCCTGACGTTGTTCGGGGGGGGGGGGGGGGGGGGGGATGTGACAGAACCTCACTCCAGTGCAAGCCCGAGGGAGAATGGGCATCACAGCAAGAGGATGAGCAACCCAGGAAGCCAGGGTCCTCAACGGCGACCCCAGCAGCTGTCTTCAGGCAAACTTCAGCCCAGTGGCCATGTTAAACAGCATATAGCCAACAGCTGTGTGCAAGTTCGTCCCATACGACAAAAAAAAAAAAAAAACCACAATACTCAGCTGTTGCTGCCATGCTCAGGACCGGCAAGAGCCAAAGGGAGATCGTTCTTGCAATATTGTTTATAAGGGTAGGTATAAACTGATATTAGGTCGAGTTCACTCATTGCAGTTGCCCTTGGAGTTGTCATGACGATTGGAAGCCCTTGCCACCTGTGTGTGTGTGTGTGTGTGTGTGTGTGTGCGCGTGCGTGCGTGCGTGTGTGTGCATGTATGTGTGTGTAGGGCAGTGTTGATGTCAGTGTCTGCGAGAGGCACAGAGTGTGTGTGCAGTCTGTTTCCGGCACCATCAGCACTGTTAGGGCAGCAGTACCCATATCTGCAGCACGTCCCACAAGGTGGAGCAGGTCCAGGCTGTCCCCACAGGATGCCCTACTTGTCCCCTAAGACAGCATACTGGTTGTCCAGTTGCAGTTCCTGTGCGGAGGCCCCACCCACTTCCTCCCTGGCCCGGTACTTGTGCTTCACCACCTCGAAGGTCCTCTCAATCTCTCGGTCCCTTAAGAAAAAGGGGGGGGGGGGGTGTCATTTATTACACCTAGGGTCTCAAAGGGAAATCCAGAGGACCAGAGGGTCCTACTACTATATTAAACCCATGAAAAGTCTTTTCAAGCCAAAAAATCTTCTTAAAGTAACATAAAAACAATATCCATCATCATTATCGTCATCCCCATGAAGACACACCTTCGCGTCTCGACGTGTTTGGCCGTGGCGGACAGTGAGGGAAACTGGGCATCACTGAAGATCTCCGGAGGACCCTTGGACGGTCCCTTCCGATTGGATGTCAGTCGGGCCCCTGGGGGCCGATATACCCCCAGTGGCTTCTGCTCGGGCACCTCTTCTTCCTCTGTTGGGGGAGGGGGGGTAAATCACAAATTTTAAACCCAACGCAACAAACTAATACCTGCTGTTCTACATTCGGCCAGTTAATCAAATACTCACAATATCACAAACAATAGTCTCATTTACTCACCAACAGGGGGTGCCACAACAGGCACAGCACTAGACTTGTTCCATGGACCAGAGACTTTGTCTCCACTGACGAGAATGATCTCCCCATCCTCACCGACCTCATCCTTCTCATACTCCATGTCCTCCTTGTCGTCACTGAACACAAAACACCCAGTAGGGAGAGAACTGAGTCTCACAGGATAATACTCAATGTCAGAGTGTCCTTACCAGATAGGGGACTTACCTTATTTGTAGAGCCTGCAGCCTGAGTCCACTGTAGTCAACTTCTTTCTGCTCAAACTCTTTCCACTCTTCATCCTCCTGAAATAAGACATCAGCAGCCTATCACTTCAACAGTGAATATAAACCCTCTACCAACTTGCGTAATTATGAATCATCATCGCTGCAACGAGGCATTAAGAGCTACCCTGTTTCTCCCCAACAGAAAAGCAGACACCGGGGGTGACATAGGACAATCATCTCAAAATCTGCGAGAGGCAGCAGCCCGTCGGCCTGCCGCTCCATTGCCCCTCTATGCGCAACTGTTCCAACAAATGCTTGCAATTCTGTTCTAATAATTGTAAATTATTGTAAAATCATGGCTCTGCATCGTGATAAATTTGTAGACAATGAGTCCTTTCAAGTTGTCTGCTATTTGAATTTCTCACCTAATGAACTCCACAAGATTTTAAAACTAATTATGAGCCAACCACTACTACCAGTTTCCTTAAGAATGCAATGTCAGTTGTCAAAACCTTTTTTATATAGTTTAGCTTTGTTTCAGTGCCACATTTTGTGTGTGTGTGTGTGTGTGTGTGTGTGTGTGTGTGTGTGTGTGTGTGTGTGTGTATCACGTTTCCCATCCATGTCCCACAGCTGCCAGTTCATCACATTTCCAACACAAGTAAATTCAATCCAGCTACCCCCACCGCTCCCAAACTTTTATTATTGTGGCATAACCTCTTGTAACTTCAAATAAAATAGCCACACTGCACAATTGATAATGACATACTTACTTTCCAGAAAGAATAGCATTAAACATAAAACATAGGTGGCAACTGTAAGCCTATATATTCCCAGGCTATCTGAATCATGGATGAACTGGATTGTTCAGCCAAACAGTAAATCCATTTTTAAGATCTATTACTATTAAATCCAGACTCAAAAAATGCTCCTCATTAAAATTCTGAAATTGGAAACAGACTTTGCTTAAATGATCGTTTTTGTTAAACCTCGACGAATTATGCAGCACCAAAACACTTATTTAAGCAAAATGAGTAGAGAACAAACGATCATTTAATTTATATGAAATGTATTTGACCAAGACAGCAACTTTCTCGGGCTAATGAAACTGACAGCGGCATCGAGAGTACACATTCAAAGTTTCAAACATCCACATCTAATGCGTAGGACATCAAATCTGAATTTTCCATTAATATTGGCTTGTCCACGCCCATACCATGAAAAAATAAATTGTTTAAAATTTAATACATTAAAAAGTAATTACATAGTAATTTAACAAATTATTATTTGACAACTGCATGCAATAGGTTACCCACCCAGCTAAATGAAACTGCCAGCTGTATGAACTGTGAGATCAAATACGTAACACACTCTCCAAAGCCTTTTTAGGAATCCTCACATGGCTCATGCTTTAAGGTTTGGTTCAACAGCGGCTCTTGGTAGAAAAATCACTCGCCGGTCTGTCGATAACACATTTCTAGCCAAAGTTACCGAAACCAAACCCGGGTTTTATTTTAATTCAAGGCGAGCCATGGCGGTGAGGTCAGCTGTATAAGAGCTCATCGTTTTTTACGATCACGGCAGTCAGAAAATGTCAGAAGCTTACTGATGCAAACACAGTACATATACTGGGGGCAAAGACCACGGACGGATGACATAAATCGGCGATCGCAAGTAGACGGCCCATTACATCAATGATTTTCATATGATGACTTTCAGTAGGCCGGCCTCACAAAAATGACATGCACATAAAACATGGATGCTGACCAGATTGGCCGTAAATCCTCATCAGACAGTTAATGACAGCAAACTGACATTAAAGAGGCGACAGAATCGCCTGCAGGAACACACTGACTCAAGACCGTGCAATTACGGTCCGCGATACAGATTGCTGTCGACAGGCGTTTATAACTTTATAACTAAATAACCAAGTTTGTCAGTCTGGCATCCCAACCAGGCCGAACGTTTCTTTTATAGAAATAACACGCTAGTGAATTTCACACACCACCGAATTGCTTCCAGCTGTTAAGTAGAGTTTGCATGTCTGCCCGATATGCGCCCATCCCGCGCGGGCACGCCAGGCAGCGCGTGCTTAGGCGGCGCGTGCTTAGACAGCACCTCCATACCTTCTCCACGTTCGTGTCCGGATTTTCGTTCTTCGTCTTCTCCCTTTCCTTCTTATTCTTCTTCATGGCCGCCGTCCCCGGAGTCGGCGCCGGCTCCTTTCCTTTACCTTTCTCCTTTTTCTTCTTTTTATCGCGCTTGGCAAAAAAATCATCCAGACTCTTCTCTGCACAAGTCGTTGCAACATCCGCCATTTTTCCCTTAAAAATGAAGGACAGCTGCTTAAGTGTCACTTTAAACTGTTAAATTACTAAATGCCAATGTAGCCGGAAACTGTAATACTCCACATTTAACTCTGGATGCTATTGCAACACGTATAAATAAAAAAAAATAACTGACACTCAGAATGACTGATAATGAACCTTAAGTTCGACAGGCGAGGCGATTGACATGCGCTCTAATATAACCGGATGTACAACCTACCGCGTGTGCGTCGCAAGGTGTGCTCTTGTGTGATTGACAGCTACTGTGGCCAAAAACGACGAGACAAAAATACACGCCGGCCAATAAGAATATCGCGTTTACTGGAGCGGATGTAAAGGCTGGTCGACGCTCAGGCACGAGTCCGTCATGCTGCGGATGTGTCGGCGTTTGCTGCTGACTTCTTATTGTAATGTGCAAACTTACATCTGCTCTTGTAACAACGATAAAATAACATTACGATAGTCTCTCGTTACAAAATATGTTTTAAATACTGGCGATGAATTGAGTCTCAATATAATGCAACATGAAAACATTAAAATGTATTTATATTGCAGGCGCCTTCATTATAGTCTAATGAACATTATAGTCTAGCATGGTCTTAATACTAACTGATGATTAGCTGCAAAAACGAGAATGTAGAAATAAAGCAGATCCTTGCGTTTTTGACCATTACGTTTCAGGGAATTTACATCACTTCCACAGGCAAACTGCAGATGGCACCCGTGCACTAATTTGGTTGAAATTTTAAATCTAGTAAATTAGATCAAATTTATCCTAAACATAATAATAATGATAAAATAGCAATGCGGCGTGCTTTAGATAAATTTACAATATGTTCACCATTTGAACTCCTTTATTAGCAAGAAATTCTCACATCAAAGTAACCATCTCTAGCAGCTATAACAGCAGAGAAAAATCAAGGCATTATTTCTACAAGGGACATTAAATGCTACTCTGCTTCATGGGATGAAACAGCTAACTAGTGCATTTAAAATTAAAGGACAGCCTAGAATTTGACTATGCCATCATCACACAACCAGTTAATAGGATGTCAGACATGCAATGTTCCATACTCTTTCCATGTTATAAATTAAACTTGTTTTATTTGATATAAATTTTCAATTCATAATTTATTCACACTCAACTTTCCAATGCTTAACAAGAATAAAAATCTGAAGTTTACTAAATAAGTCAGACATTTGTAAAAACCTGTGAAATAAAACTTTTGACTGGTAGTGTATACTTGGCCTTATAGGATTGTGGGACTGTTGCCCCCTTAAATTAGATAAACATATTATTTTATTAATTTGTTAGCAAATTATATTGAGTGAATTTTAGCAAATGTTAAGTTAGGAAATGTAGAAAATCTCAGTGCGTGCAAAAACTTTTGAGTGTGTGTAGCTGATTTTATGTGGTTTATTTCCACACTGCAAGAGATAGAAAGCCTTAGAACCAGATGGAATTGAGGAACCACATATTGGTGGTAAAGAGACTTATCAAAACCTACCAGGCTTGTGGGAAGCTATTCTTCAAAAATGCTGTCCTAGGGGGTTATTTGTACAGCACACAGTATCTTTTTGTTATATGTCTTTGTTGGGCTTCAGTCTCTAGCTACCTGAAACTGCATTTTGTATTGAGCTGAGTGGTCAAGATTATTATTGAAAACAAACGGTAGGTGTTAACTAGTTGGAGACACTGTCTGTTTATGAGATATCTCCATTATCACAATATGAATATTGTGTCATTTATTTGCTGTTAAACTGTCACTATATGTGAAACTGATTTTGTTAGAGATTAAATAATTTGATTGTAAACTGCCACACTGCTCTTTTAAAAATACTGTAGTATTCTGGGAATATGCTGTATGTATGATGTTTTACTTCTTCACCGCATGTTGACTCTCCCTCTTTTCTCCTCCTTTTTTATTAACCTCATTCAGTATGTGACAACATGACTAATATATGTGAAATTTTCCATTTTCCATCCATATTACCACAAATACTATGGGGTGTCACATGCGATTTTCCATTGTGATAGGTGATTCGTAATTTTGGGGTGTGCTTTGGGTCATTATCTTTCTGAAGAATGAAGGATTGGCCAGTCATGGGCTGGTAATCCTGAAGGAATGGTATGTCTTCAAAGTATGCCATACTGGTCAAGATTTTCATGGATTTGGGGAAGATCACAGACTCTTTTACCAGCAGAACAACACAGACCCTGACAATTCCACCTTCACGCTTGACAGCGAGAACCACATATGCAGAACCCCTTAGCACATGCTCTTTAGGCAGGTGTACTCAAACTTATGGTTTATCTCAATGAGGTTTGTGCTGTCAGAGACTGACTTTGTTTTGGTGTGGTCTTCATACATATCATTTATGAATATCTGTGAATCCTTTTTTCTACACCAAAGAAATGGCATTTTATGAATGGATTTTATGAACACACACACAGCGCTTTCTTGACAGTTATGGTAAATAATGAATTACCCTTCATTCTGTCTGTAATGTATTATTGATCTTGGGTCACTGACTGTGATTCAACAAGCACTAAGATAATGTTTCTAGGACAGTGTTCCCCAATCCATTCCTCTCGAACCCACAACAGTCCATGTTTCTGCTCCCTCCCAGCTTCCTGCCAGACAATCCATATTTTTGCTCCAACGAGCAAAAACATGGACTGCTGTTGGTTCGAGAGGAATGGATTGGGAAACACTGTTCTAAGAGAATGTTTATTCAGATCTGTCTTGGGGTTTGTGCCCTCCATGCATAAAGGCCTTTGCTTCTTTGTTATGTGTTTATAAACTGTGAGTAAAGCACTTACTTTCAAACTGAGGAATAAACCCATTTATCTGAATTTTACGCTGCGATATTGCAATCCTCTGAGTCCTTGTCACCCACCCTTTACAGCCACAGAGGCAGATCGTTTTACTACATGGTGCTTCAAGAAAACTAGCTGAAGTTACATTTTTTGCATTATACTGCATGGTTCGTAACATACACATAGTATTTGATTTGCCAGGTAACATATAACAGTATATTAAATAAGTGTATTCAAATAACATATGATACAGTGCTAAAATCTTAGGCAGTCAAAGGAAATGTTTAAATTTGTTTATATGAGCAGTAAGTATATGTGCTCAAAACAAAAAAAAACTGAATTTAATGTTAGAACACATGCAAATTAAGAGTTACACAATAAAAACTAACAAGAATTTCTTCTGTTCTTCAAAAAGTATCCTGATACCTTGTTGGCTGACAAGAAAAACTTCGCTTTAGTTCGGAAAGCTCTCCTCAGAAGCACCTCAGCCGATCCATGTATTCATTACATTTCACCACCAGCTCACTTAATTGATTAAATGAGTATAAACAGCCAACAAGGTAGTGATTAGCCAAATAAGGAGGGGTAGTGGTAGAGTCAAAAAATACATTGGTGTTTTGGAGGGTCACTGCAAATGCTGGGGTTACATCAAGAAATGTCTTGAAATGGTTAAGTTGACACATTGACCAACATGAAAATCATTTAAACATCATTTTCTTTGCCTGTCTAAGACTTATCCACAGTACAGCATGGACCTTGCTTTGGCATGCATAAGACATTTTGGACAATTCTTTGCTTCCAACTTTGTGAGCCCTTTTCTGTTCTACACTGACTGCCCCATTGCACAAAGATAAGTCCATAATGATATGGTTGGGTGAGTTTGGTGTGAGAGTACTTAATTGGCCTGTACTGATCTCTGATCTTTACCCCATTGAACACCTTTAGGATTAACTAGAATGGAGATTGCGAGCCAGGCCTTGACGTCCTGCATCAGTGTGTGACCTCACAAATGCTCTTTGGATGAGTCAACAAAAATTCCCATAGACACACTCCAAAATTTTGTGGACAGACTTCCCAGTAGTGTCAGCTACAAAATGGTGACCAACTCCATATAGACTTCTATGACTGTCATTACAGTTCCTGTAGGTGTAAAGTCAGTTTTCCCAATACAGTGGACCCGCTTAAATCACATCATTAAGTTTGCAGACAACACCACTGTTGTGGGACTCATCAGGAACAACAATGAGACAGCATACAGGGAAGAGGTGCAACGGTTGGTGGTCTGGTGCAAGGACAATAATCTGCCTATTAACGTTGACAAAAGAGCTGATTATCGACTTCAGAAAGACCAAGACTGACCATCAACGGTGCCGCAGTGAACAGAGTGAAGAGCACCAAATTCCTTTGTGTTCACATCACAGATGACCTCTCCTGGACCTGATGACCTCACCAAAAGAGCCCATGCAGCAGCACCCTTCAGCGGATTGTGCAGACCGCCGAGTTCATCACCGGCAGCTCTCTCCCCAGCCTGCAGGACACCTACACTTCCCGCTACATCCATAAGGCCACCAGCATTGTGACTGACCGTTACCATCCCACACATTAACTGTTTAGCCCGCTTCTATCCAGTAGAAGATTCTTATTGAATTTTTAAACTGCATAAATGAATCAGTTAAGTGAGCTGGTGGTGAAATGTAACAAATACATGGAATGGCTGGGGTGCCCCTGAGGAGAGGTTATGGAACTGAAGCAGTGTTCATCTAGCCATCCAACAAGATATCAGTAACTTTTTGGAGAATAGAAGAAATTTTTACTATTTTTTTATTGTGTCACTCTTAATTTGCATGTGTTTTTTGTTCTAAAAAAATGCACTTACTACCTAAATAAATAGTTTTATACATAGTTTATATCAAGCAATGCATAATCATACAATAACATAATAATAATCATCCTCATAAGATAGTGGACCAAACTATGGTACTATTGCTAATTTGTGCTTCAAAAAAAAAAGACAACTGCAGGCAATGCATAGAGATTTTGTACTAGATTGTACTAGTTGCAAACCAATAATCAACACTTTTATTACAACATTTTAGGAAGCTGAAAATGTGCTGGCTTCTACTGAAAGACAGGTAGACAAGTTCCGAAAACGGCTAAAGCGAAGATTATTGAAGTTTTCAAGATTATTGAAGTTTTCAATTCGACAAACAGGACACATCAAGCTCCTCAAAGCTTTTCTATTTTTATTGCTTGGTAGTAAAAAGTACAGTGTTCATACTACGATACAAAAAAGGCTCGCTGTTGGATACATGTGAAATTCTTTCCCAGCTTCTCGGGTCTGCAATACATTCCTTCTTCGTCTTTTGTCTGACAATCCAAAAGAAAAAAAAGTTTCATAGACGTCATCTCAAATGCAGAGGCACGTGGGTAAACCTGATCCATAGCATTGTGTCAAGCAAATGGGCAACAAAGAAATGAAAAGAGTAGAATTAAAAAGAAAGAAAATCTGACTGCAATACAAAACTAACAATTTTACTTTTTTTTTTCATTTTTTTCTTTTTGTCTTTAAAATGATGTTCAGTATTCTTCATGTAAGTACACTCTGACTTCACTAACAACAAGGTAAACCATAGTGCAACACAGTATACTCCTAATCTCAATTACCAGTTCCTCTGAGCAAAAGCCACCCTTGTTATTAGTGCATGAAACACAGTGCTGTTCGTACTGGTAGTCTGTACACCAGTCAAATCTCTGGGAGCCAAACCCTATAGTAAATATGAGCATAAATATATTATGAATTCTTTAATTGGTCAGTTTTACATCTCTACCTCTTCTCTCTCATTGCTTCTTGGCAAACAATTTTTCCAGGACGGGAAAATGGTTATTCTGGGTCCCCGTTTTCTCACAGTACAGTACAGAGGGTCCCCTGGCTGAGTCAAACCAGTCTTCTTGTTCAAACAGAGGGTGCTGGAACTGAGCTCACCGCAGGAGCTGAATGCAAAGCCCGGACCCAGTCTCCAGGCCAGAACATCAGAGCCACGCACACGTACAACGAGCAGGAAACTGAACCGATGGTGAAAGGTAGACAGACACAAGCACATACACACCAGAAGACGCTAATATAGATAAGCGGAGACAATGTAAGACAACGGACTTGACAAAGGGACTAAGACATTTTAAGCAGTTTGTCTGGTGCTCCTCAGACTAGTGTCATGGCCGACTACAATAAATCTACATCCTCCATCTGTCATCGATTTCCTATGTCTGTTTAAGGCTCTTTCAAATGCACAGCTAGATATTAGTTGCTAGCTCTGCAAACATCTCTCATGGTCATATGCAGAATTCAAGCTCATCAGACGTTTCCTTGGAGAAAAAAAAAACACTGTAATTTTGACAGACTATTTTCATCCTAGTGCTCAGGTACTTTCTTGGAAAGACAAACCAACAAATGCAGACAATTCTTCTTAAAAATACATCACTCCGTGCCACAAGTACGCAGCTGTAAAAAATGTACACCATAAAAATATCCCACACCCTCACAGTACTGTAAATAACATCTTTTTACATCTTTATAATTATATTTTATTTATGAAGACCAGTCTCTTAGAGTTTATTATATTTATAAAAACAAGTTTACAACCTTTGAAAAAAGGAAAAGCTCTCCTGGTCATTCTTTCTCCTTAAGTGGCAAGTGGCAGAAAATTCTAGATATCATCTGAGGCCTTTTCCCTGTTGATGAAGAGAGTCTCTTGGCAAAAGGGATTCACCAGCACCACTCCGCTGCTGGTGAAGTCTCCATTGGGGGGCAGGCAAGCCTCCTGTTCCTGAAAAAACAAGGCACAGCTCAGCGTGGTTCCACTGAGTCGAGCTACAAGCCAGGAAACCTTACCAACACTTTTCTCAGATAGTACATAAATGTCTTTCAATGTCACAGCGACCTTGTATAAATGTGATGGCAGAATGCCCAAGGAATTATCTATCACTGTTGTGCAGAGGAGATCTTGATTTATTTTCGCTTTAAATGTTAAGTACTTCATACTTAGTCAAGGTTCGTCCACTATTAGTAATCTGTCACTTTGACTCACTGACACACACACAGACCTTTAACTCAGTTTCATCATCGTTCTGTGACCCATTAAGCGTTGGGTAAATTATGAAGGAATATCATGTCATGCCTTAGGGACAGAGCACACACACGTAACCACTAAAGAGGCCAGGGGTGCAGATGACAGGGGGGATGGAGGAGACATGCCCCCCCCCCCTCCCTCCCAGTTATACAGAGATCCTTATCCACCCCCCCACTTTTAAGGGGGAAAAAACTAAACTTTAAGTAGCATAACTAAATAGGTTGGATATCTATATGTATAAACTAATCAAACTGTGTCAGTCATCATGGTCTACGCACAGCGTGTGGTGGCTGCTGATAGACATCCTCTCACACATGTGTGCATCCCCAAGGTTGCACACATGGATTCCTACTATCCCCCTTTTATCTCTGTTTCTAGGCAGACAGAGTAAAGTGCACACTTTCCTATTAGTCTACACGTGGTTTTATTATTATTATTATACCTCCTCTATGGTGGGTGACATTGCTTGAATAAGAGAGAAGCAGAAAATACCCACAATGCCAGGGCAGGCCTGGACTGTCAGTTCCTCCTATTCAGGGAGAAATTCAGGAATGACAAAGAGAGTTTTGTACCTGACAGGAAATGCGTGCCAGGGAAATATGTGGCAAAACGTTTTGCAAACAAGCTCAGAAAATGAACTTTTGTTCAACAGTGGATTTAAGGCACAAAACTGGTAAGGTCTGTTGCAATATGTGTGTAGAACATACTGACATTATGTCCAGAGTAAGCTGACCGATGAGCTGTACCACTCTGTAACAGCAGAGGGAGCTGCAGATTGCTCCAGCAACACCAGTTAAGAGATTATTTACTGTTAACGGTGGTTGACCCCAGACTTTCCAAGCAAGTCTCACACATTCACCTTAGACCGGAAAGATCCCAGTTTGACTAATAACACCAGACATTCAGAGGATTTACAGATTAGCTCCAGTTCATCAATGGTTCCTAATCTGATAATGTAAGATGCTACAGCTCACTCTAGTGTTCAGGCAATTCAAGATCTGGACTGAAGAAGCAGGTGAGAAATGAACGGTGGGCCAAGATTATGATTGGGTGGGGATCCGGGCCTGGTGGAATTTAAAAGTTTCTCTCTCCCTCACAAACGTGTGTGTATGTGTATGTGTGGGTGGTATATATTATGTATAATATATGGTACAATATTTCCTCTTGTGAGGACCAACTGAATCTGCAATGTAAAAAAAACTTGTCATTTTTACATTGTGGGGACCATTTTTTCGGGCTCCACAAGAGGAAACTCAATTTTATAAAAATCTGTGCAATAAAAAAAAAATAAAAATGTCAAAGTCTTCTGTTTTGTTTGGTTACTTATAGTTAAGGTTAGGGCTGGGTAGGGTTAAGGTTGTTATACTTGGGATTAGGGTTTTTACACCCCATAGAAATGAATGGACAGTCCCCACCAAGATCAGAATATAAACATGAATGTGTGTGTGTGTGTGTGTGAATGCGTGCATTCGGGCATCCCATCCATTGTGTCTCCTGCATTGTGCCCTGTGTTGCCTGGGATACTATGACCATGTAGTGATACCTGCTATCTGAAGCGCTCTCACCCTGACCATTGTATATATCAAGCACAATGGCATATGTGTGTGAGTGATGACTATATGCAGTTTATCTGGATCTCTGGGTTTCAATACATTGCAGAAACAAAGGAAGTGACATCATCACTGTCAGAGCTCTACAAACTATTGATACAATAGTACATTTATGGGATTACTGACTGCAATGCTCAGGAGTTAAGGTTTACCACTGCAGTGTTTTTGGTCTTTTAGTGTGTCCGCTTCTGAGTCATCCTATCCCATAGTATTTAAAAGGGTAGGATATTCACTGACTCATAGCAGCCTTTTTTAAATAAGCACTGCCAAGTCCTCGTTTTAATGATTCAATAACCCAACGTGGTGGACAAAACAAATTTCTCTCCACAGCAGGGAATGTGGATTAGGCTCTCATAGTGTAACTGCATTAGTGGGTGGATCGAGAGAAAGACATTTACTAGGTCTCACATTGCCAACGGCTTTTCAAACTCTGACAAAACTAAGCGGGGATCTGAAAGTTTAAGTAGTTCAGTGCAATTACTTCCATAAGCAGCGTCCTTTGAAATACCTTTCTCTTCCAAGAGAAAATCACAAGTTTCAGTCAGAAAATCACTTGGCAACTAGAAGTTCTTATGAAACAGCGGGATCATGTGACATAGCAGTTCTCTTCCCATGTATATCTCTGAAAGTTCTTAGTCTGCATGCTTACACATGATAAATCTATGACTGTGCATGACTTTTCTGTAACTATGCATCACTGTTCCATGTCTATGCATGACTGTTCTTTATGCATGACTGTCCCTATTCCATGATTATACATGTCAGCATTATACTGTTATGCTATATCAATATAATTCCACACTAAACCCTTCCCACATGAATTTCATGGTAGCAATGAGTATCCCCATAGGTCCATTTTACTAAGATCATGTCTCCACAGATAAACATCTTGGGTAGATGCTTGTTTGTTTTGGGTTTAAGATCTCCCCTGACCCACCTCAGCCATCTCCAAGGACTGAATATTTCTGGGAAGGTCGACGGCATGCCGGTTGAAGTAGTCCATGGTGATGGTGTCGTTCCAGTAGCTCACGTTGTTCTCCTGAATAGAGGCCTTCTTCTTCCGCTTCATGCAGCAGACCGTGAGGAGTACAGCTGTGTGGATTTTAATGCATGATGGATGTGAGACTTATGTGAAACCTTGGTAAAACTTTCTGGTTGACCGACACCATTACCAATAACCAATTAACCTCTGAGCTCCACAAATCTGTAGTGAAATTAATGTCAGTGACATTACTTAAGATCTCATGAAAGTGTGTAGCAGCCACATCAAATAACGCAAGCAGTGAGATAGCAGTGAAGCAGGGCAAACTTGGGACACTATAGTGAGGTTCTAATGTGGTGAATCAGTTCACAAAATCCCTCACCCTCCACTATGGAAAACAGCTGAAAATGTCATTGTCTCCATTATTTTTGTAGCTCTGTCTTTAGTTCTGGTGCTGCTAAGTTTCAGTATTGACTAAAGTCACAAGTTAAGTGATAGATTAAGCAGTTTTTTTCCTTTACCCACATTCTACATAAGGACCCATATTAAACTTTAATGTGATTAAAATGGTAATTAAGATGTGAAGTATTCTACCAGTTCAGCTTCCTGTTGATCACCAGGGAGATATACTCACAGCAGGATGAGACAGGCACACTGATGGCCAGTATGATCCACACGATGTCCATCTTGCCCAGGCAGATGGTTCTGCTTGTGTATGGGGAGTCTAGCCCAGGGCTTGAGTGGTTACCAGGACTTTGGAGAATGTGGGTAGGAACAGGGACCAGCCTGCTGTAGAAGTTGCTAGTGGCTGTGTAGGGAGCTTTGGTGGTACCGTTCGACTGCCTGGGAGAGTTGGAGGCCAAGTCTGTGGCGAACTGGGGCCCGGGGTTTGTGGTGTTGGCCTGGGACCAAGCAAAGTCTGAAGCATCGGTGGCAGACATGCTGGTACTGTTAGCGGAAGTGAGTACTGAAGCATTACTGATGGGGTTTGGGGAAGGTGGTTCGGGACCAGGAGAAGCAGAGAGGGGGTCAGAGGGCAGAGTGGAGGGCAGGGCAGTGGGAGAGGCAGCAGTCTTTGTGGATGGCACAGCCTTGTCTGTCAGGTCCTGTAGTGCAGATGTTTCCCACTCATTCACCAGCTCAGACTGAGTGAGATTCTCGGGGGGGATGGACTCCACCGCCCGAAGGGTGATGGCATGAGGCAGCGCGAGTTCAGGTGTTGTCCGGAATCTCTGCTGTAGAAAGGAGGAAGAGGAGAAGGAAGGGGAATAGACTAAGGAGAGGGAGCTGGAGGGGTGCAGCTCAGTAGTGAGCGAGGGATGGCTACTGTCTGTGGGCTCTTCCTGGCTTAGTGCTTTAGCTAGCACGGCCTGAGCAGGGTTGTGCATCAAGCTAGCCAGATTAGCAGTAGCGGACAAGCTGACATCAATCCCAGCTGCGGCGCCAAGAGTTGCCATAGGCTGAATCTTGTGCATGATTGGGGGGCTGCTCTGGATGCGCCATTCCCTGCTGCTGGAGCTATCTTCTCCCTCTGCAAAGCCTCTGAATAAAGCAGACGATCGACTCTCCATTGACACGACGACAGATTCCTGAGACGTCCGACTGGGAAGGAGCTCCTGTGACAAGGACACTACTCCCACAGACCCTGCCAGTAGTGTTAAGACACCTGTGAAGAGGATGATTGACTTGGGTTAGCGTAGGTAAGGTCCCAAACGCAAAGCAAGCATGTCGCACTTGCATCTTCCAACCATTAATCCAGGTTCTGGGGAGCCGGAATCCTATTTCAGGAAGCACAAGACTCAAGGCAGGGGACACCCTGGATGGGATGCCAGTCCATCACAGGATGCATATTCATACACCAAGGGCAATTTAGGAGACCATTGATCTAAACCAGTGTTTCTGAACCCAGTCCTTTTGGACTCCCAGACAGTCCACATATTTGCTCCCTCCCAGCACAAATGAACCAAAAAATCAAGAATGACCTACACAATTAGGTTTGGGTTGAGAAGCCTATGTAACTCTAAAAAATGAAACAAAAATATTGTAACATTCATTTTTGAACATATGGGCAGTTCACTTAGGAACTGATTCATTTGGCTAGCTAATAATATTTGGCAATATAAATAATATTAACAAGCTCCTCAGATTGGCATGGTAAAATAAATGTTGCTGAACAAACATTCTTTAAATTTGATTAGTTGGCATTCCAAAACATACGAAATAACATTTGAGAATAAAGTTCAATAGTTTGTTTCATTAAGAATCTTCTTAGAAACTTTGTAACTGGTTGTGATTTAACTAAATTAAAAATCATCTGCATTCGTTATTGTTCTGCCTATAATTACTACGTTGCTGATATGACATGTGATTCTTGACACATTCATAAATCCTACAGATACACTCAGTTATGCATCACGAGGGGCGCCAAGTGCAGTAAACTGAACAAAAACTTTCTCTGGAAGAGGTGAAGTCGACTAAGGACTTCCTGCAGGGCGTTTAGCAACAGAAACTGTCTGAAAAATAGATTTCTTCGGTTTGCTGTCTTAATAATTGTTGAAATGGAGAAGGAAAGTATGAAAGCCCTGGGACATAATTTTTCACATGTCACTCAGATTACTACATATATAAAACCAAGTGTGCATGAATCAAAATAATAAGTACTGCAATATAATTAAAAAGTTTTAAATGCTAGGTACACAAGAGCTGAATGGAAAAAAAACGCTCTTCTGGCAAAAGTACTTAATGCAGTAACTTAAAGGTTCCCGGTAGGATTATATTAATATGAATAATTGATTACTATATTACACAGAAAATTGATTAGATAGGACTTCTAAGTAAGAATAATAGAGGTCCTTATGTAAATATCACTGAGTTTTTAATAACTCAATTGATCCCATTTTGGTGGGGGTTACTGGAGATTAGTTTTCTACTGCTTGGGGGAGGTGTTCTCATTGGCGCCCCCTAGTGTTGGATGAGGTGCCGCCTTCTCCCATTCATGACCATCCTCCACCAGTGACTCTAAGTGCATGTTGTGGAAAGTAGCTTGGCACGGGTGTGAAATGATGCTGCTGACCTTTGCCTCTTGGTACATGGGGTGCTGGGCTCAAATACACATTTTGAAAAGTTATTTCACTTTTTCAGAATCCAGCCAAAAGATGAAGGGCTTGGCACTGATGAAATGTCACCTCTCAGACTTAATGCTATTTTGCCACATGGAACAACACTAAATATGTAATTTCTCATAATCTTGGGATCCTTTAGTGTGTGTGAAGATAAACACAGCCCAGGAGACTAACTTATATCCTTGCACTTTATACTAATCACCCATCCCCATGCATTTCCTGTATTCAGTGTTGCAGGGGTCCGGGACCTATCCTGGAAGCAACGGGCATAAGGCAGAGAACAACCCAGGATGGGGCACCAACCCAACACAGGATTTTACTAATAGACAAAAAAAAACTACATCCATGTCTGAAATGTCCAACTGAGAGCCAGCAGCTGGTTATTTGCCCATTACCTCTTTTATGGTCTTATTCATTAAACCTCAAAACTGCCTAATGAACTTAATTGCCCCCACTGTGTTTTTTACATTACATGCTTTATTCAAAGAGGCAGTCTGATTGATTTACAATGGTAAATGAACATGTAGTAAATGGACCAAGTGACTTGATCAGCCTGTTGCGTTTCATTGGTTTACGGGCAAGGACAAGGGCCCAGCAGGGGCTGAGGGTGTGTAATGCACGCATGCACATACACACACACGCGCACACACACACAGGTTTGTAATTATTTCTTTGTGGGGACTCTCCATTCATTTCTATGGAGAAAACTCTAACCACAACATGATGACCTTAACCCCTACCCATCCATAACCTTAACCATAAGTAACCAAACAAAATACAAAACTTTTTCCATTTTTACTTTTCTGATTGCATTCACAGACCTTTATGGTTTACTTTCATGTAACCACACACCCAGTCATAGCTTATGCCGCTTTTATGGCTACCCAGGAAATCAGTGGATAACAGCACTAAACGTGTATATACATCCATGGGAATGGTTAGTCTCAGCAAGGGTTACTATGGCAACAATAAACAAGTTAATTTATAACTGGCTAGCTAGATAGCGGGAAAGCTATTGACTGATTAACATCAGCACCTAGATGCTCACAAGGCTCTTTGTTGTAATGATGACACATTAACATTAAACCTCACAGCAGCATGTTGGAATAGGATTCGTAAAAAAAAATTGCTTTCACAGATTTTTTTAAAGGTTTATAAAGGTTATCTATCCTTTTATAAATGATAATTACAAAAAAAATTAATGTTCTTGTTTATTTTGTGAATTGCAAATGAATGAAAGCATTTTTGTGGGACAGTATTCAGTACGGCTTGCTGTGTAGTTACCAGTGCAGGCTGCTTTCTTGTCATTTGATAATTTCGATTAATTCTTACGAGTGACAAAAATGTGAAATGGATGGGAGTACATCGCTATTAAACTGTGATGAGGCCTTCAGAACCTGAACCTCCCCCAGGCAATACAGCTACGCATTTCCCTTCTAATGCTACTCAAGTACAAATCAGGAACAAATAGAGTAACTCCATGAAATATATGAACTGCTATGATTGATTAATGATGAATGAACACTTAGGTTCTGGTTAATTAATACACTAAGTAAAACTATGCTACTACATTATTTGTGCCCCCTCATGTAGTGTTAGCTATATACTTATACCACTGCGCTTTTGCATTCTCAAATCTGATTGGTCAGAAGGATTTCATTGAATTGTCTTTCACTGCACATGTAGTGCCAGCGTGTCAGAAGACAGCAATAAATAAATGTGCCATTATAATCTTTAATTCTTAAAATTGTTTTAAAAAGTACAACACAATTCAAAACGAATGGGAAATACACACGAATGGTTCATCAATGAATAAATCTGCAAAAAAGTAAGTCTACAAATAAATGTATTTCTGGCTTGAAAAGTGAAAATAATGTCTTTAGGTACTAACATGAAAGCCATAAGTGTCATATCTGAAGCAGGTTAATGTGCATTAATGCCTACATATATAAATATGTTACTGACATATAAACTCATATATAACAATATACAAGAGTGAGTATATAAAGAAATGGGGAGCTAATCTGTCTACATTCTGCTGTCTTGAAACCTGGATATGAGCATATCATTAGTGACCTATATCTAGCTAGAGCTTTATCAAGTGTGTCACAAGCTCAGGCATGAAAAGAGACCTAGACTGGAGATCACTATCACTGGCTCTTCTCGTTCTTCTTTTAATATCTAAGCGCAGCAATCTTTAACACAGGAAAAGATACATTAAAACCATTCATTATGAGACAGACATTTAGAGCAAACAGAATCCAACCTGGGACAGAGATCAGTAATGTCTGCCAGCATCAAACTCCCTTAGCCCCCCTCCCCCGCCTTTCGGCAAGTGGATCGCGGAAATGAAACTGGCGTGAAATCCCGATAAAACCGCAGCACGGGCACCTTACTGACCTCTAGGATGTCTGACAGATTCCCAATAAGAGGGCTGCTCAATAACAGGATGGGGGGCATATTCAACATGTCCCCTCCACCACCACTGCCTTATCTGGCTCCACTGGGGGCGGGGGGGGGGGGGAATGAGGCACATGGACAGCCTTCAAGAGGAGCTCAATGGTGTCTTGACCGGTCACATCGCACACTCTTTCGAATAATTCAAATTAATTCAATAAAATTTTAAACTGTGCCCTTCCCAAGCTTTTACGCCAATGACATAACAGATAATGTTATAATGGTAGTAAGACACATGCGAACATCTCAGTTTCGTGCACTGAACTGGAGCCACATCCACATCAGTATTCCTATCAGGCTGGATACAAGATAACCTGGAACCGGCAACATTGGCTTCTAATGTGGGTAGATTTCACTTAGCTGTACTGCACAGCTTGTCATGCAACCTTGCCTTCAAAGTCCACAGACACAATTATACTCAGGACAATGTGTAGTGAAATACATTGTTGCCTAGCTGTGATCAGGAGACATACATTTAAGGGACACAAGCACAAAGGGGACATAATACAAAGAGATCAGACATAGGATATGAAAAAGTAAATGTCAAACAATCATAAATATCATTGTTAAAACCTCCTGCCACTAGGGGTATGAATATTATGGGGTTTTGGGTGTTTCTCTATACCAAGAAGGTAAAGATCATACTTGTGGCCTTGGCAAGACATTGGTCTTGCTAACATGCCTTCCAAGAAAGAACTTGGAGTGCAATGAATCATGGGATTAGTCTCATTCGGCAAGGATGCTGCCAATGTATCCTTGATGTGAGGGGTAGAGCACGGATGACATCCAGGGATTTTTACTTTCCTCTGCACTTGAGCATTGGAACTGGTCATCAGCAATGGAAGAGAAATTAAAACAGGTACAAGTACACATATTGAGAAACACCCTTTGTCTTCCAGGGAAAGACACTGGACATGCTTTTCCCAGCATGGGAAACCAATCGAACCGCAACACCTATTTTCACTTGGTTATAAAGTGTGGACCAGCTTCAGCACTGCGGCGGCATGGACAGCCCAAATCCTTCTTAGATTGATGTGTATCGACTATGTGTCTGTACCTTTTGTCTTCTGAGCACTTTGTAGGGGTTCTATTTTCTCCTGTTTTGTTAGTTAAGGAGGCAAGTATTATATGTTTTGTTGGGGTTTGACTGGTACGTTGGTGTTGATTTCTAGTTTGGGGGATTCTGTCTGTTTGTTGTGCAAAGTTCACTCTGAGTTGTGGTATGGGGCTCTTAGCTTATAAACAGTGTATATGTTGTAAATATCTCACTGTAAGGCACTGTAAACAAAACCAGTGAGCTTATTGTTGCACTCCTACTGCTGAAATACTGAGGCTGTAACAATTATGAAAATTTGCAATTGGTAGTAAAGTGGCAGGAAGTGCAAGGGTCTAAGAATAAATATTTAAGTATAAAATCAGTTAAAAGTCTGGATATACATGTTTTTAATGCATTTGTCTCTATTTTAGCAGTTTTAGTCTCAATTTGAGCATTCCTTCAACCAGTTTCCAGATGTAGCCACCTGGGATGCTTCTCCAACAGGCCTGAAACAGTTTCCACTAGTTCTGGGCACTTGTTGGCTACTTTGGTCTTACTCTTTGATCCAAGTCAAACTAATGCCGTAGGGTTTAGTTTGGGGGATTATGGGGGCCAGGTCATCTGTGTCAGGACTCCATGTCTTTCCTTGTTTATAAGATAATACTTACTGCATAACCTTAAGGTGTGCTCAGCATTGTTATGTTGCTGAAAGACAAATGATTACCAGTAGGTGTGTCCAGACCACTGACTGGTGCTGTATGTATACTGTACACATGTAAGTTAAGTAGGCTGGAACACTGTCCTCATTAAGGATCCAAATTACCTGGGGTAAGAAGTGCCTTACTGAGCCAGGCCTTCAAGCTCATTTCATGGTAAATGCAGGTATAGCCATAGTTTATTATTATTCTCTTTCATAAATACGCTGTGAACACATTGGACTGGAACAGACTCAGAGCCATTACAGAGACTCCGGTGTTGCAGGCTGCCTCATAAAGGTGCTGTTTTTGTTGCCATGGCAATGCAGCATTCATTCCTAGGGAAAAGGAAAGCTGCATAACGGGTGAGATGGGAGCTATAGCAATCCATGTACAGTACACAACACCAGCCTATAACCTTACAGTATATCTCACTACTGTCCTTTCACAGCTCTACCGAATGTGATGACACTGTAGAGTAGGGGCATCAAACTGCAGTCCTGGGGGGCCGGAGCCCTGTGTAGCTTAGCTTTTTCCCTGTTCCACCACAAATGATTCAGTTCAGAAGCTGTGTGGTAATTAGCACATGGAAGTGCAAGGAGTTGAATCAGGTGTGTTAAATGAAGGGAAACCCAAAAATGTGCAGGGCTCCGGCCCTCCAGGTCTTGAATTTGACACCTGTGCTGTAGAGGATCAGGCTTCTACAACTTGTGGTTCTTTCCATTAGATACATTAGATTCCATTAAATGGGGTAGTTTTCAAAGACTCTCAAAACGTCGAAACAGCCTGCATAGATTTCCAATATCCATGCTAAATTTCCTAACATTTGCATCAGTGCTTCCTGGCCACCTGCTGTCTTACTGCTCAACACCACCGTTACCCAAAATGAGTCACATTCAAACGCAGTCATAAAAATAGCAATATGGCTGATGCATTATTAAACTGTCCAAAGGGCAGTGAGATGTTAAATAAATATAAACATACATTGTCTGCTCCCTAAAGTCCAAACGGCATGATTTTCAATCCAAAAAAGCCTAAAATCTTGCTCTCCCAACCCACAGCATGTGATGATCCTTCAACTGAAATATCTGAGACATGGACCTTTTGTAGGTGTAAACAGTAACTGTCTAAGAGAGGAAGTAACTGCCACAAATCCCATGGTCTTTACATAAAGGCAGGCAATGGGCTCAGATGTAGATGGACCGCAAGTGTGAAGCCGCAGCAGCGGATTTCGGTTTGCTAACCTGCTCACGTACACAACGCATAAACCACATACCCACTGGTAACTGCCAGAGAATCCAGACCACTGGTAATTTATAACCATACCTACTTGATATTTATTCTCTGAGACAGCCCCCCAGCCCCCACAGTGGAGCCCAATGGGTTCCTAACGGCTTTTTCTCTTAAGTACTTTCAATATGCCTGACCTCTCTGCCAGGTACCAGTGCGATTGATTTCCAGACAAACTCTAGGGGGGGGATGTGTGTGTCTCTGCAAATATCAAATAGCTAAGTTGCAATACAAATAAAAACCAACACCAAAGGACTGCATTGAAATATAAGGGGACTGAGGTCAGCGGTGTGTTTACCACCACTTAATCCACGTAATTGTGTGGCACTCTGTTGGCTACAAACAATCACTGCATATTACTAAATGTCCGATAAATATTAAATAAGCTTGTTCCTTATTTAGGAGATGGTGAAGCAGCATGCTCTGCTAACCAGCTAGCGATGATCTTCAAATTATATTTGCTAGCTATCTATTTAGCTTTTGAAACATCTGAGTGGGGGGCCCAGAAACAATTAACCCACCCCCAGTTCAGACCAGTGGTAACACAAGAGCTTATTTCTGCCTTTTGTCGTTCTGTAGTGACCCTCCTGCAGAGCTTGCGAACGTTATGCAGTGCAGTGTTAGTTTCAATAGTTTATCGTCTTCCATTATGCACGTAAGATAATGGGTGTCTATTACATTGCCCTGATTCAGTACAACTCCATTTAGCTAGACATTGTCTGACGACTCTGTATTGTTACAGCTACTTGAAAACAGTGAACTAAATACTTATGGCTAAACCTACCGCTAATGCACCAAACATAGCATGCTCCCAAATCTGTGTTACGGTACCCAAAGAAGGTCACTAAAGATGATTAAAAGTGAACGAGCCTGCCGGGAAAGACAACTGTGGTGGATGGCCAGCAAGGGGCGCAGGCCCACCTGCATTGTTTAAAACACAATAGTAACCAGCTCTAAATGAATAAAACATGAACATGAGATCACACAACAAAGAGGTACAATTACTATCAAAGGTGAGCCCCCCCCACCCCTTTCCTCATCTCAGAAATACCAAGTCCAAACAATAATTTGACCATTCCACCTCAATCATCTGATGGCATGCATTTGCAGAAATGAGAGCGAGAGCTTTTTCAAAAACATTAAAAAAGAAATACTCATCAGGGGCTTTTTCATTGGCCAAATGATGTTCTTGTAAGCATCTGATCTGAAAAAGTTTAGAGCAAGTGACAACTTTGAAGTTTGTCATCAAAAAGTAATCAAAAGCATCCACACCAGTCACTGAAATATTTCATTTTGCTACTTTTCAGTATTGTACCATTGGCTTTTGATGCATAATTAGTAATATTTGTGTTCTGGCTATCAATCACGACAACTGCAAATCCCAAATGTGTTTTATATATATATATATATATATAAAAAGCAAGATTATGGTATCTTAATGCATTTACCCTTTCATACCATTGATTTCCCATATCCACCTGAGAGATCTTGCTGTATGTCCCTTCTTCTGCCTTGTTGCTTGGTCCGTTTGCCATGGCCTTATCAGTTTTGTCAATCCATTACAGGGAACTTTGTAGGCTGAATTTAGGGCCTCTTTTGCATTCCAAACCCACTTACATTCAAATGTTACTGCATGCCGGCATTATGTGGCCGGAACTGATATGGGTTTTTGCTGTTTTAGTCCAAACTCTGCTAGGAACTGATAGCCAATTATAAAGCCAAACCTTGTGGAGACCAGGATCATATAAATGTGGAGACTATTGGTGCTTTTCCACTGGCAGAACAGAACCAACCCATACCGAAGCCGTACTGAGAGACTAGTTAAGGCATGGTTCCAGGTTGCTTTGGTATTTCCACTGCAGAAGAATCGGCTCTGTAAAAACGTTGCTGGGTTTGGAGAGCTACAGTGATCTAAAACCGAAGAGACACTTTACTGTTCACACAGTGTACTGTAAGCGTGATTTACCTTGTGCTAATTTCCACTAGCAAGTGCCTGAGAATCGGCATCTTATTTATTTGTTTCTTAGAATCACTGTCCTCTGTTAGCATCAAACGTTAGCACAATTAGCATTCACTTGCATAAATTTGCGTTCCATTCAGCTGTTCTATAGCACTTTAGAAATTTTGCGACGTGATATTACTAATAATGAATTGTACATAAAATATACCCCTTTTTCCTTCAGGTTGGATCTTGATTTCTATCCAGGACACTCTCAATCCCAGATACACAGACTCCTTGCTCAGTCTTTCAAGAATCTCAATTAGCCTCCATTGACTCCCTGAAGATCACAGAATCATCAGCAAAGTCCATCCATCCATCCATCCATCCATTTTCCAAACCGCTTATCCTACTGGGTCGCAAGGGTGTCCAGAGCCTATCCTGGAAGCAATGGGCACAAGGCAGGGAACAACCCAGGAACTGGGAACACTCACACACCAGTCACTCACACATGCATTCCTATAGGCAATTTAGCGACTCCAATTACCCTCAGCATGTTTTTGAACTGTGGGGGGAAACCGGAGTACCCGGAGGAAACCCCACGACGATGTGGGGAGAACATGCAAACTCCGCACACATGTGACCCAGGCGGAGGCTCGAACCCGGGTCCCAGAGGTGTGAGGCAACAGTGCTAACCACTGCACCACCATGCCACCCCCATTAGCAAAGTCAAGATCAGTAAATCTTTCTTTGCCAACAGATGCCCCACAACTGTTGGACCCCACGACCCTGCCCAATACCCAGTCCATGCAAGCATTAAACAAAGCAGGAGAAAGATCACACCCCTGGCAAACCCCAGAATCAACTGGGAAGAATGCATAGGTTCTCCGTCCACTCTGCACAGCATTCACAGTGCCAGTATACAGGACTAGCTATGATGTCCAGCAACTTCGAGGGGATCCCGCAAAGTCTCAGGATGTCCCACAGGGCGACTCGATCAACTGAGTCATACACTTTACGAAAATTAACAAAGTCTACAAAGAACCTCTGCCGATATTCATGCTTTCACTCGATGAGAACCCTCAGTGCCAGGATGCAGTCGATGGTAGACTTCTTAGGCATCAAAGCAGACTGCTCCGGTTGCTGATAGGTGAGCAAGTGATCACGGATTGTGTTAAGGATGACCCTAGCAAGAACCTTACCTGGCACTGAGAGCAGTATTAACCCCCTGTAGTTGCTGCAATCCAGGCGACCAGCCTTCACTTTCCAGATAGGGACTACAACTCCCATTTTCCAGTCACTTGGGATGACACATGACTCCTAAATGGAAGCAAAGATTGCCCGCAATGCCATGAGGACAGCCTTACCACCAGCCTGGAGAAGCTCATCCTGGATACCACAGATCCCTGTGGCCTTCCCTACCCTCAGCTGATTCATCACACATGCACTCGCAATGAGATTAGGTGGTTCGCAGATGATGGGAGGATCAGCCTTAGGAACTGTTGACCCACAGATGCTAAATGTCCTAGCTGAAGGATCAGCTTTAAACACCTGCTCAACCCGTCCTGTCAGCAAGTGTCCGAGGAACAGATTCAGATGTATGTAATGCTTCAATTCCTCTCCAAGCAGGATGTGTGTTGCTAGACCACAGATGGTGTGTCACCTGCTCACAGATTCATCTAACAAACTCCTCATGATCTGCCCTCAGAGCCTCACAGCCGTCCTCCTCAGTTCTCGATACAGACTGGACTTGCCACCAAGTCGGGTGCTGCGACTCCTATCTATAATATCCAGGGTGTCCCGCGAGACGTCACATCTCCTTCTGGAAACACGGGCAACACCAACACAACCCTCGGCAACCTTCAGGGTCTTATCATGGCAGGTCTCCCGCATCACATTAGAGTTAGTAGTCACACCCAAGTCTGCAAGATTCCCACACAAACTGCATGCAAACTTATCAGAAACAGCTTGATCTTGGAGTCTGGCTAAGTCCAGCCTCATTCTCGTAGTAGGTGGTAGCCTGCTGGATCTAAGCTGAATCTTCAGAGTAGCAACAACAAAGTCTGTAGTCAGAATTCACAAACTGGCCACTTCTGCAGACCCTGCAGTTCTGCAGGAGCCTCCAGCATCTGCCCACGAGGATTCGATCGATCTCCTTCACCACACCACCAGTATTGCAGTACCAAGTCCAATGATCCGGCTCAGGGTGCTGGAACCAGGATCAGAGCAAAGCCAAGGAAGATGGAGCCACTCTCACCCCAGTCTCCAAACCCATGATGACTGACACAACCTCATAGCCAGCCCTGTCAGTGCCAGTGATCGCAATGAAGTCATCTATGACCAGAGGAGTGTCACCTCATGGGCACCCATTAACCATCAAGCGAAGTGAGACATTACTCACTATGGTTGCAACGTACACTAAGACAACATACAAGACACCAAAAGAGTGCCTTTGGCCTAAGTTTCATAATACACTTGTTGAAAGGAGTGACATCCATCGCTATTATGAGGAGCTGATCCCCCACAGCAACAGCTACTCCCTGAGTATGGTAGCCATTAGACTGACCAGACCACAAGTAGGTGTATCCACCTACAGAGACCTGACCACTCTGTACTCTGCATACCTCAATGTGTACAATTGTGTACAATTCAAGTGCTGCCACTGAAATGTGGAGTTTACAAAGTTCCCCCAACAGCAGGGGAAGATGGTCTTCTTGCCAAAGAGACAAGATGTTCCTACCCAGATGGGCTGCCTCCAACTGGGGTCCTAGTGCCGCCATGCAGCGGGCGATGCCTCAGCACCACACCAGCCCCGATCCCCAACAGCCCTGACCCTATTAGCTCTCCGATGGTTTCGACTCTTTTGGGGACTACTAGCGATCTATCTCCTTCAGTTAAAGGCAAACATAAAATTGCACACCCTGTTAATTGAAATATTTACTAGTTGCTCAGTTTCCCAAAGACTATTAATTTGGCCACCTGGTTTAAGCATAATATTTTTCGCTGTCATGAATGTTATGTTATGGGGGCGGCATGGTGGTGCAGTGGTTAGCACTGTTGCCTCATACCTCTGGGACCCGGGTTCGAGTCTCCGCCTGGGTTACATGTGTGTGGAGTTTGCATGTTCTCCCCATGTCGTCGTGGGGTTTCCTCCGGGTACTCAGGTTTCCCTCCACAGTCCAAAAACATGCTGAGGCTAATTGGAGTTGCTAAATTGCCCGTAGGTGTGCATGTGTGAGTGAATGGTGTGTGAGTGTGCCCTGTGATGGGCTGGCCCCCCATCCTGGGTTGTTCCCTGCCTCGTGCCCATTGCTTCCGGGGTAGGCTCCGGACCCCCCGCGACCCAATAGGATAAGCGGTTTGGAAAATGGATGGATGGATGGATGAATGTTATGTACAAATTCGAAATACTACATAAGATGGATTTAAATGCTCCAGAATTTAAATGGTGCATAATATATCAGCTAAAATGAACACACCAAAACTTGAAATAATATAGAGATAAGAAATCCTTCCATCATGGGGGATTCACAAATGTAAGGAAATGCACAAAATTATAACACTCACACTAACGCACAGAAAGTCAAGGTGTATGTATTTAAAAAAAAAAATTATAAAATTCAAGAGACAACCCTGCCAGAATGGGATTCCGATGATAACTCAGAAGATTCTGGCATGGTCCGCTGAACACGGTGGCCCTTTCACACCAATTTAGTGCCAATGTTGGTCCGCGATGATATAAGAGGTGAGCCTGATTGATCCCATTGGCTCAGTAAGTGAATCATGTTCCTCTCATAGAGATCGCTAAGGGTGCGAATTTGATTTCCGGTTGGGGGTACACACCATCACGCACTCAAAGGATGTCTTGACTGCATGTCTGAATATGCTATGAAGATCTGACTCAGAGGAAGCCCCACAATTTCCTGCATATATAAAATAGAACAGTCAGCCAACATGTTCAGTCTGTTACACGGCTGATGGAAATAGGAGACCGATCGCTTGGACAAAAGGAGAGGAAGAGGTCACTTCATTAAGCGACCTGCTCTCCCATCTCGTTTTTTTTTTTTTTTTTTGTGAAGGGACGGCGAAAGAAGACAGAGGAGAAGAAACGAAAGTCTCAGCAAGTACGGGGATCCTTGTTAGCACTCGTTTTACTCCTGGGCAGGTGTGCAACGAGCAAAGGATGATGGGAGACGAAAAAGAAAAAATGGGACAGGAAGAGGGGGTCAGAGGAACGAAGATGTAAAGTATAAGAGTAATTAAGAAAGGAGGACAAAAACACAGAACACATACACAGATGATGTAAGAGGTGTTTAGTTTAGCTTCCAACTGGATTTAGCATCCAACTGGATGATAATATGAAGCCAAACCTGACTCATAATGCTGGACGCGACGATTGCATGTGTTCAGTCTCTGTACTTATGTGTGACTTTAATGTGCGGGATTGTAAATGATATTCTTACATTATGTATATGGCTCATAGCTCATATATATGTAGTTTATTCTTCTAATCAAATAATATTACAATAATCTTTGTATTAACTAATATGAATTTAATGCTATATAAAAATATGTGTAGAAGACAGTCAAGGATTTTTTTGCTATATATTTTTATTCCATGTGAGGGCCAGCATACATAACGAAGATCAATCTTGCATTTAATGTTATGTTATTGTTATATAGTCTGCCACCTTGTAATTCATCTATTTTATAGTTTGATTATCTCAGTATTTGCTTACTTTTATGTATAGTTTATTGTTTCGTATATGGTTTAAATCCTTTATATACAGGATTATTGACATCATATTGGTATCGCGTCCACTTTGGAGGTCACCAAGTTAATTTTGTTGCATATAACACAATGACAATGAAACCTCTGAATTATATATCTTAAGGTGATGATGCAACTTTTTGAGCAATGTTTTTGTGCAGTTGCCAACCGGATGAGACAAAGGGCAACTCATCTGGATCTGGATTACAGTGAAAAATCAAATAAAAGTTGTTCAAAAAGAAATTGAAATATCAATGAGAAAGTGTCCGAGCAACATTTGTCAGCAGCATTGCCTGGCAACATTGCTCAAGAAGTTGCTCTGTATATCATCAACCATATTAACAGTGAATAGACTGATGATGACCGGAGGATGGAATGTGGAAATTTTTTATAGATGCATCAGGTTATAAATAATAAGCAAGCTGAACAACAATGTGAATAGCTGCTTTACTCTAGAATAAACCCCCACTGCCAGACCATTAGCATTAGACCACTGCTTCAGACCTCTGCCTCTTGCTCCCAAAGCAAAAACATACTTTTTATGATTAACATTTGTTTACAGGTGAGTAGAGGGGCTTGTTTTATAAGCTAACTAAACTACAACCTGCTGAAATACCCACAAGATTCCACAGGATCCCAGTAAGAGCAGACCAGAGCGGAGCAGTTTACAGCTCAGGTAAACTGAACTCAGTGCTGGTCCACCCATTAGGCGACATGGGCCTTTGGCACCAAGTGCTGAGGGGACACTGACTTAGCAAACCAGCTTGACTTTAGCTCGGACTATAAGCACCAAGACAAAGGGTGACCCTAGAAGTGCTTCTGCCCTCCGCAGTGCCGACACAAGTCAGCCACACAATGTGGAGGGGAGGGGAGAGGTGTTATTATTGTTGCTTATTATATATCGCTGGCGGTGAAGCTTGCCTAGGGAGTCACATGAACTCTGATTGGCACTGACTGACGTTAAACGTGCCGCTGGTAATCCTGACACTGCGGGGGACTCCCTAAGATTGTGGCAATCGGCAACTGTATGTTTGTTAATGTGGCCAAGTGATAGTTTAAATGCAAAAACTTTTTGTGATATGGTCCTACCAGATGGCTAATTCAAAAGGAAATACTGAGGATAAAGTCGAATGCCTGCCTAATGATGCATTCTATTTTGATGTTTTATTTAGAGGTGTGTAGACACAGCAAAGTGGGCTGTTAACTGATTATTGTGTATTGATTGACTAATGAGCTTCGATGATTATATGCTATGTGCCAACCTAAAATGTGCCTAACACATCACGACACAATCTGTGCCAAGGAATTTTTTTGTTTGTAAGGAGTTACTGTATGTCTGTTCTTTATTATTATGTTCTTATTGTTAGGGAAATTATGGGTTACCTTCAGGCATGAATAAATCATTTATTGTCTGCATTAGATGATATGCTGATGCAATTTGATATGTATTGTCGTCAGTTCAATTGGATTCAGTTTATTCGTTTATACCCAGCCACTGCATAAATCCCGGTTGAGGAGCCTGAAGGGCTTGACTGGTGTAACTGAAAGTTAGTGGTTTTACAGGGGAATTTATAAGAGAAATGGCTGCAGTTGAATGCTGACTGGCCCCTTGAGTGCCCCCTCTCCTGTCAGTCATTCATTCAAAACATATCATTGGCTAATGATAATGTTGGCCCCAAGGCTTGGGCGGTATGTTGGTATTACAGTACACCCAGATATTCAGAAATCCCGAATGTATAATTTTTAATGCAGTGAAACATACATAGAAACTTTCTATTAACCTGATATGCCCATGCTATATTAGAGGGAAAGTGATTCATTTTCATTGGTGACACACCATAGCACAACAAGAAAACAAAACCTGTTCCCCGCATTAACCTATGTGTCACATCAGGGGGCACCTAATTCAGCAGTACCTTGCTGGTCGGGGGTTCAAACCAGCAATCATTCAGTTACAAGCACACACCCCTAACCATTAGGCCACCACTGCCACAGTGGTAGATGGCTGAAGTATTGCAGTGCACAGTGTGTGCATGTGAATAGAGTTACCTGAAACACAGGAGTGGTAATCTTTTTACTGATGTAAAATACAAATCTATAATGAAATGAATTTATTACAACAGGGGAAGTAGCCAACAGAAGAATTATTTGGAAACAGAAAAGAAATTTTCTTGAGGAAACCATTTGCACACAGGACTAATATTTAATACATTTTGCAGCGATCTTTCCAAGTTCTTACGTGTTTACATCCACACTACTGTTAGTAGATTGGATAACTACGTTTCCCATACACCCTGGGGGTGGTCACATGGTGTGTTCTGCAACATGAAGAATTGGTGCCAGTAGATGAAGGCTGGTGTTTATAACTGTTCAAAAAGGAGTCTCGTTTCCATCACCTTCCACACTGATAAGCCTGTTTAGGCTATCTCTGATTGCGGAGTGTACAGTAGCCTACATATTTTCTTTTATAATTCTAGACCAGGGGTGGCCAATCTTATCCGCAAAGGGCCGGTGTGTATGCAGGTTTTCATTGCAACTCCCTAATTAGGTCACTAATTAGAGGACTGACTGGCTGAGGAGTCCTCACACCTGGTTTTGAACAGCTGACCCAAGGTTATCTCAAAAACCTGCAAACACACCGGCCCTTTGCGGATAAGATTGGCCACCCTGCATCTGTAGAAGGTATGACGGCGTGTAAAAATAGATACGGCCCAAACCTATTGGCCCTTCTGTATGAATTATTGCCCCCACTATAAAAAAATCCTTTGCAATGCCAGCACAGATTTAAAGCCATCCCTTCATCGTCTAACCACTTATTTGGTCAGGGTTGTGAGTTTCTATATTGCTCTGATAAAGGTTAAATTAGTTTCAGGACAGTCAAATTACTTTCTGAGTGACGTGTCCTAACCCAAAATCGTGCATCTGTTAATGATTTACGGGAGTTGAGATTTTGCTACGAAGTGGTCTTGAATACAACTGAAAACCACAGGAATGCATTTAAGTCCTCTGAACAAACAGTCATGTAGCTGACTGTCCTTTAAACTCAACGTCAGCTTCCTCAGAACCACCACAGACTGCTAAACGTTCACTTTGGGTTATTAAAACAGGGCTCTGAGCTGAGGTCCTGCACACAGGAACCACAAAATCAGACATTCATTTAGGGCACAAAACAAAAAATGCACCAGCACACCTTACACACAATGTCAGGGATGGTGTGTGGTTCAGTCCCCTGTCATCCAATGGGCGTTGGTTCAAAACCCATCCCCAGCAGAATAGTCTGTTGGGTCCATTAGCAAGGCCCTTAACCCTCTGAAATGCTTCAGGGGTGTCGGATAGATGGCTGACCCAGTGCTACAACCCCCAGCTTTGCTCTCAACTGTATATATGTGTGTGTGTGTGTGTGTGTGTGTGTGTGTGTGTATCTCAAAGGAGAGCATAATGGGATATGTGAAAAGAAGCACTACAATGTACCTGTATTTGTGAAAAAGGCAAATAAACCATTATTTCAGTCACTGGGGAACATAGGTGTGAGCTTTCATCCCACATAACAACCACGTGGGACCAAGCTGGACCAGGGAATCCGCTGAGGAACCCAATCCTGAACTGGTAGCATCTTAAGGAGAATTAATATGTCAAAACAAACAAAACCTTAATGGTGGGGACTCAAATTTTCATATTGCTCTGGCTAGTGAGAAACATAATCTCCCAAAGAATCAGACGTTTATAGGACCCAAGGCAAAATGAGTAATATGGCGCAAACAGCATTCTTGAGGCAATCGCTTAACTTGTATTCTCTGTAAAATTAAAATAAATAAAAAATAAAATACGGAGCCAGAACATTCCAGATGAATGCCATCTTTGGTCATCACGAGTAGACATTGACATGGCAGTACTTCATTACAACAATAATAAATAGCAAAAACACATACACGATTATTAACATCCATTTCACTGCCTCAAGCCTGCCAAATGATTGTTGTTTCAATCTGTCCCTCCTGACCAATATAATGTCATTGATTCCAAACAATTATCATTTGTCCTCTGGCTTTTTGATACGTGCTCAGCCGGGGAAGCTAGTTCTGTGTTTATGCACAGCTGGACTGTAAGGTGTCATTGATGGTTTGCAGGAAAACAAAGAGGTCAGCACGAATAACGCCCACCTTGATGTTATAGAATCATTATTTTTCTGGTTCATTTAATGATGCGTTTCTTTGTGAAAGGAGTGGTGCAGTGGGTAGCATGGATGCCTGATGTTTCCAGAGTTGGGGGTTTGTGCACAGATTTGCACACCTTTGCAGTGAACTGACTTCCCATCCAGGGTGTTTTCTGCCTTGTGTCCTGTACTTCCTAGGATGGCCTCCAGGCACCCTTCCACAACCCATTACTGGATAAAGAGTTTGAACCCAGTCCTCAGGGACCCCCAGACAGTCCACATCTTTGCTCCCTCCCAGCTCCCAACACCAGGTATTGAGTGATCTTGTTTATTTTGGTTCGTTGATTGTCGGGTTTAGGTTTTCTTGAAGACGGGAGGGAGCGAAAATGTGGACTGTCTGCGGGGTCCCAGCGCACTGAGTTGAGAAATACTGAGTTATAAAATGGACGGATTATTAAAAGTTGATCCTTTGATTCTTTTTTCAATTTCACTGACACTGGGCAGACACAAAGTTGAATAGAAGCTTCTAATCATACAAAACACGGGAGAAAAATTTAAAAAATCCTGATTATCAGACTACAGATCAAAGGATATCCTTTCATGCAGTCCTCCATCCCTGCATGCAGAGTGTACGATAAGGAGAATATTCTGCTTTATTTAAAATAACAACAAAATAACCTTAAATTGTCTAGAAAAGCAGGAAACTGGCTGTTCTCAGTGGTATTACAGCATGGCCTCATGGGAATTGAGCTTGTGGCCTTCCACTTACAAATGCCTGCTTTTAACTGCCATCCCATCCTTTGTTTCCATAAAAGGAGGCAAGCATCTATGGAGAGTGCAAATAGCTCTCAAAGGAAGCGGGCACTTTCGAAATTCTAATGAAAAATCCTTCTTTGTTAACACAAACACTAAATACGCTTCAGAGAGAGACAGAAAGAGAGAGTCAATTAGAATATCAGCAGCCATCTGCTGGCCATGTTATTTATGCCAATCATAGCTATTTGTATATAACAGGACTAAAATTTTACTCACAAAATATTGTATGATATAATTTCCACCAAAATTACCTCTCAGTGTTTATATACATAGCATCATTGTGGGGACAGTGTGCGGCTCTGCGGGTTAGGATGGTGTGCCTGTGATCGGCAGCTCAAATCTAATGACTAGCAGAGTGATGTCACCATCGGGCCCCTGAGCAAGGCCCTGAACCCCCATGTACTCCAGGAACTGGCTAACCCTGCGTTCTCAATTGTATGTCGTTTTAGAGAAATATGCGACTTAGCATAAGTTCACGTTTATGGTCAGTGTTGCACAACTGTGTTGGACAGAGCTGAGCACTTTGCAGTTGTTTTAAAAAAAACAAAAAACAAATGAAGAGATACCATATTGTGTATTTTCTTTCCAGAATAAAGCCCAAGATAGCAGCAGCAAGTCTTGTGACATTTGTCTTCCTTTCTGGAATCTACACGCACGACACCATGGACCCAAGGATAGAAACTCCATGAGATCCTGCTGAAATCTCACAATGACAAGGACATCTGCACCACCTTTTTCCCCCATCTTAACGAGCTTTCACCTCCCAACAGTCACGGGTAATGCTCTCCAAAAGATTCAGCCAGAATGGAGGGCGAGAAACACATTTATGTAATACTTTGATCGAAGAGACTTACAGTAGGAGGAAAGGCTTGAATGTATGCATGCTCCCTGGGATTCGAACCAATGGCCTTTGTTCTACCTGTTGAGGGGAATAAACCCCTCTGTGCAACTATGCCTGATTGTTTTGAGTACGAAGCTCAGGCCTTTGTGTATTTATGCCACACTTGTTAAATTTAAAGAGCAAAATGGAAAATTAGAATGCAACTCGGATCTTTGGCCGGTCTCACACCAGGGGGTACTAATAAATTCCCTTTCCATCGGCCGATCCCCGTGGTTTGTTCAAGGTCAAGAAAAACCAGGAGTTTTACAACCTCATTGAAATTTCAGTTAATAATCCCCTCCCCTTTATATCGGACACTCCATAATGCTTAAAATATAATTACCTATGATTATTCAAAAAGACACACAATATGTTTTTGAATAGATTCATTGTGAATCTCACATTAAGGGGAGCGCTGCTGTTCCATCTAATCCCCCCCCCCCAAAAAAAATAAAAATAAAAAAAAAAATTATTAAGATGGAGACATCCACGTGTCCACAGCCTAATAGCAGGGATTTAATTTTTAAAATTAAGACATGGGGGTGAGCATATTACTGGTGTCCCTGTGATCTAGAATTCTATATATCATCACCATAATGTCCACTTTTCATCAGCGACTCTCCTATGCAGGCCGGCCCGTGGCATAGGCAATATAGGCAAATGCTAAGGGCGCCGCCCATCCAGGGGGCTCCACAAACGGAGGAAGAAAAAAAGTGCAACATTCCACTATTCTTAAAACTCGTTGGTATTAATGTGTCTTAATATGAAAAGAACAAGCCCACGTGAATTTACCTGCTTAGCAAAGCCTATGAAGTAGTAGTAATAATAATGATACGTAACTTTCCTATGAGGCCACTGCTGCCCCCCTTCTAACCCCCCTCAATAACGAACACGAACACAAGTTGATCTCTGATCACGGGCGTTTATTCGCATATCCATCCAGTCGAGCATGCGGTGAGAACTAGATAAAATAAAACACATAGATCATAAAATTAATCAGTAAAAACACAGGCATTTTCCTAAAAATAACCAAACACAAACATAAATATAGCTCACTCACGCCATTAACTTGCAAATTGCAAAATGGACATAAAATCTCCTACCTCATTGGCCGCGTTAATTCAAGAGTTAAAGAAAGAAAATTTATGATTGCAGGTTATACAATAACTCCAATCTCCATGAATATTGACACTTATAAATTAAAACACTTTCTCAGCCGCATAACAAGTGCTGCACTTACCTGAGCAAAACGAAAATGTTACCAACAAAACTGACCAGACCCCAACCCAAACGCAAGATTAGTTCCGCTACAGAAATACCAGAAAGATCCTTTCAAACATATGCCTTTAATTATAATTATGTTAATTATTAAATTCTTCATTTAAATCAAATAATTCTGCAATTTCAGTTGTTTAAATTATTCTTATATTTAAATTAATTAAATAAACTCAGGGCCGGTCGATCTTACAGGAGACAAAGGCGGCCGCCTAGGGCGCCAAGTTCTTAGGGGACGCCGACTTGCCAGCCAATTTCCCTACGCCTGGGAGGGGGGGTGCTGGGGCTGATGCCCTCCTACGGCGCCTCATCAGCTAGGACCGTTACTGCTCCTGTGTGTCAGGAGCCAGGGAGTGTGTGGGCCCCCTTTGAAGTGACGTTCACAGGTGTGTGGGCCCGTTCCCGGAAATTGCTGGAAGCTGCTGGCCATTTCCTTAAAAGGACTAAGCCGGGTGCAGGGATGCACATGTGCTGATGGTAACAATGGCCTCGGCAAACACAAACATTCCAGTCTCCCAGGGAGCCATCGTGCACAACGCGTGTTGAAATCACCGAGAGCATGCGAATTGCTGGGCCGTGAGTCATACAATTCCCCCGCCCCATCCTGGGCGTGGCTGGGCGTCTGCTAGCTACGAATGTGTCTTCTGGGGGAGATGGGACAGATTGGAGTCTTCCTGTCAAGGGGGTGGAACTGATGTGCAGTAAGAGATAAGGAGCTGTTGGTTACCAACAGGGGTAATGACTTCCTGTTTTGGGGGAAATGTGATTGCACTCACATTACAGAAACTTTAAACACGTTTGCTGGTGCTTGTAGACCTGGTGGCCTCTGGAAGAGACTAGTGACGGTATGGATGTAGACAAAACTGGAAGGTATTAACAGGAAGTGTCTGCTTGTTCTGTTTTATTATTTATTCTGTGGTGTACTGAAGAGATACTGGAGCGTGGGAAAATGATCACACAATAATGGGTGAGGAGTGTTTAACGTGAACATTCAAAAGAGGGTCAGGCAACCAAAGGCGTTGAAGACCGCAAATTAGCTGGTCATTATTCCTGCTGAGTTGTTAAGTTCACGACCAAATGGCTGAATGTACTGTCAAGTTCGACTTTGACTAAACTTCCTAAGAATGCAGGGGGTTTACTCCCCTAGTAAAATATAATTAGTTTGAAATTATCAGTAACTTAGGAATTGCTGTTAGTTCTTAAAATATCAGTGTAATATTATTGCAAGCTGCTATCTTACACAGAACTTAAGTAGGGGACAACCTGGATGTAATGATAGTCCATCACAGGACACAAGGGAAGAGACACCCTGGACAGGATTCCAGTCCATCACAAGACACAAGGCAGGGGACATACTGGACAGGATTCCAGTCCATCGCAGGACACAAGGCAGGGGACACCCTTTTCAAGATATATATGCAGAACATACAGAACCAGTGGGTAGAATCAAGCTTCAGTGAGGCCCACTGAGCCACCATACTGACCCAGCAGAATTAAAACAATTGAAACAAAACCATGGCACTTGGAAAAAATAAATCTTTTTTACCATTACAAGTAAGAAACAGCTGATAGAACAACACTGAAGAATGATACGAAGTTCTCAGCTGCTCAGCTGAATTACAGCTGTGTGCAGTCTTCCATGCCAACATCTAATCAAGGTTAATTAATTAAGAGAGAGATGAAAAACCCCTCCGGCCCATATAAGTATAGAACTGTCCATCATTCTACAGAGAATCTGTCCCAGGTGTTACATGATATTGCATGAAGGTCGTTTAAATTCCTCTCTGAAGAAGGATCTAGAGAAAAAAGCACCAATCCATTGCAAAACATCCACTATACCGGTTTTCCTGGCAGCCACGACCATGCCTTGACCAGTCTCTGTGCTTTAATTAAGTGGAAACCGGTTGGGGTTGGGTGGGGTGGGTGGGCATTGCAGACAGTATGCTGGCCAGACAGTAGGCCCAGAAAACCTGCACTGCCAGCTTCCCTGCAGGAGGTGTGTTTCTAACTGGCCTGACTTTCAGCTGCATGGCACAGTGGGGCCATTGTAAACAGCAGAGCTGGCCAACACTACGGCAAAACATCGCCATTGTGTGATTAACACCGCAGTGGAAACTCCAGAAATGGTCAAAATGGATCGAAGCAGTCTGAAAGAAAGTTGCTGAAATCAGCACCAGCCCAGAGACAAATACAACTGCCAAAATACAAGAGGCTGTGTGATTTTTAGGCTGGCATCCATCCAGTGGGACCCACGCATCCTGGTATTGGCTACAAACTCACTGCGACACAGTGCTTATGAGAAATGAATAGAAGGACAGCTGGACTTCGTGTTTTTGACAAAAAATTTAACATAATGACATGATGTGAAGCCCAAGGACAGGAAAAAAGTTTTTTTTTTTTTTTTTTCCCGTAAAACAAATTCCTCACAAATGACATGTTTTCTTGGGATTTATACCTTTGGATGAATCTGTGGCAAAACAAAAAATAACTGAATGGGTGTTCAAGGGTGCTTTGATGCATGACTTTGCCCAGGCTGAAACCCAAGGGTTTCTGCCAAAGAGGGACCACAAAAATATGCCCCCAGTTGATATCTATTACTATTGTCACCCCCCTCCAATTAACAACTGTTACCACCCCATTGCCACCCTCACTACACTAAGAAAATAGTATTGGGCACCTATGGCAATTACTCAGACTGACCAGGTGCGTCTAACCATGTTTATGTGCCATTACTGTTGTCACAAAATTCACATTGTTCTGAGGGATTATCTTCCCATAATGCAGTTCTTCTTTTAACTAGGGAAAGGAGTCTTTCAGGCTAAGAATTTCAGGCATGAAATGTTCCATTTCATGGAACAATTACTGGGTTTCAGACAGAGGTGGATAATTCAGGTGCAGGGAGTAAAAGTCCAGACAAAGATTTTCCTTCAACCAGTTGAGTATAAAGAGTCACAGTCACCAAAACGGAACAACTGCTAACTGGAGTTTTTTTGTTTCAGAATGACACCCAAGTGCTTTCTGCCTTCATCAAATACCTGTTGAATGATTTGACTTCTAAAACCAACTTGAAAACTCACATCAACATCAACGTTTGTTTATCCGACATCAGCATTTATTCATCATGCGTAACAGGGAGCATAACAGCAGCACGTTATTTATTCACGTTAACTTATATTTTGTTTTTGCTGATTTTTCCTTACTCATCTTTTTTGCTCATTTTTGACTATTTCACCTTTACCTTATTTACTTCCTTTGATGCCATAATTAGGCGCCTGAAGCATTCACGGAATAAATTTCCCCCAAAACAATTTCTGATTATAATACTTTTGAGAGATGAGATGATAGACAAGCAAAGCTTTCATACCTCAGCTAAACGTAACAGTCATGATCTGCGATGATGACACATTGCATACAGGGAACTAAAGAATGAATGTATAACAAAATATGGGTATGGCAGTTTCTGTGGAATTATGAGGAAATTATGTCTTTGAAAGAATATAAAACTTTGAACAATGTTTTTTTTTTTTTTTTTGCGGAACCGTCTCAATGTTTTCATTCTTTTTAGTTGGGGCATATCAGCACCTCCCACCCCAGCCGCTGTCCAAAAGCACCAGTATATCCACATAAAAGCATCATGCCTGAGTGATTAGATGATTAAAGACCTTCCCCTTTAAGACGAGTGACCTTTATGACGTGAGGATGCAGCATCCCTGCAGTCAATGTGACCAACTGCCAAGTGGGCAAGTTTAGCCCAGCAGAACAGTGAACGGAGGGTGTGGCATCACTGTTTTATTAACACTGCAGGTACGCTGTGGGGCCTTCCTTTCTGGAGCTGGTCAAAAGCCAAGAAAATGGAGAAACGCTACAGCACAGTGTCACATCTTCCGAAGATGGGATGTTGTACTTGAAAAAACTAGGGGCATAATTCAAACTGAGGGGTCATTGATATCATTAGCCAATGATATGTTTGAATGGGTTAGTGACATGGGAGGGAAGACTCCGTGAACCAATCAGCTTTCAGCTAGGTATAGTGCCCCTGTGGCCCCATCCTTGTATATACCCCTGGGAAAAAAACAATATTCCCTAAAGATCCAGTCTGATACAGCTATATAACTGAGTATAATGTAGATATTAAGGTACAACTATGTAACACACTTTAGAAAATTGTGTATCCACGGTCTCAGAAGAGAAGACTGCTCTCCATTCTGTCCAGACTGTGTGGTCAGTGACTGAGAGCCTCTTGGAAATTGCCTATGAAGCAGGGTGACCAGCAGAGGCTGCCAGGGAGATGTGATGGCCCAGAAAGAAGGGGAGAGATTGAGGAGAAAATTGGAAGAGAATGTGGGCCGACAGGACCCAACCCACGGTGATGGAAGCCGCACATCAAGATGAGAAAAGAACCATCTGTACTGAAAGGTGTGCACACACATGAGTGCAGTGTGGGAGGGCACAAAAAAACTGAATAAAACAAAGGTGGAAATCATTAGAGCGACCTTTAGATGACAGCAGAGCAAGCAGACATTGTTCTACTGATGACTTTGGAATGTATGGCATGACTCATTTACATTGTTTAGCAGATTCTTTCATCCAAAGAGCAGAGGGAGAAATGAAAATGAAACAATAGGAAGAGAGTAGCAGGAAGTCAGAGCAGAATATTCTGAGGAACTTCTACCTGATTGGGTTAAAAGGTGTTGAACTTCCTGCTTTTGTACAATGAGCTTCCCATGCATCAACACTAAAGACCACAATGGATAGTAAAACTAATTAGCTTGGATGTTTACCATCAGCCTGTGCACCATTCGGATAGCACTTGTAAAAGGACAATCGGCACAGCAGATGAGGGGGTTTAGAATTATGGGCTCCGAGTCTCCGAAATCTCCTGGCATTTTATCAGAACTCTCAGATTGTGAAGGCTGTGTTGGGGTGTTTCAGCCCCATTCTTGGAGCATTAATCCTACAGTGAGCAAGCCACTTGCCTGTATTTTATTCTATAACATAAGATGGTATGATATTCTAAAGAGCTCTAGTGAAAAATTCCTTCGAGTCACTGCGAAAATTAAATTGTTCCTTAAACAAAAGCCAGAGGCAACAAGCAGAACCGATAAGCTCTGAACGCTGCTCATGGCTCCTGCGGAAATCTGTAAGCAATAGAGGTCAGGGTTCAAATGGTCGTTCCACAACTGTATGACTCAGTCTGGCGCACTGAGAGTCCAACTGTGTTTATTTAAGTGTGTGTGTGTGTGTATGTATGTGTGTTTCCACTCTGCATTATACAAAATTACGGAAGGATATTTCTGAAGAGCTAAATGTGAAGTACTGACACCAAGGCTACAATCATGCAGTGTCCCCTTAAGAACATTCTGGAATGTGCAGCCATTGTGTAGGGAGCTGAAACTGGGCCGCTGGGCTTCTGGCAGGATTTGAATTAAATCTTGCAGCTTACTGTGCCTCACAGTAACATTTAACCTTCGCAGTCATTCTCTAACCCAATCAGATTTGGGAGAAATGTATTCTGGGAGCTCGTCACTTTGAAATTTCGTAGTCCGTGAATAAATCTGTAGGTGCCTTGTTTTCTCCATGTTCCACACCCAAGATCCCTTTAGACCTGCAGAAACAAATCCTTATGTTTTACAGTAGCATCTCTGAGCCTGATGGAGTTTGGTTTGAAACCAGGTTCATCAGCAGACCATAATCTGTAGGATTACAAGATGTGTCATGCTGAGACTGAGCGGGATGTAGAATGGGATTATCAGGACCATTTTTCCACTGGGTGACGGTTGTATTTCTGTTGACCTCCCTGAAATCACTCAATTAAGCCTCCTGTTTTGCCAGGTAGAAGGATGGAGATGTAGAAGGGGATGTAACAGCAAAGCACCTATGGCAATTACTCAGCAAATCCAAAATAGACCTTTGGCTAATGTCTGTTCTTCTGATTATGCTGAAGGTTACCAAGGAATAGAACCCACTGTTTCTCAATCACACACCATTCTTCAGGAAAACAGTAAAACTTCCGACCACCACAAAGCTCAATGGTAACACCAGGCAGTGGTGAGACTTTGACCATGACTCATGCGGGAACGCAGGGTCCGGACAGGCTCTCACCTCATGGCCTTAGATTTTTTTTCATAGTTTTAGATATTTTTTTACATTTATTTATCATACACTTTTTTCCAAGGCGGCGCACAATTGAGAAGCCAGTCTCCCTAGATCAATTGAGGGTAAGGGCCTTGCTCAAGGGCCCAGTGGTGAAATCACTCTGGCAATCACAGGATTTAAATTGGTGGCCTTCCAGTCAAGGGTACAGCATCCTTACACAAGGAACTACTTGCCAAAGTTACGTGTTCATCATTATGTGTTAGATCATCGCTGTGCTATTCAGAGGAGAGAATGGTACATACTTGGGGTTGGTCAAGATGTGTTACCTTTACAGCTCCATGTAAAAGCACCATTTAATCTTCTGCCTGAGCTAAAATCACTGTCAAGTCATGGCCAGTGTTTCAGGAGATAGTCCATTTAGTCTGGGTTCAGCACAGATGCTGTTTCATCCCAACAAATGAAAGTAGGCCTGTAAAAACACTTGGAGGGCAAGGATGACTTACTCAGCAGCGGGCAATGCAGAATCTGTAGACTTCTCTTCATGGTATACTGTGGTCTGGCTCCTCCTCCACTGTGTTCATGGTTCTCTGTAGGACACAAGGCAAGTACCAGTCAGGAGTGGCACCAGCCAGAGAAGGCCTTCAACAAGGAGAACAGAAGACCATGTACAAGGCCTTACCCAAGCTCTGGATATCAGTTGAGTGCCTCTCTTTAAGTTTTCACTGCAAGTTATTTGAAACATGTCTAACAACTTCAGATGTTTAAAAGGATTTCTCAGTTTCATTATCCTGGATCAGTCACAAAGGCTGGAGTTTTCGGCTTACTAACTTGATAGAAGACTGCAGTCTGATAAGCTTTAATCTGCATCAAATAATCATTGGCCAATTTAAGCCGGATTCTCCAATCAAAGGGGATTTCAGAGGGCACAGCTTTCCTAGTTGACAAACTTGTCATGTCACAACAATCCTTTATATCAACATAAACCTCTGCCTTAAGATATTTACCTGAAAATATAACCCAGTTGAAAAATGAATAGATAAAAATGAAGAATCAATTAGGGGGGTCTTTCCAACCAAAATAAAAGAAATATCTGGAGGTTCAAAGACTGCTTTGCCTCCGTTTTGGCACATCTGATCAGCAGAGCTAATTACCTGTCTGGAGAAGATTTCGGCACTTACAATTCAGCCATATACAGTAGGTGAGGACCCCAAACCCCCCCCCCCCAAACCCCCAAAGCTGAGGCCATGAGGTTAATTACAGTAGCTAAGGGAGACAAATGACTGGGGGAGGGACACCGGAAAACAGCAGAACAGCTGGCGGGCGAAGACTAATTCAGCAAACTATACAAACGGGAAGTCTGTCAAATGATAATGTCACTTCTGCATCACACTCTTATAAGAAAACTGCATGGAATTCATAGGAACAAAAAGCTAAGAGATATCCCCCACCGACTGTCGTGCTCAGTGCCGGTAAAGCCCAGGTGGAGCCCTAGGAAAACATCACTGCCACCACAGAGGGTGCACATAGATAGCTAGGATGAAATGTTGCCCTATTTGTAATTTGCACAAGCACAGTGGAATCCTTCTTTCTGCATATCCCATCTTGTTCTCCTTTGAGACATACTCATGCATTTATACCGTGGAGGGCAAAGCCTGGGATATGACCAGCACTGATTGCTCTCTTAGTCATACAGCTGAAACAGTGAATTTAAGAAAATGGCCGACAAACTCTGCCACAACTGGGGCCTTTAGCTTGGATTGCAAGTGCAAGGAGGATCTGTCTTGATTGCTTTAGGTGCTGACTTAATGGAGTGAGAATTTCTTGTTTGATTGGCTTGGCCTAATGATGAGTCATAAACTGGCGTGGAGCTTGGCAAGATTGGAGCAATAGGTACATTAACTTGAACCATGTGAGTAATGAAATCCATAATATACCTCGGTACTATCCTCAGCTGACATGAAAGGACTATAACTTCATCACTTATATATCAGAGATATATGAAGATTATAGGAGCAGGTTTCTGTCAGTTACTCTGGTTTCCCCCCACAGTCCAAAAGCATGTGGTTAGGTGCACTGTCTCTAAACTTCCTACTGTGTGTGTGTGGGCCCTGTGATGGATGGCATCCTGTCCAGGGGGTACCCCATCCTTCTGCCCTGTGTGCCTGGGATAGGCTCCAGGCCTCATGCAACCTATAGATAAGCAGCTAGAAGACAGATGGTACAAAGATGAAGGCTAAGACATCCAAGACACTTAATACACACCGAAATCTATGAAATTAAATGTCTGTCCTTAAATGTAGCTGCTCTGCTGGTGCTGTAATGTAAAGGGACTTGTGATGTTTATCCACATAAATACCTGGATATTATACTTGAGCAGCTCAGGATAAGTACTTCATAAATGGTATTTCAGCATGGCCTCTACTGGGGGTCAAATCTGAAACCCCCAGCTTATAACTCACCACACTACATGAAGTACTATATTTGCCAAATATTCTGTTATGAGGTCTGTTATGTTGCTAGATAGGACAATAGGACAAAGCAGGTGACATTCTGTCTTGTTAATGAATACTTTTGCCTTCTCAGTTTAATTAAGTGATCAGTGTTGAGACACCACAGCACACAACAATGAAATGTGTCCTCTGCATTTAACCCATGTGTCACATAGCAGGGGGCAGCTAATTCAGCACCTGGGGAGCAGTGTCTTGCTCAGGGTACCTCAGTAGTGCCTTGCTAGTTAAGGATTCAAACCTGCAACCTTTCAATTACAAGTGCACATTCCTAACCATTAAGCCACCACTGCCCAATAAGGAATAGGAAATGCTCTACAGTATCAATTGGATCATAAATCCCTCTTCAACAGAAATCCCCTTCAGAGAGATGGACCCAGTGGAGGTCCTCTCAAAACATTCACTTGCTTTGCAGACATGCTCCCAGTGTAGAACCCACTTCTTTGCACAATAGTCACATAATCTTGTACAAATTTCATGTTCCTGTACAAATTTCCTGCTAATCAGGGTTCTGAGAAATAGGGTGGCATGACCTACCATGATGCCAGATGTTTTTACACATATCCTTGACATAAAACACAAGGAGGATGTAGATGTTTCAGGGTAGGGGTGAAATGGAGGAACGAGCTCCTCTATTACCTGTAACTGATTAAATAAATTTATGAAGCAATTTCACATTATATGCGTTAGCGGAGAGCCTATAGCAGGGGTGTCCACACTTTTTCAGCTTGCGAGCTACTTATAAATTACTTACTTATAAATAAAGTCAAAATGCTCTACCTACTGTAAAAATGCAAAACATATTTATTTATAAATATATAGAGTATTCTTTATTATTATTATTAATTTCCCTTTGGGATAAATAAAGTATTTTTGAACTGAACTGGGATTTTAGTTCCTTCACCTTTCTCTTTCTCAGCTCGGTTTTCGGAGGGAAGTTAATGTCGTAGTTTTTATGAACAGTCCGAAAACGCCGCTCCACTTTTCCCGTCTTCGGAGCAGCAACGGTAGACTGACAGATGAGGGAAATGCACTTCGAATATGACATTGTGAAAAAACACCTCCCTCCATTCCATATGGAGATGGCAGGTTTCTGGCTTCTTACTTGGTCCAGCTCCCCCATTCATTTTTATACCCTTTCTTAAGTTTAGCAGAAATCAGTTTGAGGCTGACTAGGCAACTCGGTAGCTTGGTAGTGATTTGCAGCAGCTGGCGCGGTTGATCGCGTCGTCGATCCTCTGTTTTTTATGCCATGCGATCTACCCACTCTACCTTTGCGATCGACCAGTAGATCACGATCGACGTATTGGGCACCCCTGGTCTAGATGGTCCTTCGTATGGTTCTTGTGACTTCCTGAATTTGGATCATTTAAATTGAAGAGCCAGACAGTGTTTTGTAACTTTCTCAGTTTTTCTGCCAAAAATATCCTGATGGTGCTGATAAAATCATCCCAATCTATCCTGCAGTCTTTGTGTCCTGCAGGTTTGCTTGGAGTCCAAAGAATCATGTTTCCCATAATGAATTCCATAAAATGTCGCCAGGCTGACAAAGCTCTCAATGACAATGTTAGTGCTCCATTGTTGCCTGGCAGTATAAATTGTTATTGTCATTCACAAGAAATCAAAATGTAGTCACGACTCTCACACACAGACACTGTCAATCAAAACTGAGCAGGAAACACCTTCTCTGTGTATCCCGAAGTCTGCCACATAGCTGTGATTGTGGCAGATGGGTACTGTCAATCAAATCTGTGATGGAAATGCCCCCTGCTGTGACATGATATCTGCATCTTCGCAACTACAAAAGAACACAATACCCATGTGCTTGTACCCCTAGGGGGAAAACTGGTCTCTAATGAGCAAGACCCCAGTAGACACCGTTAAATCTTACACATTCAATACATGGACACCAGTGGGAACTTGCTGATACTCAGCAAATCATATCACACTGATGAAACCGCTTCATATCACCTAATGAAAGCTCACCGCTGCTCTCCGGAATGAATTATTAAATAGTGTGAGGTATAAACGTAATATCATTACCAGAAACAACTGCAGAGCCTTTTCATTATAACAGGCTATCGACCATCGTTGCTAGACTTTTTGACTCACCGTTTCAAACACAAGAGAAATTCATCGGCTGTTTGGCAGCTTGTATCAAACCAGAAGGTTTATTTTCCATCAGTTAATAACTGTGCAGAACACAGAAGTGTCTGGTCTTTTACATCAGTCCCTAATAAATCTCTTCATTCTTGAACTCGACAAAACCAAACACAGCAAGAAAAACAGTAGTGAGTTAGGGAGTGCATGGATGTTCTGGGGGAGGACAAAGTTAGCTTACAAGCCCATTCAACTGCATCCACACTGCCTTATTACCATTCCAATAATACTGGCCATTTCTTTTGGACATGAGCACGCATCCAGATGCTGAATGTCCCAAACCCGATAAAGATGAGGTGCCAACAAGAATACAATGTGTGAGTTTGCTGTTTTATTATTCAATATGCCTCCAGTGATGAAGGTACAATTCAGTCAAGCTTCAGTAATTGGTCTGAAAGTTTCTGAACATCTTGCTGATCTTAATCTCCAGTGACAGACACTAACTGCGGGATGCGTAAGTGATAAACACACACACATACACACACACACACACACACACATACAGAAAATTGATAGCTACCATGGGAAACTACTAAATCGACGAACAAAAAAAAATCAACAAACAAATAGATAAAGCCCCCCTTTAAGCAGAGAATTTTCTAGAATTGATCAGTAATGGCAGTCACAGATGGGGAGTTTTGTTAGTGTTACACATCCATTTGAAGTGCTCCACTTTTCCTGCTGCAAGAATCATTTTCTGTTTTATTTTTGAGCATTTAATTGCTTCCAGCAGTGACAGGACGCTTAGGCTCTCAATGGTAAAGTGTGTCTGGTAGGTGGCTGTGACCATGTAATGAAATAAACCTTTGAGTCACACTGTCCATCCAAGGTGCTGCCCAAACTGGTGATATGACACGCAAAACAATGAACTTCCATTTGGGACTCTTCTTGGACTAGATTAACATGAATAGTTGGTGTATTCAACTCATAGCCCCCAGAAACCAACGTAATATCCTCCTAATACATTTATGGTAAAATTCACCTCAGTCTGGGTTAAGATCAATGTTACAATGTTGTAAAGTAATGCATTTGAGTGGCACTCCATTTAAATTGGTATCAGTACAGATGGGTCTCAACTGACAAATGGAATATGGTCTATAAATCTTTGTTCTTAATACCATGTATTAATACTAGCTACACACCAAGCTGCAAAATGGCCAACTTGAAAATGCCAACCACTCAGCACTTGCTTCTTAACTCAAGAAAATTGTATTTTTGCATCTCAGCTAAGTGCAACTTCATCAGAGCAAACAAAAGAAAATGAGAAAAAAAAGTGTTATTTTGCCAGCCCGCAGAGATGGGTAGGGAGTGAGAAGGCATCAGTGATGATGACATCGTGATGTCTGATAACTCTTTAGTCATCTGGGAGCTGGATTAAAAATAGTGCCTAACACAGCTGTGGTAAAGGGTTAGGGCAGAACGTACAAAGAACAAATTTCCAAATCTCACTCAGTCCATTTTTCGTTGTTGATGAGTAAGTCAGGTTTCCTCATCATGCACTACACTACTGGGAACCAAAACTCACCCGGGCCTCATGTAATCCGACCAAAAACTTTAATTAAAGTTCTAAATCTCACTAAGTCCCCAGGAATTTTCTTGAAAACGTATCTCATCGCCTGAGTGACTTTTGAAAATTTGCTCATCATACAGAAAGATCAATCACTGGAAGCAGAGATGGAATAAGAGATAAAATAAAATACTATTCAGAAATTTGTCAGATATCATATAGTCATATGAAGAGAATGATGATTTGGATACTAAAAGGAGCTCAGTGCACATATTTTCATTAAGAAAAATATGGTACCAAGAAAGGCCCACGAGGAACCATCTTAGAGGAGAACAGGTATGGTAAACAGGCACCCAGGGCCTCACTATTTACAAATCTCCTGGCTGGCCATATTCTTCTGTAAAATGGGCCTTTTCACTTTTAACATCCTCACAGCAATGAGAGCTCAGACCTTCAGTTTCACTCACAAATCATTTTCTTTGCTTTTCTTCTGGTGAGAATACTGGGATTTTTCTTTGGAATATAAATTTCCAGATATCTGATTAACACCACTTCAGTGAGTGTGTTTCAGCCTAAATTAAGGGCAGCATTTGGAATAAGTGCTCTTTGCTTGATTATTTTCTTTTTGGCAGAAAACCCTTCATACGCTACTTGTGTTCCTTCGACTGAGAGAGAAACCCAAAGGCTGGATTTATTTGTGTAAAAAAGAGGATGTGATTCATGGGAAATACTATCAGATAGATGGACAGCATGAGACTGGTGCATAGTGAGCCTTATGGTGTTTACGAAAGGACTAATGAAACTCGTGGAATTAGGGAAGGTTAGATAAACAGATTCATACATGACTGCCAGGATGGTGCCTAGAGACCCAGCTTCAGTTAGATCAGAGAACTGAAAGCAAGGAGGACTTAATTGGTTAATCCCCTACAGCCCATCAGGGAGAGGCTAGCGATGCCTATCAGCATCCTTCGCCCCACCCCCTTCACCCCCAGATGACTGCCAAGGACTGTCGTTGCTTCTCAGCTTTTCTCCTGCCTCACTTTTTGATGGAGATCAGCAAAGAGGCTACCCTAGAAGTTCCTACAAGTTTCTAGAGCGGTTCTTGGTGTGGCGCCAGTCTCACTCTGATCATCAGACACTCTGTCAAATTAAAAGAACCTTTAACATGTGACCCCTTTGGTCTTGGTACATGACCCAGGATTTAACCTGCCGCTACAAATGAGAAGACAGCATTAGCTAACATGTCTGGTTACAACCCCCGGAAGCACTTTAAGTTTCTCGTTAATCCCAATGGCAGCTTGTAAGACATCAGAGGACGTGGATCCTCCCACGAATGCAGTTTATTTAGTGGCATCACGTTATAAGACTCAGTCACACAAATGAGATCAAACAGCAAGTTCTGCAGAACAACACTTCCAATATTACACTTCCAGTACTTCCTAATACATACTACAGATATACTACATACAGTACATAGCTGTATCCATGACAAATTCTTTATGACTTATGTTGCCTATTATTTACCCCTTGAAGTACAGAAGATGCTAGATCTGCAGCAGCTAATAAAAGGATCCTGCTCAAAGCAACCGTGACATTTTGGCTCATGTCTTAGTAATGGCATGCAGAAGAGTCTATAGGCAATTTATTACATCAGATGATGCCTGTTCATAGTTAACCTTTGTGTCGTATTTGATTTATATAGGTTTGCATTATGCCATGTTTAAAACATTTAACATGCACTTGTAAGCATATATGTTAAGTCTATAGTAAATAAATAATAATTAATAATAATTAGCAATTTAATGTTGCAGCAAATATTAAAAGCGAAAGGTTTTAAAGACAATGGTATATTCAAGAATTCGTGTTGACTTTTAAATCTGAAATATTTGCAATGTTTTCTGTTTTCAGATGATTGACTACTTATAAATCTGTAGCACAACAAAGTCACAGCTGGTTAATTTCCATACTGGTACACAAACGGCTACATAATTTCCCATTCAGTGTCACGCTGTAGAGCCTTGCGTTAATTTAATATTGCAGTTTCATATACCGGTTGTTCAGTTTTCCTGAAACTGCTGATTAATTTTGTTCTGCGTGAGATGAGATGGTGTATGCTAACAGCATTAGCAGGCCAATGGCATTAGCAGGCCAATAGCATTAGTAGACTGATGCTATTAGCTGGTTGATAACATTACCAAGCTCTCTGCACCACAGCACTGGACTTCTGTTGTGATCTGTGTGTTTAGTCTCTTGCTTCTAATCCATCACTTTCAGATGGGGGAGGAAGGCAACCAGTAAGTGTCAGAGTAAGCATTGCATGAACAGCACCCTCGCCACATAATGTTTTGTTTCATCCTGAACACGAGAAGGTGGAGTAGACGCTGTACTTAAGACCATAGTACATTGTGCATTTTTAAATTCTATAATACTATATATACTACAGTGTATGTGTGTGAGTGTGTGTATATATGTAATTGTGATACTTCATTGACCCCCAAGATGGGAGATTCTCTTTTTGTCTATCCCATCTTGCTCATCGTGAGACACACAGACATGTATACAGGTGAAAGCCAGCTTGATGGTCACTCTTGTAATTAGGAGTTGTGGGCTTTGATCAGGAGCCGAGTGGCAGCATCTGTTGGCCAGCTCTGGGATTTGAACCTTTTAATCATGAGCACCAAGTTCTAACCTATACTATGCTGTGCTATACTGCACTATACTACACTACATTATACTACATGGCACTACACTATACAACACTACATTATACTATATACAGGTCTGGATCTAGCTATAGACTGAATAGGCAATTGCCTAGGCCCCCCGAATTACGTTCATTGCGGAGGAAGTGAAATAATCATCAGTTTTCTTGGTAGGGGGGCTCCCAAGTAAAGCTTTGCCAAGGACCCTTGAAAAAGCAAAGCCAGCCCTGACTATGTGTCCTGTACTATATACTATAATATGTGTGAAATGTGGGAAGAGACCCAAACTGTACTAGCAGCTAGACTGTGGCCATGCACTGAGGAAAGAGCATTATTCTGAGAATGAAGTTGCGGGTAAGGCACTGGGAAACCTCACTGGGAACCCTCACTGGGTATCCCATTTGGGAACCAAAAGTCTCGGAGATCCCAGCCACTAGCTGATGCAGTTCCAGTGCCCATGTGCCCCTGAGTCACTGGCTGGATTATATCTGCTCAAACTGTCAGGTAGCAGGTGTTCAGCTTGCTGCCACCATCTGTGCTCCAAAAGCTGTGGGGCTGGGGCCTCTGGCCCGGCCATCAATCAACCAGACCACCTTCCACGCTGTGCAGACACGAAATCAGATGTAGCAGGCTTGGAATCATTATGTATACGTTTATATCCCAGATAAAGAGACCTAAACACATTGTTCGGTTCCCAGGGGCTCGACACAGGGGCGTAAACTCCGTAAGGAGATGTCGATGTCTGTGTTCTCCCACAGATTAAAGCCATGACAGATATTCTCATACAAAGCTATACCTCTTCAATGCACAAATGAAACATCTCAAAAACCCTGTCCTTTAAATCATTAACAAAGGTTGCCAACATTTTGAGAATGTGTTTGGAGATGCGTTCATTAATCTAGTAATTTAGTAACATTGCACTATTCTGCTTTTTAAACACTAGTAGGACTACTGGTTTACTGCAAGTCAAAGTAATATATATATATATATATATATATATATATATATATATGATCTGCTTGGTTGAGCCTCAAAAAAAAGAATTAAAATAAAGATTGAAACATAGAGAATTATTGGTGTGCAAAATGACAAGTTTTTCCTCTCACAGAAAACATACATTTTAATATTATTTGTTTTTTAGACTTAGTCATTAGGGATGTAACGATACACTCAACTCACGATTCGGTACGATTCACGATTCGGGAGTTCACGATACAATTTTCTCACGATTTTTTAACAGAATGAGCTGCAGACAAATAAGACAAAATATTCCGTTATCTTTCTAATCTGCAAAATGTATCCTATTTTTAGTGCAACTGAACTGAAATTGAATAAAATACTGTTTTTTAAAAATCCGAAATCAAAATTAAAAAGACGGTAATGCTTTACATTAACTGCATCTTCATAATGCTTTTATATTGCATTCATAAAACGTTCATTACACCGTTCATAATTTATTCATTAAGTATTCAGAAATAATTCATAAACATCATGCATGTATACCTTTACATTCTGACATCCCTTAACAGCTGTAATATACATTAATAAACATTATATAATAATAACAAACATTATAATTTTATAATTATGTAATGTTCGTTATTAATGAATATTAAAGCTGTTAAGGGATCTTAGGATGTTGAAGTGTACTTGCATGCTGCTTATGAATGCATTATGAAGGTGCACTGAATGTTCTATAAATGCATAATGAATGCAATATGAAGGTGCACTTAATATAAAGCGTTACCAGGTCAACTAAGGCTTCCATGTGCAGCTTTTTAGCCTGGTTTGCCCCTTTAATAATCTTTGCTCTGGCGGTGGTGAATTGAGCTCACTGTGGTGACCGTGGACATGCTGAAGCATGTTCGTTGTGCTATTTGTGTATGTTATTAGTCTGTTACAATGTTTGCACGCAGTTTTTGTCTTGTCTGTGCTTTTCTCACCGTTTTAGTTTGCGATTTCCGGAAAGCTAAAGAGCTGCCACACCGCCGATTTAAGATCGGGGGGTGCATGTACAATTTCAAATTCGCTCGCCATCTCGCGTTTGGTCAAAACCAAAATCTGACGTCCGACGTCGACGTGAATACGCAGTGACATCTGACGTCGAACTGACGTCGTGAAATCAAATGTACACCAGTTTCTCTGTTAAGTAAAGTACCGTGAAGTACTCCTAAAGTAGCGATTCATTTTTCACCTCAGTCGGATTAAATCGTCATACATTTACATCAGTTTTTAACCGATTCGCAATTCATCGTTACATGCCTATTAGTCATGGGTTACAGGCCCGAGAGAAAGTGTAAAAAACATTGGTTTTTAACGGGTTTTACAACGTGGGAGTTCCCAGTTCTGGTTTGACGTACATGCAAATTTTCATGTTGACCACTCAAGCAGTTTAGTTACTGCCTAGCCCAGAAATGAATAAATAATAACAAAAATTTGTGTTCAGTATTGAAACAGTAAGGTAAGATAATATGCAGTCCTCCGGGACCAGTGCTGACTGCCCTGATACAGAGTTTACAGAACAGACTGATAAATACCTATTATGTCCAACCACGCACATTCCCTAGGTTTTATTTTTCATGAGATTAACTCTGGCACCCCTTTAACACCAGCAAGATGCGGCCGAGCTACATTACATAAATGATCTATATCACACTCCTTAGATAAAGCAGAGGGGCAAAGACTATCATGAATTTTACATTACTCCATGTGCGAGAGAGCGTCTTGCTTGAGAGCGTGCCCAGTCAGGGACGCCGGAGGAGGAAATCCTCTGGAGACCTTCCCTCCCCCGCCTAGCAATGCTCATTCATCCACATCCCAGCAGGCAGTGGTGGAGAGCAGGGGGTACCCTTTGTGCATGTGCACGGTAACATATTGGGGGAAGGGGGGGACAAAGATAGAGCCTCTTACCACGTGACACCCAGTCTGACGGAACATTCAACATGCCATATAAACCACAAATGACAAGAGTGCTGATCGCTCCATATTTCAGTGGTGGGGCATATTATACTAAGTACTGGGGCTCTACCATTTTTCTCTTGGAGTAAGTAAAGCATATCCATCCATTTATCCATACTGTTCTTATATCTGATGATGGACAATCATGTGATGAACCCAGAGATGAGTGGAGGAAGTTGCCCTTGGACTCCGTATAAGAGGGTGACTTTGTGGCCAGGACTGCACTCCATACCGCTGCAAGACACACTGGCTGTATCTGGAGCCTGTATTACAGGACAGATGGGCGTGCTGAGTGACAGGCTGAGCATCCGTCACACAGCTTGATTGAGGGACGATCTGGCTGGCAGGCTGACTTTGGATGGTGACGGGCATAAACAATTGGTTAATGTCATTTAAGGTGGTCTGATGAAGACCAATTGCTACAATACCAATTTAGTACACGTAAATATAAATTTGGTGAAGGTGGCAAATATGGACTTATTAGGGAACTGCGAGAAAGACTGACACACCTAGCACGACTGGCTGGCTGTCTTAATGATGGACTGTGTCTAATTTAAAATAACTAGCCAAAAGCAAAGTTGACTGACTGACACAGCTGTCTGTCTTGGGAAAGGGGAGGGGGGTGCCTGTTACTGCATCCAATCAGAATAGCAGCAGTTCTCTACAACTGGAGCCCTATTGGGTATCTCCTCTCTGTACCTAACAGATAAAAAGGGGTCTTGATTCTGATCTGGCACAGGGATCCTCATAGTACCAATGGTGACTGACTGTTCTCTTACACTAGGCCCTAGGACCAGAGCTAAAGCTGCCTTCTGTAACTGACTGACTGGGTGGGAGACAAGGTTAGACCTTTGTCCTAATGAAAAATCATTACATATATAAGCCACTTCTACAAGCAAAGCTTTTGCAAGACTGACCTTCTCATTTGGCATCTGTCACCAGTCTTCCATAACTCATCCTGGCATGACTTTTACAGAGATTTGTGGTGCAGGACCTTTTGTCAGGTCATGACACCAAGGCTGGCCTTCTCAGCTTCAGTCCTATGCCCCTGCCCCTCTTAGGAAGGGCACAGGAAGTCTCTGTCTTTCCTCCTCTAAACACACATCCCACTGTTCACGTCTGCTAAGTCCCCAGATGACTGGATGATCAGTTCCTGTCACTGAATATGGTACCACTTACAGATTTGACTCCATCACGGCGATGAGGAAAAGAAGCATGACAACTAAGCAATTAACTCTGAAATATCAGAACACTCCTGAATAAGGGAGGGTTTGTGAAGATCACAACGTAATCTTCACCCTTAAATAAAGAGTCAAAACATCCGTCTGTTTTCCTGACCTTGTGTGATGACGTCCTGATAGTTTCCCTGCAGTAGTTCATGCTTTTTTGAATGGGTCACCATCAACAACCATATTAATTAGGTATGTTACTCAGGGACCAGCAAAGAAGTAACTGTTGCTTAACCCAGTCCTTGGGGACCCCCCACAAAGTTTACATTTTTGCTCCCTCTCAACTCCTATCACATTTGTACTAAGTATTGTGTTTTGGATTGTTTGCTTCATTCAAGATTGATGGGTTTAGGTGTACAGGGAGCTGGGAGGGAGCAAAATTGTCTGTTTGGGGGTCCCCAAGGACTGGCTTGAGAAACATTGCCACAAACCAATAAAACCACATGTCCAAGAGATAGAATATACTGTAAGAAGAGGGAATCCTGCTCAGACCCAAGAAGACTCACCAGAAACCAACGATTATAGATCAATCCAGCATCCTGTTTGGCCGACCACCATCTCTCACCAGGTCCCCCTGCCCTCATTTGCACTGTGGGCCTGATATTAATATTAATCTCCGATCACATGTTGCAGCGCCTGTCCCAGCAAACTCCCGCAGGAGCTACTGGATACATAAAAAATAAATGGCAATGATAAAAAATGAATAATCCTCTTTCATGGAGATTAAACGGTGACGGCTGCAGACAGGCACCCCGCTGCTCCGGCAGTGCGTCGGGGTGCTGGTGCCGTGTCCAAGGGCTCTGACGCACGTGTCCGCCTGGCTCCGCCACCCTCGGTGCCCAAGCTTGGCACATCCGAGCCAGAGGAGGATAGGTGTGCGGTAATCAGAAGGCAGTAGCACCACCGAAAGAGGGAGGGTGATGAAAGGAGGTAAAGATGACTGACTGGTAATATGGGGGAAGAGACCCAAGGCATCATGTAAATCCTCAAGTTCTCCGCTATTAACCAGATCTTTGAATGATCTTCACTACCTGACAACAAACATGGATCCATCCACCCATTTTCTGTACCCACTTGTCCTATGGCAGGGTCGCGGGGGTCTGGAGCCTATCCCGGAAACTGCACAAGGGAGGGAATTACTCATGATGGTGCGGCAACACATTGCAGGGCACACACAACATTCACACCTATGGACAAATGGGGAACTGCAAGAGAATCTGGAGGAAATCCTACAATGCAAAGAACATGCAAACTCACATGGATACTCACACCCTGTGTGTGGTAACAGTGCTAGCTACTGCCCCAGAAACAGCTATGAATGACTCCACACGTTTAGATAGAGCAACATTTCACTCACCCCCCCCCGGTCCACAGCTGGTCCACATAGCAGATAGTCTCGCTGTCTATGTCAGTAATAGCCTCAAACGCCATCCTGATGCTCACATTTACCCACCATATCACAAACGTTATGATAAAGTGTATTGGGGAGGGGGGGTCAGGATGGCAATCACTGTTAAAGATTCATAAGATGCGCTGCTCCCTGCATGCTGCTGGGAGGCAGATCACACACGGAAAACAGTGTGTGATGCAGAAGCCTGGGGTTTTAGCTGCAGTGGATCTGTGTTTGGCTTGACTATGACTCATTCATGGTGCATCTCCCTTCTGAAAGGGCATCTCTGACAACACCTTTCAAAAGTGGGAACTAAACTTTAACTAGGAAGCCTCCTTTCATTTTCCTCTTGCTGTAGGAGCATCAAAACAACTACAGTAACTCTTTCTTGCTGGAGGTTTCATTCAGCAGATCAACGTTCTTGAAGAGTCTGAACTGTGTAGCTGAGATGACTTGTCCTGCCACTCGTCACATCTACGGTTCAAAGGGGACGATGTAAAATGTGCCACTGTGAGGCATCGTTATCCGTTTGTGGCCTTGTGACGAAATGAATGACATCGTGGAGCTCAGCTCTGTCAACTTGCGCTCATGTTGACATGATTATCAGGCCACGTAAAAATGGTGCGTCTGCACTAAGGTCCAGATTCAGACAATCATTCTGGCTTCTTACCTACCTGATGTTTAAATGCTGTAGGAATGTGCCTAGGTTAGTATATGGACAGTGCAGGTGCTACAGAAGTGGACAAATTTGTTGTAACCCTTACAGCTTATTGAAACAATGCTCCTAAAAAGTGATTCAATTAAAAGCAACTGTCTAATGTATACCTGCATACCTTTAGTATGTGACAGAGTAAAGCAATAAAATTGTGAAAAGAAATGATTTTTTGTTTATTTTACAATGATATGCTAAATTAATATGGATAGATTTGCTGGTACCGCTAAAGAGACTAGTTATCCTCGCATTATAGCCATGTTTCAAACTAAGTGTTTGACCTTAATTAGTATCACGGGTGTCTTCCAGCTTTTCATCAGCCATTCAGCATATTTAAAGGGAAAGAACTCGTACTGTGTTGTTTGGTATCATTGTGTGCATCACACTGAACATGGACCAGAGACAGCAAAGGACAGAGCTGTCTGAGGAGAAGGAAACCATCCAAAACCATTCAAGCTGAGCTCCAAGGTCAAGGTGCGTCACCTTCTGATCGCACCATCCGTCACATTTTGAACAATAATGGGCTCCATGGAAGAAGACCCAGGGGGGCTCCACTATTGACAGAAAAGCATACAAAAGGCAGAGTGGAATTTGCCAAAATGCATGTTGAGAAGCTCCAAAGTTTCTGGGAGAATGTCCTTTGGACCCATGAGATAAAACTGGAGCTTTTTGGTCAGGCACATCAGCTCTATGTTTACAGAAGCTGTAAAGGAAATGAACACCATACCTACTGTGACACATGGAGGGGGCTTGGTTTTGGTTTGGGCTGCTTTGCTGCATCTGGCAGAGGGAACCTTCAATCTGTGCAGGACACAATGAAGTCTCAAGTCGACCAAGCCATCCTGGAGCGAAACATACTGCCCAGTGTCAGAAAGCTCAGCCCCAGTCACAGATCATGGGTTTTTTCAGAGATGTTTTGTTTTTTGTGGAAGGGTACTACTACTTTGTCATGGCCATAGCCCCTCCCCCACCCCGCCCCCTAGTGGTCTGAAAGTTCATTGTACAGCCGCTGGGCTTGATCCAGCTCTGGATCAGCCCCCTGGTTGGGGAGTTCGATCTAATGATGGATAGCAGTCCCCTCCAGTTGCCTGGCATCACACAGTGGAACATGAATGGGCGAAGGGTATTTTTAGCGCTGAGTGGGGGGGGGCTGTCTGGAACATTTTGACGAAATGACGATAAATCCTTCTGTTTTGGGAGGGGGGGTGAAGACAAGCTTGGGAGGGGCGGAGGCATGACACTGCAGAAGCGCGACTCCAGGAGAACCCATCAGAGGACATCAATTTCCCAGATCGGTCGCCATGGGCAACAGTTGCCGAAAGCAACTCCTACCACCTATTACACAAACCACCATTCAAAATGTCATCTGTTTAGCTTCTCAATTTGAATAATAATGTGATCTTTCTTTTAATTCCTGTTGTACTTGTCTCCATGTCCAAAACATGCACAGAAAACTTGGGGCTTGAAAACACAGACAGCCCACGGGAATAGTGCATGCACTAAAGTTACATTACTGTCGGAGAAACCTTTGCATTCCAATTCATTTTTAAATTATGCCAGAAAAAAAGTTGTTGTGTTTTGGGAAATATCAGGTTGAGAGATTAATTGCATATGGAAAGCTTTTTATGCAGTGCGATTTGGTAACTTTGTCCATGCTGAAATTGAAGAGCAAATTTCCAAAACTCCCTCAATCCACGGGATACATTTTCGAGAAAATGAATAGGAAATGTATTTTTAGTAGTTTTGGAACTGTTATGAACGTTTTTCAGTGGATTAAATGAGGACCGAGTGAGTTTTGATTCCCAGTACTGCGACACATTGTGAGAGGAAGACTGACTTTAGGTCTTTGGTGGTAGGAGGAGGCACAATAGGGGCCAATCAGCTTGCTGCCCGTGGCCCCGCCCCTAAAGACATGTCCCTATGCTTGACCCCTTTTAAACATGGAACTCTACCATGCAGAGGCCCTGTTGAGCATTGGTCATGTGCTGTAGCTATCACTTATCAGTGGCCACTGGAGTGAAAACAAAACACTACAAATGTTGTAATCTACATAGGAATACACATCCAAAAAAGCCAGATCCACAGATTACAAGAAGGGATACTGAAAAACACAGGTTTGTTGTTTTGGTCATATAGCTCTCAAGGGTCCACTTTCCCCTTTTCCCATTAAGAGGTTTATAAAACAAAAGATGCACAAGCTCACGATTTGCAGTCTGCAGGGGCACGAATGGGCAGAGCTTGGACCTCAGGTTCCGCCTCACAGTACCAGTCATCGGTGCTCAGCATGGGCTCTCGATTCCCATTTGATGCTGCCGGTACAATCTTCAGATCTAGTTATCAACTATTCAGACAAATTGTGGGAACCTTCACAAAACAGCCTCACCTAAACTCCTTGTTTCTCGACCCAGTCCCAGACAGTCCACATTTTTGTTTCCTCCCAGCTCTCAACCCAGCTACACCATTTTATTTTAAACCAGGGGTGGGGAACCTGTTCCATGGAGGGCTGGTGTGGCTGTGGGTTTTTAGGATGACCTCTCAATCAGCCAATAATAAAGCAGCGATTCTCAACTCCAGTGCTGGGAACCCACTGTTATTGGCTGATCGAGAGGCCATCCCAAAAACCCACACCGGCCCTCCATGGAACAGGTTCCCCACCCCTGTTTTAAACAATCGTGATCAAGAACAGCAAATACCTGGTATCAAGACAAATGCTAATATGAAAAGCGTCGTTCCTCCAGATGGCAAACAGATCCCCAGGACACAGGGATTTCAGGATGGAACAGGATGATTTTATCAGCACCCCAGGCAGGCGAACTAACCAACAAAACAAAACAGCCACATGAGTTTCTGTCTTCAAAACCCCAAGATCTGGACCATCACTCTTGGGTGTCTCCTAACACTTTGGAAGAGGGGCTTATCCCCTGACCTCTACCGTCCCCAAAACCTTCATGCCATCCCCATATTTCCAGGTTACTTTTAGTTCTTGATTGTTGAGTACAGAGGAGAAACCCTGTGGTGTTCCAAGCTAATCCCCAAGCCACAAATTCCAATTTTAAAATCTCAGAAACCCAGACTTCATTATTGAATGGTAATATTGAAGGAGTTTCTCTGCATGGGATTTTTTCTATGCTCTTCATTGACATTCAGTCCAGAAACACCACTGCCCACAGCAATGGAGATGCTTTGAACCGCAGGACCCAGGGCTGGACTCCGGCTGTGGTTTCTAAGGAGATAATGACACTTAGCTGAGTAATCCCACTCTGTGCTCATCCAATAGTAGAAGTGCCTGCGGTTAAGATTATTCAATAACAAGAGTAGAGTGAACGTCAACAACGTTTACGGTTGAGTATTTGCTTGTTCACTGCCAAAAACTATGTTGCTTTGTGACGCCCTATAGCCTCAAACTGCTGCCATTGTAAGCTGGGCTGTAGCACTGAAACAGACTAATGCCAGGTCTGTTGGCATGTTTTGGGGTATGTGGAAGACAAAAGACAGTCAATCATGTCTTAGCTATGCGTTAAAATGGGTCTAATCAATGGGCCGTATGTCAAAACATTTTCCAAGCATGTCTTAATCATGTGTCAAAACATGGTTCAAACACGTCTCAGCCAAATCTTTAAAGAGGTCCATGTATTAAAGATGTCCAAACATGTGAAAATGCATTATTAGGATGACGTTTCTTACACTTAAAATGTTTCTTGCTATCAGCATACAACACACTGAAAGCTGTGAGGAACGGCATGTGATCTGAGACAGACGTTTGTTCTGTTTGTACGGGAGGCCTGTCTGGTTTTCAGGTATATTTCTGCCTGCCTTCCCACCTGATTGATAGTCAGATCCTTCTGGTCTAATCAGGTTCATAAATCATGTACGAGGTCCGCATTTCCTAAGAGAAAATTGTCAGACACCCAGAGCCTCGATCCACCAGAAGGGGCCAAAGACAGTTCTGCTGATACTCTCATTTATACTGGAGAAGTTCATGCGTGCATTTATTAACAGCTAAAGCATCTGACTGAGATCCCATTAATCTCCAGTGAAGTTCGTGAGGGATCATTCTGTACACAGAAGCTCCTTCCTACGTTTAAAAGCCACCAAAAAAGCTCATTGAAGGTGACAATTTCAGCTATTTCCACCCTAGCTTTAATTTTCAGTCTAAAATATTTAATAGATATTATCCGATATGGAGCTTGATATAAACTTCACACGAATGTATGGGTGGATTTAAATGTGCAGGCCTGAAAATGGACACTTCTCTGGAAATGATATTCTAATAGTAGATACAGCTGATTGTCTCTATTCCAGTGGGTGCCAACAGGGGGGTCAATTTATTACATGGTTTCCTTGTATGTGTACAATGACAATATAGATATTCTATTCTATTCTATAACATAAAATATCCCAAAATAAAGAAAATATCGCAAAATTACCAACATATCCTCAACGTATTATTCATTAAAAATGAATCTGTGTATATTAATGAGTTGAGGACATTAATCTGACAGCATACGAGCCTGTGTTTATTAAACAGCGTATTCAATTCAGAGATGTTGTGGCATTTTTGTAATTATTTATATGGAATGACGTTCAGGAAAATGACACGGCAGTTTGTTTTGACTTCCTGCTCCACCGGCCTTGGACTCGGGCGCCACAGAGAAGAGCATCAGAGATGCCAACAAACCCAGGAAGCCCGACGTTTGCCAAACACGCGCAGGCCAGGCTCATCTCGGACAATGGCAGGAACGGGCGCTTTGGGAAGGAGCGTCTTCTGGGGGAGAGCCACACTTTGGGGGCTTCCTGCTGCGGCATGGGCCTCCAGGGGTCACACGGGGTCACAGAGGTGCCGGCTCATTGGCTTATAATGTGGCGGCAGTGGTGGGGGAGGAGGAGGTGGCGGGGGGACGTGCTTTTGTGGTTGTTGAGGCTGCTTTTGTTACCCCCTGCTTGTAGCCCCCTAGAAACAGGCTGCCCCCAACAAAACCAGCTCATGTCCACCAGCACGTTTTGTTAACTTGTTTGATTGATTGTAAACTGTAAAGTGATTAAGACTGAAAGCTGAGGTGTGTGTGTGTGTGTGTTAGGTGGACGAGGGGGGGATTATTGTTATTATTATTATTATTATTATTATACCACCCTTCTGTTAGTGCTATGTTATCATTGCTGTTAGCACCTATGATAGTGCTTTGATATTATTATATGTACCATCCTCATGCTTGCTCTGTTGCTTTGTTACTATTGCTATTCACTGTCCCCTGTCAGCACTATTGCACTTCCGCAAACCCTCCACAACCCCGGACAGATCCCCAGCTCCTCTCAAACTTGCACAATCCCCCCCATCAGCCCTTTCACCGCCAGGTGGGATTTAGTCCAGCTCAGAGGAGAAACATTGACAGGTTGCTAACATAAACTGTACAGTTGGAACCTTTCACTCGAAGAGACGCTGCTGCTCTGGAACCAGAGGAAACCCGAAGGGCTGGTACTTCTGCAGGAGTCAGACTTTATTAAATCCAGCCCCGAGTCACATGGGCCTTAATCCTTGGGGCACCAGGGTTAGGTTTTCTCAGCACTCAAAACAAATATGAGGACGTACCATGGATGACTGGTTCTAATTGGGAATGAGGGAGTTTGTTTTATAAAAACCCACAGAGTTCTGCTGGAGGGGCAAATTGCTGAGGAACCCGGTTGGACCTTTTACTGACCTCCTGAAGTCCTGAAGCCCACACCGCACTGGTAGGAAGAGCGATACCATCAAACTGCTGGTGAGCCCCGCTATGGGGATGAGCACTGTGATTGGGACACCGAGAAAGGGCTCCTTCTAATCAGCAACCTCTCAAAAAGTACAGCTCCAGGCATTGGACTCCCTTGCTCTCCTGCTCCTATGCAGTCTGCTGGGACATCCTTACTGTGCGCTTCATTGGTTAAGCAGAGAACAGTCAGAGATGCATCACTCTTCCCTCCTATTTAAGGATCAGTGGTTTAGGACACCGCGCCCATGGTTGGTATGTTGCCGATTCAAATCCCAGGACTGCTGCTGAGCCCCTGAGAAAGGCCCTTAACCCCCAGCTCCGGAAGTGCTGCAAGTATCTCTCTACTCTATCTGCAGGTGCAAGGTGTAGAGTGAGCAAAAAAAGCAAATGGTGTGACACTGATGTTGGAGTGACATTCTGTTGTTAGATTGCCTTGTTTTGTGGTGATGCTCTGGATTTTTTAAGGTGAAAATGGCCTAGAACTATAGCTTCTCAATGTAAACTGCTTCTGGTTCATGTATCTGGGCCATCGAAAGCCTTCTGGAGCCTTCAGGATTTCCAAGTATATTAATCATTTTTCTAGCAAAAGCCATTTTAAGAACTATTGATCTCTGTGGCTGGAAATTTCTCAGTCCAGTATCACAGAAAAGGTGACACATACCGCAACGGATAATTTAGGTAGAAAGAAACAACAAAGAATAACATAAGTAAATTCTAACAGTAAATATTTAAAGAAAAAAACAATAAAATTAAGCTTTACTAGAAAAATATCCAAATGCAAACCGCTTTGGTAAATACGGTGGAAAATGGCTGTTGTGCAAACAGCATATGTACATTCAATGTCCATTTGTAGTACAAGTGCCTTTAGAAGAGTCAGCATTGTGCATTTGTTTGATGGTGGGTAAGAAAGAGCATCGGTAGCACTCAGTTTTGTGTGGGGGGGATATTTACTCATAGAAATTTGACTCTGAGCAGGTTGTGCAGTTACAAGAATCGATGGAAGGATGTTATTTACTGTGTGACTGTAATAACTAATTAGCCACCAGACTGTAATGCCAAGGCATCTTGTCCACACACACACAGCAAGTGTGGAATTCAAACCCACAACCGTGCAGGCAACTGTCCTACCATCTGAGTCAACATTCCCTGCTTAATTAAATATAGAACCTCTTACTTTATGATACGTGACCTTTAAAGAAAATCAGAATCAAAAATAACTTAAAGCAATTAATAAAATACATTTAACCAGATGTTAACCAGAAGGTTTCTTTAACTTAAAATATAGCCGCTTCCATGGGCTGCTGTTCTCATAAACATACCAGGCCTGTGTGATTCCTAACCCTGCCGCCCATTATCCGGTCTCTGGGTGCATCTTAGTATAATAAAAGTCACGATAATAATCGCTGTGATAATGCTCTTCGGGGAGTGCTTTCCTTGCCCCTGATGTGTGTAAACACGCAGAATACAGAGTCTGTCTCTGCATTCTTTCTGGTAAACCTCCCAAAGCGTGACTTCACTTCTGATGCTCCAGAAGGTGCTGTGCGACAGCTGTGGTGTTTACCATCGCTAAAACCATGCAATCGCGTGGGGGCCACAAGCAACAAGCCTGCCCCTAGTACTTACAGCTGAAAGACTGATTGGTCAGTGTTAACTATTGGGACTGGACAAAAGTAAGAAGGCAGAACAAAAGAAACCAATAAAATTTGCTTTTCAAAGCAACACAGGAAAATGTTCTTGGTGCAGACCACAAATTTACGCCCACACTAAATGCATGATGTCACAAAATCACAAAACCGAAATCAATATGCAAGCTGGTAGCGTTTCATTCTTTACATTACTTTATTTAGGAAACACTTTTATCCAAAGTAACTGGCAGAGCAGGTGACTGGGTTTAAGGGCCTTGCTTAAGGGCCCAGCGATGACATCACTCTGCCGGCCCCAGGATTCAAGCCGCCCGCCCCTTTTAAATTCAGACTGACGGAAGTTACTCACGACTAAGTTATCCTTTAACTGCACTATCAATTTATCTTTTAAAATAACAACAAAATACCGATATTTCAAAGAAATTTAAGTGTTACTTCTTGTAGACAATCTTCTGTATGTTTAATATAAATATATCAGTGGTTTAATTTTAATGTGGACATGGTATTCTGAAGTCACAGCTTTTCTAAATGACTGTCCCCATGATTTAATTCTATTGATGTTTTAATGAACTGAAGTTCATCTTGTGTTGCACACTGTTCATGTTCTTAAACTTCTCCAGCAAAAGGCAGTTTGGAAGCTGTCACTGAAGGACTTCTCAATTACCTTTTTATTTAAATCAGTGTGTTGAAAGCAAGACCAGTTTCTTCAATGAGCTCAGCTCCCTCTAACCCAGTTTTTCTCAACCCTGTCCTTGGGCACGCTCAGACAGTTCACATTTTTGCTCCCTTCCAGTTCCCAGCTCTTAACCAAATACCCAAGAACAAATCATCAACCAAAATCACTGAATACCTGGTACCGGAGTGCTGGGAGCTGGGACGGAGCAAAAATGTGGTTTGGGGGGGTCGCAGAGAACTGTGTAGTAAAACACTACTGTAAGCATATAATGCCAATGGTTATATAGTTCTCTCTCATATATGATGATGTCCCAGTGGTCGTTAGGATATTGCTTATCATCCAGTAGATAGAGCTAGACAGCAGAAGCGTCAACAGGGAGCCACAAGGTAAATGTTTGACCGAGAGAGAGAGAGAGAGAGAGAGAGAGGCCTGCGGGGAGTCCCACTCACCTACCCCCAACCTCATATGTACCCCCCAGCTAGGAAAGAGAGGATGGGATGGAGGGGTCCATATGGGTACAGATGGACAGATAGGAGGGAGGGACAAAAAGCACTACAGGTATTTCTGTGGTCAGTATGAGGAAAACACAAGAGCTGTCAGGCCACAGAAAGGGCAACGATGGGGTGGATACAGGGGTGGGGCACAGAGCTAAAAGCTGATTCACCACAAAGTGCCCCCTCCCCTGTTACTCATCAATTCAAAACCTATCATTGGCTAATGGTAAGGTTTACCCCTTTGTATGGAAAATGGCACCTTTTATGCCCCCCGTCTTAAAAATCCTAGAATCTCTCCTGGGTGTGGGGTCAAGGATCAGGCTCTGGGGGCATTTCCTAGGAACCAAGACAAAAAAGGGACCTAATACGTTCAGAAATATGTTACAGGAAAAATTAATAGATGTTCCTGACTGCCCCCCGCCCCAACCTCGGTCAGATCTAAATGTCACTGAAATGCAGTTACATTAATATGACACTTTATTTAATGGACTAGCGCAAATGCTAAATGGGAATAAATATTAACGTACCTGGCAGCACACAGACATCTTTTAATAGCCACCCAACACGGGGAGAATACAGATGAAACCATGACATTTTGGTCATTCTCTTTAAGCTTAGCTGTCAAAAATAAAATAGCCCTGTAAGTGTACACTATCAGGTATGCTAAAGAGAAGAACCGATGGCGGCAGGCAAAGGCCGGCGTCCACAGCCCCGGGGAGTCAGGAACCTGCCAGGCGCTCTGACAAATCTGTAGCACAAGCAGGAATGACGCTCACTCTTTCTTGCTTTCACTTCATCCTTGACTCCCTGTTGCATTAGCGCCCAGGAAAGCAAAGAGGTGCTATTATTAGAGTACGAGAAGTAATGGCCTCCATGCCCAGTAGATGGAACTGGAGGAAAGCCAGGGAATCCGGGAGGAGCTGCCACGTGTTTGAGAGAATTCTGTGGTACGAGCCAAGCAGGAGCTGGATTTGGCCAACGGGGAACCAGAAGTCTTAGAGCTGGTAAAGAACCCAACACTGTGGTAATTGATCATCAGACTCTCCTAGGCAACACCAAGAACAGTCTCACCCATCCACACGCCCAGGGAGCTGACAGCAGGGGTGATCCGCTTCTCACAGACGAGATCCAACAGCTCCTTCAGGCCTGACAGCTAAGCAGAGTCTCCCAGTACCAGCCAGCCAAATCACCTTGAAGTGGAAGTTTTACTTGTCACTACTGCAGTACTGCAGGCAACCTCATGCCTTCCTACTTCAGATAACTTCAGGGGAGGCAGTATGTGGCTCAGCAAGTTAGGATGCTCTGCCTCTGATCACAAGGTTGCTGGCGCAAATCCCAGAGCTGGCAGAAAGACCCGTGAGGAAGGCCCTCGTTCCCCAGTGGCTCCACGGACTGACCCTGCTTCCTTAATTGTACGTTGCCTCAGATTAAAGTGTCTGCTAAAGACATTTTGCAGCTAAAAACTGCAAAAAACACACCATTTTTTCCCACAACGCTCTATATAATTACAGTGACTGACGTTCTATACATTTCTGCAGATCTGCTTTATATTGAAATATAAATTAATTACTTTAATTACTACAGTCCCTGTTTAACCGGCAGCCTGGTCCCTTCTCAGGTAATTGCTTCACTCCAGTCACTTAGTCTCATTAAGTACAAGTGATGGCATCCCAGGAGCTGCAGAAGTGGACCCTTCTGGTGCTGATTACACCTCATATAACCGCGGCTGTCACATTTTCTGAGAGTGTGTTGTGATTGGCTGGGGTAGAGCAAGGAGGAGTGTAGGGAGTGTCCATGGTTGGGGCCCCCTGTGCTGTTTCAGACGATTTCTGCATGTTACTTAGTGCTCACAGCCCCGTCCTACCCACCCCCTCTCCAGAGGCAAATGCCACTTGTTTCCATGGTGATGCTGCTGGAATGAACGCTGCCCCACTCAGACCCCTGCCCCCCAGGAGCAGCGTTAAACTGTCATTTGGCAATGTCTGGATCTTTATACTACTGGTGCTTTAGTCATTATCGCTCAGAAAATTAATTTGCAACCTTGACACGCCTCTCCATCTTATTTTATATTAATACCGTCTCAAATTACTAGACAGCTCGCACCCCCTGGACCTGGAGGTCCGCATGGAGAAAGAGACACTGAATCAGAACCACAAAACACTTTCCAATAGGCACAAACAAACTACATAACCTTGCATGGAATCTCCCAAGTTAATATGCAGGGGAATCCAACAACAGCAAAAAAAATGGCAACATTTTTCTGCCGTCTTTCAAGTAAACAGCGGTGCAAAGCATAAATGTGGAATAACACAAGTCTGCTGATCTCCTAATTATCCCCCTCCTGCCCTTTTCATACCTCCCAAGCTGCCAAGTTCATGAAACAACTTAAAAACACCTTTGATGGTGCTCTGTTCAAGTTCAACAATAGGCTCCACAGGGCTTATAATCCCATAGAGCAGTGTTTCTCATCTCAGTCTTTGGGGACCCCCAGCAGTCCACATTTTTGCTCCCTCTCAGCTCCCAGCCAATCAAGAACACCACATACAGACATGGACAAATTTGTCGGTACCCAAAAACAGCCTCATGCAGCCACCTATCCCGCGTCTCACATACTCACATGGTACTAATGACACTAAGCATGAGTGGCACACTATGTGACTTCTCCACTTACAGCCCGGAAAGAAAAGCAATGTTTCTGTCTAAGGGGGAAGGGGTGGCTCTGGATCCAGAGGGACTTCCTGATCTGTCAGTGGCTCAGAAGCCGGACAGTGATAACCATCTGTCGTTAAGCGTCTGGCCTTCGGCGAACAGGACAGCAATTTTTCATTTCCTGCCGTCATTGCTCCGTTCGAACAGTCGTAACATGTATGCCCCACCTTGGAGATGCCCAGCCTTCTGAGACTGGCCTGCAGGCTTGGTCATCCATCATAATCTTCCATTTCTGTCAAATTGCTCAGCACAGGATCAGCCCCCATTATGGGCTGCGTAACCAATGACTGTGGCCAATCAGATCTAGGGCTCTTCCCCAGTGCAGGGCCAATCAGCTTCTGGCCTGTTCTGCAAATGTCATGGAGGCAACTGACCCATTCATAAACTTCACCGGTCACTTCATTTATACACGTCTGAAGGAGAGGCTTGATGTATGAAGGAGAGGCTCAATGTATGAAGACTACACCACAACCACTATACCTCTAGAGGGCGCCGTCTGCCATTCCATTTAAGGCATTTCCAGTCAGCAGCAGTGTAATCAAAATGATAGCTCCTTGAGTCTCTCAGCTCCACAAAAATTCAACTTTGGCTAAAAAGATTCATTACAACAATGAGTAATAATTAGAGATTCAAACAGAAGTCAAGTCATGTACAAGTTAGACATTGACCCGCCATTGAAAGTGAAATCCACAAAGCTAATGTGAAATGTGTTAAGATGCAGGTTAAGACCTTACAGAGAAAACCAGACATAAAATCCTGCCCTTTAAGCTACACCTGGAATTGAAAACAAAAGAGGAACTGGCAGCCCTGCCAGAGGACGGCTAACCTGCATCTATGGGGTTTCTCTGTTCTTACTGTCCAGGCAGAATATATTAAATCCAACTCTTATGAACTGCTGAGGGTTTTCAGCTCTTTAGTACCGTACTACAAACATCTATAAGATGATGGCAGGGGCCCCATTTTTGGGAGTTAGGCAACAAATAAATATATTCAGCCCATATGCATTTCTTATGGATCTTGCTTGATTATGGGTGGTTTTTCTCGATCACAGTCATGCCTCTGAATCGACTGCAGCTTAGCATTTGCATGACATAAAAACCAATTAACTCTAATTACAGTACCCTCTGTTCCCGAACTCTGCATCTTGCTGCAGAAGCCTTTTTTCATACTGACTCAATCGAAAACTGAGCTTTCCAATCTGTGCATTTCTTGACTCATTAATAAATGCTTGAGGGATTTTTTCTTTTCCCAATTCAGAACTAATTCACTGAAATTTGTTTCTACATAAGAAAAAAAAAACACTCAGAAAAAATAATGGAATTTGAATGTGGAATCGAGATTACAAAGATTTAAACGCAGGGTTATTCTAAGATATTTTTAAGGTGTGGTGCGTAAGAATGTCATAATTCATAAAGAGGGGTCAACCTTACCATTAACCAATGATATTTTTTGAATCAGTGAGTGACAGGGAAGGGACACTCTAGGGGCCAATCAGCTTTCAGCTGGGGCCAGTATCACTGTGGCCCCTGTATACTTCAATGCAATCAGAAAGCAGACACTGGAGACCGTCAGGAGGCCACAAAAAGGTGTTTTATCCCACAGCAGGTGAAGAAACTGGCACTCATACAGGCCGTTTGTGTGCAAGTCACTGGACATTGCCAAGGAAACGGACCTGTTTGGTCCAGGCCAAAGAGGGGCTTAGGAAACTGAAGATTGTGAAAAGCTAGAAACCAGACTAGCAGAAAATCGTCCTTTACGTTGCCATGCAACTTATGTAACTTTCTTATGGACAAGTAGACTTTTGCAAGAAAAACTATAGGAACGAGCGATGGCCCAAGAGCTGAAAGAAAAGTTGCATTGTTGTCTTAACATAAGGGAATGTCCTATGTGCTTCAGTATCGACTACTAATGACTATGCCAGGGTGATTTTGGGGGAAAATATGTTAGACTAACATGTAAATGAACCTGTAGGGTCGACTCCTATCAACCTCATGAACCAAAGTTTTGATATACTGTGACTTTGGTACATTTAGTGAGGTGCGCATTCCAGGGGGGTCGGAAATTGGGGGAACATGTCCTCCCCCATATCCTTCCCAATTAATAAATACACACATCATCAGCACCTTGGTCCTTATCTTTCATTATGAATCTGCACATTACTGAGGCCAATTCATTACGCATTTAGAGAGCAAGGACGAAACCTAACAAAGACCGCAGTCATGTATTAGACAAAATCATTTAATCACATGGATCAGTTATTTTTTAGTCAAGTGATATTTGGTATTTAAAACTGTATCCTTAATGATGTTAGTCTTATTTTAAAAGAGCAGTATGAGCCGACAACACAGATAAGAGACAGCTAAGAGAGGCTCAGACCAACCTTACGAAGGAATATCCTATGGAAGATATACTTAACTAAATGTTTTGGGAAATACGTTGGAGTGTTAAGACACAACTTAAGGTAGAACTTACGAACAATTTGGTATTAAGAAGGGAAACCGGGCCCTGATCATTTACAGCTTTTTTGCCAAAATATCTGATCTCTTAATTGCCAAAACAGAAAAACAGGAATCATTCCGACTTTATGTGAGCAAATAGGCATGAAAAGCCGGCAGAAAACTTTTTGCAACTATAAAAAATATCTAAATTAATATGTGCAGACTTTCCTGCAGACAAATTGCAGTTCTTGGGGGGAAAAAGCCTACATATATATGTATGTGTGTATATAATCTCACCATCTAAGTAACTCCGGTTACAAGCATCTGGTAAAGCTTTAACCATGTTTCGTATACATCATGATCAGTGTGATGAGCGTTACCTCTGTATGAGCCAGGAATCCCACTGAATCCTCTTTCTTGACTCTCTGAACATCCTAACATCCATCTACAGCCATCTAGCTGCAAGTTTTGTGGCTTTTCTCCATGGGCGATGCTGTGATTTGTACTGCTGGCACCTAAGCTTCCTCACAGAGGTTTGGGCAGTTAAGTCCACCATAATTTTCACTTGCCACAACAATTAGGCTAACGCTCTGTGCCAAGACATGCTTATAAAGTAAAACATAAGGGAACGACCTTCAGTGACTTTAAGCAGCTAATAAACCTACTCCCTTTTAGAAGCATTTCCCTTTACTGGAAACAGTCTCCTGACTTTGCCTTTGAATTGTTCCTTTAATGGTAAGTTGTAATCTTCAGTGGACAGCCTGTTCTCAAGGTCCAGGTGACACACAACATAATTACAGAATTTCTTAGACACTTTTCCAGAATAATGTACATGAGACAAACTTGTTTTCAGTTTAAAGAGTCAAATCAAATGACCAAAATGCTTACACAGAATAATTTGCCTTTACGGGACAACACAGTGAACACTCTTGACTCTCAGTTTGTGGCATTTATTTAATGAGGCAATCACAAGTGGTCACCAAGAAACCTGCTCCCAAGGAGAAGCTTAGAGGTTCCAAAAAATGGGCCCCAAGGACTGAGCCTGCTCCTGCCACTTGCAGAAGCTGTGTCTTCTTGGCATTGAGCCATTCATTGAAACAGGCCAAGGTTAATAATTCCTGGCATTTTGATTAGAAGCACAGAAAAAGAGGCGGAGCTTTCTGGCCAGTCCTGTCGTCTTAGGCCTGTGTTTCATGAGATCTCTCTCCCGGAAAAGGCGCAAATTCAAAGACCCACATAAATTAACATAGCTATCCCTTCAGTGGACCTCAGACCATGGAAGACTTCACGTTTCGGACTCTTAACATGCATTTCAATAACACTTTACACAAACACAACCTGGAACATACCTGTCCTCATTCCAGCCTAAAATCAATCAGTCTTCTATATGAGCACGAATCCATCACCGAATGTCTAAAATAGACTGAGCTGAGCTACAGCAATGTATATAGGGGCTGGACCACAGGGGCACTGGGCACAGCTGAAAGCTGATTGGACCTCGGAGTGCCCTCTCCCATCACTCATCGATTCAAAACATATCATTGGCTAACAATATGGTTTGCTCCTCTTATTCACCCTACCTTAAAGAAAAAAAACCCCCAAAACTGTTGGGTGAAGTTGCTCTTTAATGGAGTATTGTATGGGAGAAAAGATGTTTTGACAGTCCATACATTTCATCAGATCTCAGACCATTTCAGCAGAAGTTCCTCTTTTAGAATGTTAGCTTCTCCCTCTCACATCCTACACAGATATTGTGGTAAGGTTTTCTGCCTTAAAACACATATTAGATGACTGATATTAGATGACTGGAATTCTTTATTTAATTTCCTGCTCAGATCATTAGTAAAATACACATAGTCTAAAATTCATTTTATTTATGCACAGGGACATTGTTAGAAACCAAGATTTTCAACCCGACAGTCTGTAATTTAAGTCCCATGAATTCTCATGAAATTGCACCTTCAAACAGCATATTATTATGAAATTAAAAGTTCTTCAGTGAAGTAGACAATCATATTATATGTTGTTTTTCTTTTATGCCTTCCTTTTCAACATTTTACAAGAATATCCCTGTTACTCAAAGATACTCATTAATTCAGAAGCAAAACGAATTTAAAAAGTCCCATGGACCCCATAATAGGTCTATCAATTCAAACTGGCAAACGAAGAAATACAATGCTTTGTGTTAGGATTAAGATTCCCGTTGAATGTTTTTTTTTCTTGAGCAAATTGATCCAGTGATCCAAAAATAAAACACTAGACATGCGCCATTCGAATTCCTTAAGTTTATGTTAAACGTAAAATGCTATTCCTAAACACTTACACCAGTATATCACCATCTCCAGCTACAGTCGCTGCATACAGAACGCAAGTTAATACAAAGTACAGCGAAACAAAAAAAGTCATTGGTCCTACCTTGATATTAAGATGGAGAAAAAGATGTTACTGTCTCCAACATTATTCGAGCACAGGAATCCTGCAGTATTTGTTCGATTTGGGTCGAAAACGATTAGGTCAAACTGGAAAATGAAACAGAAGTGTATGTTAGTGCCGTGGACGAGTGCAGAAAATGAGAACCTCGTACATCCTAACGGAAGAGCAAATGCTGTTGAAAATAAAAGAATTTAATAAAATGAAAATAACCAACGATTTAAGTAGCGCAGATAGGTAAATCGGCACAACACAAAATATGAACATTTTTGGATCTGGCGTATTAAAGGATACGAATCAAACACTTTGTTTTAAACAGCAAAGAGTTTATACGTTTTATTCCAGCCTGGTAAAATCTATGCAAATTGTCACCTTTCCATTTCAAAAGGATGATTAACCGAGAATCACTAGAAGCGCAGGACACCGGCGAGGAAACATGAAGCTAATGATGGGAATAATTTAAATCACGATTCACACAGGTGTCATAAATGCTCACGCGTAAGCCGAGCGATTCAACTGCGGATAAAATCACGATATCATACGAATAGCTGACAAATGCAGCAACCGGCAGTGTGATGCATGTTCTTGCGAATCTCCTGTGTCCTAACACCCAACGAAACGTATATTTGTGTATATGCATGGCACTTATGTATTTAACATTTTTAACCAAACGATAAACTATATACGCGATGGAAGGAAATCGTCCGGTTAAATAAACGTATTTTAGCAAATACGAAAAACTCGACCGTCGTTGGTATATTCCTCTAAATAATTGAAAAGCCCCGATTTACCTTTCAGGCCGAAGCTATGACGGGTCCTTCGTAATCCGGAACGACGTGAGCCGAAAGCCGCTATGTCACAACTCCGCTGTCACCCGGGGCCTTAAAGCACATGTCGCCAGCGAGCTGTCACATGAGCTCGGCGTCCAATCCACTACTGTGCCCAGCAGCACCAACTCTACCTTTCGGCAGCATGGGAAAGAAGTGGGTCCCCCACGCCATCACACCCCACCCAGCACAACTCAAACCCAGCCCCCCGATCCGCAGACGGTAACACTGGCGCTCCTGGGGATCCGGCTCCGGCGACCGGCAGTCAGAACTGGCGGTTCGCATGGTGCCACCCCGGCGCAAAGGGGATCCTGGATCCTGCGAGCGGCGCACGGCCGCAGAATAATAATGAGGACATTCTGCTGCACCAGCAGCGACAGATTTATTTTTATAGGTTATTTATTTATTTGTTTTAATCCATACTCAGGTTATAAGGCAGGTTTTCGGAAGTCCCGGCCGGTTTGCATTAATTGTCAAAATTAAGAAAGGCAGCCCTTCTGTAACTCTAGTAGCTAGCACATATAATCAGAAAATGATTAACATTCAGGTTTAACGCCATATGAATGAAATCCAAGAGGATCAGTGAACAGGCTGTTGTCACCATCCGAAATAATATCGCAAATGAAAATGATGTTGAAACACGTTGCAGACCTTTATAACATGTTCTAAATAAACCTGCCATTGAAATGAACCTATAAATTTTCTTAGTGCGGCCGCGGCGCAACTAATTTATAGTTACGTGACCATCCTTATTAAATTAAAGGAACAAAATAATTTAATGTAAAAATAATTGGTACTTTTTACTAAGAAGTTGTTATTGTACACAACAGAAAAACAGTGTATATACCCAGGGCATTGCCTAATTGCGGTAAGTTTCGATTAGCATGTAAATCTCAAAAGAGTTTTATTTTTTAATTTATTTTTCGCCAAATGTTCCACAAAAATCTCGGTTTATAATGCAGATGTTACTATACATACAATTGAAACACTCATTTATAGGCTTTAACCTACCAAAATACAAGAAATCTAAGCCCTGTTATATGGAACTATACACACAAAATAATTAACGGCAATTTCTTAGAGCTAAATTCGAATAAAACGTCCACGCCTTTTCTGTTTTTAGGAGCCTCATATCGAACATTATTCCGAAATAAGGTAAGTAAACTGTAACCTTTACAGTTCAGCAAACTTCGTGAGTAATGTAGGACAGGGGATCGCAGAGAGGGTTAGGACACCGCAGTTATACCCTTGAGAAAAAGTTCCTGAACTGTTGCAGTAAAACGGACAGTGGGTAAATGGGTAAAACTGGTTAGTCCGGTTGGCCACACCACGAAAATAACTTTAAATGAAGAAGTGACAGAAAGACCGTTTCAGATCCAGAAATAATGCAGTGGAAATGTAGAAAATAGTAGAGAGATCATTTTCGAAGGCTTGAAAGAATAATTTTTGGGTAACTTGATTAAGTATAATCCAATGGCTCCTGCTTGTAAGGATAATATTTCAGTACCTCTGTGGAACCACAGCGACTCCCTGTTAAAATTACCGGGAAATTGCACTGTCATAAAAAACATGGTACAGCTCTGGTACAGTTTTGTACCCCAAGGTACAAACAACAATAAAGTGCCCCCAATGATACAAAAAAGTTCCTAATTTTTGTCCATTTCTGTACCTTAAAGGATAGGGTACATTTATCTACACCTAGGGTACAATTGGCAGACCCTTGACGGTACACCCTCACTGACAAGTAATTGTACCCTCAACGGTACAAATTGGCACTTTATTCTGACAGTGTGGGTGTCGCAGAAGAGCCTTTTTTGATGTCGCCTATGTGCGCTTCCAGTATACGTGTGTCCGCTTGAGGCTTATTTCACCCACCGGCAATGGTATTAATTTGTAATCACAAACAGAGATTTAGCCACAGCAAGTGGGAACGACTGGCATAGCGATGCTGTTGCAAACCACTTACCTCTCCTTTATTGTTTAACAGAGACCACATCCTCTGCTCGACTGTTCCACATGGCGCAAAGCTTATGAAAGAGTGGACATTGTATCCGGAAAAGAAATAAATCGTATATTTTTTTCCCCAGAAAGTACTGTTGATATAGGTCTAATGATATGAAATATTGCGACCCCAGAGTTGATTACTTTGCGGACGGTCAACACCGCAAATATCAGAGCAAATGACAGAGATGGTAACCTCCAGGGCACCTGATTACACGATCGATCAGTCCGTTTCAGTTCTGCAGGGGGCAAAACTGTCCGAAATTCCTGCCTACACTGAGCCCCGAGGAGGATCTTCGTTCAGGAGGAACGCGGGCGATTTTTTTCGCTTGATCGCTGCAGTGGCTGGAGTTTAAAACCACTTTTTGATTTAGGCAACATATTCGTTATTTTCCTATCAGTGCTGTACGACAACGTGACCTTAAGACATGCTGGGTCCCAGTTAGGAACTGCCAAAAAGCGATGACCTATAGGTCTAGCGTCAGGAGACGGGGGCGAATGTCATCCTGTTGGGGGGATGATGATCAGGATAAACCCGAGGTGAAAGACGATGATTTTTAAGTGAGAACCTCATTGTGGGTTTCACATCAGACAGCTGCCAGCCCAGCACTGCCGTTGCCATGGGTAACAAGGCCAGCGCGAGATGACGAAATTAAACTGACAACTGATAACAACGCAGATCTTGTAAACTAACGACCAGCGCGGTGATTACTGCTTGCAGTTGCATAAAAGACACTCTAGAGCCTACAAGTCAATTCATGCTGTTTTTGTCTTCCTACGTTAATGACAATGTCGTTATTCCATTCAAAATATTTTATTTCTATTGCCTCACACGTAGGCACATTAAGAGTAGCTTAGTCATCAGTTGCACTTATCTTTAGACTGTGGACGAATCATTTGGAAAGTGTACATTCAGCACAAATTACTTTAATTTGACTCCATATCGTTATTATACTGAGCCCTTATCTTTGAAATGGTCACAGACTCATCAATAAGATCTAAACACATTAAAGCATGCTGCTCAATCATTTACACACTCATGTATCTTTAGAAGTAGTTTCACCACAGTCAAAACCTAACTCATGATACATGGGGGCATGGGTACCAATGAGTGTTTGGTTACTGGTTTGAATCCCATCCTTGGAAGAATTGTCTCAGGTTAAAGGGGTAAGGCCCCTAACCCCACAAAATGCTCCAAAAGTGTTGGATTAATGGTTGTATGTATGAAGCATTCTAATGGACCTGTATTGGTACAAGTGAAGCTTCATGTCACAGACTAGGTAAGTGCTTACAGCAGACAGGTAATGAGTATGTGACTATAGAATGTTTGAGACGCATGTCTATATGTAACCAAGTCTTTTCACCCTAAGCAATCATCAGTGTAATTTGACAAACCATATACTGAGGTACTTCTACTGAGCACAAATTCTCTGTCCTAATATATAATCTCCCCAACTGCATGTGTACAGAGCAATTTAGAGGTCACCACAGCACTTTTGCATTAAATGATTCATTATGCTAGACTTACACTGGTGATTCATAAAGAATGAATGCTCTTCCTTACACTATTGGCTTGAGAACCACAATGACTCCCTTCCACTGTGGTTATCATTAGGCCCATCACCAGGGCAGAAGTGTGTTTTCTGAGGTTTCCCAGGATTTATAGAACAATTTTCAGGTTGAATGTGTGACTTCACATCAGCATTACAGAGCTGGAACCGAATAGAAGAGCTGTATTAATAGTAACAAGGAGCTCTGAGGTGATGTGAGACATTGCTGTTGGCCAGACGATGCCTGAGTGACTGAATCTCCAGTATCTTAGTCAGAACAGGGTTAAGTATGGACAATGACTGAAGACATCCTCCATTATGCAGTTTAAAGAAAGGTGAAAGTTGGGGAAGAAATTATCCTCTGCATTACACCAACTACAAGCAAATTAGTAAAAAAAAAACTTAAGTTTCAAAACCCAGTCCTGGAGCATATTAGTTATATAACTAGATGCAAAATTGCTCACTCATTTGTTCCAGGAGCTTAAAATTTATGACTATTTGTTTCAAATGATCTCCAAATTACTGAAATATAAAACAGATTTTCCTATGCATGTGTGATAATCCATCAAGCTGCATTAAGTGGCTGATACTGGCAGCGCGCTGTAATGTGCCAAAGCCACCATTAATCATAACTAAATACGGAAATTCATTGGAGCCTAATCAATATAATGGGCTTAAAGTATAAGACCAAGAGCTCACTGTGAAAGTCCCTCATGCGTATTTAACTTAAGCAGAGCATGAGTTACGCGTTAACGGAGGTTGCCGGGGAGCCCACACTACCCATTAAGGTGACACCCCCGCTGCGTATGCAAGCGCAGCCGAGCTTGTGAATGGACATCCTTAGCAAACCTGGATAATACTTCCAGTTGCTCAGAGTAGCACACGAGAATGCTGCCAAAAGCCATTAAAATGGAACCATGCAGATGTACATTTCCCTCTTGCGGATGGTGTGCAGAAATGCAGCTTTGAAGGGCATCAGGTTAGTCACTGCCGGGTGGTGTATTGTTACGCCATTTCTGTCACACAGCTCTTGTACCTTTATGTAAATCAACAATTAAAGCTAAATTTTAACTCCACTTACTAAATACAATATTAATACCCAAATGAGGGTACAAATCGACTGAGAAGCCTCTGCTCTAAATTCTTATATGAATTCAAAGACAAATTTAATTCTATAATGATTTCTATGTAATTTTACACGAGATATCGAATACTCACCATATAAACACAAGCAATCCCTCTTCTGGCAGCAATATTATTCAAAACAATGTTGCTTTCATTTTATTTTTCATACAGCATATTTTAGAATATATTATCTACAATTACATTCACTTTTCAAATATTAAGAAAGGTAGGGAAAGTTCCACAGGTAAATACTCCATGCTAAGGTGTTGTGTCAAGTTAGTCTGGATTTCTTCAGCACGGAGGAGTCTCCGGAGGCTTTGCGTTTACGTGACAACATGGATGTGCTGCCCCCCACTGAACTCTGCAGGTACTGCACAGCTTGAGGGAGGTAGTACGCCTCAATCGGTGGTGAAGGCTCCTAAAGTCAGTAAGATAAAGAGAAACTACCGTAAAAAAGACAGCGGCACATAGGCTGGGGGTTAAGTAAAATACCCTGAGGTGGTGATGGCATTCAGTGCCCTGAATTCATTCAAAATTGTATAAAGACTAGGGTTGTAATGATACATATTGTTCATGGTGTACCGTTTGGTATGCACAATGAAACATACATTACTTGACATGGACACAACCTAAATTCAGAAGCAGATGACCATACTCTGTAGAAGGAAACACAGAATCTCAATGGGATTTAATTCATTATGATTGCCAAGTGTTATTTTTGTATTATTATTTTTACAATATGGAAATTAGTCTTAGACGTAGGCACCATGCCTTTTGTTTGGTTTACAAATGTTTCTAATCCTAATTTAAAACCAAATTCTGTTTTCCTTGCTGTACTGAACTTGCACTGAACCTGTAAACGTGAAAACCAAGGTTTGTACCAACCTGTGAATGTTGCATGCAAGACAACATTTTACACTGTAAATGAAAAGACTGAAGGGCAGACAGAACAATGCCTTTTCAAGTGAATGGTCAGTAAAAAGACGGCAGAAATGTCACAAAAACGATACAAGCCCATAACTGGCATGTCCTGCACTGACCTGCATAAGGTAGTCAGCGATGTACTCCGGTCTTAGGCACCTGGTCCCCTGTGCTGTGGCTTCTACCACATCCACGCGGAAATCGCCTGGCTTGAGCCTGCTGAAGTCAGCAAAGAGGTGTGTGGTGTCCTTATACAGGGCTGTCGAGGGGCTCGGCAGGACCTTAAGACAGGTGACGGGGCATTTAGTTTGAGCATGATGAGGCGAACGGCACATCCGGCGGAACACTACCGTCTGACATTCACCTTAGCACCGCCTGACTGCAAGAGACGCCGGAAACCAGCTTCCCTGGCCTGGTCAATGTTCAGCATTACGGTCCAGCCGCTAAACGCTCCCTGTGGGAAGGAGGGGGTCTGTTGGGTCAACTGTTTTGTATTTGAATTTCTCAGGCAGACTAAGACATTCCTATTATCTTATTTCTATAGATATTTTGATTCAAGTTATTTTTCTTTAAGTTTTTATATTTTACTTTGTATTATGTATTTCCTTTTGGACACATTCCAGGAAGCAGGAAGAAAAAGCATTTCACCACACAGACATACAGAGTAAGTTTATGTATGCGACAAAACTTGAAAGTAGGTACTCGCATCAAATTCATTTTATCGTACCACATTTATTTTTCCTCAAAATATCACTGCACACATTGATATGTATAATCCCTGTATAAATTCTTAATAGGCGATATCACAGTTGCACTGCATGTTATTTTTATAAGTGTTATGCCAATCAGGGTGAACCCAGTCCTGCGCCCCTAGCTGTCTGGAATAGGCTCCACAGCCCCTCCCACCGCCCTGACCGGGATAAGAAGTTAGAAGATGGATAGACAGTGTAATGTCATGAGATGCAGAACACAAGCCTGAACACTGATCAGAGTTCAGACTGCCGTCACGCAGCAAAGATCACTCGCAGGCTTCTATGCTGTACCTGCTGGTCCTGACGATCTTGAAGGGTCTTCCTCCACCTCATGGCAGCCAAAGCCAGCCGACGCTGCTGGGAGATGATGGTGGGGAGGGCATCCAAAATGGAGCTGCTGCCCCACTCGTACTGCTCCTCCTGGGACATGTTATATGGGCAGCGTTAGTGGAGGGGGGGGGGGGGGGGGGGGTTGGGGCTCTGGCATCAGACAGCGTCATGGCAACAGGAAAAAGGGCTGACAGCATCACAGAAACGAAGGAATTTTGACGGCACCACGGTCATGCCCCACCTCAATGAAGTGGCCGACAGCACGGCATGCCTCCAGGTACGAGCGGTGTAGGATCCACTTGCCGGCCGCCATGGCGGCCAGGTATTTCTCATTGCGCAACGGCTGGCCGACAATGATATGGGAGCAGCTGGGGTCGAAACACTGCTTGTCCAAGACGACGCCCCCTGCAGGCAGCCAAAATGAGTCTGAATATCCTAGGGCCTCTACATCACTAGAGACAGACTGGAGAAGTGTGGACTCACCTAACTCCTCTATCAAGTGACTGTAGTCGATGCGCTCTTGAGGGTTCAGGGACGACAGCTGGAAGCGTGGGGGCTCCACCTCTGCCTCACTTTCGTCCTCGGCCTGTGAGACATGGTGTCAGCTAACAGGAATGAGTGGGATTTGGTGCCAGTCGCAGTGCGGGAAGGGAGTGAGTCTGAGGGTACCTGAGTCTCCTCTTTAGCCTGGGGCAGGACAGAGGGTTTGGTGATGGGAAAGGCGATGCTGGGGGCCTTGGGAGTGAGGACCTGGGGCTCCATGTCTTCCCTGGGGGGTGTCAGAGTCCTCCTTCCCATGTGCTCGTTAATGACGTCGCAGGCCACTAGGTAGAAGCAGAGTGACAAGAAACAGGCAACTTAAAATCAATTTCAGCTATGACACCACTCACGCATCTGAAATGATGTTATAATGTTACCCTTGTAATATGACTAGAATCCACCTGACGATTTTCATCGCTAAAATTTCAAAATACTGGAACAGCATTGCTTTTGAAAATCCGGTCAAAACAGCATATACTGTTGCATGGTGTCTAGATCAGGGGTCACCAACCCTTTTGAAACAGAGCTACTTCACGGGTACTGAACCATATGAAGGGCTACCAGTTTGAAACACCCTACTAAACTTATCTAAACTTAAAATTTAGATGCTGCTCACTGGTGAGTTGTGCTATTTTTAGAACAGGCCCACGGGCGACTCATGTGGTCCTTGGGGGCATCCTAGTGCCCGCGGGCACCATGTTGGTGACTCCAGATCTAGATGGTGTGAAAAATTAGCTGCTACCCAAGCCTAGTTTGATGTGGCCTAAACTGAAGGAGGCATTTTAAACATATATTTTATACACATATGCCTATGCTGGCTGCCTAATCGTGGATATTTTAATTTCATGCTACAATTCCGATGGCTTTTTTGTTGTAGCTATTGATGTGTCTGTCCTGTGGGTAGCTAAATATGTTTATTTTTTGTCTCCTCATACCTTTTCCTCACTCAAGACAGTAGCAGCCTAAAGCTGCAGGTTTTAACTTTCACAGTCGGTTGCACATAACTGGTTACTGTGCGATGATGGGCTGGGTGTGTAGTATAATTGAGAAATTCATATTCCAGTTTCTTGGATGAACAATCCGGTATAAAAATCTGAATGCCTTTCTGACAGGAGTTTCTGAGCCCTCCTCCACAACGGGGAAAAAGAAAAAACCCCTGCTGGCTCACATACCCATTTCCACCAACTCGGAGTCAGTAATTGACTCCTTTTCGTGGCGTGAAAACTCTGCATGGCCATTGAGCGCCCCCTCATGGTGAGGAAGAGGCTCTGAGTGCTGGGAGGGGCTGCCAGGCCACTGCAGGTTGTCAGCCAGTTTAGCTCGCTCCTCCCGTGCCGTGGGGTCGTCCCAGACGATCTGTTCGCTTTGAGAAGGTTCTGTGTTGATGTCCACAGGTACCTGCCGGGAATGCCTGTTTGAATAGGTCAGAGGAAGGTTGTTTGTTTAGGGCTCATGAGGACCTAAGGGACTGTATTAAATGTGACTGTCATAAGTTATGACCCCATGTTGTTTCTTAAAAATACAGTCTCACATATTTTTACTGGAGGAGAGCCAGCTTGCATCATACAATTATTTCTGCAATTCTGAATGAGAAAGAACAAATTTATGTTGTTCATCAACGCTCAGTCTGTGTGTGGATACGACCCAGACCTCAGGGCCTCAAAGGTGCGGCTCCTGCTGACTCTTCCGGCTGAACCCAGACTGTCAGGGGTGTTAGGGTGAGAGTCTAGGCTGCTAGATCCAACCCTCTTCAGCCGAGAAGAGCGCCTCCCAATGGTCATCTTAGTGGCTGACATGATCTCCTGCAGCTGCCTCTGCAGGTTCTCCCTCATTTCCAGGGCCTCTTCCAAGTCTGAAACGGAAGTAGCAGAGGTTCATTCATCACAGGACAGGACAGCACAGGATTCAACTCAGCGATCTTTTTATGCCAACACCAAAGATAACTTCTTGGTCCTCAAAGCAGCTTGAATCAAAACAGAGAAATAATACACATTTTAGCAAACAAAACTGAATAAACTTACAACACTATATAAAAATGAATTTATTATTTTTAAAAAACGACTAAAATATAGAACAGTGGCATCGAAACCATTGCGTTGAATATAAATTTGGCCAATGAAAAGAACTCTGTTGGACTAAAAGAAAGTGAAAATAATCCAAGCCTCCAATAAAGAACAACTTTTTCACTGCCCCAGAGACATTTGGTAGCTTCTCTGTTTCCAGGATGGCATGACCAACTCAGAGTGATGCTCCTGGAACACCCAAACTGCAAATAAGTATATCTTGGTTGTTTTTACAACACATAAAATTGAATGGGCACAAGTTAACTTTCTTTTTTTTTTTAAATTTTAATTTAATTTTTTTTTTTTTTTTTATCAATGCCGATTTAGTTTTCAATGCCAGGCTGATTTATTCCCATAAGAGACGGGGCTTGCGCCTGTTGGAACCGCTCTGAGACGTGGCCGACAGGTCTGAGTGCACAGAAAGCCGAGAAAGCATCGATACTAAATGCGCATTTTGCTCAAAAATCTTCCATTAAATTTAATCCCCTAAATCGATTTGCTCAGTAACTATTAAGACAACAATTTGGCAAACCGTGATTAACTGAAAGCCTAATATATGCAAATTTCAATCATTTGTAAACATTTTGAGAGTGATTTTTTTTTTTTTTTTTACAACCAGTTAACCCTCTGTGCTTTTTTGTGCTAGGGATATTTTTTTTTAACCTGTGAACACAAGTGCTATCATTTACAGTAAGTGTACAGCCTGCAACCCCAATGCCTGGATGGTACACTAGATTACTACAAAAGTGTAATCGGGGCTACCCTATTTCGGAAAGCTCAGTACACCATATGCATTCCCAAGTTGTATATATCGGAAGTTATGTAAAAATTTTTTGTTATGAAACTGCTTTGAGCGTGTAAAAATTCCAAGGAGTTGAAAATAGAACTAAAGGTTTGTTCTGGAATACATATTTTATTGTTCTTTTTATTTTAATGAATTTTATACAACTGGTAAAAAAATAAATAAAAAGAAATATATATATTTCCGGAACCAGTACCGAAGTTAAGGTACTGGTGTAAAAGAGTTCTGAACAATATCCAGCCCTAGATTAGGCTGGCTGAAAATGGTCCAGATAACGACGTGGAAAAAAGTAACCCCCTGGACAACCCAGACCCCCATAAAAAGGCACACCTCTCTTCTGCATGTGCTCCTGGTTGTCCTGCTCTGGCTCCCCGCGGTCATCACACCGAATTTCAATGGCATTATCCTCTGTGCTGGAGTGGGACTGCAGGATGGTATCAGCAAACATTTAAGACTAAATTGTCATTGATTGATTGCTAGGCTTCTGTAAACTGAACTGGCAGGCTGTGGACTACATGTGCAATCATAGAAAAGTCCAGCAAGGGAGATCTTCTCTGTTCTGTGACAGTAGACTGAATTTCTCCAGGTAACAAGGACCAGTTCCACTCACAAATTTCACTCACACCTGTTAGTACATCTTCTAAATATTTCCTTGTTACACGCAGAAATCCAGCTTACCACACATAAGGAGATATTAAGAGAAAAACATCTGCAAAAATGGAAAAAATTTCCATAACAGTAATAAAATGTTACATTTCCTAGAATAGGAATAGCTGCAGTTGCACAGCCTGGGTGGGAGGGTGTCCTACCTTGTCTGCCAACTCCTCTGTAAGGTCTTGTGGCTGGAGGTGTGGAGCAGGCGGTGACCTCAGGCTGCTCTCCGGCATCTGGCTCAGGTTTAGACTCATCTTGGGGTTGTAGGTGAAGGGGTACAGGGACTCTGGGACACGCTTCTGCTCATTCGCACACTGCAGAAGAGAATCACAGGGTAACAGCCAGCTATATCTCTCAGCAATTACCCTGAAGGGCTTACTACAGAAGCAACGGAGACGCACCGCATGGAGCCAGTGCTCGGATACCACGTGCACGCCCCTGTCCTTCAGCGCGCGGTATTCCCGGCTGCTGTCACCGGCACGGCCCTGGTAGATGTAGTGCGTCACTGTGTCGTCACAGGACCACCTAGGGAGTAGACGAACCATGATGGAATCTAAGCTCATTGTTACTTGGGCTTGTTCAATAAGCTTTAAAACTACAAAAAAAAACAAAAAAAAAAACCTAAATTACATCCTGTAATAAAAATGTAGTATGCAACAAGGGTGAATGCACTCCAAATAGTGCATTATGTGTTTATAAACGGCTGTGGAGGCAAAGAACTGAATAACACGAAGTGGGGAGCATTTTAAAACACATAATGCGCAGCCGGCTTGGAGTGCATTAATGCTTATACCATGGTTACCATGCATTTGGTTAACGTTGGTACATAAAGACATTATTTTCAGATTTACAAGATGAAAACATTTATTACTACAACTACAGCCGTCCGTCAAACATTTTTCATTAATTTCAAATAGTGTTCTACATTTAAAAGTAACGAGTTTAGGTTCCAGAACCCGTCGCGAATGAGAAGGATTCACGGATGTTTGGTAGAGCCACTAAAATGGTAATATGTGCTTATTTCTATAGCTTAAACCCTAAATATGATCCCAGTCATGCTCCCAAAACACTAATTTTATTTAAAAATTCTTAATACATTTCCTTTAAAAAATAAAAAAATGTTTGATGTAAAAATAGAGTACAGTATCGCCTAACGGATATTTGTCACACTAGCACATTTACAGTACAATATACTAATGTTACCTCAACTAATTCACAGAACACGGCTTTGGCTGCCGTTTTCTTTTGCATTCACAGTAAGGTAAAATGAATAAATGAACGGCACAGTAAACTTGACAGAAGTCATATACGTAACCAAGGTACAATTCAATAAAATACATAAAGGAAATGTACTGTACGTACAGGGTACAGGTATTCAATCAATTAAAAATTACATACAGATGAACAGAAATAAGCTGTAAAAAATGTGTGCGCTAACCACGAAAGAGAGAGAACAAAAATACACACACATTAAAAATATATAATAAAAAACAGTAAAATGAAATTTCCGTAGATCTGTGAATTCGCGAATCATGAACCGCAAATGCACGAGGGCTGACTACTACTGTGATTTCTGTGGATGGCACTACATGTAGTGTTATAAAAAATTAAATCAATACCCTTCTGACGAATCAGATTCAAGTATTCAATAGAACTGTTGACTGATTCAAAAACACTAGCATGCCAAACAGAATGCCCAAAGGAAGGGAGATGATGCCGCTGGGGGGGTGTGTGTCGAACCTGAAGTCAGCGCCCAGAGAGGCAGCAATGGCGTTCAGCTCACTCTGATTCCTGCTCAACTTCTTGGTTACGCAGATGACCACACCCACCAGAGGGCCAGGATCCTTGTCCTGGACCTACAGGAAGAGACAGAGCTCCTGAAACACGGTGATGAAAGAAAGACTACCCGGAAATGGTTACCAAAGACAATGCAAGACATCATATATGCAAGCAACTTCTGGAAAAACTAGCTGACATGGAACACAAATTGGGTTTCTGTATAAATCAAGACATAGTAGTGAGTATGTGTGTTTATTTAAGACCGACAGAAATGTAAATGTTGAGATGGCCCACCTTGACTGTGTCCTTGCTCAGCTGAGGGCTGGCAGTCAGGGCAGCTAAAGCCGACGCACTGTTGCGAGTGCTGTTTGCCAGCGCCACCTGCAGGTTCCTTCCGATGACCTCCGATAGCGGGGTGTTGGTGGACCGGCCCTGCTGGGATCCTCCCCCAGGGGTCTCCAGGGCAGCCAAGGCATCCTGGGCATGGAGCAGAGTGTAAGAGATACAGACTACGTGAATTACAGATACAGAATCTACGTGAACGGCGTGTACACAGCTAAATTATTCGGCTCACAATCAGCAACCTCTTACAACTTGTACTGCCACAGCTTGATTAGACAGAACTATGCAATAAGGCTAAAAGCAATAAATGAACGATTTCCCAATTTGCTACTATCTCTCCTGCCTTCTAGATCAACATTTCTCAACCCTATCCTTGGGAGCCCCTCAGACAGTCCACATTTTTGCTCCCTCCCAGTTCCCTGCACACCTGTTCCAGGTATTTGGTATTCTTGATTCATTGGTTTGTTCCTGTTTGCTTGCTTCAGGTCATGCTGATTGAGACCAGAGAACAGACGGGAAAGTCAGAGTCCTTTTACCCACAGTGTGGTCTGGATCTAGGTGCTGTGAGAGAAGGTCCTCCGGAGCCCAATGCTTGGCAGGGCTGGGGACTGGGAGCCCTTGGGGGGCCTACACTGTGGGGCAAACCCAGGAAAATGTGGACTGTAGGGGGTCTCCCAAGGCCTGGGCTGAGAAAAGCTGGTCTAGATCATTAACTGGACCCAGACACCGGGCTCACAAACAAGGTCTTTGGAACGGAACATGTCATAAAAATAATTCAGAATAGCAGAGATGGACAAGCTGAAGCAGCACCTCACAAGCTGCACAGATGCTGCCCTCACCTTGACATTAAAAGAGGGTCTGAACAGCTGGTCCCTACGCAGGAAATGCGATGGTGTGTCCAGCTGCAGGGGTGACTCTCTGGGGAATTCTCGCAGGGCCTCCTGCCCCGGGGTGCAGACATCCTTCTCCTCTTGCTGTCTTTTCTGCTCCAGCGCAGAGCGGAAGGCCTTACTCTGGAAGCGACCCAAGTCCAGGGGGGTGACTGCGGCCCCCACCTGCGGCCCCATGATGGGGATCTCGGGTGAGATTACAGCAGGCATGGTTGGCTTCTGGGAGCCACCCACAAAGCTCTCCTCCTCCCTTTCTGAGGTGACACAGGAAAGAAGGCATGATCACCAAGATCCATTTTTTTGCAACTATTCACAGCCTATGCAGCTAAATCGACTCCTCCAAGACTACAAGGGAAGCTCTGCTTCCTCTAAAATGTCACGAAATTTTTTTGTTGAAAATTTTTTCAAAAGACCTCCTGCCACCATGTAGGACCAGAGTCAGCAAAGAAGTACTATTCAGCCAAATGGTTCAGTTCTCTCTGAGAATTCAAACAGCCCTTATAGTATGATCTATGTCCACCTGATACTGAACATCAAAACTAATCTAGTCTACCACAGCAAGCTAAACGATGCATTAAATTACCATTTCTTCCAGTAAACAGGCGTCACAGAAACCAGAAGGACTAAACACAAGCCAATTCATATAAAGTAACAGACTAGAACACATACTACAGAGTCACAGAAACAGCTACAGCCCTAAATGACACACAAATCCCCTTCAGCAGATTAAGTGAGGACAGGTGCAATGAGTGTTTCACTGTCCCCCGACAGCTGACCTGGAGTGGGTGGCCGGTCCACAAAGAACTTGCTCTCACTGGCGCGACGCCCTGTCTTCGCTGATGCCAGCACCCATCCCATGGACACGGCTGGAAGGCCCCACTTCTGGGCTGCCTGGTACTTGGTGCCCTCTGGGGTGCTCAGCACCAGGTGGGTGCTGGCCAGCATGCCTTTCTTTTGGTTTGCCGCCCGCACAAAATAGTCCTGGACACTGTGGACAGAGCAGCAGAGAACATTGAGCCAAGACATATTTAGCCAATGAACACCTTGCTCTCCAATGGTAAGGACTTCTGAAAGAACCTAAGTACCAAAACTATAGAGCACAGTTTTGATAAATATATGACTAAAGATATAGAGAGGGGCATGGTTTGTGCACTCGCCTGGCTCCCAGGTGTCTAGCCAGTTCTATGAGTGACTCGCGCTCCGCCCCTGTGAACTGGCTGACGGAGAGCACACAGCCCCTGAGCGGGGTGCGATTTTCCACCACAGCCAGCGGCATGAACATCGGATGGGAGCTCAAGTCCAGAAGGCACTGCTGCTCGACACACATGGCCTGCACGCAACAGAGACACTGTAAGGCCACTGAAAAACATTGCTGTGGCAGATGATGCAGCTATACAATTCACTGTGATTTACACAATGCAAGATTATTAAGGCTGTCACTATCAATATCAATAATTGAGTAATCCACCGATTAATCTGACAATTCATCAAGTAACGCTTTATACAAAATATATACACTGTAAGTTGCACAAGGCAGGAACCAACCAACCATTGCAGGGTGAACACACAGTTACACAAGTGATAAATGAACTGGCGTGCCAGAATTGAAGTTGCATGTTTTTGGATAGGGCAAGGAAACCAGAGGATCCAGTAAAAAGCCAATCACACACGGGAGGAACATGCAAACTCCACACACAGCGATACCCACTGTGCCACAGCGCCGCTAGGCTTGGATGACGGGTGATGTTAAAATATATATGTGCATGCAATTCTTACATTACAAGTATACATGTCTGCTGGATTCAATCCATCAATAAGTTGTGCTAAAACATTTTTACTTAATCATGGGAAACAAAATTTAGCAAGCTTTGCAATTTTGATAATTCTTTTTCAACATTAGATGAAAATGAAGATCTGGTCACAAAAAGACATTCTTCTTCCGCTATATGGACATATTTTGTATTTCAGAGACAATATAGCAAAAGCAAGTGATTAGGGGGCTCTGCTTTTTGTCTATGACAACTCGCGCGACATTATCAATTTAATAGACAAATATTGCAATGTAAACCTTTCCCAGTATGGTTCAACCCTACTCAACACAAAATATGTTTAGAAATATTATTATATGGTTATCATATAATATATATCATTTATATTATGCAAGACTTTGTCTAAGGCACAGGGCTAACCTTCTTTTTGGCAGAAATTAGTTGTGACTTTAAGTCTGCTTTGCAAAACTGACACATGACTGCGTTTTCATTCACTTTTAATGTGAAGTGCTTCCAAACTGGTGATTTTACTTTTTATGTGAACCTTCATTCACTATGTGCCATCATCCTTGTGCCACATTGGTACCTGCCAAGGAAAATTATAATTTGCTCCATTTCAATAACTAAGTTTAATCAAGTAATTGTGACAGCTCTACACATATTTAGGAAAACAATCAACGAAACTAGAATAGCCCTGTATAGCCAAAAAGGTTAATAAGCAGCGCTGTAGCCATGCAGCAACTATGTTTTTCCTGGCCAGCTTCCATATTATCAGGTAATGTTCTAGTTAATTGCCTCTAGCCGACAGTATTTCTGCACGTCTCACCAGCCAGGCATCCGTGGCAACGTCCCCCACGGTGGCCTCCACCTCGCAGCCCAGCAGTGGCACAATGGCGTAGTCTGCCACGGCACGCGTGTGGCCTGCTAGGACCCGGCCTGCATTCTCCGTCACCAGCAGCAAGAGGTGGGCCTCTGCCTCGGAGCCGAAGCCCACGAGCAGGAAGCGTTTCCCCGAGAACAAGCCGCCCTCTAGGTCCCGAAGGGTAGAGTCCTGCCTTGGTACCAACTCGGGGTTCAGAGGTTCCAGATCCAGCGGATCTGGGAGTAAAGAACTCCGTGTTCTACTAGTTTGAGCTACTTGAGGAATTTCAACTAGAAAGTGGACAAAAATAAGAGACGACAGATTTATTAAGGCTATAACAGCAAATCAGACATAGCAGCTATGTATTTACAATCCATCTCATCGTGACATGACATCCTGAAGGCAGGGCGCCTTATTAGACAGCTGGACTCCTGTCTGCAGTTCCCCAACTGGCTGTTAGGTGGCACTCATGCCTGAATCAGTCCCTCTCAGCATAATACAAAACACATCCTGTTCTGCCAGTGTAATGGGCAGGAAATGTGCCCTGAACCAGAAAAAGCATTAATTATGATAATAAATCTCTTTCTTAAGATGTCACCATTATATAAGGGCTTCAATCTGCCTTCAAGAAGACAAATGGTCTGATGGAGACCAGAGAGCAGATGGGAAAGTCAGAGGGTTCTCTTACCCACAGTGTGGTCCGGATTCAGGTACTGGGAGAGCAGGTCCTCCTCAGCGCTGTGTCTGGCAGGGCTGGGGGCCGGGGGGTCCGCGGGGGGTTTCCGGTGTGCTGCAGGCCTGGCTGGGGCCGGCATAGGCACTGACGCAGGGGCCGGTGGCAGGCAGGCGGAGTGCAAGTAGCCCTCTTCAGGGAGCAGGCAGCCTTTAGAGAAACTGTCCAGCAGCCACTGCACTGTCACCACATGGGGCCTGTTAGGGGAAAGATGAAGCTGCTGGGATCATAGCAACAGTGACAGTAGTAACAGGGTACCAGCAAATACAAAGAAGTCAGCACTCATGCTGAATCAGCACCGAGAGACTTGTGATTTATAACCAAACATTCAAAAACAATATTTAACAGCATTAAAAGTAGAGTGACTATGACTGTGCTTCTCAGTTCATCTGTAAAAGGTGTGCATGTCTTAGAAAAGACTATGATGGGATATGAGACAACAAGCATTCTACTGTACTTGCGTAAATAGAACGTCACTTTCAAATTTTATTTTAAATTCTGTTTGTTACGCTGTCATACTAGCACAGGGACTGAGAACCACAAAAACAAAAATGGATCTTTTCCACTCACCGGTGGATGGCCTTCGATACATAGCTGATGAGGTCCTGGTCGGGCTCCCCCATGATGACATGGCTGAGATCCTCACTGGGCTGGTTGAAGCGTAGTCCCCCAGCACTGTTGACTAGACGCCGCAGCTTCTCCATCTTCTTACCCGATACTCCACACAGGAACAGCTATGAAATCACAGAGACCCTAAATAAATACTTACAGTACACCCATAAAAGGCCAGGTACTAATAAACATTAAACATTATTAAAGACAGGAAGTGCAGGCGGGGCAGACAGATCAGGGAGCCAAAAAGCCTATCATCTATGAATCACTAAACAAAGAACTTTGTTGTTGAGCCCATCAAGAGACCCTAACTGACCTTGCAGCCATCCAGAAGGTCATCTGCAGGACAGACCGTGATGTCCAATGTGTCCAAGGGGTCGGGTGTCTCCAGGCGACTGCCCAATGCAGTGGTGAGCACCGAGTCATTGACAGACATGTGGCTAATGTTTGAGATTTGGCTCACACCCAACAGATCTGATGGCCCTGCGGGACAAAAGCACTTAGAGGCAAGCAAGACAATATGGAAAGACCAGCATCACCCTGCTACCCCACACACAAAGACGACAGAGTTGCCCGGTTCAGGATTGACAGTCAACATGGCACATTACTTTCTTTAGTTTACCCTCACTCAAAATTCTACCTGAGTTAGAAGTATTAAATAATCATAATCACACACACAGCTTGCACAACCTGACATCGAAGTGGGTGTGACACAGACTCTAAACCAGGGGTCAGCAATCCAACTGAAGACTGAAGTCACTTTTAGAATTTCTGTTTAAATATTTGAGAATTCCTTACAATTACACCATTCTACTCTGAAACATTTTGAAAATATTGACTTTAGACATAAATGTTGGCAGGTAGCCAGCAGCTCCTAACAATTTGCAATAAATCTATAATTAATAAACACTACTGCTTTTCTGCGATGCACTGGCATCCCATCCAGAAGGTACTGCAGCCTTGGGCTCTGTGCCGCCTGGGACAGGCCCCGAATCCAACTAGAATCAGCATTCAGAACATTGATCGATAAATGGATGTACAGTAAAACCTCGGACTGCGAGCATAATTCGTTCCGGAAAGATGTTCGTAATCTAAAGAACTCGAATATCAAAGCGAATTTTCCCAATAGAAATAATGGAAACTCAGATGATTCGTTCCACAACCCAAACGTGGACATTGCATTGTCGTTAAACACCCTTATTTGGGTGGTGCTTTTGTACTAAGTTTTGACTATACGAGTGAGGCATGCCGACTGAGACCGAGCATGGGAAACGATTACCCACAATCCCGCAGCGAGAGAACCATCGGCTCAGTTGTGATTATGCTAGGTAGACAACGCGTATACATAATACTTGATAAACAAGCGAGGACTTGCTATACAAGTTAAAATTTATTTAAAATGTTTGCATGTCTTGCAAAACACTCGCAAACCAAGTTACTCGCAATCCGAGGTTTGACTGCATTGGTACTTTTATCCCTTAGGCAAGAAAACTGTATTTAGGCTAACTGTATGAATGAATGAATTGTGAGTCGCTAGCTTGGGCTGTTTGCGCACCTGCGACAGCTTGTAATACACAAGGTGAGTATAGTGCTTTTAGTGATGGTGGCGGAGAGACCTAAATGTTCAAAATTATAATTACATCTCACTAGAGTCGATGCTGACAGTGCCCAAGTAACCAGTCTTTTTGCATGTAAGGGCAAAAACACAAGCAATCTGTCGAAACATCTAGTGAAAGTCCATGTCATGCAAACAGAAGAATGCGGTTTTCAACTAGCTGGCTCGTAGTTCGTCTGTCGCTGCTCCAGGTATGTTATGTATACTAGTGGCCTGGAGCCCACACACGGTCTTAACTAAATTATACGAATATGGATTAATGATTAAGAGTAACCATTAGCTGGATGATGGTTAATAATAATTCAGCGTGTACTTGTGTGTGTATTTGTTACATTGTCTTACAAAGTTAGGAAAACAGTATTTAAGTCAAGTTTGCGTAACATAAATAATCTCAGTCTCCTCTCCACAGTGACACATACAGCTTATTAGTTAAACACTGGTATTGGATCAGTATTCGGGACTGGTGATACCTAAAATTATTGGTTTTGGAAATAAATTAAAAAAAAAAAAAAAAAAAAGTTGGATCGGTGCACCACTATTTTCTTTATACACAAAAGGGCAAGCAAGAGAGAGAATGAAGTCACTAATACTGCTATGGTCACGCAGGTGGTACTGCTATATCATGTCCTCAACCATCAGACCATCAGAATGCTGAACTCCAGTCAATGAACCCATTCTGTCAGCCATATCAATTCTTACATTCAGATGGATATTTTTTATTTGTACACTTATCACACGGCTGCATATTGCTATTTTTGCAATGTTGTATTTTTGCCTGCTGTTATATGCCAGAGTTGGTGTTCTTGCCATATAAATGCCTTTACATAATTTTGGAATGTAGTATGTATGGGGTATCCCTTTAAACTTGTATAAGCGGAAACTCCCAAGCAATCTGCATCAGTGTCGGTTTTTGAAATAACTGGCTATCGGTCAGAAATTTCCTTATTGGTGCATCACTACAAATTAGGCCTCAGTACTCACTTTCTTTGCGCTTGTCCGAGGTGGGGGTTGAAGTTTGAGGCTTGCCGGGCTGCTTGGCTGTGGGTTCCACACGATACCGGCTCTCGTCCTGGCAGAAGCCTTTCTCGATGCTTTCAAACAGCCAGTGCAGCGACACACAGTAGACATTCCACTTGAGCGCGCATTCGTACTTCTGTCCTAGAAGCACAAAAATAATGTTCTCATATTGCCCATCACAATAGTCCCAATCAACTTTTTTGGGACACCGATCTGACCCATTTCGTATTTATAGATTAGATTGGGGCTTGGAATCGGGAGATATAAATCTGGTTAAATTAAATAACTATTTAAACATACATACATATAGAGTAGGCATCAGTGCATTCTGCAATGTTCTCTCTTTTGATGTTTCTATAAGCACCTTAGTATATTTTTTTGTATTAACCAGCACTCTGTTGCTACTTCGTCTTAAAAAGAAGGATTTGCAAACATTGCAAGTAGCTGCTGGGTTAATTGAGTTTCCAATTTAAAGAATTTTCAAGCATCTGATATCTTGACAGTTTGAAGTTACAAGCCATGTGCCCCAGGTTTACTGCAGAGTATGACAGAACCTTACAAATAGGTGCAACTGATGTAAATTAGCTTGATGTTGCAAATATAACAGCCTGCAGACTTCTGGGAAGGCTTTCCACAAGGGTTGAGTGTGTTTGTGCGAGTTTTTGATGCTGGACATGGAGGTCTAGCACTTAATCTCCGTTCTAGTTCATCCCAAAGGTGTTTGATGGGGTTAAGGTCAGGGATCTGTGCGGGCCAAGCCAGTCAAGTTCTTCCACACGAAACTCACCCAACCATGTCTTTATGGATCTTGCTTTGTGCACTGGGGCAAAGTCATGCTGGAACAGAAAACGGCTTTCCCAAAACTGTTTCCATCAAGTTGGAAACATAGAATTGTCCAAACGCCTTGATATGCTGAAGCATTAAGAGTTTCCTTCACTGAAACTAGGGGCCCAGCCCAACTCCAGGAAAACATCCCCGTGGTGCCATCCTGTGACAGTACCATGCTTGAATTCACTGAGCTCTTCAAAATGACCCATTCTTTCACAAATGTACGCAAACCTGACTGCATGGCTGGGTGCTTGATTTTATACAACTGAGGCAATGGGACTGAATGAAACATCTGAATTCAATGACGGAGTTGTCCCCCAATAACAGTCCATGTAGTGTAGATCAAGCTTTGGATTGGCGTGCGGTAGCTGATATTGGGATAGGCCAATCTACATTATTTCAGTCCAATTCAGATACACAATTGCCGAAACGAATAGATTCTGATACAAGAGTTCTCTTTAAGTCAATATTTTAATATAATGAATATATATGTTCTTATACTTTATTAATATTTTAAACTAGTAAATATAGATGAAAAAATGTATGCCAAAAAAACTTAAATTAGGCACTAGAAACATACATAATGTACTGTTCCACCTCATTTGTACACCTTGTTTTAAGCATTTTTGAGGCATTTACAGTCCAGTTGGAATCTTCCAAGAGAGTTTACTCAATTGGCGAATGCTTAAAATACTCCACAAGTTTTCTCCCATTGGCAACAGCATCATTTGCACTTCTTTACCACAGCAGCCCCTCGTGTATCGCACGCTGTAGCGAGTACGCAAAACAGCTCAAGCTAGCGACTCCAGAATCATCCATTGCGTCTTTCATATTATTTGCACTGTCTCAGACAATTGTTTGCATTTTAATGGGATTTTCCACTAAACGCTACTACCGCCATGTCATGTATGGCCAATACCCAATCCGTCAAACAGGTCTGGATCAGTGCCGATACTGATCCGATTTGGATTACTGCATCTCTAGCTAAGACCAATCAAATATAAAAAGAAACGCCTCCATAGGCCCTGATTCTGATCTTTGATATTGGCTCAGGACATCAATGGATGGAACTCTCAATGCAGTACCAATTCAGTCTCAGCTGCCACTAAGCATTAAGCAAAAAGTGGCATTTCCATAACCATGCTAATGCACACAAGGGCAACTGTGCTCCCAGCTGCCAGCCCAACTCCATCACATGGCACATACTCTGGGCAATTTAGACACAGTAAATCATGCACTTGTGTTTTAGGACTGTGCAAGGTAGCTGGAATACCCATGGGAAACCCACATAAACATAGATGGAAACATGCAAACTCAGTCATCATCCTGCTGGCCTAGGGATTCAAACCCACATAAACATAGATGGAAACATGCAAACTCAGTCATCATCCTGCTGGCCCAGGGATTCAAACCAGCATCTTCCTGATCACAGCCATAGAGTCATAGCCTACTGAGGCAAACAACTCCCCAAATAACTCGTATTCGGATCAAGTTGAGGGTCATATCACATCCTTCTAATCTGGAGTGTCATGAGCTACCGTTGTGTCCTTAGATCCTTTACATTCAAATTGTGCATTTGGTCATTTTTTTGCATGGTTGATTCTGATGGACCAGCAAGGAATCCAAACTCTCTGCATTAACACAGGGTGAGCTCCAATGTGGGGACATACCTTTGGGTTCACTGACGATGAGGTGTGTGCACTCGTTCATCTTGAGCTGCCCACTGTACTGCGCCCCATGCTGACTGCAGAGGCGCTGCACCTCTTTGCGCTCGGCGCTGGACAGCCCCGTTACACATACGGTACAGCCGCGCAGTACTGGGCATACGTACTGCTCCAGAGGCAACTCCGAATGGTGGAACAAACTGCAGGAGACAACTGCTGTGAGCCCAAACTTCACCTTTCCATCACCACAGGCAATTTCACAGTTTAATGTTCTAATTACAAGACCAAAATGCAAAGCAGTGCAATTGCCAGTACAAAAACAGAGTGTTGAAATGTAGAGAACTGAATAGAAGAGTGATAATTTATTCATCCCCATGGGAAAATTCTCATTTACGTCATCGGGCATGCAACACTCCAGGAACTGGGGGTTAAGGGTCTTGTTCAGGGGCCCAACAGCGGCACCAGTAGGCCATCTTCAGGATTTGCAACCCGCAAACTTTCGATTAAGGGCATAGAGTTCTCACCCGCCAAGCCATAGACTACCCCCATGCGCTCATGCGACTCATTGCAGAAGGAAACTAGCATACAGCGAATAGGTTACCTGTCCTGAGAGCTCTCCCAGCACGTCTTCACCCAGGTAGGCAGTAGAATGGGTTTACCAAGGCTGGCAGCCACAAGGTACTTCTTGCTGCCCACCTCTCCCGCCACCAGGTGTGTCACGGACACATTGAGGTCGCGGTACACTCGGCCGCCCATCAGCTGCACCAGCTCCATCACCTCTGTCTGAGGAGAAAGCACACGCCCATCTGTGCACTGAAAGTGGCATGTTACACCTCCAACCCAGGAAAGGAGCCACCATTAATTTATGCGATTCAAGCTCACACTGATCCCTGGACACGATAAGCTACACTTTTGTGGTTCATTTTATTTATTTGCCAGATACTTTTATCCATTGCGACATACGGGATCAGGCACTCCCTGGAGCAACTTGGGGTTAAGGACCATGCTCTAGGGCCAAATAATGACATCACTCTGCCAACCATGAGACTTGAACTGGCAACCTCTCTGTTACAATGTCCTACCCCTTTGAGCAACACCACTCCTAACCTCTTCCATTAAATGTAATCAAAAATGACAAGCTCACACCTAATAGTTTTGGTTTAAAAGGATTCTGAATGATCTGATTCATGAGATTAACGGTTTAGCAATTAATCAATACATATAAACTTTACAAAACAAGCTCTAGCACCTGCAAGGACTGACATCTTTGGTTTAATCATTCTGTCAGGGTATTGCCAATCATGACGATACAGAAGCTTACAGATGTAACCAACTCAAAAGATAAAGTACACACTTTAAAACATTCCCCCATTCAAACTCTAGGATTTAAAAAAATCATTCTGAATAAAATTGGCAATAAAATTTACATCAGTGAATAACAGACAGCCAGAATGACACAATAAAGGATAACAATTACTGAATGTGTTTCAGTGGCACAAAATGTAGATTTGAAAAGAGAAAAATGTCTAGGGTGTGGAAAGCTAGAGCACACCAAAACAGAAGGGGCAACAGAGCAGCAGAGTGTGTCAGAGTGGCACAGAGTGGGTACGACTGCTCACCCGTGCAGCCTTATCCAAGCTAGTGCACGAGACAGTGACGTTGGCCATCGCCATGTTGTAGATGGGCTGCTCGGCCTTGGGTACGCATCGCTGCCGCTGGAGACAGAAGAGCACTACCAGGGGGCTCACCACACGGCATCCCAGCTGAAGATGAAGGAGCCATGAGAACCAGTCAGTAAGACCGCAAACCACATTTTAAGTTCTCAAACTTGAAATGTGGGCAGGGTATCATGAAACCACATTTTAAGTTATCAAACCTAAAAATGTGGGCAGGGTATCATGAAACAAGTTTCACCCCAGTGAAAATAAAATAGAAATACCTGTTTCCGGCTTTTTGCTCAGTTCTTGCAAGATGACTTATGTAAATGGAAAAACCCATTCCCTCTAACATATGGATATTATGCAGAATTTGAGAATATACAATATGTTATGAATGAGTCAATGATTTTTAATTTGTGAAAAACACAGAAACTGGAAAAATGGACTCAATATATATTATACCCCCCTTATATCTACATTATGTGTGCTTAAATGTGTATTTTTGGCTAGTGTGGCTGTTCTCATTTATTCTTATGCCGAGAGGTGAGAGGGATATTTTTAATTATTAAAATTATTGAAACTACTCATTCTACCAACATGTATGTACTTTGCTTTGTTAATCAAAGGCACCAATTTCCCATCCTCAGTAATAGGTGTGGGAAGTATAAGCAGGGGGGTGGCATGGTGGTGCAGTGGTTAGCACTGTTGCCTCACACCTCTGGGACCCGGGTTCGAGTCTCCGCCTGGGTCTCATGGTTGCGAAGTTTGCATGTTCTCCCCATGACGTCGTGGGGTTTCCTACAGGTACTCCGGTTTCCCTCCACAGCCCAAAGACATGCTGAGGCTAATTGAAGTTGCTAAATTCCAGTTTCCCCCCACAGTCCGAAGACATGCTGAGGCTAATTGAAGTTGCTAAATTCCAGTTTCCCCCCACAGTCCGAAGACATGCTGAGGCTAATTAAAGTTGCTAAATTTCCCGTAGGAGTGCATGTGTGTGTGAATGATGGGTGAGTGTGCCCTGCGATGGGCTGGCCCCCCCCATCCTGGGTTGTTCCCTGCCTCGTGCCCATTGCTTCCGGGATAGGCTCTGGACCCCCCACGACCCAGTAGGATAAGCGGTTTGAAAAATGGATGGATGTAAGTATAAGCAGGGACACTGACCTTTCTGCAGTGGTGGAAGGCCGGGCTGGAGAAGCTGCTGAACACGTACAGAGACTTATCATTGTGGCTCAGCTGCAAGGCTTCCTGTTCACTGATGGTCTGGAGGTATTTCTCGGACTGGAGCTCCAGGACAGCCTTACATAAAACAGTTACAGTTTAACAAAACATACACACCATACAGAATTCTGCTTGTATTTATTAACTGAAAAAAGGCTCAAAAATAGAATGAGGGAATTCCAGGCAAAGCTCTGTTTGATGTAACAACCATAATGCTGATAAAATGTACAATGAATATGTGAATTTGGACAATCGATCTATATTCAACACAAGAGGCTACATTAAAAGATATACAAACTGACAGAATTGCCAGAACTGACGCATTTTGTTTGTCATTCTAAATGTCACATCCGTAGTTCTGCTACTGCCCAATGAGCAATGGGAGTTAGGTTTAATTTTTATAAGAAAGCTCAGTGAGCATGATAGATTAATACAGTATGGGCCGGTATGTGTCTGTAAAGCCCAGCAAAGTGATAGCGGTTACCTCGTAGGCCTGGGACGCCAACTCGGACCGCTGCTCCCCAGCCTCTACGAACTTCACGATGAACCCGGCGCCGCCCCCGTTTGACATCTTCTAGTCTGAATTGATGAAACGTTTTAACATACATAAGTGAGCGTCAACATGGAAAGCGCTTGATAAATGACTAAGTACTATCTAAGTACGGCTTTCATCATTACAATGTTGATTACTAATATACACAGATGCATATAAGCACGACAGATAGAAATTGACATAGGCAGCTAACTTTAATCTGCTATAACTACCCAGTCGTCTAGACTAACATATCTAACCTAGAAATTGATATACTAACTGATGTTATTCTAACGACTCGCTACAAGTGCCAACTGACCTTTAATACAGAAAAATGCGAACATGTCGTATTCCAACTAGGTACGCTGAACAACTTACTAATTAAAGGCTCTTATTTGACAGAATTTCATGTTTTCGAAAACTTACCCCTTTCAAGCCCAGATTATTGAACGTCCCAGCCTTTGTCGGAGCCCACCGACGGCTCGCGCTGACTCCCGTGGGCTGCACGCAAACAGCAAGCTAAATATTTAAACTACACACCCCTCCGAAACTGCGAGCCGTTTCTTCACATAAAACATCGGCAGCGCTGTACATGGAAGCCCACTTTTCTGAGGTGAAAATTCGACTCATACCAACAGCAGTCACACCAGAAGAATACAGTAACTACTACTGCCGGTTGGCGCCAATGGCACGCTAGCGATAGCGGAAGGGGAGCTTGACACGTGCAGGAAGCGGGCGTGTCGTAGGTCGCCATTGGGCCGCTCTTTCACGTGATCAGTACTGTACGCTCTGAACCGTAGGACTTGCTGGGTTTTGAGAAGCACGTTTTTTTGTTGCTGTTCTAAACGAGAGTGACGTCCCCGCTTGCAAGACCTTATTTCCCCTTCCTACACAGACAAATGATATTTAAATTAAAATGATATCGCGAATATATATGGCAACGCAGGCACAAATGCAGAAACAACTGCACCTAAAAAAGAGCTTTCTGGCGTTTTAGATGGACTATAATTATCACAGGGGGAAATTATTTTATGGCTAATATACAAGTACTGGTACTTTTTCAGTCCATGGGGAGCAGTGTATCAGTGCATAATAAAGGAAAATGGTTATAAAAACATGCAAATAAAAAGTTTAGCTTATTAGGTTCCTTGATAGATTGAGATCATAGTGAGTGGGGTTAATGAATCAAAGTGCTCGTATGTACATATACAGATGCACGATTACTTTATAATGATCTAAATCAGCCACAGTTGCAGCTGATGAGCTACTCCGCTGAACTGAAATCTTACTTCTACTATTAGTAAATAATTGGAAATAAAGTACGTGAGTCTCTGGGAGCGCTCTCCAGTCAGTGAGTAGTGAAAAAGATGCGATCGTAATCGGCACATTGCGAAGTAGTTGGATTAGGAGACCAGGATACAAGTACATCAAGTTATCATATAAACTGGCCACAATGAAAGAAATAAATGTATTAGAGTCTCGAAACTAATGTAAAACGAACTGGTGTAATGTAGTAACATAAAAATAAAAGAATAAAACATTTTTTTGTGAAATAAACCTTGGGATTTGAAGCGGCTGCTCTGCATATGGTTCGGATCGGCCCTGGGAGTTATTATATATTCAGGAAACGCGGTAATGATGCTTTCCTGTGCTGTTTCTGGGAAATCAATATTATCATATTAAGTGTTATGTTACACATCAATATCTTACATTTACTTTCTTATTTTAGGTCCATGGGAAAAAAAATGTTTTCAATAGATAACTTGATTTTACGCTAAACAGTTTCTAATGACTTTTCTGTTTTCTGTAGCCTTTGTAAATTGGCATTCAAACGTTCTAGAAAATGTGTCAGGTAAATATGATCCCTTTTACCACAGAACCTGACAATGATGAATAGAATTTTTCCACTCGTGTCCAACAAGAACAAGGTTGGATTAATATTCTTCCAATTTAATCAGGAACCTGGGCTTTGACTATAAAACGAAAATAGAATTAATTTCTATCTATGCAAAAAAGTAACTTCTGCGCCAGTCAGTGTATTATATTCACGTTATTTTTTAAACTTCAGATACTGACAAAGAGAGACATAAAACTATACCTCCAGGGCATTTAAATGCTAGAATTAAATATGCCATTACCACTTTTCTGTAAAGACGAATGTCAGAATTGTTGTAGCTTTCGGTACAGTATGAAACACATTTGATCTGAATCAGATTATTATTCCAGAGTCTACTGCTTTACACATTAAGAAAAATAAACATTTTCCTGTGTATTCCCTTTGTTTATTCTTAAAATTTTATGTACAGTTTGACTGATTTTTTTTTTTAATGTACATTCAATATAGAAAGTTTACATACGGAATATTACATAGGCCATTTCACAATTGCACTAGTCTTTCACATACTTTTATAATCAGTTAATATTCTTTCTTTTCTGTGTCCTTAGGAGCTAATTTGACTTTGTAAAGGCAGTCGTTTTTGTTAAGTCTGAATATACTGGTTTTTGTAGTCTGGGGGGTGGGGGATGAGATTAGGTACAAAACATTTCAGACGAGAACAGCAGAGAAGCAGATTCCTGGAGAAGGTAGAGCTGAAGGAGCCACCGTCATGCCCAGCCGAGCAGATACCAATTTGGTGAGACATCCAGGCCAAGCAAGCCGATGTACATGTCTGTTATTCCCTCCCATATAACACTATAAAACATCATAGAAAAACAATAGTCTGTATAGTCAGGATCACAGTCTTGGAAATCAAAAAAAAAAAAAAAATAAATCACGTTTTAAACCATTATAAGAAAGGTGGGGGAAAAAAAACAAGCCACAGCCATCGGACCCAGCAGAGCCGGGGGAGGGGGGGGGTCTCCTCCGTTGGGGTTTGGCTGGTATTTCAGACTAAGGGTCAGGGGGACAGGATGGGAAGGGGGATGGAATAGACGGTATAGCCTCTCTCTGGTCATGTTCATACACAAAATGAGTAAAAAAAACAATTATATATTCATACAAAAGTAAACTATACTCGTCTTGCCTGGGAACAAATTGAGACAAGAACCAAGTGCACAACTTTGCCAGCACACAAAAAGACGTGTTATGGATTTGTTACTGATTTAAGGAGGGAAAAAACACACACACACACACACACACACACACACAAAAACCTTGGATCAAGGTGAGTGCTGTTTGGAATCTGGAGGACATTAGGGTGGAGAGGTACAAGAGTCCATGATCCATCTCTGTCACCCCCCCCCCCCACCCATCCTAACGCCTCTCTCTCTACTGTTCAGTTTGGTAGAGCTGTAGACTGCAGCTGCAGGGGGGTCTTTCTGCCCGGGACGTAGGCACCGCCGTCGATCGGTCAGCACTGCTCTCCGACGTCGTTGTCTACTGGTGGGGGCATGCTTGGCATTACGGTGGAGGCCGCCCCAGCGGTCAGGTAGCCTGCTACTCCCGGACCTTTGTTAGTCGAACAGGAAGAAGAAACCGTCAGATCTGGATGCTCCTGACAGGTGATTTCTGTAGGAATGTGGGGGGGGGATGGCATGGGGAATATACAAACTCTACACACAGAGACAGGGTCTCTGGTGCCAAAGATGTGAGGTAAGTGTTAACCAATGTGCAACCACGCCGCCACAAATCTGTATACCAAATAATGGAGAGAAAAAAAAGTGATGAGCAGCATTTTTGTGCTTTATTCCCAGGCATGTGGATCACAGATATTCTCATGTAATCTCCAGTGAGCACTTCCTTGGTACCTACAGCACATTATGCTTTTTCCGGGCCACGGGTGTTTATGGAAAACAGGACATGAACAGCCGACCCAGTATCTTTATTTAATGAAAGACTTTTCAGAAAACCAGCCATTTGTCAGGTCATAGTACACAAACCCATTACAATCCATTACAATCTTTTGCGTCAGTTTGAGTTTTCCTTTTGTTGACAAACTTCTACATTCATATTTACTTGAATTTGCATTTATTGAGCATATGTACAACTGAGAAATCCTTGGATCGATGGGCCAAATCACTCTGTCAACACTGGGATTTGAACCAGCGACCTTCCGATCATGGGCAGAGACCTGACCCACAAAGGTACACATTGCCCCATGAGGAAAGGCAGTTACCTTGCTTAAAGAGCTGTAGTCAGGTAGCATAGTGTGTTGTTAAGAGGAGCTAACTAGCCTGATGTCCATCTACGAGAAAATTGGTGGTTCAGACTTAAAACTTACCTTGAACTTCAAAGTAAAAACCAAAGCTGAAGGTCGGCAAAAGTAACAAAAGCATCAGGCGAAAACAGAAAAACCCAGAAGCGGGAAGCAAATGCAGTGCCAGAGCGACAGAGGAGGGCGCAGGAGGGCCAGAGAGAGACCGTCTACCTGCGTCAGAGTTAGAAAGAAGGGGGCAGAGAAGCCGCAGATGTGGCGTCTACAGCCCGCTCCGCAGGGGACTGCTGGCTGCCAGGAGGGAGGGGGTGGACACACCTGAGGAAGAGAGAACGCGGTGGGGGGGGGGGGGGGGGGGGGGGTGGTCAAAGAAGAGAGGGAGGCCAGGAGGGTGGGGGGACAGACGCTGAGCCACAGGGAAGGAGCCAGGTGACAGAAGCAGCATGCACAGGGGAGGACTTTTGTGTTGCAAAAAATTTTTTTCCCAGAAAGCATTTCTTCAGATATTGTGTGCTCCCTAATTACATTTACTGTTCTGCACTGGAGTGAACTATTAACTAATGTTTTAGCTGCCTTCAGTTCAGAAATCAATATCTGTGATGTACGTACTGTGCCAGGGAAGACATAAGAACAGTCTTCATTATAAGGGGTAACCAGATATGAATAGTTGGAAGGATACACGTAGATGAAATAATATAATATAGAAAGTTGGATTCTACCGTCAGTCAAGTTTTATTTGCCGTAATACTGGAATGACACAACTCTGTAAATATCACGCTATCTCAGACTACCTATATCCCTTCTTTGTGCTCAATTAGCCCTATAGGGGGCAGCATTTGTGCTTGTGTGTGTAAAAGCAAAGTTACCTGGAGATTGCAGAGTGAGCAGAGGTAAAGTTGGAGCAAAGGGCAACAGCAAAGGGAGATTAAACAGTGTCCAACTTAACTGAGCTGCATCACCCTCCCTTATGGGTCATATGACTGCCAAATGGACGGTTTACAGCTGACTGAGGTGGACCAAAGAGAATGAGAGGGAGTGGCCTGAGCACATACCTGTCAGGTACCCCGCCGTCTGAGAGTCGGAGATGAACAGGTCGTGTTTCTGGTCCTTGAAGGCACTCCACACAGTGGAACGGGACAGGATTTCACTAACCTGAAAGAGACACACATCCGTCTGTCAGGCGGCCACCGCTCTGTTCACATGTGATCTTTTTACTAGTCCCATGTGTTAATGGCTAAGCCCTGTCTTGCCAGAGACTCATTGCTACCTGATCTCCATACTGCAGGCTGCGCGACATGGACTTGAGTGCTTTGACTATCTGGGCCTTGGTGGCAGAGGGGTTCTCCAGGGTCTCCAGACCTATGCCCTCCAATAGCCTGAGCAGGTAGGGCACCAGGTCCACCTTCAGGGCCTGTGTGGACACAGATGTCATACATAAATAAACAGAGACATAGCAAAGAAGGTGGTCATGAATCTACAGCAGGGGTGTATGCATGGGTGGGGCCATAGGGGCACTGGCCGCAGATAAAATGTTGATTGGTCCCCTGCTGTGTCATTCACTGATCTAAAACATCTCATTGGTTAATAAGGTTGGGCCCTCTCTATGAATACTAGAGTTAGGGCAATTTCCAAACATTAACATAAATGGGGGGGTACCTGGGCCACCAGGTCAGTCTGCTCTTTCTGGAACATTCTGTTCAGCGCCTCGCACGCCAGGCCCACCATGTCAGCCCGGACCTTCATCCCGCTCACGAGCGGCCCGATGGTGTCCAGGGAAGCCATGGAGCGTACGCAGAGCTGTAAACAGGTACCAGTTAGGAGGTCAGGAGGGTCGTGGACCGTGGACCATGGCTGCCACACGCAGTGCTGAGATGCCATGGCCTCACCTCATTATCGGAAAGTACGTGAATAAGGCGGATGGAGCTCTTAGTCACGGCGTTGTTCTTGTGATTCATGGCTGCCAGTATTCGGGGCAGGTGGCCCAGAGGTGGGACCTGGTCAGCAAGTTGGGTCTGAGTGCTGAAGAGGCAGACGGCCGCTGTGGTAACGGTTTCGAGGGTCTCACCCTGGAGAGGATGAACAGAAGATAATGATGCCTTTTTCTTTGGCTTCATGTGGCTACATGGGCAGCGATAGTGGCAGCAGGGACATGGGAGGGTGGGGGGCCAGCGTGTCACTCACGTTGGGGTTTTTCTTCTCCAGAAGCTCAGTAAGGGTTTCTAACAGGGATACCAAGAACTCCCTGGGTTTGCGCAGAACCCAACCGGGTTGCGCGATGAAGATACGGAGGAAGACGCCACCCACTGCCAGTTCTCCTTGCCCGGCACCGTACATCACCGTAAAATCCTCTGGAAGCTGGAGAAACACAGACATGCAAATCTTCAGCCGGATGAGGAGCCATTTGCTTCAGAGAGGGGGTGGCAGTCTGACAAATGTCATGCCAGGGGGAGTTAAATGGGGCAGTCTAAATCGACTCAATTCAGCACTAGTTAAAATCTGACTTTCAGATATATTAAATAACCATAATAAATATAAATGGGCTATATTACTTTACCTTTGCAATGTTTGTGTTATATTCTATGGTTCATACTATTAAAATGTTCTAGTTTTGTCAGAGAGCAGAACTATGGATCATGAAAACGTACAGTTTATTCATAAATTTGAACACCTCTTTAAAAAGTACCCCCACCACAGTTGCCATGGATACAGTCTAAATACCATAACCACAAACTCACCTTCCAGTTGATGTCAGGATTATCCTTCTGTTGTTTAAAGTGTCTGTATAGAGAAAGGAAGAACCAGCTATCAGAAAGTTTACAAAACACATGCATAGGCCAACTTTCTTGTATACAATGCCATTAGCCAAGGCATGGGATCTTGCAGGTTGCGGTAGGTACTGCGGGGTGTAAACAATGAAGAACAATGATGAGTAGTGTGAGGGGCAAGACAGAGCCATAGGGGACATCGTACTGGAGCATCATTTCGCGGACGGTAGTGGAGACTGTCTCCCGGGAGCTGTCGTTCCAGATGAGCTCGGGGTTCTCGTGTGTGCCTTCGAATATGTGCACCGCTGCCTCGGGGCTGTCCCTCATAGCTTCCATGAAGACGGAGGGCAGGAAACGCATAAGCGTCAAGCGGACCTGAAAGGAAGGTAGGTGAATCTGTAACAGACCAACCTGGAATGCTGATAAAACCAAATAGAAAGCTTGGTTTAGATATGGAGACACTGAGCAAGTACACAACAGACTGGTGAGAGGAGCAGAGCAGGAGATGGGAGTGAGAGATGCCATCTGGAACAGGACATGAGTTCGTCTAGGTTTACAGCATTCTCCACGTCCTAATAGGGCTATATGAATTCTCACCAAGTCCTGGTACGTGATTGGACAGAAAGGCAAAGTGATCTTTGCTCAAGTTGAAGTTGAAATTTGGTTTTGTTAGACCCACACCAGACCTGGATAACTATTCTCTCTGCACCTCTAATGGTATAATGTAATCCTATATTCAGTCTTCATACAAGATCCAGGACCAAATCCTCTATATACTTATACAGTTATCACTGGACCTCAGTTATCTCAGAGCTCAACAGTAATAGAGCCTTTGCTTCCCCAAAATAGCACATGGAGAGGGCATTACACTTGATGTAAATGATCGGTGGCAAACCTTTCCAGGAACAATATTCAAATTCAAGATCCTCCGATTTGTCACCCTCATTACTTGGCGCAGAGACGGCATCATACACGTCTTACCTTGGGTCCTACTAGCTTGTCAGAGGTCATCTTAGCGAAGAGCTCGGCGGTCTGGGAGCGCACTTGGGGGTGCGTGGAGTTACAGAAGAGGTCCAGCAGGTAGATCAGTGCACCTGTAGATAAAAGTAACAAGGTTACTAATAGCATGGGTGTTAACACAAAGTTAGTTTAGCCACACGGCTACCGTGCTTACCTTTAGCCATGGCTTCTTTAACGATCTTCGTATTGGATGTCAAGGCATACAGGGTTTCCAGTACTAGCTGCCTGCCTGAAACAGGACACAATCATGATGTGAGCGAACGTGACCGAGGTGACTGAAAGGGAATCTGCATTTTACTGGCCGAGGAGGCAAACATCTGAGCAAGGTCTTACTGGAGGGTAGAGAATGGAGCAGCACCAGGAGGTTAGACAGCACGAGAGATTCTGCAATATTGCTCACACAGTCCTGGTTTTTGGTGACAGTGTTGACAACCTGAGGTTGGGAAAGTACAGATGATACAATAAGCAGACTGAAAATGATTTAAAAGAAAGCATTTTAGAATGAGGAATCAACAGTGTCTGGTACCACAGAGTTGGTGTTATATGTGGGTGAAGGTGACAGCAGTACCTCCAGAGCCAGCTGCTGAACCTTGCCTGCCCCATGGACTCGTAGCAGGGAGAAGAGGAGCTTGAAGTGTCCGATGCACTCTGACTCAGACCCTGTACATAGTGGGGTGACAAGGTTACTCAATACAACAGACATGAGGGAGTGGTATGTTTGACATCCCTTCCACACATAGCCAAAATAACTCCACCTGTGTTACACTGAAATGTTGACTGTGCCCTCATACATGTCTACAGGTCATATCGTGCAAGTTAACACGAGTGTCTCTACCTGGGTTGTTTTTTATGACATTGCGGAGAGCCTCCAGGGCCATCTCGGCCCACTTGAGCCTCTGGGCATGCTGCTGGGACTCTACCTTGCTGGCCTGGGTCATAGCCAGCAGGGTGCAAAGGTACTGGGCTTGAGAGCCCACATAGTCCAGCAGACTAGCAGCAAACACCTTGGGGAACTATGGTAGATGGAAGGGGTAGGGGCATAAAGAACGACGTTAATGTTCCGGATAAAACGATTGGTGGGTACTGTTCAAATTTGTCTGCGGCAATGCGTAACCTGTGAGTGTGGCTACTGACCTCCAGAGGATAAGCTGGCTGCTCATTGTAGACCCTCACAAAGATCTCGCCGACAATCAGCTCCTTGCTGTGGTCGCTGAACACAAACTCAGAGCCGAAGGTCTTATCACACTCACTCTGCGTGAGAAACAAAACTACCTTATGTATCTCAATTCAGGTAGATTTAGTTTCTGTGCGACAACGGCAGAAATACAAGTAAACGTTCTCTAGCTCTTACGCAGAGCCATGCCTGTCAACAAGGATACATTCCTCCCCTTACCCTTTTGATGTGGCTTTCCTGCTGGCTTTCCAGAAATTCCACGAGTTCAGCCCGTGTCCCATTGTTCCAGATTAAGTAGGGGTTTTCCGAGTTACTGTTGAGGAGCTTTAAAATCTAGGAGAAAAGACCAAATATAATGGACAGTGAGACCAGACGATGATAAAGTCACCTACAGATTCCGTTTCGGCTGGCAAGGCCCAGTAGGGATCCCTTTACTGTGAGACCAGGCAATGATGAAGCTCCTTTCAGATTACTCTGTAGTCAGACCAATGTAGTGATCCCTCTACAGCCAGGCCTAGTAGGGATCCCTCTATAGTGAGACCAGACAATATGGGTCTGGACAGATTACCATTGGCTGATACCAGGAGCCGAATTTTTCAGAAGGGCTGCCATCATACCAATCTCAAATCTAACGCCTAAACCTAACCCCTAATTCCAGTTTACGACGTGTTCAGATGATAACCTTCCATCTATCCTGCTAAAGTGCCTCTGATCTCAGCCATACCTCAGCAGGAGTGCCAGAGGACAGCTTCCGGGAGATGTATGGGGAGAGCATAGCAGCTAGGCTCTTCCTGATGGTGGGGTTTTCTGGGGGGGTCTCCACCGCACTGTCCATTGCTTCCCCCCCCTCCAGGCCCGTGCTGTAGCCCCCAAGCCGGCTGAGGGCTACCAGGCTGTACTTGGCCAGGCTGTTGGCCACCTCCTGCTGGTGGGTCTCTTGGCTCTTCTGGATGCCACTCTCCTCCAGTGTGTAGTCGTAGTTGAAGAGGTTGACCAGCAGGTGCCAGAGCACACCAGCATGGTAAAGGTGCGTCTGCAGGAAGAAGTCCACGGCGAAGGAACTGACGCACTGCACCGCCAAGGCTGCCATTCGGGGGATGCCCTGCAGGGGGAGGCACGTGAAAGTGATGTGAGACACCAGCCCTACATTAAAATCCGACCTCCATCTTCAAAGGGATAGAGCTGTTCTCACCCTTCCATAGTAGAGGACGTGGCATAGGTCCCGGATGATGTTGGGCAGCTCAATAATCTTCTCCCGGCACTCCTCGAACTGTGCTGCCACGCTGAAGCATCTGCAGATGTGCCCACAGACCTGCGGGAGGCAGAGGTAAAAAAAAAAAAACATGAAAAAAAAACATTCAATTTTGCACAGCTTTCAACACTTTACCATTCATACTAAGGTTTATATTATCTATACATTTTTAATTAGCTTGGGTTTCAGCCTTAGAGTTTGAGATCAGCCTCAGAGTTGGATATTCAGGAAGGGCTCAAAGTTGAGACACTGCTCCTCCCTATTGAAAGGAACCAGCTGAGACGCTTCAGGAACCTATCTAGGATGCCTCTCTAGGGTGATGCTTTAGGCATATCCATACAGGAAGAGACCTTGGGGCAGACCCAGGACACACTGGAAAGACCGACTCTCTTAACTGGCCTGGGAGCATGTGGGTATCTGACCCCCCTGAACGAGCTGGTTGGTGAGAGGGAGGTTTGGGCATCTCTGATTATACTAGTGCACCCACAACCTGGACTCAGATAAGACAATGGATGTCTACGTTTTTGCACTTTGCTATGTCCTTGCGTCGTATTTTTGTGTAGGTGGTTTCCGTTGGACTCGCCAGTGGATCACAATAGAACCAGGGAAGGAAGATGATTGCTGCCTGCGAAAGGTGATGCTTTTCAAGCAAAAGTTGGAAGCTTATCAGGATGCAGGCGGCAGCTCTACTTTTGTGACTGGTTTGTGTGGCCATATTTCTGTTTTCTGAGTTCAGGTCCCACTGTTGTCTTGTAGTTCAAGTGGGGTATTTCAAAATTTGCCTACTTCTGAATATTTTGACGATCACTGTGTATTTGTCCAGAAAACTTATTGTGCAGTCTTATTCATCTGCCCTGCAGGTTTCCCCTACCTTGTGTCATGTTGTTAGACAGTGTTTGTACCTTTTAGGCCTTTGTGCAAATCAGTATTATTACTGCCATTAATCACTCATCCCACAATAAATCTTTGAATTCACTTTTACAGTTTGTCACACTATGACCGTAGACTAGGCTGAAAAAACTAAAGTACTGTGAAACCCCTCCCTTCGTTGCTTGTTGTTTGTATGTTGCACCATGGTCCTGGGGAGGGAACGATATTTTGTGCCACTGTATACCTGTATGTGGATGGTATGACAATCCCTATCTGACTTGACTGGAGAAAAAGATACACAATGAATCTGAAAGAAAGGAATACTGGTTGATCCTCTGGGGCAGGATCAGGCCCCAGCATCATACCTGCACAGCCATGTCCTCTGGCTTGCTGGAGGCAGTGAGTACAGCCACACACCGGGTTAGGGCCTCCAGCAGCATCTGCAGCACAGGCAGAAAAAGAGAAGAATGATGGAGGTGACTGAAGGGGAGCTCATAGCAGATGACGGCAGCGACAGGAGATGACTCACCCGAATGATGGCTTTGATCTCCTAACATCAATGGCGGAACAACAAAACAGACATCAAAGTCAACATCGACACATCGCCCTACCTCAATGCCATTTTCCCGCCTCAACTCTTCGGCATTGAGCGCTGAGCAGTTGACCGTGTGGAAGGCCAGCTCTGTGGCGGCGGGGAGCAACGGGGAGGTCTTCGAGAAAAGCAGCCCATCACTTGTCTCCATGGTGATGGTCTTGATCAGCATGGGATAGCCGGCATACTTGTAGGGCTCCAGCTCTGCAGAAGACGTATGGGAGCCAGCAGATATCAGGAGAATGGCTGCCACACCAGGAAGTGGGCTTGTGATGCAGGAAAATGTATATAGATAGGGTTACCCTATTTGGGATTCATAGTTCCAGCATCTCATTAAGTATAACGAATTCAAAAACTGAACTCTTAATTGGTCGGTGATAAAATGGCCAGGGGGGCAGATCTCATTTATGAGATGGTTCTGGCGGAAGTCTGGTTTAGCTGGGACAGAAGCCAGAACATGGGCAGCTATGGACTAGGAAAAAGAGACCTGAGCTGGGAAAATCCAAAGTGGCAAACGGGACTGACCAAATGGACAGATAAGTGTCCGTGACATCAGTGGCAAAAGCATGACAGACGGAAAGGGAGCTCGGAAGTGCCGGGAAAAGGATGACGAACCCTGCCGGTGCCTGTTGAAGAGAATGCTCTGGGCCTTGAGGATGAGGATGATGTTCTCTGGGTCGGGTCCGTGAGTGATTCGGCCCGACTTGGTGCACAGGAACTCGTAGGCTTTGTTCACCCTTTCAAACATGTCCTGGGGGGTGGAGGAAACATTACACCATGCTATTCATGCGCACCAGAAAAATGTAACCATAATCCGCTCTGTAACACCCACAGTAAAGCATTTTTAATGATATTCCCATAATAGAAAGCAGTCAAATGTTTGTTCCCAGCAAATGTACAGACCTGTGCAAATTCAGTAAGAGTCTAGACAGAGAACATTAAGATGAATGCTTTCCAATTCTGACAGCTGAGAACAAAGCCACAGATGAACGTGGACGTACCCTGCCCTCTGGGTTCTTGTCTGGGTGATACTTCTGGGCCAGTCTGAAGTAGGCCTTCCTGATCTTACTCTCATCATGTCTGCAGAGAAACACCAAAATTGACACTGCCATCTCACCACTGACTTAACACAGACTTTCTATGACAGGTTCTTCAAACATTCATTATTCAATGACATTAGATGACAAAGCACCAATTATACAGAAGATTGCCAAAAAGCAGGCTGTCTGTAAAGCATTTAATTAATAGTTTCTGCCTAGAACAAGAAGTCTAATTAAATTAGAGAGCTTCTGCAAAGACGTAGACGTGACTCACTGTCCTTGTCCCTTGGGCAGGTTGAGGACCTCATAGGCGTCATCTATAGACATAGACGGCGGCTTCTTCTCCACTTCCCTCTTCCAGGCCTCCAGTGCATCCTTCAGCAGCTTCACCTGTAGGGTGACCACAAGTGTTAAAAAATTTAAAAATAATAGAAAGAAAATTAGATTGTGTGTGTTTTATACACACACACACACACACACACACACACACACACACACACACACTATTTTATATATATATATATATATATATATATATATATATATATATATATATAATTTTTATAATTTTATATATATGTATAAAAAAATAAGAACCTATTTGTAAAGAAAAACAATTGAATGAGAATGGAGTTGGATTGTATTTTATGCAAAGTCTTTCAGGTAAAATTCATTCCTTCATTTAATTCATCACTTTGTCCTATAGAGGGTGGTGGGGGCCTGGAGCCTATCCAGGAAACTGCATGCATAAGGCAGGGAATAACCCAGAATGGGGCGCCATCCCACCACAGGGCACACACATGCCATTCACTCACACAGTCAGACCTCTGGGCAATTTGGCAGATCCGATTCACCTTAGCATGTTTTTCAAGTCTGGGGGGAAGCCGGAGAACCCGGAGGAAACACCACAACATAGGGAGCATAGGGAGCACATGCAAACTCCAAGGCGGAGACTCAAATCCCAATCTCCCGAGGAATTAATGCTCGTTTATCAAGCCAGTTTAAAAACAGACAGGCGTCTCATGAAAGAGGGATGGGTGACGTACAGGATCTCGGATTGGCCAGTTGGGGAACCGGATCTCATCACATAGATGTCTGAGGTAGTAGATGTTACAGAAGAGCTCGTAGTCCAGCTGGGGGAAGCTGATCACGGGGATGGGGCAGTACTGGTAGAGCGCCCGGGTGTTGCTCTGCAGCCTGGGAGTGAAGTCAGCCAGATGGGCAGCGATCTTCTCGATCATCAGTCGTCTGTGGACAACACACAGGACATTGCGATGAACGCTCCAAATCCTGGGGCTGTAGATGTTTCCGTCTGTTCACATATGGTGGGCATTTCACACACAATAAAAGGTCCTTGTCTACCAGTGCCAATGCCCAAAGCACTGCCAGACTGTTAAACAGTGTTCTTTGAAAAACTATGATTTTATACGCACAGACATATAATAATCAGTATGTGATACAACAAAAACAATTGCGAGAAACAATAGTGAAACAACTGGAAAGACAACTAAAGCGTGTCGCACCGTAGGCATGCACAGAAACTGATATTCTTATTGTGCAATGCTTTTCTTTGCTATTCTTAGTTTAGTGTAAATATTTAATACAAGTGATATTACTTATATGAATCTAACGGTTTTATACTGATATCTTAGAATTGGAATGCTACTTTTATGCCAGATACAAGTGCATGCACTGTAATAAGAGGTGGGGAGCAGATCTAAAAGTGCATCAGGAACTTTTCACATTTTTTTCTTCGCTTTGTAAAGCTGGATATTTTGACTAGGAGTTTGTTTAATGGCACAACTGCAGTGCCCTTCCCTGCAAAGCTGTGTGGGCATGTCCCTAGTCCGAGTAAAATAAGCAACCCTGAAACACAGAGGTCTCTTTGCACTCGGGCATATGTGCGGACAACCCCAGAAGGAGGGGTCTTGACAAGGACTCCAACATCACCTCATCTCGCTGCTCCAGATGGCCTCTGGGGTGTCGTACTCTCCCAGGAAGATCTCTGCGAAACGCTCCGCCTCGTAGTTCTCCAGGTAGCACACCATGGCCTCTGGAAGCACAGGGCCCAGGACACTGCGCTGGACCACGTCCTGACCTTTGGCCTGACCCAGAGGTCAAAGGTCGCAGAATTGAGGGGTGAGAGTTAGAGCATTGTACCATCGTGTGTAAGGAAACTGCATTGTAGGTCATTGTTCACAAAACAATGACACTTTTTATTATGGACTCTGTTCATGGATGTGAAATACTGTTCCTCTGTGTTTCACTGATGTGCAAAACTGCTTCTATCAGTTTATGGATGTGCAGTACTGTTCCCCAATCAGTGAGGTGCACTTTGACAGTATATTGACTTAGGACAATATTACCCATGTAACAGCCATATTTTAGATATACTATCTGTGCAATAATGTTATGTGGCATGAGAATATGCATAAGGCATATTATGTTTTGTAATATTTAGCAACATATTTCTTTTATTATTCTCCATTTATATTTCTTTATAATTATAGAAGAATTATATAATTAAGTTGTTTGTTGTTAGTGTGACTCATTGCTGTATCAAGGGAATTACCATCCATCCATCAAATTAGGAGACAGACGGATTTATAGGTGAACTCACCTCCTCCGACTTGAAGGCTTGCTTCAGGTGAGTGTATTTCAGGAACCTGGAGGACATGGAAGCACACAAGATGAGCATATTACCGCAAGAAAGTGACAAGATGACAAAACGGGGGAGGATGAGAGCAACAAGGCAACAGGATGCGGGGTATTCTGACGGGTATGCCATATAAGGGCAGCTTCACAGAACCATGGAGACCCCGGATCACTGTAGGTCAAGTGTCAGCTTCTTAAGCAGTAATGACTTTTGACCTCCAGAGTATTTTCCACACCCCCAGGAAAATGGTACAGTCCTCACTCTAGTACAGTAAAACCTCAGACTGGGAGCATAATTTGTTCTGGAAAGGTGCTCGTAATCCAAAGCACTCGAATATCAAAACGAATTTTCCCATTAGAAATAATGGAAACTCAGATGATTTGTTCCACAACCGAAAAATATCCACAGAAAAATTATTAATACAAAGTAAAAATGCATAAAACAAATTAACCTGCACTTTACCTTTGAAAAGAATCATGGATGGTGTAAGGGAGACGAGAGAGAGGAGAAGAGGAAGGTTGTTTTGTAGGACGACTTTCACTATAACTAATGGAATCACTGCTATCTGTTGGCTCACTGGAATCTTTTTCTTTTTTGTGCGACTTTAACAAGGAACCTATCCAATGACAGCTGCTTTTGCCTCCTTTTCGATTTTGCGGAAATGTGGACATTGCATTGTCGGTAAACAGATTCATCGCTCGCACTGCTACGCCGACTGGGACCGAGCATGGGCAACGATTACCCACAATCCCACAGTGAGAGAGAGAGAGAAAGAAGAACCATCGGCTCAGCTGTGATTACGCCAGGCAGACAAAGCGTATACGTAATACTCGTATAGCAAGTCCTCGCTCGTTTATCAAGTTTAAATTTATTTAAAAAAATTTTCTTGTCTTGCAAAACACTCGCAGACCAAGTTACTCGCAATCTGAGGTTTGACTGTATTTATAAGTTAAGAGAGATCACAACACACAAAGGGAAGATATATGCAGATGAACTACAGCGGGTGTCGCTTTTGTTACAGGATTTGTGAAAGTGTTTGAACGGCCAGGTGTGATTGCTGGTTGTTGCAGGATACCAAAGGAATGCGCAAAAGGTGAAATCAAACTCCAAATATGCAAAATCAAACACCAAGGAACTGAGGCTACCACGTCCTTGGGAGCCCCGGAGGGGGGGCATTCTACTCTCATGCTCTCTCACCGGGCTACAGGCAGAACATTGGACCCCGTGTACATCATGATGAAGAAGAAAACTCCAGTCAGGTACAGGCGCTGAAGGGTGGGGTTGTCCTGCATGACCAAGTACATCACGTTGGCCACCTTCTCCACCAGGATGGGATCAAACGTCAGCAGCAACTGATAAGAGCCACAGTAAAAGGGAGTAAGACTACATGGAAAGTGTGATCCTGAACAATACTTCCAAGAACAAAAACCATGGTATTCTCGGGTGATTGTTATTGAACGTAAATACCTGAACAATGTGAGGCAGACAGGTATTGTCACTGATTAACCTCTTGACCCGAGGCAGAGGCCTGATAATTGCATTATCCTGGTCCCTGGTATGATAGATGAACAAATACACCATCATCTTTGTCCCTTAACATTAACAGAAACAGTTTTCTTGTCAGCCTCTCTGCTGTCACATAAAAAAAAGAATAATAAAACTGATTTAGTAACTTATTTGGTCAAATTTAACTTTGCAACAATGCAGTAAACTATTGCTGTGTAAAACTTACACGACTCGAGCTATGGAGAACAGAGCAGAGAGACGTCAAACGACATTCCAGGGGTTCGAAAATTACAGTCATTTCATGGTGAATGATTTATTCATGTCTGTATGTGAATTTTGCACACGCATACAAGAATCACAAGTTAGGGTGTAACAGAGGATTACTTAACCCCGTCCGAAGACTACAGGGCATTCTCGTTCGCATGCCACCTGTGCTTAACTGTGATTAACTGTGCTGCCAGGGTAACTGACAACGAGCGGAAGGGCTACCTGCTGGGGAAGTAGGAGCACATGGTGATGAGCATGTTGAGAATGAGGGTGGCCAGGTCTGTCTCGTTCATCACCGCCTGCCCGCTGGCCAGCAGGCACCACTTCAGCTGCGGGATGGCCTGAAGGGGGCGCCACCCATCCATGCCCTGAGCCCAGCACCGCGTCTTGGCAGTCAGCGTGCCCTGGTTCCAGAACTCCTGCATCTGTGGGGTAGTAATTTGCAACAAAAGCCAGCCATAAAAGCTCCCATATTCAACATTCAAGTAACAGGCGCAATACTAAAATATCAGCATAAAAATTTAAAATTCATATCAAGTAATAACATTATTCTGTTAAAATTTACATTCAAAGAAAAGCATTGCGTAATTCATATGTCAGTTCCTGTGCATAGCCATGGAATAGAAGAGTACAGTAATTTCATCTTTTTATGCACACAAACTAATAATTAAGTGGGAGAAATGTGTTATAATTCAGTGGTTTTCCAAGAGTGGCATTCAACTATGCAGCACTGCCTCAGTTCCGTTATTGCCGGATATGAGAATGTTCACTGGAGCAGGTGATCGATAAGCGTATTCAGTTCGCAGGTAATCAATAAAGAGAGAGAGAAACCCAAAGCATATTGGAAACAGGGCTGTAAAGGTGCATGTAAAACACCACAGAACATGATACAGAGCCAAAATCAGCAAGGCACAGTATTTATATTCATTACGGTACTGATATCAGTCTCCAAGAAGATGAGAGAGCATTCAGTGAGGAAAACAAGCTTAGCCCTGAGGCAGTGTGAGCCTGACCCCAAACCATTTTGTAAGCGTTGCACTCCCACCTCTGAAGTGCAGCTTCAGAAGCCTCCAAACGTACCTCCTCGAAGCTGAAGGGGCCCCGCCTCTCCTTGTCAGCGTTACCGAAGTACCACTCCTTCTCGCTCTCCCTCTTCATGTCGGGAGACGCCTCCAGCACGTTGCTCTGAGGGACACACAGGGACACGGAGAGGAGGACGACCAGTATGAGAGGGAAAACCAGAGAGGAGGTCTCAGAGAGTCAGGAAGATCTCTCTTAACTGCAAGCACAAAAGAAGAGGCCGCACCTTCCACTGTGCAGGTACAGCTTCTACATTTGTATACTTATTAAAGAATTCACATTAGTGTTCCCAACCCAGCTCCTGAGGACCCCAGTCAATCCAGAACACTGAATACCTGGTACAGGTGTGTTGGGAGCTGGGATGGAACAAAAATGTGGACTGTCTGAGGGTCCCAGAAGACTGGGTTGAGAATCGCTGACCTACACAATGATCTGTAACATTAAACATTCTTACACATAACTTGTTCCAACATCAGCACTCCAGTCAGGGTCACGGTGAGCGTACTGTAAGCAGCAGCCTGAGGGGATGCCAATCCCCCCCCTCCCCTCCCAAAAGACGCATATTGACACAAAGTAAGTGCAAACTTAAGCAGAGCACCTCATGGTGAGCATGGGTGGGCGTGCTCTCTGAGAAAAGCGCACAAACACAGCTAGAGTGCAGAGCTGTCGTGTTAGGGGCGGAGAATAATTCACGGGCGTGGAGGTGACAAGCCGCAATGCAGAGGTAAAATACCCCCAAGACTCAACTAAACTTTATATAAAACCCACAGCAGAGAGAGAGACATGCAGAGGCTGGCATATACCTGCAGGGGGACAGTCGCACGGCTGGTATGCAGGTGGGCCAGGGTGAGCAGGTCCACCAGGATGCGAACGCCATTGGAGTCCATTACCTCCTTCACGTTTTTCTGAGAGAGAGAGAGAGAGAGAGAGAAAGCAAAGACATAAGACAACAGTTTTTTGCACTCCCTGATGCTGACTTTTGGATTTGTCTTTAATCTAGAAGGATCAATACATTTTACACCATTTTTTTTTTTGCATTTTATTCAATTTTGATATTAAGCAGACACCAAAGTGATGTACAACTGAGAAAGCAGGCTCATCAGTCTCTAGAGCAATAGTGGGTTAAGAGCCCAGCAGAGACATCACCCTGCTGAAGCTGGGATTTGAACTGGCGATCTTCTGATCACCGAAACAGAAGCCGTCTAACCCGCAGACCCACACACATCCCCCAACAGGCAGACAGCATTATAAATCTCCTTGCATAAACCCTCCCTTCCTCCCTTGTAGGAACCTAAGCAAACCGGAACACACTGATGGGCATTTTACCCTGTGGCAATTATTCTACTCAACAAAAGCTAACTACACCTTGCTTGCCAGAACTACATGCAAATGTTTGTCTGTCTTCCTACTGCAATGCTACTTCCTGTCATTTTCAACCTCATTTTCTGGTTAAGGTCACAGGGCTATTTACGTTCAGATGCTGTACTCTCTGATCTGTCTTGCACTTACTGCATTTATTAGGGGCTACATTCTGCAGGACGAATAAAAGCAAGCATTTCAGCATACTACATACATCTGATGATATAACTTCAAACCTCGGACAAACAGAAGGTATAAAAGATGTGAACATCTGGAGGTCTGGTCCTCGGGGGTCTACAGTACCAGAGAACGTGGTAGAAAGCAGCCCTACCTTGTTGAGAATGAGTTTATTAAGGAACAGGATGAGTCTGTCCCTCTCCAGCTTATCGGTACACTGTCAACAGAAAGAAAGCTTCTATTAAACTACTGTATCACACCGCAATTAATACAATGTCTGGAGGTGTAACTGATATAAGGAAGAAGGAGAAGATCCACTAATTAGAAGTTAGGATAAACTTATGGAGGCACAATAAGGACACTTCCCAGGATCGCCAGCCCCCCACGGCGGAATGGCACTGACCCGATCGAGCATCCCCACGATGTATTTGGTGTCGGTGAACGGGCCGATCTCCTCATAGCACTTGCCGTAGACTATGGTCAAGGCCTGCAGGCACAAGCACTTCATGCTGACTTTGGGCGTTAGCAGGAAGCGGTGGTACAGCTCGTTAAAGAACTCGTACCTGCAAAGAGCAAAGGGTGGGTAGCATCAGACAGGCTGGAAATGAAGGCGGCTGCTGGGAAAAATGCCACACCTATGACAGATTTATTGAGAGTAGCATGAATTATCCATGAAAGCAAGTGGTCTAAGGAAATGCTAAATCTACTCAAATGGCATTCATCAGTAGCTACACAAAAGAGATGGCATGTCTTACGATCTTTTGATGGCCCCCGACTCCTCATTCTCATCCTCTTCTAGTAGGAGACGCAGGTAGTAGTCCCCAATCTTGATCTCGTCAGAAAGGCACTCATATTTCACCTGCGTGAAAGGATATTGGCTTTGGATACAACATTACAGAAGACTGTATACATCTGTTCTCCAGACCACTAAAGAACTTGCTTCTTCTAGAGCATCGTTTCTCAACCCAGTCCTTGGGAACCCCAAGACTTTTTTTGGCCACATTTTTGCTCCCTCCCAGTATGGATCAGGTGGTCTGGGAGCCAGGAGGGTGCAAAACATCCACTGTCCGAGGGGCCCAGAGGACTGGGTTGAGAAACTTTGTTCTAAGACAGATCATACACGTGACTTAGATAATGTAATGAGAGATGAACATATGACTGCAGCAGGATGCGTGAGACCCTCGCCAGGCCTGGCCTACCTCGAACTCCTGGTGGTTCCAGGAGATGACGCTGGCGCTTCCCAGCTCCCGATCTACATTGAAGGCACGCATCTCCCCCTCCAGGGCGTCCCGCAGCTCCTCTCGGGTCTTCAAGTTCCAGATCAGGTTTGATCGGGCATGGTCCAGCTGGAACCTGCAGGAAGGGAGGTGTGGGGGTTGGACGAGGAGGGGGACAGATGTTAATGGAATTAAAAAGATGAGTTGAAGGCCCAGAAGCTGAATTATCAGAAAGCAGCGCGACAAATCCAGGAAAGGTAAAGTACATTACAGGGAAAACTATAGGAATTTCATTAAAAACAGACAATATGAAGATTACAAATATATCTATCCATCAGGGAATCCAGTGGAAACCTAAGAATCACAGGGAGAACATGCAAACACAACATGCAGATGCACACAAGACCACAACCTTGGAGGTACAAAGCAACATTAAATTTTTTTCTTTTAAATTAGCAGACAAAAGTGATGTACATTTCCGAGAAAGCAGGGCCAAAGCATCCCAGGAGCAAATGGAGATTAAGGATCTTGCTCAAGGGCCCAACAGTGAAATCACTTTGCTGAATCTGGGATTTGAACCAAAGACCTTCTAACCAGAGGCACAAGTCTAAACTCACTAAGCCACCCAGATATGAAGAAGAAAAAGAGGAGCTTTGATTCTACATAATAAAGGCAGAAGGATCTAAACTGAGGGGCGGCATGGTGGTGCAGTGGTTAGCACTGTCGCCTCACACCTCTGGGACCCGGGTTTGAGTCTCCGCCTGGGTCACATGTGTTTGCATGTTCTCCCCATGTCGTCGTGGGGTTTCCTCCGGGTACTCCAATTTCCCCCCCCCCCACAGTCCAAAAACATGCTGAGGCTAATCTGACTTGCTAAATTGCCCATTGGAGTGAATGGTGTGTGAGTATGCCCTGCGATGGGCTGGCCCGCCATCCTGGGTTGTTCCCTGCCTCGTGCCCATTGCTTCCGGGATAGGCTCCGGACCCCCCCCCAACCGAGTAGGATAAGCGGTTTGGAAAATGGATGGATCTAAACTGACCTAACAGCCGCGCAATAGATGAGTAAATAATAATATGTGGTAATTAAGTTTTGGAAAGTTCCGGGTTTTGGCCACTCTGATGCAAAATAAATAAATAAATAAAATATGGTGTTGGATATTACTGTGTAACCTGACCCCACCCCTCATCTAACACAAAAACTATGAAGATACACTCTTCCCTCCCTCAGACTAACCAATCAGGTCTCTATACAAAAGCTGTGCATATACTCCAGTGTCTGTCCATAAACGCACAATAAGCGTGGGCAGTCAAAATCTGTGACAGCGAGGCAGCTGACGGTGCCATCAGCTTTAGCATATGCTAAGCGCACACCATCCTGAGCAGCCGGCGGGGAGCACTAGTGCGCACCTTCGGGGAGCTCCTGGGGTGCGTGAAGTGGGCGAGGCCATGTGCAGGCGTTGCCTCTAACAGCACGAGGGAAGTACTGACAGTCTTAGTGGACGTCTGGCTCAGAAAACGTCAGCCATGTTTGAGTAAGTGGGCCAGATCCTTCAGCACAGAAATGTCTACAGACTTTCCTCCGATTCAGGACTGGGAAGCCTGTCACATACCTCTACAACATACTCATACACTAAGGCAGGGGTGGGCAATCTTATACGCAAAGGACCAGCACGTATGCAGGTTTTTGGGACAACCTGTAGGTCAGCTGTTCAAAACCAGGTGTGAGGACTCTTCAGTCGATCAGTCTACTAATCAAATTAGTAATCTAATTAGGGAGTTGCAGTGAAAATCCACATACCCAACGGCCCTTTCTGGATTGGCCACCCCGGCACATTTCAGAAACAGCAATTAGCTCAAGTACATGTTTTTGGACTGTACAAGGAAACTCACAAATGGGGTGAACTTGCAAACCAAACTTCACACACAGAGCTGGGGGGGAGGGGCGAGGGGGCGTCCTCATAACAGGGGTCAATGTGGTGCAAAGACCGAAAGGTTGCAACCCAGGTCCACAGCCACTAGGGGGCAGTACCTGTAGTAGAAAAGCTCCCAGTTGGCTTCAATCTTGATCCTCTGTCTCCTCTTCCGCAGGATGACAGGTTTGTGGTTTGGGTTCTGTGACGGAGCAGAGTTGAGAGGTCAACAGCCGGTACAGTTCACCCAATACCCCACCCCCCAAGTCACCATCACAGACATGGCCGATACCATGACAGCTAAGCCCCAGCTAAAGGTGGGCCGACCGATTAGTCACAACAGAGATGAGGTGAGAGAATGGGACAGGTAAAGCTGTAGTGTAGCTTAGACATCGCATAGCTTAGCCGTGCTCTCAACGCTTCAGATGAATTTATCATCCTTTAAATGTATCATTATGCCAATTTATTAACAGGATTTGCCAAATAAACTGTTTTAAAATGGATATTTTCCTCAGTGTGGCCGTTCACAGAGCGTGATCAAGCGTTAGCGGCTAACCAGCTGGTCCAGCCACAGCACATGCAGCAATCCACACATACAGAGAGTATGGCAAAGTCGGGAGGACAGTGAGGAGGCAGATCCAAGAGCATGGGCCCTCTGATTGGTCGGCACGGAGAGCTACTCACCAGGTTATTCCTGTCCTGCTGTAATGATTGACAGCAGTAAAGCCAGAGGACAGAAAAGGGGAGCAGACAGAGACAACACAGAGAGATTAGCATCCAACACGCCACACGTCCAATACCACTGACATCTCTTTTGACTGCAGTATAGCCACGTTTTCTGAAGACGGAGGAATTACTTTCAAAAGCGTCATGCAAGTGTCTTAATTTGGCCATCGTCATACAAATTACGTTATTTTTCATTTCTGTGCTTTTCCCAGCTATCAGATGTCGGCTGGTCTCTGCTTCTCACAAACAAGTGTTTTAGCCACAATTATGCAGTTAGTGCCAAACCCAGCACTGGAGATATAAACACAGAACGGCCTGGAAAAAAGGACAGAACGTGACTTTAGAGCCTCCGGAATAAATAAAGCACCGACAAAGACAGCAGAAATAAAAACATGCGTGTGGGTAGGGTGGGGTAAGAGGCAATTCTAGGACTTTTTAAAGTGAGGAGCATGAGAGTGACCTTGATTCATACAGAGGGGTCGACCGTATCATTAATGATGTTTCGAATGAATAAGTGAGATAGGAAAGGCATTCCAGGGGCCAATCAGCTTTCAGCTGGAGCCAGAGCCCCTGTGGGCCTGCCTCTGTTTAGTACCTTGGCAGGAGGCAGGGTGGGGGATAGAGAAGGCTGCCTTTGAGGTGGTGGTATCAGTAAAGCCTACTTCATGCTTTACACTTTCCGCGTGCGCTTTCGTGTGCTTCCGAGCTGCGGACGGTTGTCTGCATGGCAGCTTGGGTTCGTACTACATTTGGCTGTGCATGCGGATGGTCACGGTTGGCAGTGGTCAGTTTACCAATTAATGGGTTTTTACACTTATTAAAGGCAGTGCCACCAAATTCAGTGCCCACATATTTGACTCCTAATATCACATGACAACACCAAATGTGGCTGAGTGGAAAAGTGAACTAATTATCATCATCAGTAGTGTGTGTGTATATATACATATACATATGTACACATACACACATACATATACATATATACACATACACACATATATATACACATACACACATACATATATATACACATACATATATATACACATACATACACACGCACACACACACACACACACACACACACACACACACACACACACACACACACACACTCCAATATGTTGCAGGAATGGATTTGATAAGAAAAAAAAGCCAACATTTTATGCAGGAAAATGCAGATCAGGACAGAATGTGAAAAGGGCAGAACAAAAATCAGCAAGGTGGGCAGATGTGGGTGCGGCACGGTGTGAAGTGAGACCTCCTTCACGTTCACTCCTGCAGCCTCAGAGGGGCTTCACTGAACAGCTGAACAGCTGAAAGCGTGTTGGCGCAGATTCTGAAGGCAGCTCTGCTCCCCACCATTGGGACACGAATCAACGCGTGTAGAATTAATGAGCAACGGCAGTGAGTGCAGCGCGGGCAGGGAGAACGGGGCCAGGGCTGAGAAACGGGTCGGCCACTCCTCACTAACATGCATGGTGCCAGGGGTGCTAGTCAGATATGTCGGGGGTAGGTAAACAGACAGACAAGTCCAGACAGACAGGCAGGGAGATTGATAGACATGAGACAGAGAGACAGACAGGACAGAGACAGAGAGACAGACAGGACAGAGACAGAGAGGACCGAGACAGAGAGACAGACAGGACAGAGAGGACAGGCCAGACAGATGGTTCTCACCTCCTTCTGTGCGATACCCATCTTGTCCCGCCAGTGCATCAGCAAGACGTCAGCCTTCTCCTTGGCAAACTTCTCCACCTCCTTGGCTGCCTTGCCCGCCAGCCGCTGCCATTCTGGGACCTTGTTCCGTCCAAACTGGTCCTGCATGGGATAGGGTTAAGGACGAAAGCCCTCAGATGCACACCTATGCTGCTAATAGCCTCTGCAAATCGGTTACTGTGCGCTCGGGAACATATAAACCGCCGCTGTCACACCACACAGTCAAGCGACGGCCTGGGTTACCGTGGCGATTTTCACGTTGTCCCGGATGTGCATCCTGTCCATGTCTTTCTCTGGAACCTGCTCTGTGCTGTCCAGACATGCTAACAGTCCTGTGGGCTACATACAGGCACTCCTTTCATTTGCAGAACTTAGAGATTAGGCTGTGCATTGCATTATGGGTACATCTTGTTCCTCATAAAAACTTTAAAGCCTTTTAAATGGGAAGGTTCTTAAATTATAATAAATATCTGGATGATTCCTGCCATGTGGGTCACCTGAGCGAGTCAGAGGATTTAACTGGACGAAACATTTATCACCTTACAATTCATATTACTTTATAGTGCAAATAAACATGTTACACATATATTCGCCCAATTGGCTTCATGAAGAATGAACCTGTCTCTTCACCCCTGAACATATGACTCTGGACCAAGTGGTATGTGGCAAAGCTCTGATGTCACATTTCTTCCCCCCAAACAACCAATCAGAGCAGAGCGCTGCTTAACAACCCTTCACTGTTCCACAGGCCCTCCTTCTCACCTCCTTAAACCATTATTTTCCTCCAACTTCATATGCTCCTCTTCCCACTTCACTCTGCCTTTCCCATACGTCCTCACCCTTCCTGCTATCCCCTCCACCACCATCCTCCTTCCTCTTCACACTCCTTCTCTCCCACCTGCCCCACCCTATTTTCCATCTACCTTAACCACATCCCTCTATAAATTCTCTCCTCCACCTTCCCATCCCCTTTCTCCATTTCACTAATCTTTTCCCCTTCTGCTCTCCCCTCCACCCTCCTTTACCTCATCCTCTCCACACCCCTTTTCTTCTACCACCTCCACCCACATATCCATTCACCTACTGCTCCCTTACCCCTCATTTCCCTGCACTTCCTCCTGCTCCTTCTCTCCTCCACCTCTCCCCCTCCAGACTCCTTCCCCTCCCCTCCACACTCGATCTCCTGTCTGTCTCCCCCCTCACCAGTATCCTCTTCAGCAGGTTCATGGCGATGGGGTTCTCTGCTGTCCACAGTCCCACCAGATGTCGACTCAGCTGCCTGAGAGCAAAGCGAAACCGTGCTGAGTTGTGCACATTCAGAGCCTCCATATGTGTTCACCACACATTCTAGCACCCTGTACTACGTGTTACTGTGTCAGCATCCCGTGATTAAGCTGCACAATGGGTCACACCATCTGTGTGCACCATAAATACCCAAATACCTCTTAACATAAGTGAGATTGTGGTTATTCTAATATGAATACGAAACTATCATTTATATTTAAGAGAATCCTATCATTTAAGGGCTGTGATGAGCATCTTCTACGTATATCAGCTGCGTATAATCAGTACAACAATGTACCTTCTATAACTCAATCTTGCACAGGAAGAACATGCAAAATCCACACAGAGACTCAGGGCAGGATTTGGACTCACAGCCTTGGATGAGGAAGACTGCAGGACCCACCATACTCATGCTATCAAAGGCACCGACGTGATGCTCTGAGACAGTAATATTAATTATAAACAGTCATAACCCTAACCCCCCCTACCTGTTGGTCAGCATACGCTGGTCGGAGCTGATAGTGAACAGAGAGGTGTGCATGTGCCGGGGGAGGGCACCCTCACTCAGGGCCAGCTCCTGCATCTTGGTGGCAATCTCCTTGTCCCCCTCCTGGGGGCAGAAAGTACGAGATGAAACAAGCCCAGGTTTGCTCTGATTTAGAGAGACGGCGAAAATCCAAAGGATGGTGTGGGTAGGTGGTGTACGAGAACTCACCTCAATGATGGCTTTCATGACCAGGCCGGCTCCCTTCACGATGGCCATAGAGGGGTGCTAAGGGGGACAAATCAATCACTAAGCAATTTACAGTACAGCCTGAGCACTTTGTCAGAAAGACTGAACTGAGGGATTTTGGATGTAACTTGTCTGAAGGGATGACGCAAGAACATTCATGAAAATTATTAGACTGATAAGTTATTCTCTGAAAAAAAAATTCCGCCACACAAACGATGCAGCACATTAATCTGGAGACAGACACGAGAGGGTGCTCTGTTCCATTATCTCACTCTTATTCTTCAAAATATGACTGCCAGAGGCAAACACTTCCCCCCACAATAACTCCCCAAAGATGACATTTAACAAAATGTTGGGTGTGTTTAATCACCCATCTGCAAGAATAGTATAAATGCTAAACCCTGCTCCCCCCCCCACAATGAAAATACTGGACCTAGTCCCCCCCCACCTGGAAAAGCTTGAAGAGAGTACGCCCATTGGCAGCCACCATCTCCAGCAGGATGTCAAACTGCTGGCCCTCGCTGGTCTCGCTGTAGGGGGCGCACAGCGCGAAGGTGAGGAAGTCCAGTAGTGAGCTGATGACCAGGGCCCCCGTGCCATGCTCCTGTGGGGGAGGGGGGGGTACACAGAATCACCCACACCGAACCACGGCAGGCTGAAAGACATCAGACGGGGGGGGTGACTAGCAAAGCTCTTGGGACATGACACCATAATTTGCCTCCCTTACTTACTTCTTGCCTGGGGGGTGCGTGGTATAATTAAGAACTCCATCATGAGTGAAAGTGGCTGGGGAACTGTGCTCGTTAATAAAATCACGAGGAGGAAAATGAGGAAGAACAAGCTGGTTGGTTGTAAAGATCAAGAACAGACCCTGTGGGTACGGAGGAGGGGTGGGATACTGCCACCATCCAGGGTTATTCTCATTAATGAAAACTATAAGAAAACAGTATCATAAGCTCAAATAAGGTACGAAAACAAAACATTAAAAAACAACTAAAAAGCTACAGGTACTGCTTCAGGAACTAACTGAAATAACAAAACAATTGTTACATATAATGACAATTAATAATACCTGGAACATGCAATCATGTAGGATTATGTTGGCAGTGGTGGCTTGATGGTTAGGGAAGCGCACTTGTAACTGAAAGATTGCCAGTTTGACGCCCTGACCAGCAAGGCACCACTGAGATCCCCTGAGCAAGGTACCCTCCCAAGCACTGCTCTTTGGGCACTGAATTAGCTGCCCCCTGCTATGTCACATTGTCACATATGGGTTAAATGCAGAGAACACATTTCGCTGTTGTGCACTGTGTGCTGTGGTGTGTCAATGACAATTAATCACTAAATTCAAAATTCAATTCAAAATCAAATTCTCTAAAATTCAGATGCATAAAATACCTCTACAACTTTGTCTTTCCCTAGGTATAAAAATCACAAACTGAAACCAGAATAGATAACTAAAGAGAAATACATCTTGAAAGTTAGAACTACACTGAGAAATATATACAAAATTTTAAAAACAATCAAGATAATGGCACAGGTGTTGGGGCTGTCAATCGGCAGATCCAGAATGAGGGTTTCTGCTCCTGCTAAAGCTCATTAAAACATTAACAGACTTTGACGCTGCAGTTATTTTTAATCCGATAAAATGTTATTAGTGCATTTCCGTATTTACTAAAACCACTCACAGTTGGGAAATGTATAATTTTTTCAGTGTGTTTCACACTCATAAATAACAAAAGCGTCTGCTTTACATAAACAATGATTAATCAGTTGTTCTTAGCTCCTTAATTCCAACAGAAATCTCTCGTCCTGTTCATATTTTCGCAAGGATTGATTTCTTCAAAAAGCAACAGAGACAGTTTATTTTTGATCACGAGCTTACAGACATTTCCCAACAAGCACAGATATTGGGAAACAATGTGAGAAAGTGACAGAAAGTCCAACCACATTTAGTTCCAGACCCATTCAGCCAATCAAGCTAATCAAGGCACACATACATAGCACGAGCTGAGCAGGAATGAGAGTTAGCACGAGGTCTGGAGGTGCCCACCTTTACTTTAGGCTTCTCACTCACAATACCTCAATCCTATGAACACTCCTACCATATCTGGATCTACCCATCTTTCAGATTTAATCCTCAATCCTTTGGACATATGGACCACCCCCAAAGTCTGGATCCACCCACCCTAATTTAGCCCCCACCCTGACTCACCACATTGCTAATGAACTTCTCCAGCAGGTTCTCCAGGAACTTCTTGGAGGACAGCAGAGACGCCTTGTTCAGCTGCTCCTGTCTCAGGTCGTAGTCATCATGCATGGGCTGTAAGCACAGTACCATTCAAGCTCACAGACATCTTCTGTGCCAATAAAGTTTCCTCTCCACCACTGCATGTTTTTAAAATCATACTGAACATTGCACAAAAAAAGTTCCAAGCACTTCGCTTAATAGCTACAATGGAAAAAGGTTTTCTTGATACAGCAGAAAGACCAACATTTTAAAACTGATGACATCCCCATGATCTTCTCTAGTTTTACGTATATCCATTGCTACCTCATACCAACATGCCTGTGGGAAACTATTGTTGAAGGGTGGTTTTCCATTGCAGTAGGTACTATATTTTTAGAACTTCAAAAAAGTACCAAAAGTATGATACTTCTTTCTGTTCGTTTTCCCATGGCATAATAACTGGTATTGGCACTGAATGACATCACAATTCACAATGAGACAGCAGGGTATTTTCTATTGAATTCGAAAAATGGCTATGGGGTTGTTGCAAATTTCCCTCATACAATTTTCACATTGCAAGGGCAGTCAACTGAATTGAGATGAGGGTTTTCCATGCGCTCATACTGCACTGACATTATGGTGCGGGATGTTTTTGCCAAAACATTTTTACGGTCATAGATTTGAATGATTATTCCTTTTCATGTAATATACATTTTAAAATCGGTTTATCGCCACTGCTTTTCCATGAGCGCTGCATGCGTTCTGAGAGACAATCAATCATTTTAATCCTTGCTGTTTAAATCACTCCTAGACAGATTTATGAGAAATCTGGAACTCTTTTCTGCTTTACAAATGTCTCCATATTCATTACAACAAAATCATACTGGTACCTAAGAATACGAACTTAATAGTTCCAGAAGGCTAGTTGAGTTGAGATTTGGTCAAGGTCCAAGTTGAATTACCCAATAAGAAATAACGTAAAAGAATTTAATCCATGGCAGACCCCCAAATGATTGCTTATTTAAACTTATCTAGCTAATGATAAAAAGCATTAACAATCAATATTAATCTAACACACACGAAAAGCATACATACACAAGTAATAACATGAAATAAACGACAACCCAATACTCTGAAGTGAGAGCAGAAACACATTCACCACATTCTAGTCTCGCTATAATTTCCTTTTTAAGTTCCACAGTTACTCTCACTACTTTCCTCTTTGGTTTGCTGCTGTCACTGCTCACTTTCTTAGGGGCCATGATTACTGTATCACTAAATGTACTGTTAATAAAGCGCAAAAAAATTCACAGCTAACACAGAAACACAGCTTTCACACGTTGAACATGGTCGAGAGGTACTGGGAAACCGAGCGATTCATCGGCATCAGAATCCCAGTATGTCTGTTTGCCTTTGTTACAGCCCATCAGAGATGCGTCTTGATCCATACAAGTTTCAGCAAGTCTGTTTTGTTTTGTTCCAAATTTTGGGTCGAGTTGCAGTTAAGTTTTTCTCGACCTATGCAAGTTTTAGCAGGAACAGTCAGGTTCCATGATTTTGGTGGAGGTGCAAGTGGAAAAAAATCCAACAGACCCATTCAATGTCCAAGTTGATCGAGGTAAGAGGCATTTGAGTTCTAAGGTACTACTGTACTTTAATTTCTTGTCATGGCATCCTGATCTTGTATCTGTTTGCAATTAAAGCTTGGATTTGTTCATTTGCCTACACATTCAAAATTATCACGATATTTTTTTATCGTCGATTTCAGAGTTCATAATGTGTTTCAGAGGCATAAGCAATTGACAAAAACATCACAAAGTAGCAAAAAACTAACCCAGGTCATCTGGTACTTTAGGTACTGGAACTTTTCATATTGGTACTCGACTGGAAGTCAATGGAAAAGGCAAACTACCAAAAATACCTGAAGTGGAAAAGCACCCTATGACATGGCAATCTGCAGCACTCTCAGCACACACCTCAAAGGCAGAGAGAGATCCTCCATCCACCATGTGCACCAACATGGAAACTTACTTTATACATCACAGCTCAGTCACTGGCAAGTACCGAGGCCAGCAGAACAGATCAGTGGGCGGTGCTTATGCAGTGGCCACATGGAACACCCCACCCCCCCTACAGATGACTGGCTACAACAAGGAAAGGTCTGCCCATTTGGAATCCCCAGTCAGATAGATTACCACAGCTTTCAGGACCCAGCCTGCCAAAGCAAGCATCCCATGAAAACTGACTCTTATAATAATGCCAGTATAAATTAAGCTACAGTAATACTACAAAAACACTGCACAGCGGTACTTATAACCCTGAAATGATACAAAAACAACCACTGTACTTGAAGTCGTCAGACTTACGGTAATTCACTGTCATGCTAATTATCTTTGAAATGACGCTAGCATAAATTTCCATGCCATGATTGGCCACCTCTTCTCAGTGATGGTCACATGACAATGGGCAATGAGTTCACACTTACACACATGAGGGCGCAGAGCATGTCGATGGCGGAGTGAATCACACCATTATTGTTCCTCTTTAGAGCCTTGACCGTTTTCACCCCCAGCTTCTCCCGGAACCTGAACTCAGACACACATGCAGGCAGGCGCGCACGCACACGCACACGCACACACACACACACACACACACACACACACACACACACACACACACACACACACACACACACACACAAAAAGAATTAAAGAAAGAATACAAGCAATCACCACAGCAAGTGAAGAACAGCCTTTAGATTAATTTGCATTAAGCAGCAGTTGATTATCACGTCAAGAAGGGCTTTATTGTTACACCAACCATATTCAGGAGAGGTGCAATGATTAGCATGTCTTTGGACTGTGGGGGGAAACCGGAGTACCCGGAGGAAACCCCACAACAACATGGGGAGAACATGCGAACTCCACACACACGTGACCCAGGCGGAGACTCGAACCCGGGTCCCAGAGGTGTGAGGCAATAGTGCTAACCACTGCACCACCATGCTGCCCCTCTTTCCCATTATAGATGTGTTTTTTACGACATCCAAACTGAACGTTAACACCGCCACTCATTCTATTTGCCACTCAGTGGGTGTGATCGCAGTGACTTCCGTCTGCTGTGATGTCATGCGCATACCCTTCGCAGTAGGAGGAGCGTAAGAGCATCAAATAAGATGGTGAAGATCTGGAAGTAATTTACGCTTTTAACAGCAACTAGTAGTACAGCGATTTGCAATCTTTGTAAAAATAAAGTTTTGAGAGGTGGAAGTAGCGTTTAATGGGAAAACCCCACTAAACAAACTGCAAACAACTGTGCGAGACAACGCGATGAGATAACGCAGGCATTATGAAAATGGCAGTGTATGATTCGGGAATCGCTAGCTTGGGCTGTTTTGTGCACTCACTGCAGCTTGTGATACACAAGGGGCTGCTATCATGATGAAGTGCAAGCGACACTGTTGTCAGCTGGAGATACATTGTGGGGCATTTAAATCATTTGCCATTTGGGTGACAAAAACTCAACATAATAGACACACAATGTAATAGTAAACACGGATGGAATGTTTAGAATGGGTAATGATGGAGAAGCAGAATATTATGTAGGAATAAATAATAAATAAAAAAAAACTAAAGATAAATACACAAAATAGCGCAGTAGTGCATTTGGCAATAAAGTGACAAAGTGCTGGTGGTCGTCAGAGTTACATTCAGATCTGTGGGGAGGGAAGCATCAGACAGCTTAAAAGCTATTCTGCTTGCATGCAAACATAAAGGCCTTTGTTAAGGGGCTATAGAAAAGGAACCACTGAAACGTGGTCTACATCACTTACAATGATTTCTCTTATGGTAATCGGAACATCAGATTTCAGTAAGAGGAATGATGAAGACGTAATGTTTATACTCGGGGAGTGGAGGGGGGGAGCCTTAAGCTGACATCAGCATGGACACTCCGATGTTGCCCATTCAATTAATAGTTCCGTTTTTCCCATGGTAAGGAGAGGCACTGCCTCTAGCGGCGTCCAGTCATGTGACTAGACCTTGGAATGACAGGGCATGTGTATCCCATCACACCTAGCCAGTAGAAGAAAACAAATTCCATAGGACAGAGAGAGAGGGGGGGGGGTGCGGGACATACTTGGGCAGCTGGGTGAAGGCCTGAAAGCCGGCCTTGGAGGCCACAAGCCGGCGGATGGCCTGGAAGTGGCTCTCTAACTCCGCGTTGGTCACTGGCAGCTCCGTGTCCTGGGATAGCAGTGCCAGGATGGCATTGTTGATCAGCTTTTCCTTGTTCTCGGAGAACAGGCCCTGTTGGGGGGTGGGGGGACAGGCAGAGAGGCGCTCAGGACTCAGCCAGAAGGGCACGTTAGTGAGCTGGGGGGGGTCGAGGTGAACAGCTCTTACGTCTTGCGTGACAGCATGCAGCACGCCGCTGTAGGAGATGTTGGCATTGAAGCGGAACACAGCATCACCAAAGTTGCCGTCTGTCAGGAAAAGAGTGTCAGGTTGGATAAGACAGGGACTGTACCGGAAGAACCCGTTTCACGGTGTTTGCATTGCAGGACAAAGTACCAAAAATATATTTACTAAAAACACTAAAGTGATTTCTAATAAGGTTCATCAAACCTATGTCTGTGGCTGTCACTTCAAGACATGATTATGTGCCACTGCTTCAAGTTTAGTGTCTCAAAATGAAATAGGTTCCATCAACTTTACAATGCTCCTTGGAAGATTGAAAGTGATCCATCAAATACTTTTACAGTTACTGTGTTCACAAGAATCACACACAGAAAATATGGACAGAGAACGTCCTACCACAAAGGTACATAAACAGGTTCAAATGAGTTGCGAAAACAAGGATTTAGAGACTACATGAGCATGAAAATCCACCTCATAGACAGAGTGAAACAGTTAGTAATGAAGGATGAGACCAGGATCAGCCTGAAAGGGCGTTCACTCAGGCACTTAGCGACGTACTAGGGGGTGTCGCCAAGAACTTGAGGTGCAGGCTCTCCACCTCCTCATCCACAGGGGTGCTGAGCAGCCCCCAGCGCTGACCCCTCTGCGTGGGGACCATCTTCACGCACACATCCCGGTTTCCTGAGGCACGAACCCCATCCAGTACACTGGCCAGGAGGGCGTCCCTGCAGGTGGAATAAAAAATTGTCTAGATGCTGTAGGAATGTCAAAAATGTATTTCATGCCCCCATCCCCATTTAGTTATTACTCCTCCAACACCACCCAAACTCTAATCCCTAGCTGCCTACACACTCTCCCCACCTCTCCCAAATAACCTTTATTAAAAGATTTCATATGACTTGTCTCAGTGTAATCAGGTTCACCAGATCTGCGTCTGTGGCTGTCATTTCATGCACTACCACTTTGTGGCACCGCTTGAATTTTGGTGCAATTTGTCTGAAAATGAAATAGGCCCCAGATCACCATCGATACGATGTTCCTGGGAAGTTTAAAATGGCTCCAATAAAATACTTTGAGTTACTGTGTTCACAAAATCAAGTGTCACACATAGGAATCATGAACAAAAGGACTTGCGCAGTAAAGGCCCTACCCACATGAGTAAGCAAGGTCACGTGACAGGTGCGTACCTCTCCGTGGAGGAGTATCTTCGGATCTGCCCTCGGATGAACTCCACGGTAAACATCTGCGGGTTCTCGGGGTCACATACGAGCGCGAAGACCTTTGGTAAGGAGACACGGAGACAAAAGACAGGATCAGGCTGGATTGGGACAATGGATTGCGCCAACACTGGGGTGGCACTTACATTCTGGGAAACACGGGGCCTTATGGGTCCTCATGAGTTATGATATCAAACTGACATATTATAAAAAAAGGACCAGCAACCAGACAGACGAGTGCAATGGGAATGACAAGAGAGACCATTGTGTCAGACTAAAGGGAAGATACTGTTCAGATATTCGACTAATCAATATTAATGTTCAAGTGTCCAACAACTGCACTTGGTCATCATTGTCACTGATCAAACGTGGAGTACCACAGGGATCAGTTCTCCGTCCTGTATTGCTCCGTCTCTACATGCTGCCCTTATGTAATAATGAAAAAAACATAATTCAGACATCACTCCTAAGTTGATGACACCATTGCTTTAATGAACTTAAGGACTTGGGATGAGTGAAAACTCACTGAATGCAGAGAAAACAATGGTTCTGTTCGGAGGCAAGTCTGCGGATAGTCCTGCTATAATCTCTGCACTCCACTGTGAGGGGCTTTTTCCTCAGCAGGATAGTCCGAAACTTAGGCATCACTTAAGAGGCGAACCTCTCGTTCAAATCACATGTGGATGCAGTATTGAAGGCATGGTTACTACAGCTACATAATATTGCCAGACTATGATGTTTCCTTAGTATTCAAGACATGAGACACTAGCACATGCTTCTATATATACAGTAGTTTAGACCAGTGTAATGCTCTATCATCTAAAATATTAAACACCTTGCAGCGTATTCAAAATGCAGCAGCCAGAATTGTCACCAGGAGCAGGAAGTTTGAACACACAACCTCTGTTCTAGGTTCCCTGCATTGGCTTCCTGCTAGGTTTAGAGCTGACTGCACAGTTCTGCTACTGACACATAAGACACTCAGAGGTCCTGTGCCTGCATACCCAGCAGAACTAATTCAAGTCTACAAGCCATATCACTCACTCAGATCACAGAACGCAGCTTTCCTTGTCATTCCACACATTAATAAAGTAACAGCTGGCCGTAAAGCATTCTGCCACAGGGCCCCTATATTGTGGAAGTTTGCCAGCTCATGTTCAGGATGCCAAATCTCCCTACTTGAAACTTTTTGTTTCCTCTATTCTTCTTCATTGTCATTTAATTTAATTTGTCTTCCCTTTCCCTGCTTTTGAATAAAACTGTACAAATCATGCAGGAATGTATCACAGCATATTCACATGCCTTTGGGTTACTCAGCTGTGAAAGGCACTATATAGAAATAAGCTGAATTGAGCTGACATATGGGTGGAGAGTGTTAAGCTTAACCACACAGATGTGAGTAAAGGGGGCTGGATTAGGTATAGATTAGATTAAATTCTGCTTTGTCATGGCACATAGCACAACCACTCAGTCAGCAAAATGCAGTTGGGAATATAATCCAAGGGAGCAAAATAGTGCTAGGAAGTGCGAGAAACAGCTTCGCAATGTAAGCGTGTGTGAAAAATAAACAGTGAATGTTCAGTAGCATAAATAATGAATACATATTTCATTGCAGAATACACATTGGAATGCAATAAAAGAAGAGAGTTCTGTACAGTGTGTGTGTGTATATACATATACACACACACACATACATATACATATACACACACACATATTATATATATATATATATAAAAATACTGTAGAAAAGTCTTGGGCATACAAAACAAAATTAAATGGCATTTCAAAACGTCTCCTAAAGTCACCACAGTGTTTGCATAAACCGTCCAACACACCCATGAATTTACTGACTCGACTATTAGGACACCATGTTCAATAAACACGTCATTACATCACGTAATTTCACTAATTACTTGAACTAGTGGTCAAAATTTAACAAACTATCCTCTGCATTTAACCCATATGTGACACTGTGGCATAGCAGTGAACAGCTATTATTTAGCACCCAGGGAGCAGTGAGTGGGGGCTGTACTTTGCTCAGGGTACCTCAGTGGGATTCGAACCAGTAACCTTTCAATCTCAAGCACACTTTTCTAACCTTTAGGTCACCACTGCCCCTTAAGGCGCACGGAATGGAGTGACCAGAAAAACCGTGGAAACGGAGTGGAGGCCAGCGGACTGGTATGGAAACACCACGGAACTAGAGCCAAGGCCCACAGACTGGTATGGAAACACCACGGAACTGGAGCCAAGGCCCACAGACTGGTATGGAAACACCACGGAACTGGGGCCAAGGCCCACAGACTGGTATGGAAACACCACGGAACTGGAGCCAAGGCCCACAGACTGGTATGGAAACACCACGGAACTGGGGCCAAGGCCCACAGACTGGTATGGAAACACCACGGAACTGGGGCCAAGGCCCACAGACTGGTATGGAAACACCACGGAACTGGGGCCAAGGCCCACAGACTGGTATGGAAACACCATGGAACTGGAGCCAAGGCCCACAGACTGGTATGGAAACACCACGGAACTGGAGCCAAGGCCCACAGACTGGTATGGAAACACCACGGAACTGGGGCCAAGGCCCACAGACTGGTATGGAAACACCACGGAACTGGGGCCAAGGCCCACAGACTGGTATGGAAACACCACGGAACTGGAGCCAAGGCCCACAGACTGGTATGAAAACACCACGGAACTGGAGCCAAGGCCCACAGACTGGTATGGAAACACCACGGAACTGGGGCCAAGGCCCACAGACTGGTATGGAAACACCAGGGAACTGGGGCCAAGGCCCACAGACTGGTATGGAAACACCACGGAACTGGGGCCAAGGCCCACAGACTGGTATGGAAACACCACGGAACTGGGGCCAAGGCCCACAGACTGGTATGGAAACACCAGGGAACTGGGGCCAAGGCCCACAGACTGGTATGGAAACACCACGGAACTGGGGCCAAGGCCCACAGACTGGTATGGAAACACCACGGAACTGGAGCCAAGGCCCACAGACTGGTATGGAAACACCACGGAACTGGAGCCAAGGCCCACAGACTGGTATGGAAACACCACGGAACTGGAGCCAAGGCCCACAGACTGGTATGGAAACACCACGGAACTGGAGCCAAGGCCCACAGACTGGTATGGAAACACCACGGAACTGGAGCCAAGGCCCACAGACTGGTATGGAAACACCACGGAAGAGAAGCAGAAGCCCGTGGACTGGAAACAGCCAGATAGAGCAGTAAAGCGGTAGTGGGGGTGGGGGGTGACACATACCTCCTCAAAGGGCTTCAGGGTGACAACGTTGTAGGAGGCTGGGTCCCTCTCCACCAGGCACGTCTCCGTGAGGGCCAGGATCCTCTTCACAGGCTCCTGATGGCACATTCACAGCCACATTTAGGGCTGCCACCGAAACCCCCCCCCCGTGATCCAAAACGGGTTCAGAATCGGCACCATGACAGCTAACCAGCCTCAGAGACAAGACGTAGAAAAATATAAAAACTCCTCACCCTACGATAACAACTAACTTTAAATAAATGGAGAGAGCATAAGATGCACCAAAGGCAAGTAGAACCGAGACAGCAGGGTCAGTCGGTCCCTGGAGCCATTGGGGTCTAAGGAACCTTAGGATATGGAGGCTGCTGCTGCTGCTAAGTCACTTCATTTTACTTAATCTGATCTCCTGAATTAATCTTAACCCCATGCAAAACTAACAACCACCAAGCTACAGTCCCACACCACTACACCACCTGCTAGCAGACACACAAAAACATAACCCTGTGTCTCAGTTCAGATATTTCTGGAAGAGTTTTAATTGCTCCAGGAACTGTCTGACCTAGTCTTCTCAATTGCACATTGGATTAAAGTGTCAGATAAATAAAACGAATGTACATCTAAATGGATTCACCTATCAGAGACCAAGACCCAAAAGATACAAGTATCTGTTGTGGTTTTTAGAAAAGGTATGCAATTAAGTTAAGGAAATTAAGGAACTAGCTAGTATTGCGGGCGGGGGAGGGGGTGCTGACCTTATGTCGCGGCGAGACCTTCTGCACCACAAACTCGGCCAGCGAGGTGACACAGTCGTCAGAGCCGTACTTGCCGAAGCGCTCGGCCAGGAAGCCCTCGAAGGCCAGCGCCTCCTTGCGCAGCCGCAGAGTGATGCCGATGAAGTTGCCGGCATGTTCCACGGCACTGCGGATGATCTCATCCCGGTTCTCCGAGGCAAAGAGGTGCTGGGGAGGAGTTGAGAATGTCAGGATTTGCCAACGAGCTAGTGGGGGGTTTAAAGATGGCCCGGGGGACAATGGCGGCGCGCATACCAGCCGGCCGAAGCCCCCGTAGACGATGCAGAAGCCCCCTTGGTAGTCAGAGAGCTCGAGGAAGCCCTCCACCGAGCGGTAATCGTATGAACACAGCACCCGGTTGCTCTGCGGGTCGATCTGGTCGATGCCCCCTGGCGTTACTTCTAGTACCACCGGCCTCCGCGAGTCGCTCCAGTGGTGCTTGTAACAGTTGTAGCGCTGTGAGTGGGGAGAATCATGTGACTGTCACAACTAAACAGAGGAATTGGCAGAGGGATAGGTTACCACAGACCAGCAACTACAGTGTCATGTATATATACAGATATACAGTACTGTGCAAAAGTCTTCGACAGGCAAAGAAAATGTTCAAAGCTATCTCTGAGAAGTTTACAAACCACCGCAAATAAAAAGACAAATAAAAACAAAAATCACAATCTAACATTAGAACACATGCAAACTAGCAGTAAAATAATAACAACAACAATAATAATAATTTCTTCTGTTCTCCAAAAAGTTAGTGATATCCAGCTGGATGACGAGATGAAAACCGAGTCAGTTCCTGAACTTCTCCTCAGGGGAAGCCCACCATCAGCACAATTAACTAACTAACTTACTTAACTTGATTTGGTATTGATTTGCCAAACAAGGTGTGCTAGTGGTAGAGTCAAACAATGCATACATGTATCGGATGGTTACTGCAAAAGCTGGTGCGACTTCAGGAGAGGTTTTGAAATGGTTTAGGTGACGCACTTTGACCGACATCACAGTTTTCTTTGACTGCCTAAGACTGACTTTTGGACAGTACCATACAAATGCACACTGAGGCCTATAGGGAAAAACATACCACTTTCTTAGGATCTGCTGGTCAGATCAGCACCACCAGCTTCAGCATCAGAGACTCATTCACACGCAACCTGAATTCTACTCAAACCGAGAATCACGGGTTAGGCAGCACTGTGCCAAAACCCCTTTTTCATCCCCAGGTTGGTCTGTCATTATTGTGAGACATGGCGCACTGTAGAAATGACAGGACTGCAGAAGGAACTGGAATATTTCCAGAAATTGTGTCACAATTACAGGACAGTGTTAGCTTTTATGGCATAATTAAAAAAAACCTTATTACAGGATAAGAATTTATCTTACTCCACTGGCCCGATTTATGCGACAATTAATATACAGCAATCAGTCTGAAAGAATTATTTAATATACACAACACTTTTAACATTTCGTAACCAAACAAGTTACGAAATATTTTCACCACATTTTTTTTCCATCATGTGCTATGATTACCAGCATAAAGCGCCTTTGATCATTGTAACAGAAACTTCAGAAGCGTCATCTGTCACAGCTAATAGCGGACATCAACTGTATCTGAAGACAGATCCATGCATGCACACACGCACTCAGGACTGGTCAAGCCCCAGGGAAGCTAATGCCACCTAATGGGTTGACCAGCACTGCTCCCCCCCCCCTCTCTCTCATTCTCCCTCTGCATATACCCACCCTGCCAGTGATCTTCCCTTCAGAAAAGTCTGTCCGGAATCTCTGCAGGAAGAGAAAGGGCATTAGACATGAAGCGGCCAAACCTCACGTTACTCACCGCCGTACTGACAACACGTTACTGCGTCAGGGTCTAACGCTCAACTAGTAACAGCGTGTAATGTGAGTGTACTGCGTTACACTGCTTATGCCATATGCAGGAAAGGTTACACTGGAAGCAGGTGAAGCAGGGGGATATACCAGCCCGCCAATAAACTGTATGAATGATATATGATATGACACAGGCTTTTATCCAAAGCCACGTACAATTGAGAATACAGGGTAAGACAGTCCCCGGAGCAATCAGGGGTTAAGGGCCTTGCTCAAGGACCCGACCTTGACATCACTTTGCAGACCCTGGGATTTGAGCCAACAACCTTCTGATCATAGGCGCAGTGTCTTAATCCACTTAATTACACCAACTGGTTGTACTGCAATTTTCTTTGTACTAGTTGCAAAGGGTAATGGGGAGTAGGGCTGGTCTCACCAGGGCTTCAGTGAGCAGCTCAGTCCGGTGTTCTGTGGAGAACTTGAGTGTCTCAGACTTCTTGCCGGTGCCTTTGCGGAAGGTGAGGCTGAACTCGGCCCCCTGGCCCCTCCCCACGGGGGTTATCCCGCAGATGTCCCCGTAGAGCCACTGGTGCCGGGGGAGGGCAGGTGTGTGGGACGCACGTGAGCGTAAACACGGAGCAATAAGAAAGGGGGAGAAGAACAGATTGAAAATCACAAAGGGTAAAGCGTATTACTACTAAATCTGACTAAAAAAGGAAACGTATTCCCTCTCACCTGATTGGTTACTTCTAATGTCGTGGGGTTGTAAGTGGTGATGCCATGGGTGCCCACAGAAAATACCCTTTTATACCTGAAAAAGCAAAAACAGCAAAGGCAGTGAAGGGACCCATGCAAAAGGATAAACTGTCAGTAAGTTTAAAGTCTGTCAAACCACATCTGGTCACAAGACTCCCTCTCCACTAGAGAGGCACCGGTTCCGGATCGGTACCAGCACCGATCCAGACCTTTTTGACGGATCAGGTATCAGCTATACGTGACTAATCCATGTCCAATACGTCCTCATTTAGTTTCTGGCAGTCTCTAAAAAGATAGATTTAACATGAAATATGAGCCATTTGTACAATCAATTTGTACAGCAATGTCCCATTTTAGATGTTTTTTGAGGCATTCAAGCTGAACGCTAACACTGCACTCAGCCTTTTTGCTACTCAGGGGGTGTGAGCACAGTGACGTCATGTGCACATCCTTTGCAGTGGGAGGAGTGTAAAAACATTAGAACAAAAAATAAGAAGGTGAAGATCTTGGGAGTATTTTACACTTTTAACAGCAACTAGTAGCACAGCAATTTGCAATCTTTGTAAAAATTTTTGAGAGTTAGGAGTAGCGTTTAGTGGAAAATCCCACTAAAAGCGAGCACAATTGACAATGAGACGACGACGAGTAACATGAAAAAAGCAGTGTATGATTGGGGGGGGGGGGGGGGGGTCACTAGCTTGGGCTATTCTGCGCTGTGGCGAATGCCTCAGAAGTCGATGCACAAACGAGGTGAAACGGTACATTATGTGTGTCTCTAGTAGTCTAAAGATTTTTTGACATTCATTTTTTCATCTGTATTTACTAGTTTCAAAATATTAATATAAAAATACATTTTATACATTTATTATATTAAAATATTAAAGTGAAAAGAGCACTTGTATTGGAATCGGTATCGGCAGTTGTGTATCGGAATCAGATCAGAACTGAAAAAAAGAGGGATCGGCCCACCATCGAAACCCATGCGTCCCAGGAACACCTTGACTAGCCTACGCCACTCCATGTTTCCTGAATGCTGCACTTATTAGGTTCTTGTTTTGTTGTGGAAAATGCTGCGCTGCTGGTCATTCTCCGGAAACTCAGCCTAGCTGCACATACGCCTAATCGACAGCTCCACAGCAGGTATGTTTGCAACGTGCCGTCTGCCTCACTTGTACATCGCTTTGGGCCACAGCGTCTCCTAAATAAAAATAAATGCAAATGTAATGTAAGATGTAAATGTAGTCATTCCGGGTAGGGTGGGGTGAGGTATTTGACTGGTCACAGAATGACGACTGACTTCAGGCCTAGTTTAGTCCTCATGCCAGTGGACCCCCCCTATCCAGCTGGTGCAAATGCTTGATTATCACTTTATATGAAACTGGAGAACCGTAGTTGTGTTTGCATTACGCAAACCGGTTAGTTAAGGTTAACTAACAACCTACCTACTTAGACAGGTGCCAGGTAGATATATTTTATACGTGTCCATTTGAAATTTTTTCCTTTAATTTAGACTTTGCATGTTTATTTAGCATGTTTTTTTTTTTATCGTAAACAACTTATAGCTGAGAAAAGAGGGTCAGACAGTCCCTAGTGCAACTTGGGGTTAGGGCCTTGCTCAAGGGTCCAGTGGTGACATCACTCTGCTGACCATGGGATATGAACTAGTGACCTTCCAGTTACAGGCACAGTGTCCCCCTGAGCCATACATAAGCCTGGATGGGAATGTTTTCCAGTGTCTATAGCAGTTAATCTCCACTCAACTGCCCGGTCTGTACCTCCCCTGCATGAGAAGTCACTTCCACTTCTTTCAGGCTGCGACCTCGACACAAAGGCATGATGGGAAACAACCTGCAGAGAAAATGGGCCAGAGGGAGCCTGGGCACCCGCTGACTTCCAGAAATACCGTAGCTCCATCAGCGGTCCTGAATAATTGATGGTATGATTACGGCCATGAGGCCAGAGGAGGCCGGACGTGACGGGGGGGAGGGGGTTGACAGGGAGATCACGCACAACCTAGGGTCAGGTCGTACCCAGGCTTCAATCCCACAGCATAATAGCCTTTTTAGGCACTTAAAAGCAAAATGAAAAGCTAATTTCCTAAACTCCCTCAAACCATGGGATATGTGAACAGCTTCAGATCACAAGTAAGTAGCATTTGTGTGGAGTCTGAATTTTGGATATTTAACAAAAGTTCTTTGTTGGATTACATGAGGGAGTTTTGGTTGCCAGTACTGTGACATTTGACAAAGAAGCCTAACTTTAGGTCATCGGTGATCTCATCACAAAAAAAAAACAAAAAAACAAAAATGGACAGAGTGAATATGGCAAATCAGCCTAAGCTTCACCTAGGGTTATGCAATTCATCAAACAATAATCAAACCTGACATTCCGAACCTCTAATCGACGTAATCTTGCCCATGTCAGTCACGTGGGTTTTTTGTTTAATTCTGTTGATACTTAAAAAAAATCTGTTAATACCTTCCCCAGTGTGTGTTCATGTCCTGCCCCCCTAAAAACATACTTCAGCATCTGCTGTCATGTGACTCTGCCCCGTTCAGTCTGCAACATGGAAGCAACATGGAGGAGAACTCAAATACTGAGCTGACTGAGCAACTCTACCAGCTCATACCAAAGAAAAATGGCATGTCCATCGTTTGGACACATAGTGACTTTAGTGAAGTCATCGAACAAAAAGAGGTCAAATGTAAACACTGCGGATAATACCACCAATCAGTTTAAACACTGGCAATATTTAAAATACAGTGGAAACTACTTATAGTGATCACAGTTATAATGATCAATTGCTTATATGGATCAAAAAGCTTAGGACAGAATCACTCTTGTACATATACTGTTTAAATAATTTGCTTCTTGTAATTAAGTAGTCCAGTTTACAGTGTTCATTTCGGGTCTTTTTAAACATAACATACAGAAAAAAATAAAACTGTGGTAATTTATGTTTTTTTTTTTTACTTGCCTACTTTGCCTTGTGGTAACTCATCTGCTTCTGGTTAGCTACCTGAAGCTAATGCTGCATGCACAGAAAACATGACTGGAAAAAGCAAGTCATTTTCTCTCACAAATATAGACAAAAATTAAATAGAAGTTTATGACAAAATGCCAAAAAACGAGCCAACAAGCTGTAGTAGAGAAACTACAACAAGCCCTTATGTACAGTACTCGCTGCATTGTATTATAGTGTATTTGATTTATACACAGTTCAGTAGGTAATAATTTGAGCAGTATTGTAATTAGGAAAGCGTCTGAAACAGCTGTGCTGTATTTTGAAGGAGTCAATATAATTCAGTAAATAGTGACGTGTCCATTTTATTACCTTATATGCATGTAATAAATATACAAATGTCAATCAGATGCTAATCTGCCTGAGATGTACATAAAAAGAAAAATTTGGTCATAACAATCATCCACTTATAATGATCAGTTTCACCCAGACAGATGTGATCACTATGAACAGTTTCCACTGTAATTTATTTTGTTTGAAATAAATGCAAACTATTTTCTGTTCTTTTAGGGAACTTTTTTGCATTAAATCTAAAATGTGACCTTTTCCACAAGATGTTTCCATTTCACGCGATTTGTGCTTTGATTTCAGTTGTTCAAAACATTCAATAAATAATCATAAGTGGTTCGCCTGTGTGTGCGCAATTATTTAAAAATCATAGATTTCATTAGAAAAAAATCCCATCTTTAATAGTTGAGCATATTTACAGTACAAACTTTGTGAAATGAGGGCAAAAAAAAAAAACACAAAATAATTGTTCATTAATCGTAATCGAGGTAGAATTTTGAATTAATCGTGATACATATCGTCCACCTCTAGCGTGAACCGTTTACACACAATCATCAGTCTTAAAGTGCGTTGGATTCATTGAGAGATGGTGGGGGAGGGGCAGGGTACCTCAGCAAAGATGCAGAGACATTACTGCTTTACGTAAGACTATGATTATTCATGGGCCAATACAGAACCGGTTCCAAGAAAGCATCATTGTTCATTATGGTTGATAAGATCACATTAAAATTCACAGGCTGAATAAATGACCCAGACTGACAGAGGATACAAAACAGCTAAGTCATGGATAAATATGTATTTCAGACTGAAGTCAAGTGGGCTTTATTGTCATACCATCCATATACAGGTATATAGTGATACAAAATGTTTCTTCAGAATCACATTCGAACTAAACTATACATAAAAAACACACATGGAATTTTCTGGAAGTTTCTGCAAAGTTTTCAAGGGGGTTCCCTCTGTAGGAAGTCCCTCAACCACATGGCAAATCCCAACATGCCACATGCAGGTGTTGACCAACTGCCAGATGCATCAGGGACACACCACGATGTGCCAGGAAAGGTGAGCTTATCCTCACTTAGCACACCACAGCGAGGATTTAAATTAGCCACAGGGCTGACCGTTTTCAGTTACGCCAATGAACTGCTTTGATCAAGAGGCTTGTGAAGGAATCTCCCACAATGCACTGGTATACACTGCCGTGCCAATCAGTGGAAACTGACTCTTGGATTACCAGCCACCACCCCAAGGCACGGGGAAGCCCATGAAAAGTTCGAAAAGCAACAAATACCCTCAACGCTGGTGTGAGACGTTCCCATTTTAACCGGGGCAACTTTGTAAAAGAGCTGCTAGGATTGTAAAGGGCTCCGACTGAATAAGTCACCCGAAACGTTTACCAGGAAAAAGCCGCGCCGCTTGAAACAAAAGGTGAAGAGGCGACATTGTAACCGGATGCCGAGTTTGTCCACGACTGGGTCACTGAGACCTTCCCCTGCCTCATCGGTAGACGGGCCCTTGCCGGTCCCACAGCACACTGCCAAAGCCACAGGCTCTGGGCCAGTCACCCCTCTTTGGCTCCTCCACCTCCTCCTGCTCCTGCTCCCCTTTTTTCCTTTAACATGACAGCAGGCTCCCTTCCACAGTTTCCATTCTCTCATACATACCATCTCTCCACAGAATTCATGCTCAGTGGGAAAGACACGGACTCGTAACCAGGAGGTTGCAGGTTCTAATCTAAAGATAAACCCAGCAGTGCTACATCCAGTAAGTCAGCAGAGAGCGCCCCAGTAAAATCCCCAGCTATACAAATGGGTTTAAAAAACCTGGTTATATAGTGGGTGAAAGCAGGTACTGGAAGGTGCATGAAGCGCCCAAAATGCTTCAGAATCAATTTATTGTTTCCTTGTCCCGAAAACAAATGACAATTATTGCAATGAAACGTAATGAATTTTGCAACCAGTCCACCAAAAGTACTGATCAATTTCACCCTATGTTCTCTTATTTTGGCCTAGAAGTTGTTAAAAAACACACACTGAACCAGGCACTAAAATACAGCGTGATGAAATGAAGATTTTCCGTGAGATTCAAAGCAAAATTCCACAGTCAACAGCAGAAACTGTGTGGAAATGAAAGTGAGGTCCCCACTCATCAAGTAATGGGTACCCTTGTAACCATATTTAAAAAAAGAAAAATGATTATTTTTTATTTGGTGTCAATATATAATATTAAACTTGATCAGGGCCACTTTCCAATTTTTACCATCTGGTACCTAGTAACTAGAAAGCTGTGGGTACAAATCTCAGGGAAGACCCTGTATTAGTAACTCAAGGCAACTGGAGCAGCCTAGTAAAATGCATAGCTATACAAATGGGATTTTAAAAAACTGTTTTGACTAACACACACCAACCAAGCAACCAAATGCAAATGCAGAAACAGATGCTACCGCAGTATAAATGCAACAAAGGCCTCAGACATTCCTCTGAACTGCAGCAAACATGCAGGCTTTCATCTCACTAGCATAGATTTGCGTGATATAAACTGGTAATCTGGCTTTTGAGTGGGAATACGGATCAGCACCAGCTAATAGGAGCTTTACACGTTTCGTAAAAAAGAACAACTTATTCTGGAAAACTCAATGGCAAGTCGTCCAAAGTAATTAAGCGTAAATATGTGGAACCACAAAATTATCATGATCACCAGAAAGCTCTGTGTTTTTATTAAGGAGATCCTGGACACATGCATTTCTTATCGTTGTGTTCCTACGGTGATTTAAGTTTGAAGAAAAACATACTGGAGGTAAGCTTAGTCTATAGCAAGTAATAAACAGGGGGCGGGGCCACAGGGACTGAAAGCTGGTTGGCCCCCAGAGTGTCACCCCCCCTTTCACACAAAAGGGCATACAAAGAATGTATACTCACAGAAAATACATAAATTCGCACAAGAAATATTCACCTAGAACAGACCAAGTTCTATGAACAAGGAACACTGGGATGTGATTGTGTGTGAATGGCCTTTATTAAACACCCTTGATAATCCCGAACATTTCTGTTCAACACGATTCAACCACTAAACGCAGTCGGGCGACAGCCGAACAACGGCAAAACTTTTTTAATTAAAAGAGCTCAGCTGGAACGAAAACCAGCACGTTTCTGAAACCCTGGAGGACTGAAGTCAGAGGCCACCTCCCCTGAAACAACACTCACTCCTTGGGAAGGAGATGCTGAAGGTCACAGACACATGGAGCCAGAACAAAGCGTCAGCGTGAAGCAGCTACACCACCACAGTCTGAAAGGACTGAAGACCCATAATTCAGCAGGGGATGACCACAGCGTGCAAGGACAACATGCAACAAAACCGCACAGTGCAGAGATGGTTAGATTGCAAGATACACGATATTAGTTAATGTATTGGTACTGGCTGAGAATTGTTAAAATTCAAGATATCAGTCCAATGTGTCGATCTTGGGCGATGTTTAATCTTTATCTACAGCTACTAAAATAATGGGAATGATTGCACTGCATGAGCAGCCATTCACCACTTACATGACAAAGGAAAGTACCAGCCCTCCACATGTCTATGATTCATTATTCAGTCTGGCCTGCAGATCAATCTTTCATGTTCCATAGAGAATAATGCAGGATCTATGTTTACTCTCTAAATTCACAAAACACGGCCCAGCCCCCACACACCTGGAGCGCTAACACTCTCAAACACTAGGTATCACCGTCCAAACCAGGTGCAGATGGGAATAAAATCCATGGATGACAAATTAATTCTGCCAAACAAGAAACCTTCGGTGCAAGTTAAAACACACAGCCTGCAGACCTACAGAAAACTGCTTTGAGAGCCACCCCAGTCATTCTGGCAGCTATTACAGTCCAGTGTCCCAAAATGCTAATAAACTTTTTTCATATTTTAATCAACCATCAATTCATCCATCCATCCATGTATCCTGGTTAGGGTCACATGGGGCCTGGAGCCTATCCCAGGGTTAGGTTAAATTTTATGGAAGTGCCCCTCCTTTTATGTTATAAGTGACTCAGTCAGTCCTCATGTGTCAGTAAAGGCACTGATTCCCTTCTGGATGCAGTGAAGAATGAACACACTTGAATCTCCCTGCCAAAACGTCTACTTTTATCATGGAGAGTCAGCACTAACTGGTAGTGCATCTGATGCAGCGATAAACTGAGCTCCTGTAGAAGGCTGGCCATGACGTTACTTCAACGTCACGTGACTCACGGTTGCCAATGGCGGATCATGCAGGGAATGAGTGATAACTGCCTCAGAACGGTGGCTCAAATATCGGAGCCTGCCAGGACGAAGCTGGCTTGGGTTCCACCCCAAACGCGGCTTTGACCGCTAGGCCGCTAATCCGCGGTGGCTAATTTAGCAGTAAACAGAGCCTGGCACCTCTTACAGCTGGCACCACGATCTCTGCTGGATGGCGTTTAGGATTGGATTTCTGGAGAGGAAAGCATGTAAAGGACAAATGGATCTAAAGCATTCCATGTTCAACAAGACCCTGTCCCCAACATTAAAGGAAGATAAATCCAACACTGGTGAGAGGAGAACAGACTCTGCTCAACTATTTATTTTGTTTCTGAAACATGTGAGGAGTCAGTTTTTGAATGGAACCCCGTGAAACCACAAACACTCCCCTTTGTACAATGTGACACCTTGAATCCCAAAAACCAAACCAAAGGGCATTATAACATTAAATGGGCAGACCGATGGTGACAAACACCTAGAACGTCCCATAGGGAGGAATAACGTTGAATAAAAATCATGGGGGTCAAACTGGAGAAAATTTTCAGATAACTGTTGCTATCTCTGTTTCCTCAGAAAGTTACTGCTGATGCAGCAGGCTTTGATGATCCATGGCAATCTTCCAAACACTCAGATACAACAGTGCTAGATGACGGTTTCCCAAGGATTCCCCCTGAATCTTCTCAAACTAATCATGCATTTTTGTTCTAGGTGAACAATCAAATGCTACTGGAGCAAATCCAGCTCAGGCTGCAGGTGAGTTTGTTTGACTCATTCAAGAATGTTGACGACAACAGGGATTTCCCAGAGTGCTCTGGGGCTTGGCGGAGTGCCACGCCTGAAACATACACCGACATGTCAAGGTTTTCAGTTTGAAGCATGCAGCCTTGCTATTAAAGTAGCGAAGAAAATATAATGTAACAATCGTATACCTTTGTTTAATTATCAATGGTAGTTTCAGATTGCAACATTAACCAGGCCTTGAGAAAGCAACAATAAGTTGAAATGTAACCAAGGAAACCTTTCTCAGGATGGCCAGTTATCACGCCAGTCATCAGTAGGAGAGACAGATGACCGCAGAATTCGGTATGTTACAAACCGATGTGGTTGAAGCATTTGATAACCTAAAAACAGGATCATGTACCAATGACCAAATGACTTCAACTTCAATTCAACGGACTATAAAACCATCTGACTCCTCTATGATATTTCGTATTTCTTAGAGATTGATGTTTGTTGTCCATATGCATTGCAGCCATGGGCAGCCATTGGACCCCAGCATCTAAAGAAAGTTTGACAACCTCCAAATGAAAATCTAATCATTCTAATTAAGAGTCTATTTAGTTTGTCAAACAGGTCATTGTTTAAGAGACAAGGACTCCTTTTATGACGTATATATTCGATAAGTTACGTCTAGCTAAACTGCTGCACAAAGAAAACAGCAAGCTATTACTCGGGAAGCTACGCGGTAATTTATCCACCCTCATTAGCTAACAAGCTAAATCAGTTCAAGGAGGAAGAACCTAGTCATACAGGCCACATAACTGCATTAATAATGCATGCGAGTGTGTGCATGTATCTATGGCAACTCTTGTTATAAGCACAAGGGTGTCCAAGGAAGCTTTTCAGAATCAAAAGGCTTTTGTACAAGTCTTGTTTATCAAAGAGTTCACAGGCAAATCTCAGTCCAGTCAGAAAGTAAAACATTTTACCTACAATTAACATTATATTTATTTATTTTATCTGAAGCGACATACAGTTGAGAAAACAGGACCAGACAGTCCCCAGAGCCATAGGTGGTTAAGAGCCTTGCTCAAGGGCCCAACTGTGAAATAACTCTACTGACCTGGGGTTCTGAACCAGCGACCTTGCGATTTAAAGCCAAGAGTCCTATTCCGCTGAGCCACACACCTTCCCCCCCCCCCGACTGGCCTAGTGATGGTGAATAAGTCCGTCTGAGGACCACGTGTTCAGGAGGCAACTTGTGGTGCAAAACAAGGAGGAGAAATAATCTCAACCTTTGCTGACTTGGAAAGTTAAACATTAAGTTAAATAGCCACTGACCTTCAGGCCTAAGTCTAAAATTGTGGTTCAAACCCCCCCACAAAAAAAAAAACAAGGAATCGAATTGTAAGGAATCGGATTGTAGATATTATCTGTAAATAATTCCCCCCTGGGACCAATAAAGTCAATCTTAATCTTAAATGTGACATAGAGTGTCGATGGCCAAAGAAACCAAAGTACAGCCGAGACACGGACAGAGGACTTACTTTCCTCTCCAAGAGTGTTTGGTGGTATAAAAACAGGCCAGGTCCTTGTTGTCTTTGAGGATATTCATCTTCTGAGAAGACCTAGAGGAAAAGAAAAGACTCATTAGCAAGCCGGTAAGACAGCAGGCCAGCTGTGGTCGCAGCAAGAGCCAGGCTGACAGCGATATCAGGGCTAGACCTGGTGTGCTGCTGGCCGTGTGACCTGTGACAACCCCCCGCCCCCGAGGCCTGGGGTCCCCAGAACGCTGCTGACACACACTTCACATCAGGTGACCACATTCAACAGCCTCCCTGAAAATCCCCAATCTCCCCCCACCAGAAAGCGGCACTGTACCTCTAACGAGATCTAACATCGCAATACCTGCAGACAGACACACGGAGATCTTTGCCGTGACACCGAAAGGGTGACAACACACACAAGCTACCAGCTTTCAATGATGCTGCGCATATTATAATGTGACATTTCACCACTTTGAATGTTCTTGTGCATAAGTAGCCTGAATCAAGCAATAAGCCTGACCAAAGAAAGCATTACACTCCACTAAAAATATTTCAAGAGGCATTAAACAAACACTGATGGTACTATTCCAGTAACTCATTTAACAAACCATAGCCTGACCACTCAAGATATTGCAGTGTAAATGCATTCACATTTAGTCATTTATCCAGATGTTCCTGTCCAATATTACAGCTGTTATATGGGCTATGGGCATCACTCATCCAACAGCAAGATCGCCCTTTACACTAGACCACCTTTAGAGCTTCCACGCTACCTACAGCCCTACAGACTTCCTTGAAAAGACAACCCAACGACCACAAAACAAATTTAATTCCTTTATTTAGCTCGGGCTTTTATCCAAAATGACATACAATTGAAAGCATGGTTACAGAGTCCCTGGAACAGTTCGGGGTTAAGGGTCTTGCTCAAGAACCCAACAGTGAAACAGTTTTGCCAGTGACCTCGCAAACATGGACACAGAGTCCAAAGCTGTTGAGCCACAAACTGCATTCAGACGTAGGATCTCTCTGAATTACACAAGTTCAGATGGCCGTTTTGACTCAGAGGTTTGGTTCTCTAAAAGCAGTGATTATTTTTAGAGGAGAATGCAGTGTCAATACGCGGGAGAGCTGGACACCTAGACCTCAATCCAAAGCCTGCAGTGGGAACCTGCTTGTTCTTTCATACCCAGTAAGTGACCGGGCAAAGGCCAGGAACTGGCTTCACAGGTATGTCAAGTGACGTCGCTTCACACGGAGGCTCGAGCTAAATCAATCACTTATATTAAATCGGACACACTTTATGTTCCTCAATGGGGTAAAGTTTCACAATAAAACAATAGGAAACAAAGTGAAAGCGAGGGATAGATGGAGGGGGAGAAACAGTGCACGAGAGAGAGACAAATTGCGAAGTACAGGCATCCGCTTGTGCACCAGCATAAATGGTAACCTCACTGACAAGATCTAGGAAATAATGGTCTTCTCTTCCTTCCAGCCAAAGAGCTAAGTCAGCACATAGCTGTACAGCACAACTGTTCCACTGGGCCACATGTCCGCCAGAGGACAGCACAGCATGGGCAACTCAGACAGAGGTTTAATATCAGGACCATCTGGCACCATTCGGGAGGGCGGCAGGGAGCTTCCTGCTGGCAGCCGAGTCTGGAAACACAGCTTTAACGAAAAGTTACCCCTACATGTAATCAAATATAGAAGCAACTCACGTGTGACTCAGACGAAGGAAAGATTTTGCACTGAAGCTTAAGCCAGACTCTGTATTTGGGAGGGGTTCTAGTGTCAGGGGATATGTGGGAAATTGTCACCCGTCATAAAAAAAAACACTACATGACCTTTGCTAAAAACATTCAAGAGGTTAAACGGTGTACACCCACCCCTGATGGGAGGTACACTAAACTGAAGCAGAAGGGTGGAATTTACAGTAAAATACACGCCAATCAATCAGCACGTCTTCCAATCAGCACGTGGCTACAGGAGTAAGAGACATGCACACGTTAAAAACAACATGCAATAAACCTAGAAAGCTTCACTAGGAAATAAAAACCTGCAATTATTCAGAAGGCTGACAGACTTCTCCTCTTCAGACTCAGATCAATAGACTTAAAAGCCTTCCAGAGGAGGAAAACGCCAGCCACTTTAATGCACCATGATTGTAGGAGGGCTTTTAAGCTACTGCTGTAGAGGGATCGGCGGCAAGAAAAGTCATGTGACAGAGACGCCTCATTCCAAAAGGCCTTCAGACTTCCTGCATTGATTAATGCTTACTGGTCGCCTGTTAAGCACAATTTACTAGGGAAGAGGACTGTAGTAACCAAAAATAACCTACTTACAAATGCCCTATATTTCCACACAACTTGTGAAAGGATATTTCATGAATAAAACAATAACAACGTGTGATCAAGTAAATATTGACTGGATTTTTTTTCCTCTATGATTTCTATTTATAGCATAACAGCATTTATATAAAATGTTATCCCACACAATACAGGGCCTAAACAACAGTCTAGAAACTGGCATTACTCAATGTCTCGTACATTTCTTGACACTTTATTAAAATATTATTTGTACACTTAATGCCATCTATCATATTCATAATGACATTAGATCTAAATACTAAACATTACCAAAATATTTTCACTTCCTAGTCTGACTTTTAAAAGCGTCCAAATCTTTCCGATCCATAAACCCTATGCCCCCCCCAATTTTTCTTAGGGCTAATCGGCTCGTTTAAAAGCTGATTGTAATGACTGACAGCATGATTAGAGTAGCCAAGTTAAACAACTTTGCAGCATGTTAAATAAAAAAAAAAACACGTCTACATAGCTGCAAGCTAACTGGATCCAACCTCTTCATTCAAACCGAGGTCCCAGTTAACGGGCCGGGGTTTTATTTGGAAATGTATCCCACCTCTCCCGGTTTGCCTGATCCAGAAGCATACACAATGCAACAATACGCGACAGTAAGTCAAATCCTCTTTAAGTTTCGTTTATTTCTTCATCACCTCCGAAACCGGGAACAAACGAGGCGATGGGGTGAAACTGATCCTGCCCCCTCAGGAGTAAAACTAACCCAACTGCGCATAAAGCAAACCTGCGGGCTGTTTGGATGGGATCCACGCATGGGAGGGCAGCCACCTTCCATCCTCCCAAACTTTCCAAAAGAAAGCCAATAAAACGGCGACAGAAAGAAAAGCCACCAGCATCGGACCAAATCCAGGAGGCTGAATGGGCGACTCCGGCCGCTGAGATACGGACGCCAATGAGTCCAACAGCAGGATCCAAATATTAATAATGCATAGCAAGAATACGGTTTTAAAACAGGCGTCATCGTGCAAAGATTTCCTCAGGGGGTCATCGAAGGCTCTGTGCAAATAGGTGCCATCGCAGACATGAACATAACGTGGAATTAAATAAGTTAAGCTAAAGTGTGTGGAGCCGAGCAGGCCGCGTACGGATCGGGCTGGCGGAGAGACGCCCGGTCGGCACCTCAGCTGTCATAACGTGCATTTCAGTCGCAGCAGGGAAGCGGAGAGCCAGACTGCTGCCTGGCTACGCTGTCTGCCGGACAAGAGGCAGCCGATCAAGCCCAGACAGGAGAAGAAGGTGAAGGCAGACTAAGCCGGGAACGGGGAGGGGGGTGCGATGCACAGGGTGAACGCCACGGCATTTTTACCTAGACAGCCGCTACCAGTCGCGATTCGTTTCCGTCCCTGCGGCCCCCCCTCCCTCCGATGTGAGCGGCCGTTGTTTTTAATTTCCCCGTCCGGCGCCGTGGCTCAGTCGATCGTGCGCTGCCTTCACGAGCAGGACGCCGCCATCTTCCTTCTGCTGCAGGCGTACGCAGCGCGCATGCGCACCAGCCCGGGCGGAGCCTGTCATGAGTTAGTCAGCTGATTGGAGACGCGATGGGCGGGTCGTTCAGCCCCTGGCTTGCGCCTGCAGTCAGAACACCGGACCCCCCAGCTCCCATCTGCAACAGCAAGGTCCAAATCTGCACAGGCTGCAAGTCTGTCGGGTGCAACCAACATGACAGCTTTTGCCTGGCAGCTGTGTCAAAAACCTGAAAGTAGTAGCGCCGCCTAAAGATGTATGGGGAAGTGGGACTTGCAAAGCCGCAGGCATGTTTAAAACCGGCTAGGTTTCCTTTAATACTTTTGCTGTATTAAAACATGAATCTTAACCCCAGACACTGCAGTTAAGTGAAGTCTATTCATTAGCATTAGGAATGTCCATATGAAAACGTATGCTGTCCTAACGGCTCATTCTGACACCTTCTTCGTTTAGATGAATTAGGGTGGGGGTGTACAACTGATTTTTCTGTTTTTAAAATCTACAGTGCTGGTGAAGCAGTGCGTGTCAGGGTGGATCTCATATAAAATGAAGCAATTGTGACACTGAGTATGGTTGTCTGAGCAGGGTGTGAGCCCATTGTCCAGCCTTCAACAGGAATTATGGTTGTAGAAACTGAGTGGTGCACACAAAAAGAGCTTAGCCAGTGCAGCTAGACCCCTAACAAAAGCAAGAGAGGAAGACCCACTGCTGGAGGTGGTCAGTCACATTGTGAAATATCTGATGCAGGCCACAGCATGTGCAGCTGGTCATCAACAACCCTGATAATGATGATGATCTTCCTCTTGATCCTACAATTTAAAAATGACAGCTATATTTAAGACCCCCACCTTTTCCTCCATTTTGCAGGTCCACTGTCAATATTTAATCCCTCTTATAGTCAGGAGAAATTTACATGTATGGATAGAAATGATCCTTTGCTAAAACTAATGTGATTATACCGTAGGTCAGTGGTTCTCAGACTCAGTCCTCCCACTGCCCTGCTTGTTTTCCAGCTATCCCTGCCCCACACACTGCTGATTACCTGGATCAGGTGTGTTCAGTCAATCAGAAGCTGAAAGACAGCTGGGACTTGTGTGTGGGGCAGGGATAGCTGGAAAACAAGCAGGGCAGTGGATCCCGAGGACCGAGTCTGAGAACCACTGCCCTAGGTATTATATGAGCATATGCTTTGCTAAGGACATCTATTACTTCAGTATTATCTAAAATGGGTGTCACCCATGGCTGCCAAAAGGGATCAGTGCTTTTCACTGTCACCTTACCCCTTCAGGGTTCTGGATTTTGTTTCCAGCCGCAGTTCTGTGTATGTTTGCGTGTTCTTCCTGTGTTCCCACAGGTTTCCTGTGGGTAACTTTCTGTCTGACTGTCTTGTCTATTTTGCTCATTGCTGGATTTTCAGTAAAACAAAGTTCGGGTCCCACCCGCTAAATGATTACACTCGTATGGGCCTGTTTAGCTTGGAACCAAAGCTAAACAGGAAATTACCTTTTCATCAATATTCAAATTACCCATGAGCCTTCTGGCCTGAAGTTCCATTTAGGGTTATTCATGCTATAAGTTACACTACATTAGCCTCTTATTGTTACATATTTAGGATCACAGAGAATTAATTTTGTTGAGATGCATGGTGGATATTTATTTATTAAACGAACTGTTCAAGAGGTATGACCCACTGTTAGAGAAAGTAGTTATTATTATTATTAAGTGCAAGAAGAAATTGTATCAGGAATGAATTTATTGATTGACACCTAGTCCCTCTATTGGATATATGACTATGGAATATATTGGTTGATTATTGCTGATTATTTTGCTAAACAAATAAAAATCCCTGAAATGTAGACCTGCCACGATACTGTCTAGCCAATGTTTTTTCAACAGCATGAACAATGGGAGCTTATTGTATATTGCTGTATTTATCAAAGTTAGCAATGAAAAGACTGGCCAACACATTACACATATAGGTATGGTGAATTTTGATCCGTATAATTTTACGTGGATGTCTTTCAAACACTGATCGTCATCGTCTGTTGGCTTTGAAAAAGCAATAAGGACACTTGAAGCTGTGTTAATGATTATCGTCTAAGGCAAAGTCTGAGACAGTAAGTATTGTCCATAAAGTTAGGCCCACCTTGGAGGAAACACAGGCAGTAATCCCCAGGAAACTTGTTGAAAAAAGTAAGCAGCATGATACTGACTCTACATGTATGAAGGTTACTATAAAGATACTCTATGTCTCAGGGGATATAGCTCATGCACAGAAAAGCATTTAGACTGACCTACTGAAAACCTGCAATCCCAGAATGGGGAGGAAAGGTTTATAGCTGCAATTCTCCATGCTAATTGCTGTCTAATTTAACTTTATGGTCTGTATTTTCATTGAGTGGCACAAGGCTGCCATCTACTGGTTATTGTGTCATTTTTTGCAGAAGCCTTTTATTCTCACTACGGTACATTACAAAAAAGTATATTGTGTGGGAGTGGGTAGTGTTGACGGTCATGTGACAGTGCAGAACGGCGTCCAGTAATATTTTCTGTCACTGCTAAAAAGTTAAGTCAAATGATACTTTAATCAGGTAAGTTTTTGTATCATACTCGAACGCCAAACTCACATTAGACCCGTGGAACAGTAGACTAATTGGCAGTGATCATCCGATTGATTTACTTTACCATATGCGATTTTACCGGATGTGCAATTGCACCCTCTGCTGGGCAGATGAAAATTCTATTTGAACTTAAGTTCATTTACATTAAATTATATTATAAAGTTATATTTGAAAATGTGGCTTGTGTTAGTCATATCAATATGTAATAATAATATTTTGAAGAGTATTTAATATACACTCAGTGACAAATAATGTTAAGCATCCCGAAGTATTGGTCCGATTTGGATGTTTTTTGTACAGACACATGTACATGTACAGACCAGCGATTGGTATGTAAATGATTTGATTCGCAAGGAGCTGGCACATCTAGTCACCAGTCACAGGGTATGACTCCTAGATGTATTATACAGCATTACAGCACCTGACGACGTTTCATAGGGGTTGCATTGTGGGTTTGCATGAGGTTGGCTGGTCATATTGTGCAATTGCCCTGCATGTGGGTAATGCAGATGTCACAGTCGCCCGATGTTGGAACCAATGGGCACGTGAGGCACCCACACACGTCGTGAAGGTTCTGGTTGCCCAAGACAGACCACACCAAGGGAGGATCGTCGTATTGTGCGCCAAGCATTACAGAACCCTATGACATCTGCGGCTGTTATCCAGACACAGGTACTGGCCTCTCTACGACACACGGTGTCATCCCGCATGTCTCAACGACTAGCATCAGCCGGACTACTGGTTCACCGTCTCATTCGCAGGCTGCTATTAACACCAGCTGAGAGATGGTTACGTTTGGAGTGGTGCCATAACTGGGAGGCATGAACCGATGACAAGTGGCATCATATTATGTTCAGCGATGAATCTTGGTTCTGCTTTACCACGGATGACCATCGTGTGTGTATGGTGGTGCTGAGGGGAGAGGACCAATCCTGCCAATGTTGTGGAGAGACACACTGGCATTACTCTTGGTATCATGGTGTGGGGAGCCATAGGGTATGACATCATGGTGTGGGGAGCCCTAGGGTATGACATCATGGTGTGGGGAGCCCTAGGGTATGACATCATGGTGTGGGGAGCCATAAGGTATGACTTCAGGTCATCTCTGGTAGTGATTCAGGGGACCCTGATGGGGCACAGCGCTACAACAGTGACATCCTACGTCCGTCTTACTCATCCTGAGACTGCATCCTGGTACAGTATATCAACAAGACAATGCCCGTCCACACACGGCATGTGTGTCTATGGATTGCTTTGGGATAAAAACTGTTTTTCAGGCAATTTGTCCTGGTTTTCATGGCTCTGTGTCTCTTACCTAATGGCAGAAGCTGAAAGAGACAGTGAAACAGGGTCTTGAAACAGGATCTTAGCCTGCATCCGATACCTCAGCCAATTAGATAGGAGGTATGATATGTAATGACAGCAGAATACAAGCCAGTTAAAAGGGCACTTTCTGTCTCAGTAAAATTCTGCCACGTTCTGTCCATGAATCGCTCAATTCCTTCACAGGCATTCACTTTCAATGAAGCTTGTGAACGTAAGCAACAAATGCAATGACTTAAATGCAAACATAAAACTGACACATTTTGGAGCATCGCTGTAGAGCAGCTGGAGGTGTAACCTCACTCACCCTGACTGGAGATACAGGGGAACATGTTGGTGGTAGAAGAGAGGAAGAGGAGAGCATCAATGGTTGGTCACATTGTGTTAGGAACTTGGCAAGTCATATTGAGATTCAGTATCTTCACAGGGAGACCATCAAGGCCCATGGTCTTACAGAACCAGTTTATCTAGACAACATCTTATTGGACAAGATTCATTCCACGTCAAAGCAAGGCAAGACAAGTTTAATTATATAGTACATTAATATACGCAGAGGTCATTCGATGTGCTTTACAGAAAAAATGAAGCAGACGAGAATACAGGTAAAAAAAACATTAAAAACTAAACTACATAGTAAAATACACAGGAGTGCAGAATAGAATAAAAATGAAAATAAACAGTAGTGTAGAGATTAAAAAAGCAGGAAGATTTAAGATACACATGTGAGATTTTTTGTTTATTTGAGTATCCCGCTAGAACTGCAAAACCACACACGTTAGTATTCAGAAAGTATTCAAAAACTACCATCCATCCATCCATCCATCCATCCATCCATCCATCCATCCATCCATCCATCCATCCATCCATTATCTTCCACTGAA